>NC_057864.1:44149859-45349859 GCF_019393635.1 Dromiciops gliroides | reverse complement strand
TTTAATTGTGATTTAAAGAAAACAATTAAGCAAAAAGACTCCTAACACTGCTGTTTGGTTCATGTGGGTACATAGAATACTTCCAGGAGAAATCTAGAAAGCCAGAAAGAGAAGTGAATTTAAAGTCAGAGTTCCTGAGTTCAAATTTCATCTTTGCCACTAATAGCTTGTGTAACATTGATGATTCCATCAAGCTCTGTGTGGCTCTGTTTGTCCATCTCTCAGGACACTTACAGGTATATATCTTTGATTCATGATTATAGACTATTTGGCAACTGAAGGTCATAGCAACATTGGTGGTGCTTTCATCGCTGCTATTTATTAAAAAGCAAGGGCTTAATTTTTTTTTTCAAAAAAAGCAAGGGCTTCACACACTTACACAGAGACAGACAGAAACTTTTGGAAGTTAATAGTAAATTAAGATGATGGTGCATAAAAAGACTTTCAAATTATAGATTTCCAAACAACAGTTTAAAATATAGGAATGATAGTTTCTTGGCCAAGGATGAACTAGTCTTAACCAGGGCTAATAAAAGTGTATTGAGCTAAAGTCTTGCAAATATAATCAAAAGACATTTAAAAACCAGAAACGGTGAAGGAAGAAAACTCCCTATGTATAATCTGGGAAGCTAGATGCCACAGTAAGTTGGACGACAGAGTTAAGATCCAAAAGGATTTTGATAAGTTATAGCACTAAGCCAAATCAATGAAGACGAAATGTAGTCAGTCAACAAAGTTTATTAAGCACCTACTATGTGCCAGGCATTGTGCTAAGCAATGTGGATACAAAAGAAAGATAAGACTGTCTTTGCTCTTAAAGATCTTAATAGAAATCAATATAAAGTCTTACACTGGGATTCAGCAATTAACTTCACAGTACAAAATGGTGATGATGATAAGCTAAATTCTATAAAGTTTTTCAGGATTTGCATATCATTTAGGTTAAATTCTATAGTAATTTGTCTTAAAAAGTAGTCTGGATACTTTAAGTCCAAGTGCTTTCAAGGCAAGTCAGTAGTATGGAATGACAAATAAAAGACCCACAGCAGTGTACAACTACATTAAGGGAATCATCAGTTTGAGGACTAGGGAAGTGATGGTCCTAGTATACAAAATATGTTTGGAGTATTATGTTCAAAAACCACCACTTGCTGAAAAGGGGACTGATCAACTGAAGATCTTCCAGAAGACAGTAAACAGACTAGTGAGACACCTTGAGATCATAAAATAATGAAGTCTGACTGGAAGGAACAATAATGTTGAAGTTGGAGAAGAAAGTCTTATGTGGGCCATGACAGCTGTGTTCAAGTCTCTGAAGGGCTGTTATATGGAAGAGGGATGAGGCCTTTTCTGCTTAGCCCTGGACTGAAGAGAGATAAGAGCAATGGGTAGAAGCTACAGAAAAGCAGATTTTGGCTTGATTTGAAGAAAACAGTTTGTTGATTAGGGGCATGCAGAAGTGCAACAGGTTGCCTCTAGAGGAGATAGGTTCACACTCAGTAGGGGTCTTCAGGGAATGGTAGGATGAGAATTTGTTCAATATGATGTAATGCTCAATTCTTTTGTAGAGTTCATTCTTGTTCAGGTATGCTGTGAACTAAAAGCTCAAAGCTAGCCTTCAACTCAATTCTTGATCATTCTGCAAAGAGACTTTAAGAGTTATGCATTTTAACAATTCCAGAATGACTTCTACGGTTTCCCCAGCAGATGGTCACCCACTCTTCTTGAACAGTTATAATTATGGGAACTTCAATGCCATGAAGTCACGGGGCAGACCATATCGAAGCACAGCCCAAAGTCATGGCCTTGATCCATGTACATATGATTCAAAAAGATTTTGAATCTGTGGGAGAGCAGAGTAGGGACATAGGTTGGCAGTTATTGATGTTCCCTTGCCTCACTATTTTAGAATAAATAAGGTTCAAGAATTTTTCCACTACTTTAGTATCTTCCCCTTCCTTAGATACATTACATTATATATTGGTCCTTTGATACCCTCATAATAAAACAAGTTTGGAAACGCTGCAGCTAAATTGTAGAGAGCCTTAAATGAGAGACCAAGGAGGCTGTATTTTATTGATGGTAAAGAACTACTGAAGGTTTTTTTTAAAATAGATTATTGATATGGTCAGACCCATGCATTGTAATCAATATTTTTATAGCGTTGTGAAAATTGATTAAAGAAGGGAGAGAGAGGAGACAGGAGATCAGTTAGGAAGACTTTGGAATAACAGTCCAAGCAATACTGTGAAGATAAAATTGAACTGGAATTAGAAGCTGGTTGGATAGGAGTAAGGGATGAGGGAAAGGTTGGCAGTAAAAAAAAGGTTTGTAACCTGGATGATAGGGAAGATAGTTGGTGTCATCAACAGATGTTGATAACAAAATAACAGAAAAAAGGAAGCTGGGAGGAGATGATGAGTTTGATTTTTGGAAATGGCTGAGTTTGTGGTGCTGGTAATACATCTGGATAGAGAACTCCCTCAGGCAGCTAAAGATGTTATTTTGAAAAATCAGGAAAACTAATAAAGAGATAAAAGGTTTCTAGAATTTATGCTTTTCCCTCTGGAGGTTTGCAAGTTCCTTCAATTCATTTTTCATTATATTTTAGAAAATATGATAAGAATATGCTTTAAAACAGTGGAGCCAATGACAGTCTCTTAGATTTTACTGGAATACAGGAAGGCAGAAGAAAAAAATGTTAACAACTGATTATCTTGGAACCATAGAGGGGTTTTATAAAAATTAAAGATAAAGAGCAGCAAAATAAATGCTAAAACATTTTTTTTGCAAATTATGTAATACCTTGCACTGGAAAGACCCATATTTCAAATATATCTAGGTTCTGAATGTTTCAGTGAAACTAATAAAAATGCTTCTAAATCCTGCTCAGCTCTTTGAAAGGCAGGTCTTAGACCAGTGATCAGTAAGAAAACAATCCAGTGTCTGGTACTTAGATCTGTCTAGAAGTATTAGGCAGTCTATAATTCTCTCACTTTCCCTGTGAGCAAGACTGCTGCTATCACTGACTCAACCCAGAATAATGAACTTTAATTGGGCTATTATATGTACTTTATATCTACTCTGAGTGTGTCATATTCAATTTTTTTCCCAAAAGTTGAGAAAATCTCAGTTACATTTTGGGAGAAAAACAAAAATCTCATTCTGTGATTTATCATTTAGCATAGTACATATATCAACACCTTTAAATGTTTTATAAAATCTATTTGTGAACACAGACTGTGGTTCCTCATGTAGTACACAGGAGTTATGATTGTAAATTACATCAGCTGTGTATTTCTTCTAGCACTTGAAATGTTTCCTATGTTACCTTTGAAACTAATGTTCCCCAAGCAACTCACAATACAAGCTGACAGATTCTAGAACACTGACCATGACTCAAATCGTCAGGCTACACTTCTATGAGATAATTCAACAAGCTATCGAAAGATATAAAGTGAACGCAATCCACCCCAAAAATCAGAGAATGGGGCGGAGGGGACCAGATAAGGAACAGGTTTATTAAAAAGAATTATTCCCTTTAAAAATGACCAAAAGACAGCTAAATTCACAAGGTGGTGGTTGGGCAAAGGCAACTGATCTCTCCTAACAAGTGTACTAGGAGCAGCTCACTCTCACTTTAAGTGATGAAATTCATACTTCAATTTCCCTGAAAGCTATTCTGGGGGAGTGGGCAAAGACACTCTAGGGTCCTCTCTCTTTGTTCCCGGCTGATAAATGAGTGTAGCCAAAACCAGACAAATGACGATATGACACCACGAGTACAACAAAACATTGTACTTGTATAAATAGGTTTCTAGAAATATCAGGAAGAGTGAGTAGTATTCAACATGCATTTTCAAATTAGAAACAAAAGAAACTTCAAATTGATAAAGGCTTCCAAAGGACCAGCAACTCTACACAATTACAGATGAACCCCTACAAACAAACAAATGGTGTGACCAAAAGAAAAAAAACAGTTCATGAGTTATTTGTTGGAATGGTAAAATGTATTTGCCATTAAAAACAATCTTATAATAAATAGCGGTTAGCTTCCCTGGCTAGACGGCAAAAAGCTACTTAATCAATAATGCAGTTAGAACCAACAGTTCTCTCTAAGCCCTGGGTCCTAACTGTATGGGGCCATGTGGAAAAGGAGTTCACAATAGGTGAAATTTAACCCCTGGCACCATTCCCTCTTTCTTATCGCCTATGGATCCTCTCCCAAGGGCCCCAAGTGTCTATTAGCTTCCCAAATCCATCTCCCCGCCAAAGTGCTCTGTGATTCTCCTCTGCCATCATAACTTCCAATATTGTGCAGCTAGCCTCAGCTTGGTGTACATCCCTTTAAATGAGGGGCTCATAAACGGGGGACAGTCTGTACTATAATCTACTCCATGAATTCATTTAACTCATCACAAGTTTTACATGTAACTTTAACAAAGAATCTGTGAAAACAAAATCCAATACCTGTTCACCAACACCTGTTCAATCATTCTTAATGTTCCATCATTTCCATTACTGGCTAAATTAATCAAAACATGATTGAAATGCTACCAGCAACATCTTTATCAGTCTACTTTCTTCTCCAATGTCACTGGGGAATTGGAAGAGAACCACACCAAATCCATTTGAGGTATTTGTTGTGGTCATCGTTGCTGCTGTTTTTTGTCTCATGGATCGCCATGACCAAAGAAGTCATCACCACATGGCCAGCCTCCATGGGGTGAGCCTCTCCATTTTTAGTTAGGTTGGCCCTTGGAAAGCAGATCATCTATATCTGGGGTCATACAATGAGGCACTTGAATAGGGCTTTTGTTCAACTTCTATTTAACTTGAACCATTGAAATAGTTGATGTTTCTTTAAGTGATTATGAAACATGACCACTAGATTTATACTTCAGTAAAACCTGGTTTTATCAAGTCTCACTACTACCATGCATTTCCTAACACTGTAGGTCAGATAATTCCCCTGTCTACACAAGGATAGCAAATATCTCCCAATCTAGCATAGAAAAGTAATAATATAAAAAAGAACCATAATGATTCAGATTTAAATCTAATTAATCAATAAAACAGGTCTCTACTGTACTGATAGAGGATGTAAAATCATATTGATAATATACCATACCACGGACACAAGAACCAGACACAGAATGGCACAAGTGTCTCCCAGTAAGGACTAACCCTAATAAGTAGGCAGACATTTGGAGATTGATTATTAGTATTACCCTATTGAAAAGAGCACCAACTTGTAAATAGGATAGGAGCCAATTCTCAAACCTGACAGCAAGAATTAGTTCATATAAACCTAAGAAGAAAAGTCCACTGGTATTTAAAAAAATAAAAATTGGCTCTCAGAATATCAAGAGTAACATTGGCAATGGCGGAATGAACACTCTTCATTCATGGAATGTGCAAACAATAAAGTTTTGAAAGATAAAAAGTAATACCATACATGGAAAGCAAGCATCACACAACTAACAAAGTGAAGAAGGAAAGAAAACATCAATTGAGAAGAGGTGAGAACTATTCCTTAAATGTTGCACATTCTCACTTGGAGGTCAATGATTCAAAAGTTAGCTTATTTATGTTGGAAAAGAGGAACAGGAGAAGCTTATAAATGGAACTTAAGGTCTTTCAGCTTCTCCAAGCCTTTCCCTTTATTACAACTTGATTTGTCAAATTTGCCAAGGTTCTATAACGTCTAAAGAGTAACATTTTACAGGTTTACTCCTGTACTTCTGGGTCCAGCTAATTCAGCAAGCATACAATCCTTAATAGTATATTCAGCCGGGAACTTGGCCTCTCCCAGTCACCTGGGATCTTAGAACCACAGAAGCCCATTTGTAGACCTTAGCTGAAGGCCTTCCACGAACTCATTCTTGAACCACAGAAGATGAGGACTTGGCAAGGGTCAGTTCTGATCTTCAGTTCCACCTGCCTCCCAGCAAACCCCACTTTTAGGTCCATTCCAAAAGAGAGAAAGTCGGACCTCTCTCACTTTGTTTTTCCCTAGGTCATCATACTCTAATAAAATGAATACAACAGATGAGGCTGCAAAGCCAACTTGAAAATCCACCAAGGATCAGCTGGGCTTAAAACGAAATAAAATTATTCATGACAAGTTCTGTTTATAAATATAAGAGAAGAAAAGAAGTGAGGGCCTGTTTAAGAGGAAGAAAATCTGAAGAAAGCCTTCATATTTTTAACAATGCTATGTAAACCAAAAAAAAAAAAAAACAGAAAGCCAAGGTGGTAAATATAAAGCCCTATGGGTAACAAATGTAATAGAAACAATATTTTAAAGAAAATAAAACATGCAAGAGACAGAAAGCTCTATGAAGGTTACTGAAAAACAAAGCCAGCCATTCTCAGTTTAGTTCCTTGTGAATCAAACTGGAATGAGAATCCACCAATAAAATCTGGTACCTTTCTCACAAAATCAGGTTGTACCTCTACTACTTGGAATATTAGAAAGTCAGAGCTGGAATAAATCTTTCAAAGTCATCCAAGTGCCTTATTTTACAGAGGAGGAAACTAAGGTAAAGTGAATGTTACAGTAACCATGTGCACAGGTATCAGAGGCTACAAACAACCCTCCCTTTCCCAAGAGGATCCAACACCAACCCCATTCCCTTTTCCTAGGTATTTGAGGAAACAAGGTCATAGTAAGTTGAATAACTGAGCCCAACTTCCCCAGAGGAAGATAAAAGACAGAGTGAAGATAGAGTTCCTCCCCCAGAATCTTTGGACTCAATGGAATACCGATTGCTAGTGATGGACACACCACCCAGATGCTGGAAGACCAAAGAGGTCAACCATAAGTCTATATAGGGAAGAAATAGACTTGTTTGTAAGGTTTAAGGAGTTTCTTACAGCCCCACACACATATACTGTTTATGCAGAGGACTAAACCAGTGAAGGCCATATGCAAAAAGCAACTTAATAATAGAAGTCTATTTTAGAGGCGTAAACACAACAAGACATTCTTCTCATGCAAGGAAATCATTAGAAAAATTGTCCCCTAAGGGAAAAACAAAACCAATTCCCTTTGCTGAAGACAGGGAAGGCAGAACTTCAGAGGACTGTCAATGAAAGGAGCATCTGCTAGGAGCTGAGAACAGCTCAAATAGGGCTAAGGTGAACAAGGACTGCAGAAGACAGTAGACAGGGCTAGGCATAAGAACATCACCTGCTGTTCAGGTGAGGAGAGATTTACAGAAGTTTGAGCAGAAACTGGTAATGCTGAATTCAGAAGAGAAGTGTAACAGACATAACTGGCGAGACTGGGAGCAGTCTCCACACCAATGTGGAGGTCTACCCAGGGAAGTACTAAAAGTGAGAATTGATGGGTGTCTCCAAAAGAAAGGCAATTCACTAGGAGGATTATTACTTTCTTTATTTTATTCATGTTTTAAGCCTTGTGAGCCTATGTGCTTTTAAAAGGGACTAATGATTACTCCCAGGTCATCCACGTAAGACAATGAGCTAGAGAAATGAGAAGTCCCCCATAACGCCCTTGGACCCTTAGTGTAAGGAGAGAGCTCCTGACACAAAGTTTACATAAGAACTAAATCAAAGCAAGTCTTTCCCGTAGGGGGAAAATTATACTGGGGCACAGCTTTTTCCTCAAAGGAAACTAGGAGGACTACTTCTGTAGCTTTAGAGGCTCCTTATACAGTCAAAAAGCATGTGCATAGCACTAAGAGAAAAAAAGAACACATAAGCCAAAAATCTATTCTCTCACTGGCAGGTAGATTCTCTGGTCCTTTTCTTTGGCTTAGAATTACAGAATGTCAGAGTAGAGAGAAGGCTTTAAAGGTTAACTAATCAATCCATTCTTCCACTTGATGCAGGAATCACCTTTCTAACACCTAAACATCCAGCCTCTAATGTGTCCAGTAAAGAAGCGCTCAACACTTCATAGGGCATTCTATTCAATTTTGAAACTGCTCTTATTTGTCAAAATGGTTTTACTTTTATCAAGCCCAAATCTGCATCCCCTAACATCTATATCCCTATTAGTACTAATAAAGAATAAATCCCGTCCCCTTCTACATAAAATGTGCCAAAGCTTTGGACAAACTGAAGATGATATTCATCTCTCTTTCAAAGTTTTCTCTTCTTCTGGTTAAACAACCCAAGCTTGTTGTTGCTGTTGTCATAGGGTGGGTTTTTTTTTTTTTTGGGGGGGGGTGTTTTTTCCCAACATTTTCCTCATATGACATGCTTTCAACTCCTTTTCCAATTGTAGCTTCCCTCCTCTGGGCATAGCTCAGCTTTTAATATTCTTTATAAAATATGAAGAACATTACTGAATAAAATACTCCCCATGTAGGCTCAATGAGCACAGAATAATTGTGACAACAGTCTGCCTTTCGCTAGAAACTGTACTTCTATAAAAGCCGCCTCAGACGGCATTAATGGTCTTTTCAGCAGCCGTGTCACAGTGCTGACTCACATTGAGCTTAAAAGTAACAAAAATACCTAAGTTCGCCACATAGATTGCTATTAAGCCCAATTCTCCCTCATCCATCCTGTACTTTAGAGATGACATTTCTCTGAGTGGGGCACTTTATATTCAACTCTATTAAGTTGCATTTTGTTAGTTCTAGTCCATCAGTCTCAGGATCACAGGAGAGCTGGAAGAGACTTCTGAAGTCAGTCATCCATTCCAAATCCCTGATTTTACATCTACCGTCCATCACCTTCCCGACTGTTCCAGTCTCTTCTCTCAATCAGAATAAAGAGAACATGTAAACAATTAATACATGTTTTGTAAAGTCTGCCTAATTTTATCTTATGACCATAGTTGGTGACAAAGTCAGTTCAGAACCTCAGTATTGATTATAAAAGAGCAAAAGCAACATGAAAACCACACAATTCATGGTGGGCCATGCCTACATATATAGGAAGGCCCAATATTCTAATAAAATTCACTGTTAACAAATTTAAATGTCTTATCAGAGTAAAAATGCTAACCATAATCAATCAGCAAAGTCCTATGATGCGCCGGCTCTGTGCTGGCTGCTGGGCATACAAACAGACCCGGAACTCAAGGTAACTCAGGAGAGAGGAGGAGGAAATATGGTAATAGGCCCCACAAGGAAGGCTAGATGAGTTTTAAAGGGAACTAAGGATTCTACCACATGGGGAAATCCAGGAACTGAGGAGATGGAGAATATCAATGGAGGGAGTAATTCTGCCATGAGAACATACTGGACAGCTGAAGTAGATGACAACTCTGACCCAGAGCCACAACAACAATAGGGATGGGAGGAGACCTCAATTATTCACGTGTTGGCTGGAGCACTTTTAATTTCTTCATTTGCCCTAAGGATAATATCCCATTGTGGGGTGGGGGAGATGATAAGAAACCAAGAAATTCAAGACTGGATCTCTTCTTACAAAAAGAGAGGAACTGGTAGCTAGGAACACCATAGTGCAAGGGATAGAGTGCTAGACCTGGAATCAGGAAGACTCCAGCTCATATCCGGTCTCCAACATTTACTAACTGAATGACCTTTGATATTTCACTGAACCTCAGCCTCAGTTTCCTCATCTGTAAAATTAGGACCTAACTCCCAGGACTGTTGTGAGGATAAAATGACATAATATTTGTAAAACATTTGTAAACCTCTACATAAATGAAAATTGTTTTATTATTCTTGTTGTTGCTGTCGTTTCTAGGATGGAAATAATCTAGAGAATCTACTACATCTCTTAATGAAAAAGGCCCTAGGAGAATGGAGGTGAGTGTATATTGGCCCATTTTCAAGAGAGTAGAAAGAAATTATAAGACAAAAAGCAAAGACTTTCAAAGGGACTTACTAGTTTAAGGGGTTGTTACTGATTCCTCTACAGTGTGGCAGAGGCTTCTTAAAAGTTGGAAGAACAGTGAAAAGACCAATTTTTTAAAAAAATAGCTGCTAAACAAAGCTTTAAAAGGGGGAAAAGTGCTAACTACACTTGACATTTAAAAGTAATAGAATACTGAAGACTGAGAAAAAGTAGTTTTTTAACAGATGAAATTTACTTTTTTCATTTAAGGCTATGCAAAACCATTATCAGAAGAGGTTTAGGTGAGCCTGTTAAGATCTGAGAATCTCCATCACAATATATGTAAAATATCTAAACTACCTCCTCAAATATTATAGGCATGTTTTACTTCAACCTGAAATTCCCTCTCAGATAGGAATGGTGAATTTTGATCAATGTATTGATATAATGAGCAGAACTGTTCAAAAATTCTTGGAAAAACTGGCTGTTTCCTCAAATGTATGCCATCCAAAATAAAAGCATAGTTTCATGATGAAGAATTAAAAGATATGTTAAAAATCTTGTAAACCCAATGCCAAATCATGTAAAAACAAATGATTGTAGCAAAGGTAGCACATATTTCAGTTAAACTTTTTTTAAGTGGTAAAAACTGTAAGGTTTATTATATGTCAATGAAAATTATTATTTTACCCTGAGCCAGTTAATCTGCACACCCATGAATTCCATTTGGACAGCAGAGGGCAGAACCAATAGGTGGAAGTTGCAAAGAAAGACATTTAGAATCAATGTCAGGAAAAATTCCCAGTTAACATAAGCTGTCCCAAAGTGGATAGGCTGCCACAAGAAGAGATGGGTTCCCTCTCCTTCCAAGATTTCAAGCAGAGGCTGGATGTCTACTTGCCAAGTATCTTTCAATGACAATTCTTTTCTGGCATGATTTGAAGTAGATGGACAATGAATGATCTTTGAAAACCTCTGGGATTCATTAGAACAAATAAGTAAACTAGCAATTAGCAAAAGAGAGAAGATCTTGGCCATTCCCTAAGTCAATCCCAGGGCTGTAGGGTTCTACTTTGAGGCTCTCCTGTGTTCTCTCTCTATGTAAACGCACCATGATGTGGAAGAAAGTGCCCTTGATTTAATGTTAAAAGAAACTGAATCAATTCTGACTCTGTTGCTTACTAGGTATGTGGCCTTGAACAAATCTTGTGGTTTCTCTGGGTCTTAGTTTCATCTATAAATGAAGGAGTCAGACCAGATGATTTCTAAGGTCCCTTCCCATTTCTTAATCCTATGATCCACTATCACCTGTTGTCTTTACAATCTGTCTGTGGACACAAGGACCTCATGAAGCACTGGGCTACATGCCAAAGACAAATTGCTCTATGGTTCATCTTTCACCACTACCATTTTCCACAGGTCTCAGTTCTTCCATGAAAAGGAATTAAAGAGCTCAAATTAACAGAGGTGCCCAGTGAACTCTCTCTCTCCATAGAGAACATTACCAATAGGTTGTAATCAGTTTCTAAAGAGGGAGAATGTCAAAAATATTGAGGGAAAACGTTTAACTGAAAATTAGCTTAAATCTCTTTAGCAACAAAAATCAGGCCATGTCTTCTTCCCCCCCTCCCCAAGTCACACGGGAAAGCATGATTTCATTAACTCCTATAAAACATGCTTAGTCACTGGCAGCACAGAATAACATTCCACTGACAGGCTTTGACAATGGTGCCCCAACACCTATCTTGTGTGCCATGCTCTGGGCTTAAGCTGTCCACCACAGGTGCTTCAGCTGATTTCACAACATTTGAAAAAGTCAGAGGGGAGGAAAATGAGAATTCAACAGCAAAAACCAAGCCCCACGGCAGATAACACTGCTCTGTTCTGACATGGTGTCCATCTTCCTGGGCTACTGCTCCCAAGTACAGATAAAGCTTACAAATTCCATCATCCAGTCAAACTCCTTGTCTTAGTTGTCGAGTTTGAATCACTAGAGAACAATCTGGCTAGAGAACAAAACTAGGTTGAAGGCACCCTTCAGTCATCTGCACATTCATCGGAAGTCTAGTCTTCCATCTTTACATCTCAGTCAATCTTCCTCTATGTTCTAGTCTTATTATTCTCTCCTCGGAAGCTTACCCTACAGCTAAATAATGTTGAAAAAATGTAAGTCAGTCCATTTAACCTTGTAGTGGGAGAAGTAAAGCAAAGAATCAAACAATTATGACTTCTCTTTCCCTAATGAGCTTTTGTGGATTTAATTAATAGGATCATTTTCTCTTTTTTTTTTTTTGGGGGGGGGGGGTGTTAAGTGACTTGCCCAGGGTCACACAGCTAATAAGTGGCAAGTGTCTGAGGCCAGATTTGAACTCAGGATTAGGATCATTTAAAAAAAGCAATCTTTATTCAACAAGTATTTATTATCTACTCTGTAAATTGAACTGAGTGGAACACAAAGAAGAAAAAAAGATTACAGCCCCTTTCCTCAAGGAGCGCATTCCCTGGGGGTCACTCCCATCTCTCCTTTAGAGGTTGCAAGTTGGGTACCCAGGCAGGCAACTACCTAAAATTTCAAGGTACTTTGTGGGTCCATACTCTTAAAATGGTAGTTCCCAATCTTCCTCCCCCACTCTGGTGATCCCCTTTAACTGGGACAAAGCAAAGGAATCTACTGAGATGGAACTGCAGAGAGAAAAGTAGCAAACTATTCTAATAAACCTGGAGTGCACTTTCTTACCACTGCGCTCAGTCAGGGGAAAGAATGGGTACAGACTTGTAGTGTACTCAGAGGGGGACAAACACGAGCTAGGCAATTCACACCTCTGGCATTACTGGGCACAGATGTCTTCCCTCCCATGGTGTTTTCGTGCTATGTTCTCTCGCCTAGACACAATGTCTCTAGTACGCAGGTAACTCAGCTGGGCTGCCTGGGCCTGTTCCTCTCTACTTAATTATTGATGGCCACAGTTAACTCTCTTGCACCACCAAGCTCCTAATAAAATCTCATGCCTTGACTGACTGGGCCTGCTGTATCTTAGGCTTGGTGTCTCCTACTGGGCAAGCAGATGAAGGGAAAGAAAGAGAAAGAAATCCTTTCCCCATCACAGAGGTGAGGTATAATGCCCTTTCAAGGCCTGGTTTCTACTCCCAGAGCAAGCTCTCATGCTCCTCAGAGTTGTGTTCTGCTTCAATTTACTGTTTTGCTTTATAAAAGGGCAACCAGATATGTGGCCTATCCTTCAACAACCAATGGCTAGTTGCCCTCTAATTCCATTAAGCTTGTCCGAAGGCTTTCTTCACACTCATAAAAAGTAACAAAGTGTAGATACTTGTTTACACTAACACTTTATTTTCTCTTGTTGTCTATTCCCTCACATTCTATAATTCCATCAGCTTGGCTATGATGAAAATCAATTGATTAGGGGTCTCAGTCTACTCCATTCACTACACTTAGGTAAAGGGAGTAAGATAATACCTAGATTCCATTAAAATAATTCGCAATCTCCAAGATCCTAATCTACATAAATGGTCAACATGAAGAGTTGGGTTCTTGGGTTCCAGTAGCATCTTGATTTTAAAGGATCCTTGAAAGTACAGAGAAAACATGTATCTTTATTTCAATATAATTGGTCTCTTTTGTAATGCTATGCTTTTTATTTTATTCAATGAAAAATATTTTTCTAAGAAAGGTCTATAGGCTTCATCACCAGTCTGACAAAGGGGTCCAAGACACAAACAAAAGGTTAAGAAAGATTCAGAACTGGTTCAGTGACCCAAAGAGGAGTCATTGATGATCCAATGTCAACTTGGAAGAGGGTCTTCAGAAGAGATGTCTCTAAATGGTCCCATGCTATTCAGTATCTTTATCCTTTATTTGAATGAAAGCATAATTACCCAAAATTTGCAAATGACCTAAGCTGGCAGGGGTAGCTAAAACACTGAATGACAGAATCCAAAACAATAGACTAGAGCATAGGACTTAATTTAATAAAATAATACTAAACAGAGAGAAATTAAAAGTACTACCTTTGGCTTTTTTTTTTCTTTCTTTTTTTTCAGTGAGGCAATTGGGGTTAAGTGACTTGCCCAGGGTCACACAGCTAGTAAGTATTAAGTGTCTGAGGCCGGATTTGAACTCAGGTACTCCTGACTCCAGGGCCGGTGCTCTATCCACTGTGCCACCTAGCTGCCCCTACCTTTGGCTTTTAAAAATTCAACTTCAAAAGTGCAAAATTGAGAGAGACATGGCTAAACATGAAGCCTTGTGAAAAAGATCTGAGTATCATAGTGAATTGTAAGCTCAATGAGTCATCAGCGTGGCATGCAAGCCAAGATCATTAATGTGATTTTATACAGAATTAGGAGAGAAAATTTCCAGAAGAAGCATATGGCTGTCCCATTGGACTCCACAATCTGGAGTATTATATTCAGTTCTGCACATTACATTTTTATTTATTTATTTTTGGTGAGGCAATTGGGGTTAAGTGACTTGCCCAGGGTCACACAGCTAGTAAGTATTAAGTGTCTGAGGCCAAATTTGAACTCAGGTTCTCCTGAATCCAGGGCCAGTGCTTTATCCACTGTGCCATCCAGGTGCCCCTGCACATTACATTTTATGAAGGACAATGTCAAGCCAGAGAGCATCACAAGAAAGACGACTGGAACCAAAAAAGAGTTACAGAGCAGGGCATCCAAAGATAAGCCCAAAGAATAGAACACTTGAGCATGTGGGATAGAGATATGAGCAAGCATTTTCAAGCATCCTGAAGGCCTATTATGTACAGGTCTTATGATGCTCCCCCCCTGGAGGGAAGAACTAGGAACAATGGGTGAAAGTGAGAGCCACAACTAGAGTGACCTGGGATTTGTCTGACAGCACCAATGTGTATGTGTATGTCTGTGTGTGAACAGTAGCATATTCTTAGATGTGAGTGGTCTTCTGTTCCTCCCAATCCTCTGCTGGATCTATGCCCACTAATAGGATATACATGACAAACCTACCTGCATCTTCCCCATCACTACCTCAACCCACTCCCCAATGGCCATCACCTAGGGCTGCCTTCCCCCACACAACCACACTGGTTGTGACTGCACTCAATGAAGGTTTCCTGGATGTGGCAGACCACATAGAACCAAGAGCAGGATCACCAGGGAGATTTCCCCAAAACAGCCTCCTTCCTTAACTATGGCCCAACACAGTCTTGAACAGTCTTCCCTTTCTCCCTCAACAAAATGTGCCTCGGTTCCATGTTCTTTCCACTCCCCTAGGCTCCTTGTCCAAATAGACTATGCAGAATTTTCACAGGGCAGTTATCAGAGGGTACAAATGTCTACCTCTCACTAAAAATTCTTTTAAATCAACCCTAAGATATTAACTGGTTTTTTATGTGCCACATAAAACCTTAAGAAAATGGCATGTGTCCTGAAACCTGTAACCCCAAAGGCTCTTCTTGCCTACATCATGTAAGTGAACTAACTCCCTTCAGGAAAGAAAGCTGCATAGATTTATGGCAGTTTATTTTATTCATCTATACCAATACATTCTGTTATCTCATTACCACATGAAATCCAGGCACCCTACACATGCTTAAAAAGGTCCAGGAGGTGGAAAGGAAATATGCAGAAATGGAGATAAACTGGAAAAATGAACCTAACACAGATACTATAACTTGCAATTCCATTTAAAAAACAATCTCAATCTCAATCTCTCAAACTCTCAATCTTTCTGCGTATGTTTGTGTGTGTTCTACACAATTTCTTATAGCTACTTGTCTATGGTATATGAAAGATTTTTAGTCACTACTTCCAGAAGCTACATTAAATACTAAGAGCTAAACTAAAGGAAACTATTTTTAAGCTCAAATACTTAGTAGAAAGAGGGAGGGTATGCTAGCAAACTGTACATATCAATTGTCCCAAGTAAAAAAAAATATATTTTTCAAATGACTGTAGGTAAACCAAACTGAAAACCAATTCCCCACAATGAAAAAGTGTTCTGAGACCACCGCCTTAAAGGACTACAAACAACAGTACCAACTCATTCTTGAAGATCTTGCTCCCCCATACAGTGATCTATCTGTCCAACTGGAAATCTACAAACCTAATTAGGACAAAGAAATGCATTCTACCTCTGTGATCTGTCCCTAGAAATATTAAGTCCACCAGATCATAGGGTGAAGTAAAGGATGGATCATTTGAATGCAGGTCAGAATGGGGGGGGTGGGGAGGGGAAATGTTACTTATATAAAAACCCATGCATCATCCACAAGACAAACTGTAAGATTGTGGTTATGAACTGGACGACCGTTTAATCAAATGGATCAGATATCCTTGCCCTGCAAGACATTATTCACAGTCCAAATTTCATTTAAACAAACAAACAACCCTACATCAATCAGTGAGCCTAAGTCTGAAATTTCTCAGTAAAGCGAATCGAGGTATCTTTGGGGGGCATTTCAAGCAAGGTCAATCCATAATTCATAGAAAAGGTTCAATAAGCAATTCGTTTTGTAACCACAAACAGCCATTTCCCCTTTCTTTCCAACAGCCCAACCTTTAGCTTCACCTGCTTCTCTCCCTTTCACCTCTATCTTATCCTGATCCCTATAGATGAAAAACAACAATGACAACTGGAAGAAATCCATGTTGTCTGTTGCAAGAATCTGAAATGCAAAGGAGAAAAGAGATGTCGGCTGAAATGCAAATGTGGCCACATCAAAAGTCTCTCTAAGTAATGGTCCCTTAACAAGCTTAGATCCCTGCTGAGAAATAACCAAACACAGCCATAATTTTGAGAAAGAACAAGAACCTTAAATAGGCTTGAACAGTACTTATACTTGTACAGTACAAATGGTTCTTCATTATTCACCATGATTAGAAAATGGTATTCTTCCCCATTGGAGCGTATGCAAATTAAGCAATTTGAACCCTAAGTCTTACCACCAGAAGGTGGGCTAAGTCTGAGTGATGACCTTTTTTGGACACAGAAAATTGACAAAAAACCGATTACTGAGGGATAGAAGTCTGCCTTCAGTATTTAACTGTAAAATATAAAACATAAACAAGGATCCTATCTTCTTCCCCTCTCTTGGAAAAAAAAAAAGCATCAATTGGTCCTATAGTTGCTTCAAAAATTAGGGAGCTATAAGCCTGAAATAACTAGGCTATGGGTGTCCAGGGAACCAACAGTCCTGTCAGGGTAAAGAGAAAAACAACTTTGAAATCAGTTTGCCAGGATGCATTTCATTTGCCTACCAAACTATGTTTGCCTAGGTTATTTACCTGCCTGGCCTCCTGTTTTCCCAATCTATATGTCCACTTTCATTTTATTTCAATTTTATACGGGGAGGAGGTTAAAATAGATGTCAGATTGTGAATTAAAACTTGGGCATCTTTGGAATAAATAAGCTGCAGTCCTTCCCTAATCCTTTCCCATGATTTTCCACATCTCCAGCCAGCTCTTTTCCTCCACTATCATCATCCATAAATTTTGACAAATCAATGATCTCATTAACTGATCACTAATACTGATACTGATCACAGTCCAGGCTTTTCTTCTTATGTGGAAACTGTGGGTCTTTAGCAAACCCTCCAAAGGATCTACCCAATACCCTGCAAGTCTTCCTGGTGCCTATTAATATTCCATGGATACCACTACAACAGTCATCCCTGTTTCTCAATAAGTTAGTCCCCTTCACCTCCTCTTCCAGATCATACATGTGCTTGAAGATGCCTTTTACACCACTTCCTGAACCCACATAATTGTGGAAACAAGCCAGAGCCCCACACACCCACCAAGCATCCTTCCATTGCCTTCTGGCAATGGAAACACAATCACCGTCAACATCAAGACAAAACCCACTCCCTGCCCATTTTCTTTGTTTCACTTAGACTTCAAAGATGTGTGATTGCATCAGCAGGGACACTCATTCCAACAATGTCACAACCCTTTGCTGCCTAGCAAACAGACTTTGTAAATTGCTAAGGCTGAAAAGAACCTCAACTTTAAAAAATCCCTCAACCTTTTCTTCATGAACTTTTCTTTCCACAGAATGGGACTTTAGGGGAGGTCATCCCATGATGTTTGTTACCATGGGCCAGTTAGGTGGTGCGATGGATGGATAGAGCTCTGGGCTTGGAATCAGAAAACTTATTGTCCTGAGTTTGAATCTGTCATCAGGCACTTCCTAGCTGTGTGGCCCTGGGCAAGTCACTTACCCCTGTTTCCTCATCTGTGAAATGAGCTGGAGAAGGAAATGGCAAACCAGTACAGCATCTTTGCAAAGAAAACCCCCAAATGGGGTTATGAAGAGTTAAACACGACTGAAACAACTGAACAACCATACAAGATTTTACACACAGCTGGGGATAGCAGCCTTAGATAGAGCTCCTAAGGCCAATTCCTTCATTTTCCAGTCAAGCCAACTGAGGTCTAGGGAAGTTAGGTGACTTACCAAAAGATCACATCACAAAAACGTAATCATCAGAGGTGGGATTCCAATCCAGGTCCTCTGACTCCTGGGCCAGAGCTCTCTTCTACTGTACCACAGCTTTTGTGGCTATGGTGCCCAAAACAGTAGGCACTTAATAAATGGTCATTGACCGACATATCCCCCCAATTCTTCTGAACTGAATGGGACCCTGGGAATCGTCCAGATCAACACCTTCATTTTATAGAAGAAAAAGCTAAGGCTCATGGAGGTGCCATGCTAATGGTTACCAAGAAGTGACAAATCAGGACCAGGATAGAATGCAGGACATGAGACTCTTGGACTAATGTTCTTTCCACTGCACAGTTTGAGGAAGTAATATAAAAATGCTGTCAAGGAACCTTTGAAGCCAAACTAAATTCCATCTTATTAGATGTGCTTGGGCAACTAGGTGGTGCAGTGGCTAAAGCACTGGCCCTGGATTCAGGAGGACCCGAGTTCAAATCCGACTTCATACACTTGACATTTACTAGCTGTGTGACCCTGGGCAAGTCACTTAACCCTCACTGCCCCGCACCCAAAAAAAAAAGTGCTCAAAAGTTGTTCCAAGTATATAAATTTTATGAAATTGTGTGGGGATTAAATAACTGTTTCTTTACATAAGAAGTCCAATTAAAAGTGAAATGATTTTAAATTCTCCTAATTTGGACTACTTTACTTGATGTTGCAGCCTCAGTAGCCAAAGAATCAGTCTGTTGTCTATTAGTCTCTGTCTGTCCCTCATATACATGCACAGACACATGTGCAACACACACACACACACACCTCTCGGAGGCAGACAGCACTGTTAATTCAAAAGGAGACCACTTGGACTTCAACAGCCTAGACAATTTCTGAACAGGGCTCAAAACTGACCTTAAACCCAACGATTTCTGTTCAAGGCAGGGATGGAGGGTTGAATGTGGTAAGATGTTGAAAAGGAAGAATTTTCTTCAGACTAAAGAACTTGTTTATTCAGGGCACCTATATAAGGGAATGTGAGTTTAAAGCCAAGTGGTTGCTCTAAAATATAGATCAAAGACTGGGCCACACAAGCACATTTAAGCCCCAGGTATCATTTCCCCCATATCTTCATTGATAATAATAAGGGTCACATAGGTGGTCCCACAAAATCTCATCCTTAAATTTAATTGTGCATAGCAAATGGCCACGGAGAATCAGGGTCACTTATATAAAACCACAATGAACCTCTACTTGGCTGCTCAGATAGTCTCTTATAGGTTGGCTCTTCCTAAAGGACCCATCTTTCCAACCAAATATATCACTACCCTTCAGAGATAAAATAATGACCATCCATTACAGGATTCAAGGCAGCTGCTTAAGTAGACTGCAAGAATAAAAATGATGCAGACACCAACCAGAAGAGGAGATTGTGTTACAAATGTGCCCAAGGGACTAAATGAATCAGAGAAACCCTATTTTTCTCTACTTCACAGTCCACTCAACTGGCTCCTGACAAATGGACTAGAAACCACAAACTAGAAGACACGCCCAAACAAAGAGACCTTTATCCAGGACCTTTTGGAAACTCAAAATCTAGCTAATGATTTTTAGTCACTAACTGAAGCAACCAGAAACCAGAATCATCACTATGAGCAAGTAACATTTATTGGGCACCCAGCTGGATGCCTGGCACTTTGACAAGCATTATAGAGATCATATATTATGGAAAATATGTGAGCCCTGTCCTCTCTTGAAATCAAATATAGAACACTTGACAGCCTAGTTTTCTGAGCCGAGAAACTAAACCTGCCAATAAAGAAAGCTGAAGCCATTCAAAGAAGCATGAAGAGCTTTAGCATTTAAACTTTTAATGCCCCTACACTGAATTTAAAAAAATTACTGCATAATTTTCACCCACAACATACAATCTTTAACCTACAATAACAGGCATTTTGGAACAACTACAAAGTTTTAAATTCCTTTTGTGGGGCTTTCTCCTGAAAAAAAAAAGTAGCTTTGGTAGTTGAGTTAATTTTGCTTGGTTGCTAGTTTTTACTTTTACTTATTGTTGTCATTGTGTGGTGGTTAAAAACTAAAATTTCTCCGCTGGTGGTGAAAACAGAAATCGCTAACCTCTGAGCCATACTTGAAAACCTAAGGTGTTGATGATTTATATGACTTCAACAGGGTTGTCTCCCCTCCATCAACACAGATCAAAACAGATAGATTAGGGGCAGCTAGGTGGCAAAGTGGATAGAGCACCGGCCCTGGAGTCAGGAGTACCTGAGTTCAAATCTGACCTCAGACACTTAACACTCACCAGCTGTGTGACCCTGGGCAAGTCACTTAACCCCAACTGCCTCACTTAAAAAAAAAAAAACCCAGACCCATACTGGTTTTTGAGAGACAATCCCTGCTCTCAAAGAACTTACATTCTATGGAGAGGATACAACACTGTATACAAAGTTGGTTTTGCCTTGGTAACCCCTGTATCTAGCACTTTGGGGGGGGGGGGTAAGTGAAGATTTGCTGATTGGTTAATCATTACCTCATGGCCAAACCAAAGAAGAACAGGGCTTTCCAAATTCAGGAAGGTCTTCCAGATCTGGTGTACCTCCACTGATTGGCACAGCTTTTGAATACCCCAGAATCACTCCCATGCCAAAATTAAGCACTAGAGAAAGACCTCCATGAAAGGCTATAATACTTATGTGCAAAGGATTTAAAGTGGAAACCACTTATGTTTTTAAATAGTAGTATTGCTAATATACACGTGCCATGAAATAAAATGTTTAAAAGACTATTATTACTATCAAATTATTTGCATATGCATGGTGGAAAGAGCATTACAACGATTTAAAAACACATAGGGCCTTGCTTTCTCTAGAAGGATATAGCAAGTATACAAACTCTCCGCAGCAATAAGGGCCAAGAATTTTTTTCCGACAAAAAGGATCAGTTGCTGATTGGTTGTTAAATGAAAAATATTTCAGGGGGGCTGATAATTAAAGGAAATCTAGAAATGTGAGGAAGGAATGATTCCAGGTTTGAGGTGCCATCCATGTAAGAGGAAAGCAGGAGGCAAAACATTGTTTGGGGGGAACAGCAGGTAAGCCAATACGGTGCCAACACAGGATTTGAGGTGAAGAGATGTGAAATCAGTTTAAGATAAAAGGAAGGTGGGTTGTGAAGGACTTCACATGTATTCTATATTAGAGGCAGTAAAGGGTTACTCAGGCTTCCTGGACACAGGAGTGACACGGTCAGACCTGAGCTTTAGAAATATTAATTTGACATCTGAGTGGATGATGAATTGAGGAGGTGAGAGGCTAGATACAGGGAGACCAATTAGGAGACTGTGGCAATACTACAGATAAGAAGAGCAGCTATAGTATGAGGAGGGAGAAGGGAAGAACTGAGACAAATGAGGAGGTTGAATTAACAAAAATTGTCAAGTTAATGGATGGGGAAGAGAAGGAGAGAGAGGAAAGAGCTGAGTATGTCTCTTAGGCAGCAAACCTGGATGACTGGAAGAATGAATGGTGGTGCCCTCCACAGAAACAGGAAAGTATGGAAGTAGGGCACGGTTAGGAGGAAAGATAATGAATTGTTCTGAAGTTGAGTTCAGGGACTTGGGAGATCCCTCTAAATTGGGAGTGAATCTACACTTTGCCCAGCTGAATCTGCAATGTGTATCTCCTGAGGGAGAAAAGGAATTACACGGGGAATGCAGTTGAGTGAAAAAGATTATAAAAGACTTTGCAGTGAAAACAGATTCCTTTAGAGGAAATTTCTGGAGAGGCAATTAATGAAAGCAAATTCTATTCTAGCAAGAAAACTAAAGATATTGAAGAATCAAACTAAGTAGAATACTGTTCTAATAGATGGCCTAAAACAGAGCTAAGGGAAGCCAGCCAACATTCTGGGATGCCTGTACAATTACTAGTGGCTACTTTTGCCCCTCTCCACTCAGCTGTAAAAGTACATCAAATCCCATGGCCTCTCTCAGTTGCCACTTTTACTAAGGGACAACATACCAAACCCTGACAGCTGTGTTTAGACTTTCCCCAGCTACAGACTTGACTGAAGCTAAAAGATCCCTAAAGTCCTCCAGGAGAGACACTTATATCAACGAAAAATGACATTTCCCCAAAGAGGGTGCCGGGGGTCGTCTAGACAGTTACATATCTGAGCACAAATGGATAGTGCTAAACATGAAATTATGAGCTCTAATGTCAGAAAAATAATTTCAGCACTCAACACATAGCAATTTACAATCAGAGACAAAGGGGCTAATGGCCTCTTCTATGGGGTATTTCAAGTCACTTGTGGAGGAAGCCTTCTGAATCAACCATATATTCAATTAGCACCTAGCAGAGTGTCTGGCCTAGAGGAGGTGATTAATAAATCCTTGTAGATCATTAATTCTTCGGATTTGAACTATCATTTTCTTTTAAAATATTATCACATGGGTCAAGCAATCATTAATAGCCAAATATTTTTCAGTACAATTCAGGAACCTGTCAGCTCATGTATGTATTAGGTCTCTCTAAGCCACATCCAACCTTTCTTTAGTAGACTGCCCACCATTATACTTTTTAATGCCCAACAGTATTTGGGTGTTCTTAATTGGTTTGGAATCTACACAATGGTACCAAATACATAGATCCAAACTAGACTGGTGGTGCTAAATTGCTTTGAAGATGAAATCCTTTACTCTCTAATCCCCCCTCCTTTCTTCCTAAGAGGAGACATAGAAACCTGCCTGAAGGCAGGGGGCTCTAGTCTCCTCCCACCCCGCAGTAATAAAGACTCAGAATTTACACAAAATAATAACATTAAGGTTTGCAAAGGATTGTACATACATCACCTAGTTTGAATCTCAGTTACCTTGTGAGGCAGGGACCTTGCGAGTCCAACGACTCCCCAGGGACTCCCTTCTGGAAAGGGTGAGGGTATCACCAGGTCTCACTGAATCCAATCCAGCTGTCTTTCCACCACACCACAGAGAAAAGTGCTTCAAAAGTCCCATGGACTCTTGGTTCTATTCAGAGAATTTTTAAAACTTGAAATTTTTTCAGGGCAAGTTTTCAATTTAAGGCATTATTCAAACTTAATTTTACTCTTATTTTAGTACTTTAATATTGTAGTAACATCTTTGTTGCTATCAGAGAAAACTGAGTCTGCCCCTGTCTCGATCCCATTTGCCAGCCAGGTCCTATTATAATTCTATCCTGAACTCCTAAAAATTATGTTGCTCAAGCAATTTGTCTTTCTCTTTCTAGTCTATGGAAGTAGGGCCCAGGTGTTCTCCCGGTATGTTTCTTTAACATAAACCTTTTATAATTAAAAAAAAATCTGTAATTCTGATTAAAGATAAATGACATTAGTAATTCAATATGACAAGAATTTATTGAGTACCTACTGTATGTGCAACACAGTACTGGGTGCTTTGGAGAGAGTTTTTAAAAGGTTAAGAGGTGGTCCCAAAACTCAAGTAATTTCATTTAATTCATGTTTAAATGGACAGATTGAGCAAAAACTCAGACAACTTCATTTAGCAAAACTCCTGTGCAGTACATAAAACAAATATTTATTGAGGCAGGCCCTGCATCTACAGCATCTTTCTGGGCACTCTGAAGTTAAGTCCATAGTAGGCAAGTCAGGGTAACTGAAGCCTAGAGACAGGAGGTAGCCTGGGCCCAGCAAGCCGAAGCACCACTACCTTGACCACCATCTCCATTCAGAACCTAAGGAAGGCAGCCCAGGAGCCTAAGCCCAGAAACCTTAGGACTAGCAATGCCCTCAGCCACCATCCTGTGACTGAACCCTTGTGCATGTGCAGTCTGGGAACACCTCCTGCAGGGGCTGTAGCCACAGCCACTGAAGACCCAGAAAGGAAAGTCAAATGGCTCCACACCAGAAACCGATAGGATTGGCTCAATGGGAACGACCCTGGAGAAGCAGCATTGCCATCTGCATTACCACCCGCACCCTGAGGACCAGGGGCCTTCGTCTGACTCGTGGCTGAAACCTTCCCTAGCTGGTGCCTTCTCCATTAGATGGTGAGCTCCCTGAGTGTTTTGCACACAGGAGCTGCTTAATACCTGCTTTACTCATTCCTTCAATGACAGAGTCCCTGAGCTCATGGAAACTTAGAGGGCATAAAGAGGAGAAGACAACAACACAGATGGCTAATATTTCACAGTCGGGGTCATTAGAGTATTATAAAACAGAATGGTCTGCGAGGTCTTGGGAGTCAGGGAGATACACCCCAACCAGGGATGGATACGGAACACAGAAAAACATTACCCTCTGGACAGGGTACCCTCAAGGCTCACCTTCCTAGCCCACCTTTAAAGCAACAGCTAATGAAAGGGAGGCATGAGAAGGAGCATGAGACACAAGGGCTGGCCAGTTTGGCCGGAATACTGAGTGGTCTAAGAGTCTCCTTTTTGCATCTTGTAAGTAATTCTCTGGAGCCTAGAGGGTTTGTCCAACACATTTATGTTGTGGGAAACAGGGATTTAAAAAAGAGGCAGGAGACTCTTCTGTGACCTTCCTGGGGAGGTGCTAGGAGCAAGCCTGGGTGTGACTTGATCTACAAAGGTCACAGAAAGAAGAACTAAGTACTCTGCTAAATGGCAAACGCTTCAAAAGGTTGGCCTGGGGCCGTTCCCACTCCTACCAGCAGAGGCAGTGCTGAGTCAGAAAGCCCACCAGTGAAAATGAAAGCCTCCCATTGATAAACATAAGAAGTCTTCCCACCAGAGCTAATAAGCAGAGTATTAAAGATTTTACAACTCAGTTAGAATCATGATCCTGTGTATATATCCTAGCACATTCCAAATGACTGCAATCAAATTAATGAGTTTCTACTATACATTGACAGCTTACAGTCACTGACCAACAGCATTTTAAATTCAGATTAAGTTTTCCAATATTTAAAAGATAATCAATTTTCCAGGGATATGTAACCAAGAATCAGGAGAAATTATATTTTAATTCTTTTTACATTAATTATAAGCTCTCACACATATTAATTTTGAAAGCAGACACAAATTTAGACATTCATAAAAAAACTAAAAGATTGAAAAAAAATTGAGAGTTTGAGCCAAAGTTTCTTCAAATCCTGAGTACCCCTGCCAAAGTCTCCCATCTTTTCCTCTACTCCCATTACTTATCTCATCATCATCATCTAATTATGCCAATTCCCCACCAACTTCCAGTTATGCAGAAGAATTGCTAAACTACACAAATTTTAAAACATACTTTCTGGTGATGAAAAAGCAGATATACATGCACCTGGAATGCTCCCCACAGTTCTAATTGCTTGCACCTCAATAAAGAGCAATAATAAATTTAGAAAAGAGGCAGAAAACTATGATTAAAATGATCAAAGGGGATGGTGGGGCTGCAACCTGAAGACAAAATTTAGGATCCTTTTAGCTTGGAAAGATGGAGGCTGAGAGTACACAGAATTAAGATCTATAAAGTCATGAAGGCCATGGATACAGTAAATACAGGTATTATTCACTAAATCCCAGACTAAAAAGAGCAAGTACACCATTGAAGCCTGAAGGCATGAGTCTGGAACTAATAAAAGAACAGCTTTACATAGCCAAGAGCAAACCGATGAAATGCACTACCCAGGCTGAAAATATATACATATATAAATATATATATACACACACACACATATATATCAGTGCAAGTGTTCAAATAATTCACACATAACAAGTATGCTGATGTCTCCCCACCCTAAAAAAGATGACCAACAACCTCCCCATGACCTTGCCAGTTACTCGAGCTCCCATCCCATCTCTACAAGCTTTCCCTGTTGAACTTCTGGGAATTATTCTACACTGGATGCCTTTACTGCCTAAACCCTTCACTTCTGCATTCCTTTCAATCCCACCATCCTATGGAAGGGCAAAGGTCACCAATAACATCTTAATTACCAACTCCAATGGCCTTTTCTCAGTCCTTATTCTCCTAGAGCTGTCCATAGCACGACATTGGTGACCAATCCCACCGCAACCACCACCCCGCCCCTCTTCATATGACTTCCATGACACATTTTTGCTTTGAACTGATCTCTCCACTGTTTCACTCTTCTCCTGCCATTCCCTAAGAGTGGAACCACCCCAAAGTTCTTGTTCTAGTCCTCAAATTTCTATTTAGACACTCTGGCGATTTTCCGCACTCCCATGGTTTTAATTGTTCCCTCTAAACAGACGGTTATGTAAATTATATTTCTATTTTGCCCTTAGCTCTCCCCTGAATTCCAACTGCCTAGTAGACAGTTCTACATGGGTGTGCCATCTGCATCTCAAATTCGACACACCCAGTATTTAAGTCTTCTGACCTAAACCTTACTCCTTCCTTCTGATGATAACACCACGATCTTCCCAGACATCCAGACACAAAATCTCAGAGTCACCTTGGTCTCTTCCCTCTTCCCCTCAACATCCGTGTCCTGCAACCAAATCCTCTTGGTTCTACCTCCACTCCGTGACTCACACACATTCCCGTTCTCTCCACTCACACGGCCACCACCCCTAACTCAAGCCCACATCATCTGTGTCTGACCTCTCCCCGCTATGGCCGCCAAAATCATCATCCACTGGCTCCAAAGTAACTAGAGGACACCAACTCTCTCACCTTTGGCATTAAAGGGCTTTCACAATCTCACTCCAACCTACCTTTCCAGGCACTTCTCTCATTCTGCATCTCATTAAAACTAAACTACTAGGTGTTCTCCAAACTCAACCTGCAGCTTGTTGTCTATATACCTTGATGCAGGCAATCCCCCCATGCCTAGGAGGCAGTCCTTCCTTTTCATATGTCTGCCTGTCTAGAGTCTCTCAGTTCACTGTCCCCCTTCCTAAAGAGCCTTCCCAGTTTAGCCCAGCTCGTGTTCTTTCCCTCCTCCAATCTGACTACAGGACTTTCTCTCCTTTGCTCATATCCCACTCTATCCTATTCATAACTCTACCTATATCTTGTGTCAGATGCAATATCAGCTCTATACAGGCAGGGACCATGCTGTTTATCCCTGTCACCTGAGAGTGTCTTACACACAACAGGGATTTAACATTTATTGAAATCAATCTCTTTATAAAAAAAAACATTAAGGGGGAACATCTGGGTCACACAATGGATAAGGCACTGGCTCTGGATTCAGGAGAACCAGAGTTCAGGTCTACCCTCAGACACTTGACTCTTACTAGCTGTGTGACCCTGGACAAGTCACTTAACCCTCATTGCCCCACCCAAAAAAACCATTAAGAAGTTACACAAATCAGGGGCAATAACATCTTCTGAGATGAGTCAGAATCAAAGAGGATACCTATGTTAATAACATATCACTTGGAGTCATTCTCAAAGACAGAATATTGGGCCATATGGACAACAGGTCTGACTAAAGGTGATTTCTTATGTCCTATATATTGTTATTCTTTCTGAATCGACATAATTTTAGCCTAACCCTGTTTGAACATATTACACGTGCCATATCTTAACTATATTTTTCCAATGATGTCTACGTTTTACCAACATTTGTTGAATACTACCAGGTATTCAAAGCCTCCCCATAACCCAACTCCCATCTTCCTCTTCCTCACAATCTTACATTACTTCCGTTTTACAGAATCCTCTCTCAAAAACTCCCAAATGCTCCAATGGATCTGTGACCACATCGACTCCAGAGGTCCACATGATTATGTAGATCATAACCCATCCATGCATGACAATCCTATGCAACTTTCTCCCGTGTGCCTCCCAAGTTCTTCACAAGGAGTCCATCTCCATCATGGGCTAGAAGCCCTCTTCAATCTCTTGATATCAAAAAGGTATCAGTGCAGTCCTCACATCAGTCCATGGTTCCCCATGTCTCACTCTTATTCTCAGACCAGCCCATCTTCTCTTTCTGTCATTCAATTCTTGAGTGCTCTCCTTTCCCCTGCTCTGCTCTGGAGTTCCTGGATGGGGTGTGTGTGTGTGTGTGTGTGTGTGTGTGTGTGTGTGTGTGTGTGTGTGTGTGTGTCCCAATGTGTAGCTATGACCCTTTGCAGACAAGTGTATCAATACTCCCCTTTGGTGTGATGGTCATTGCTTCAGAAACTGGGATATTCCACCTCTTAATGTTTCTTTTTTTCCCTTTCTTTTTTTTTTTTTTGCAGGGCAATTAGGGTTAAGTGACTTGCCCAGGGTCACACAGCTAGTAAGTGTGTCAAGTGTCTGAGGCCAGATTTGAACTCAGGTCCTCCTGAATCCAGGGCCAGTGCTTTATCCACTGTACCACCTAGCTGCCCCCACCTCTTAATATTTCAAACAAATTAAACATTCCATTACTTCCTGGCTCTGTTCCACCTTCTTCCTTGTCAATGTTTGTACTCACATGGCTTCCAGCCCTAACGTACCTGAAATAGTCTCCAGAAAGTCCTCTTCTACTGAAATGCCCTTTTTTTTTTTTTTTTTGCAGGGCAGTGAGGGTTGTGACTTGCCCAGGGTCACACAGCTAGTAAGTGTCAAGTGTCTGATGCTGGATTTGAACTCGGGTCCTCCTGAATCCAGGGCCAGTGTTTTATCCACTGCACCATCTAGCTGCCCCATGAAATGCCTTTTTTTAAAATGGCTCATGGGACTCAGGTACTATCCTACTCCATGACAGCTCTCACGTCTCTCAGAACACTCTGTTCAGTCCCATTTTTATCTGTATAATTTAATCTATATTAAGATTATTTCAATAAATTCCTTTTCTCTTCTACTAAAGTGTAAACTCTTTACAGAATTGTCCTTTTAAGGCCTTTTTAATCCAGGAACCGAAAATATAATGCTTGTGTACAATTCCTATGATATATTCATGTTTTATTCTATAATATAATCATGTCTGATTAATGTGAACATGATACATAATAAATGCTGGTTAAAGTGAGCTGACTACACGAAGCACTATAAGTCAATTAACAAGCATTTATTAAGTGCTTTCTATGTCTGTATGTTCTGCCTAGTACAGTGTCAAAGATAGAAACAAATTCTCTACCTCCAAAGAGCTTATACTCTAGTGGGAGAGACAGACAAGTTAATTAAAAAATTACATCAGTATTTCTACATTTATATATATGATAATACTCCTTCAAAATCAATTGCAGAGACCTTTTGATAATGACCTATATTCCATATTGTACATATGTAATATACATGTAATAATAATAGGACAGAAAGAAATAGCAATTATGTAAATGTAAAAAGTATTCACCTAAAGAAATCTACCTTCTTTGCCAAGTAAGATTTGTTCTCTCATACCCTACCAAAAAATCCACTATATTTTGTATGGGTAATGTTTTTTCTTTTAGTGGTATGAATTACTTTGGTTGGTTACGATTAGAAGCTCATACCTCACTTCCAATTAAATGGAAAGTGAAATGGCAAAATGACCTAATCACAGCATTTGCACAACTAGAAAAACAGAACAATTTGATATCAATTATAAAAATGCATTACCCAGGGGCAGCTAGATGGTGCAGTGGATAGAGCACCAGCCCTGGAGTCAGGAAGACCCGAGTTCAAATCTGGCCTCAGACACTTGATATGTACTAGCTGTGTGACCCTGGGCAAGTCACTTAACCCTAATTGCCTCGCCAAAAAAAATGCATTACCCAAAAGTTGTTTTGGGGACTAAACAATGTTTCTTTGCCATGCTTCACTATCCATATTTTTTGAAGAGAGATGCCATCACCACCACCACTACCACCACGAAAAAAAACACTCATTACTTTAATTTTCCTGATTGCAATAGAGAAAAGAAAAATATGAATAGCCTACTTAAAAGCTTAAAATAATAAATTAATATTATTAATATTGGACAGCTAGGTGGCACAGTGGATAAAGCACCAGCCCTGGATTCAGGAGGACCTGAGTTCAAATCTGGCCTCAGACACTTGACACTTACTAGCTGTGTGACCCTGGGCAAGTCACTTAGCCCTCATTGCCCCACAAACAACAACAAAAGCTACACTAATAATAATAATTTTTCAAATTAATAAAGTTTAAAATTAATAATCTTCATATTAAGAATAGCTTCTCTCTTACCCATTTAGTAAACAATCACTGACATTAAAATTCTACTCATCTTTACACTTTGTAGCTCTTAAACAATGGCTCTCCCCCAATGACAAATCCAAAGAACATCATATATGTTAAATATGATAATCACACCACAAATTATAATTATACATTCCTGTGGTCCTGTAAGTTAACTTGAAGTTGAAAATGGAATTGCTACAGTTATAAAGTTAACACAAAACAAGCACACACCTAAGATGGGAGGAGGAGGGGAATGGCTACATTGGAGATATACATTTTTTTTTAATCAACCACCGGAAAAATTATAGAAGTCATGAAAATTTGACATCCCTGCAGGAAAAAAAAAAGGGCCAGGGAATTTCTGCAAGGCATTAGTTTTACTTTATTGAATATGTTTATTTGGGGAAAAGAAAGTATCTGAAAACCTTAGTGCCTTTAGCTCATTTTCCTTATGCATCTAAAACATTATCTCCAAATCAGTTCTAGTGTGCATGATATCAGTATTAAATCTGAGGCACAGCCAATATTCTAGGTTCTTCATTAAATCCCATACATATGTTATGATGGTTCTTTTCAGGTTTTAAAAATAAAATCTACAAATGTCAAGTCAAGGACAATAATGGAGGAAAAATATGCAGTAATGTAACTAAAGAAGAATATATTTAGCTTTCTGCTTCTCAGTCAAGGCTGAAAATAACTTTCAACACACTACACTATACAAACAAGCTCCATTTGCAAAGGAGAGAAAAAAATGAAGGCTCCTATCATGTAGCTCTAATATTGTAACATGGAGAGCAGTTAAAATTCCTTTCTGCTGAAAATGATTCTCATTTGGGCTTAGTCAAAGGCTACCCTGTCTATCACCAACTCTGAGGAACACCAAACAGTCCACTTGGAGAAGGTTTTTCCATCACTTACAAAAGTACAAGACATCTGTTTCAACTCTCAAGAACATGATGCTTCCAACACAGTCACTGTATATTAAGTGGACAAATGTCTTCTAGTTTGTTTACCTCTGTAAAAATGAGGCTTCATGCCTATATAGAGAATACTACAGTTCTCTAGGATCTCTGCAAATAATAGATCTCACTTTGCCATCACAAAGGGAACAAAGATTGAATGAGAACTCCCCTTTCCCCACCCAATTTCTTTTTTTTTCTTTTTGCAAGGTAACGAGGGTTACCTTTTTGCAAGGTAACGAGGGTCACAAAGCTAAGTAAGTGTCAAGTGTCTGAGTCTGGATTTGAATTCAGGTCCTCCCGAGTCCAGGACTGCTGCTTTATCCACTGTGCCACCTAGCTGCCCCCTCCCCATTTTTCCATGTGACCAATTAGAGATGATACTGCAAGAAAAAAATTCCTCTCTCCTCCCAGGAACAACTCCAAAGAATTATGATTGCCCTTTATATGCATAAGGTTTTTCTTTCCTTTCTTTCCCCCTATTCATGGACTTGAGGATCATTTCAATAAGGACATGAAGTCTAATGATTTATAATTCATGAAGCTCTTTAAAATTTAGAAAATTAACTTTTACAACTCCCATCTGATCCTCTCAAGAGTCCTATGAAATTGGCAGGAAAAGTTCCATTACCTATTACAAAGAAGGAAACCAAAGATCAGAGTGACAGAATCTATATATTAATTCTAGTGTGGTCCTAAATATATCTTTTAAAAATTTACTTAAACTAAAACTGACATTTTAAATTTTAAAAAATAAGTATTTAATACACATCTTTAATATGAAAAGATACCCAGGTCCTTTTCCCTTGTCAGATTAAAAGTATTCCCCAGCTTCTCCCACCAAGATGGGTTTTTATTTGGTTAAAAACCAAGGAAGAGTGCTGAAATCTAATGAATTTCCACACAACTGGCACCAGAATCCTAGGATCTGAGCTGGAAGGACCTCAAAGGCTATCTATATTGAGTCCACCCCATCCTTACACAAGAATCCCCTCAGCAACATATCTGACTAGTAGTCATTAACCTCCTCTTGGAACACCTCCAGTAAAAGGGAAACCAGTACCTCCTAAGCAGGTCATTCCACTTTGGGATAGCTCTAATTGTTAGGAAGTTTTTCCTTACATGGAGCCCAAGTCTGCCTCTCTGCCACTACCACCCATAACTCTCCATAGTATCAATGTCACAGTAATACCTCAGTTGACAGCAAAGAGTGTGAAGAGCCCCAACAGCAGTTTTAATATATAACAAATGCCATATGGGGTCAAAGTCACTGGCGCACGTAGTCCAGAGTCCTGACTGACAAGAGAGAGCACCCTAGGCTACTGACACAAAGGGCACGGTATTTGGATCCTTAAAAAAAAAAAAAAGGTTAAGTATTTATTCAGGAATCGTATTTGATTTATCTCTACAGTAAAACATTATGAATAATGCTTATTATTCTCTGAATCCTAGACACTAGAGAAAACAGAAAGTTGGGATAACTCAATAAGACAGAACTATCTGTGGGTTGACTAAGGTTGTTTGTTTTTTTTTTTCATGTTTTGTGTACAGAGTACGTCAATTCAGTTTTAATAGTATTTTTTTCCTCTCCTTATATTTGACTACAAAGGAAACCACTTTTGTGGATAACAATGTTCTCTTGAGAAACTGTACTCCAAATCAAAAATAAGAATGTGTAACACCACAGTTCTAAAGAAAACCTCTTTGTGATACTGTAATCTATTCCATGGAAATTTCTGGAACACATTATCAAGCCTTCCATAATTTTTGTCAATTATAATTCTATTGCACTTTAAAATTTCAGGAATAATTTGTTTACAACTTAAAAAAAATAAAGTTGAAATACAATTTGAAGGGGGAAGAGAGCCTAGGCATGTATCAAAAATACATTACCCTGGGTTTTTTCTTTGACACTTAGATTTTTTAAGGGTAGAGGGGTCTCAAATTGGCAAAGAAAGCCAAAACCAAAGAAACACTCTGATGTGTTAATAAGGTTCCACTGTCATAGGCATGTAACGGATACTTAAGTCATAACTTTAAAGTTAAGATTGAAGGGAAGTAAATGTTGGCAAAAAACCTAGCACCAAATCTAACCAATTCCAAGGTGAACCCATTCTGTGCTTTTTTTCTGGATTTTTCTCCTCAATTTGATCTCCGCATCTCTAAAATTGAGTAGATATGACTGTACAACTCCAAGATTCCAAATTGACAGCAGCTAAGCAAAGGTAAAAATAATTTTTATTACCCACACAGATATGTGTGTGTGTATATTATATATACATATATATATATATGCATATATATATACACATGTGTGTAGATATATACCCACACTAATAATATATATAGAATGTAAAACTAATTCCTATTTGGAATTAGTCAACAAGTATTCAATGACTGTCAATAGTATATTCTATACTACTTTTACGTAGGTGCTTTCATTTTGGGAATATCAAAGAGTTGTAAAGTCCCATTTACTCCACTTTAGAGATGTGAAAATAAAATTGAGGGGGGGAAATGCAGGAAAGGGGCTCAGGGCAAGGTCACAGTGGAGCCAACAGGCTCAGGCCAGGCTTCTTCTCCAACATCTCCCCTCCCTTTGATGTTCATTTCTAGCTTCTGACCTCAACACTTACCGTTCCTCACATGTCTTTCCCAATGGAGCCTCATTAGCTCATCAGAATGTATGTACTTATTTATACCCACAAATACATTGTAACGATTGGAATGAAGCCACCTACTGGAGACTTACTGTAGAAAAGTTCCGCCATGAAAGGAAGGTCTTTGAGGGCAAGAACATGTGTCTTTTCTTTGGCGTCAGGAAGTGATGTTTGCTAGTAGGAGGAAGAAGGAAGAGCCAGGCGCTCTGACTTGCTCTCTCTTTCCTTTGGACTCTGGTGGAGAGCGGAGCTAGAAAGGTGCTCTCCCTCTAATAGATAGGAATCTAGGCCTTTTCTTCTCTTTACAAAATTCTTATTCTCCTTAATAAATGCTTAAAAGCCTAACTCTTGCTAAAGCTTATAATTTATTGGCGACCACTTATTAGGTATTTTAGACAGACTAGCTAGAATTTTAGCCTTTAACAACATGAACATATATAGTAAACTCAAATGAAAGTGCCCCACCTGGCCACAAAGGCACCATGGACACCACCATTAACTTCATTATGGCAAGCTAAGAAAATGCCCTCCTACTACACAGGACATAGTACGCTCTTACTGAATATTTGTGATCAGCTCCTAATTGATTCCAAATACGAACTGAACTATGTCCTGACAGACCTCATATCCAAATGGCAAATAACTGTATGCTGTCAGAATTGCCATCAAAAATGTCCAGGACTCATCTCTTCTCTTTATAACTTCAATGCTCAGTGAATTCAAGTAGAATTTCAAAATGGAATTCTTAATTTTGGGGGGTGGAGGAAGTTTTTCATACCCTGAATCCCTGATGAGTATTATTCCCCCATCTTCCCAAACTGTTTTAAACTTTAATAACACAAGGAGTTACTCATATGAACTACAAGAACATTTTAAAGCCATAGAATGGTGTCAGACACAGAGAGCCAGACCTGAGCCTGGCAGGACTCCAGAGAGATGATTCCAAAGCCCACCTCTATCTACCCTGGCTATGGGGCCCTAGACAGGTCACTTAATTCCCAGTACGACAGGCTACTCTCTTAAGAATCTAAGTGCAGGGCAGGTGCCCCACCTGCATTGGTAACAGTTGTATCTTCACCAATATGTATTGGTCCCTACTTGAGATTTCATTAGTGTAAGAACTACATCTATTAAGTGGAGTTGAGATCTGCTCTATAAGGAAGGTCTTAAGAATGTTGCCTGGGATACTCAGAGGGTAAAGGACTTGAAAATCAGATGATATGGAACTGGAAGGCTCCCTAACTGGTATTGATTCACACCCCCTCATTTTACAGATGAGACACAACCAGTAGGTATCAAAAACAAAAACCCAGGTCTTCCTGATTCCCTGATAATTCTGCCAAGCAATAGATGTCCCTCTGAATCCATATACATATCTTCAACTTTAGGAAACACCTGAGAGATAAGGATTTCTCCTTCCATATTGAAAAACAGTCAATAGCATTTATTGAGCACCCAGTTTTCAAGGCTTGCAAGCCACCAACAAAAACAAATTAATACTCCATTAATACCCTGATAAATAACCAACTTCTAGTAAAATCACCTTGAAGGCTGGTACCATCTGTTTGTTCCTAAATAACACTTTTTTAGTATCTCAAAGAAATGCTTTTAACAGGTGCTGATATATACAGAAAATGAGGAGACAAACTAAACTAAGTGACTTAAGGTCATAAGACATATATTATTATTATTAGAGCATCCAAAATTAAAATACAGGAATCCTGAATGTTAAATACTTTTTGACCAAGCAAGTATCTTTAATTTTCCCCTTATCTTGATTGCATCTAATCACTCTTCCATGTTATATTATGAACTCCAGGAACGTAGATATTCTGTCTTAACTAAACTTCTTATGTCCCTTAATGTCCACCAGAAAGGTCTTCAAATAGAAGACACAATAATATGTTTTCTGAATGTTCACAGAGCTGAAAGATACCTATAAATCAATTGAACGAAACCTCCCCACCACCATTTTTACAGAGAAGAAGTTCAAGTTAAAAGCTCAAGGCCACATTGCTTATACTTAGGAGAGCCAGAGTTTGAAACCAGGACTCCAATTCCAAAAACAGCATTCATTTCATTACATCATACTGAGCTAAGATTAATGAAAACTGATGAGTATCTTCAGACTAATAGAGTTGTTTTACTAAAGTATACAGTTCCATTTGGTAAAGGATGTAAGTAGGAAGCATTAGTAGTAATTCTCAGGTCAGTGTCACCTTCATTATAAATATTTTAATGAAAAATATAGCACAACATTAACACACTTAATCATATTAATAAAAACAAAAAGCCCACATGAATTATTGATGTGCAGAAAAAGACTTTAAAATACAGTATTTATGTTAAAATCCTTAAAACATGGGCTTTAAAGGGCTCTTTTTAATTGATAAAAATGATATAGCTAAAAGAAATAAAAACCCTAACATTATTTGAAATGGTTAATTACTAGAAGCTTTCTCAGTAGATACAGGGGTAAAGCAAGGATACTCAATCTTCACCACTATTACCTGACATACTTCTAGAGATTCTAAAAAAAAAACAGTAACTAAAATAGAAATTTAAGGCATAAACACTGACAAAGAGACCAAATTTCTATTTGCAGATGACATGATGGCCTACTTAAATTAAAACAAAAACAAAATTTAGATAAAATTTTCCACCAAGTATTAGGATATAAAATAAGTTCACAAAAAATTATCAGCATATCTATACTTCAGTAGTACAAATAAGGAATAAATGAAAGAATGAGAAATCTCATTCAAAATAACTATAAAAATTCATAAAATGTCTGGTAGCTAACCTATTAAGACTATAAAATATTGCTTATAGAAATAAGAAAAGATTTAAATAACATAGCTCATGAGTAGATGACACTGTTGTGATAAAAATGATATTGCCTCAATTAATTTAAAGATTTAGTGATACTAAAACACCAAGGGCTACTTTTCAGGTCTAGATAAATGTCCAAATTCGTTCAGAGGATTAAAATGTCTCGAATCTCAAGTGAAATCTTGAAGAAAAAAAAAAACCAAGAAGAATGGAAAGAGTATTGCAAGACTTCAGACTACACTATAAAACAGTAATCCAAAAAAAAATTTTTTAAATGAGAAATTAGGGCAGTGGATAAGGATTCTGGATAAAGAAGCAATAGGAACAATAAAATTTGATAACCTACCTAAGAACATAACCTACATGAGAAATGATTCCAGATTTGATAAGCACTGATGGTAAAATTTTAAAGATTTTTGGTGGAAAATCAGTTAAGATCAGCCTCTTATAGTATATGCACAACAAGTTCCGAATGACTACCCAATCCAAATACAAAAAAGCAATATATTTTTAAATTAAGAGACATAAAGGAGATACCTTTTGCAACTATATCTGGTAAGTAAATTTTTAATCAAATAAGGGATTCAGATGAAAAGGGAAAGAGATTTCTGTTTATATTTTTTAAAATGCAGGTAGAATTAGAAGGGAAAATGCCAATTGTGAGAAATGGAAATCATTCATCAAGATCGCTATTAAAAGTCTGATATCCAACAGATATAGGAAATTGACACATATATAAAACTAACTATACTGAGCATATAAGTGGTCAAGACTGTAAATAATTGTCAAAGTCCAAATTATAAACAATACAAAGAAATAATGACAAACCACTAATAAGAGAAATGCAAATTAAAATAATACTGAGGTTTTACCTCACAGTCAGTAATATGGCATAGATAAGAAAATACCAAAAAAAGTCAATATATGAAGGACTATTACAGACAAGTACACTAACAGACCTTTGATTGAACTTTCAATTTGTCCAACCATTCTCCATTCTGGGAAGAAAAAAAGAGCTATTACATGACAAAAGTCACTAAATTATTCATACCCTTTGATCCAGAGATTATACTGCTGGACATATTATCTCCCAGGTGGTCAAAAACATAAAAATATTTTGCTTGGTAGGAAATAATAATAATATCATAAGAGGTGTCCATCATTTGATGATGGCTGAAGAAATTATATAATTTGAATATAATCAAATATTATTACTCCATAAGAAGTAATGTAAGGAATTCAGAGAAACAAAGAAAGACCGTCATGAAGTAATGTAGAGCAAAATAAGTAGAACCAAGAAAATTACAGTTCATGTAATAAACTAAACGAACACCAACATGAAACTGAATTCTGAGTAATCATAATGACCTGTCTTTGTCCCAGAGAAAATATGAGGAATGCACCTCCCTCGTTTCCTCAGAAAAGGGGGGATGATAAAAGGACAATGAATGGGGAAGGCTGACTACCCTATCAGAGATAGGTTTTCTTTTACCCTTCATTTTTTTTTTAAGGGAAGAAGTCTCCCTGAAGAACATGACCAGAAATGGCTATGATACAAAAACACAAACAGTTCTGCAACAAACAAGGTTAACAAGCATGGCATGATGAAGAGATAGACACGGATCCAGGCTCTTAAAATATGGGTTCAAACTGTACTTTTGACACTAACTGGGCCTCCATGGAAAAGTCACTTAATCTTTCTGAGTTTTCATTTTCTCATCTATAAACTAGGAAAAAACATTACCTGTAGTACCTAATTCTCAGGGCTGTCATGAGACTCAAGTGGATAGAGCGCTTTGTGTAAGTTCTATAAAAACATCAGCTTCTAAGTCACATCTTTGAATCTCTTTAAGATTTGCCAAGCACTTTTCCCACAATCTATTCACAAATGAAACAAATTAAGGTTCCCAGCAGTTATAGGACCTAGTCAATGTTGCACAGCAAGTTTGCAAAGGAACCCTGACACAAGGATCACTTGCACAGTCTAATATATGGGACCCTGGTGTCCCGACTCCAAGCTTGGCTGCCTCTCAGCTGTACCGAGCTGTCACTCTGGCTACTGGGCATGATGACTAAATGCTATATAAATGCAAACCTGTATAGGATGCACTTGAAAAAATACTGCCATCACTTACTTTGTCAACCTATCATTCCCGTACTTATCATAGAGAGGTATACTCTATTTAAGGACTCCAGAGATAGTGGAAAACAGAAGGGCCTGGTGTTCCACGGTCCATGGGGTCATGAAGACTTGGACATGACTGAACTGAGCAACAATAAGATGATGACAGAGAAAACCTATGTCATATCTATGAACAGTAGTAAGCCTTATAGAGAACAAAGTCTTTTGATCTAGGCAAGAGATAAATAGGTATGTACAGTCAGAAAGTGACAAGGTATAGAGAACAATCTGTAGGTGTTTTTGCCAGAGGAAAGAATGAGAAGAGAACCTTTGGGGAAAGCAGAACCAGGTAAACAGGCATCCAGTGGGAAATTGTTGCTGGGGAGATACTGATAGTAATATACAACCACTGTTCTCAGGAGGCTCACAGGAGGTAACACATTTCTGCCTCGAGCTACTCCACCCACTGCCCCCCAGGCTCTTCCTCTCTAGTCAGCTCTAGCAAGGTCTCCCTACCCCCGCCCCATACACACACCTTCCTTCACAAGTCTCATTGATTTTGTAGCTCCACTCTTCCTTCATTTCTCCAAGCAACACCTCTGAGTCCTTGTCAGTGTTACATGGTATTTTATCTGGCCACTCAGGTTAATAGAGGTTGTGATCTTACAGGCTGTGCATCTATCCAAGATGAAATGCACCATTACTCAGATGGGCCAAGCAAAACCAAAGAGGACTAGAGAGAACAGTCCAGAAAGCCAATGCATGGACTTCTGAGGGTCAATAAAAAAACTGTCCAGTAGAGAAGCAGGGAAAAGTATTTAGGGAGTGAACGGGAGACTGGTGTGCATGTCCCCAGAGGGGTTAAATAAGTCAAGGGACAGAGTCCTTAACTATACAGGAGCCCAGGAAGATTTTCCCAGAAGAGTCAGGAGGGTATGTGTTCCAGGTATATGAAAAAGGACATAAAAGTTTCAGTCCAAAATGCTAACATTTAATACAAACATACATCAAGCAGTCCATTAGTCGCAAGTTAGGAGACAACTCAGTTTCTTAATAAGATAAAACAAAATTTTGAAATAAAACTATAATTTTAGGGAAAAAACAATACTTAGGAATGGACTTCTTCACCTCTAGTGAGCTATTTGAAATCCAATCCATCAAATATCTTTTTGTTAAGGCTTCTTGTTTGAGAAGCAAATGAATTGCCAGTTTCATTCTCTCAGCCTGTGTGTGTGTGTGTGTGTGTGTGTGTGTGTGTGTGTGTATAAAATCCACATCACAAAGCCACTGTTAGCTTTGGAACCATAACAACATCAATTTGAATATGTTATAATCCATTTGATTCAATAAGCATTCATTAAGTTAGAGGGTGATATTTATACCCAAATATGCATAATATAGACAACAAGGAAGGTAAATTACAGCTCTATGGCAAGGAGGAAAATTAACCCAAAAACGTATACCCTAAGACTCAATGGGAAGCATTCATATGTCTACGGACAAAGATACCTTCTTTAAAATAAATAGGGTAGGTAAAAGGGGACAGAAGGGCAGAGGGACATTTATAAGAAGAAAATATATTCATGTGAGGAAATATTGGGAAGAGGCAAAGTTTAAAAAAATAAAGACAAAATTTAAATAAAAACCATAATGCTGAGGATGAGAGAAGAGATATTAGCTTACCATCTAAGCAGTCTATAAACCACTGGGACAGAAAGAGGACACAGACAAATTCAGGAAAATACCACTAGTCTGCCATAATTTAGTAAATCTATTACAATAGTAAGACTTTTAATTATTGAAATATATCTATAGGAGTTCTCTCTGCCCAAAGCACAGAAACTAATAATACTAATTTACCATAATAATAATTTGATGCTTCAAAAGGTGAAAAAAAACAAGGAAATGTTTATGTATCTGATTCTTACCTACAAGGAGGAACAGGTTGCTGGGGTAAAGATGAAAGGAACTTAGTGCGAAAGTGACTGTTCTACCTTAATGTTTGTGGTAAAGGAGAGAAAACCAAGAAATAAGTCTGTCAAACACTGTAAATTTTAAGAGGGCAAATTTCACAGGGTTCAGAAATGAATAAATAGGATTCCATGGATTAGAAAGCTACCTAGGAAGTTGGTCCAAGAAATACAGGATAATTCTCAAGAATGAAATTCAAAAAACACAGTGAAATGATTTCCATGGGCAGGAAAAAAGGAATTCTCTGAAGAAAATACCATGGAATCACAGAGAACTCAATGACTAACCAGATTATAAAGAGGACTGTCAAAAATATATGCCTGTACGTATCTATGTATATAACGGAAGATGAATGCAAAAATGTGGCACAGTTCTATAAGACTTCTTCAATGAGTACCAACACTTGAAGTGGTCCGAAATAGGTGGGGAAAGTCAGGGATGAGATTTAAAAGGGAGATGAGGGCTACACCTATACAGAGGGAAAGAGGGGCTTAAAGAGACCAGGACTGCTATTTGAAATGGATGGAGCGAGGCTGACACTCAAGAAAGAGAAAGCAGAGCTGCCTATTTTGCATTTGTTTTCTCTAGAAAAGAGCTAGCCAGGGGGCAGCTAGGTGGCACAGTGGATAAAGCAGCGGCCTTGGATTCAGGAAGACCTGAGTTCGAATCTGGCATTAGACACTTGACACTTACTAGCTGTGTGACCCTAGGCAAGTCACTTAATCCCCATTGCCCTGCAAAAAAAGAAAAAACGAAAAAAAAGAAAAGAAAAGAGATAGCCGGCTAGAAAGAACACAACAAAGGGAGCAAGCTGGAAACAGAAAACCAAAATGATCAAAGAGATAGCAGAAGAGTACCTAGCTGCCCTTAAAAAAAAAAATACAAGTCACCTTGCTAGCATGAACTATTTCCCAAAGTACTGTAACAAGCAAATATTGCTCTGATCTGAGAGACTTGTCTGAAAATATCATGGAGAATCAGAGAACGGCTATGAGACTGGATGTCTTTGAAAGCCCCTTCCAAATATGCATGGAGAAAGGCAAATGCTTTCTCAATTTTCAAAAGAGCAAGTGAGCATGACTTATAATTAATAAAGTTAGTTAAAGGGACAGGTTAATACCTAAGAAGTGAAGCATTGATTACAGAGTCAGCCTGCTTTACTCAACAATAAATGATGCTAGACTAATATTTCCATTTTTGACAAGATTATGGTGGATCAAGAGAATGCCAGATAGCCTACCCAAAGCAAAGCAATTATTGTTGTCTTCAAAAAGCAAGGATAGTTTCATTCTTTTGCTTTTGTATCTCCACACCTAGGCTGGTGCTTGACATAAAACCATGTAATAAGTGATTGATTTTTTTGACAGATTGAAGAAAGATAAAGGTTATGGGCAATTGCTTAGTTAGGTGGCTTGGAAAGTATTCATGTTATGCTGCATTCAGAATAGTTGCTAATGATTTAATGTCATTTTGGAAGGTTTCTAGATGATTGCTAAGGGATCAGTGCTTGGCTTTGGACTGTTTAATGTTTTATCAATGACTTAAATAAAGACAAAAAATGATTATCAAATTTACAGGTGATACTGCTAATACATTGAATGTCAAAATCAAAACCCAGAAATACCCTGGCAGGATGGAATACTGGCCTAAATCTAATAAGATGAAATTTAACATGGATAAATGCAAAGTCCTACACGGGTCCAAAAAATACAATTTCAGAAATACAAGATGAGGAAGACATGGTTAAATAGTCATTCGTCTGGAAAAGATAGAGGTTTTAGTGGACTGCAAGGTAAATAAGTCACCAATGTAATATGATATTCAAAAAATATCTAATAATAATAGTGCTATCTTGGGGCTACATTAAAAGGGATTCTATATCCAGTGACATGGAAATAAGAATCCAGTGAACTTCTGCCCTGATCAGATCATATCTGGAGAAATGTGTTTCTTTCACAGTACCACGTTTTAGGAAGATTACTAAACTGGAGAGCATCTGGAGGGACTAAGAAGGTGAAAAGATAAAAATGGAAAAACAACATTGTTGCTACTGGCTTGCCTTGTCAAATGTCTCATTTGCTTTTAAAGGCATGCATGAAAAAAGAAGAGTACACCCCCTTGAGATCTTCATTTTTATACTATAGCCATCAGACAAAATGACATGGAACAAGAAATCAAGACATAAACTTAAAACAATGTCCAAACAAAAGTTGCTAAATAATGGTTAAGAAAACCGAAAAACTCAAATAATCTCCTGTCAAATCATTTCCATTTCATTCGTTCAAGTAGTTCTCAATAAGACAGAAACAATTATGAATATGTATGTACAGAAATAGATAAGATATATGTATGACCAATACGAATGGGAGGTAATTTCCAAAAAAAGGCACTAGCCACAGGAGGGAACACATGTAAGAGGGGAAAAAGGAAATACAGATTGTGGGCCACCCCACACAGACTCAACAATGTCACTAAGCTCTTCAAGAACAAGGCTTCCAGGAGCCCTGGAGAATAGGGTCAATGTCAGGCACAAGGAGACTAAGGAGTTTGTTCTCCATTCGTCTCTGAGAATCCAAGGATACATGGATCGGCAGGAAGGTGCCAAGGATGAACATCCAAGCATTTGTTCTGCCCTCCTCCTCACTCTATCAGACAGACACAGAATCCAAAAGAAGAGAAGATAGTTATCTAAGGCCTAGCCCTGTTGTTTTTGCACGCTCCTTTTGTGGTATAATAGAAAGAACAATGAATTTAGAGGCAGAAGAATTGGATTCTCATTCTGGCTCTGATCCTAACCTATAGGACCTTTCTGTGTGAGCCCTGGTTGTTGTTGTTTTTTTCAATTATAAAATGAAGGGAGATAGTTGAGGTTATTTCTAAGGTCTCTATTACAACTTCAAATCCTGTGATTCCAGATAAAGTTACATATGAAGTAATTGTATAGGCCCACAATCCCACAAAGAAGCATGGGTAAGAAGTAATAATGAGTGCCTCATCAGGTTTAACTTGTCAAACAGAAATTTAGAAAAAAGTCAAGGCTAGTGTGTGAACAAGCAATATCATAAGGAAATTTGGAGGTGGGGGGAAGGAGGTTTGAGAAGAACCCAGCCTGAAAACACATCTACACATATCACTCCCTCCACCATGACTAAAACAGGATGAGGTAGCACTTCAGGTCCAGGCTAAATTTATCTTGAAGAGAGAATGTCAACAATAAATAAATGGATTATTTAGATTATTTTTTTTATTTTTAAAGGGCAAGTTAAAAACAACAAAACCTTTTTTATATAGCAGGTCACAACTAAACAATAACCACCCTACCCCCTTTCAAAATCCCTTTTCTACCTGCTTACAATGTCTGGGATAGGCTTCTTAGTGCCAGAAATGAGAGGCTATGTCCTTTGAGGTATAAACAGGATTTTTTTCTGTTTCCTGTTTTCTTTTCTTTGGGGTGTATAAGTTTCACTAGGGAGAGGCATTTTTAAGTTACTTTGTGCTCTGTCTTCTATATCTTCCCTTCTTCCCTCCACTATGACCAGGGCAGTTTAACTGCCAAAGAGACAAACAGCCCCATCAGTCCCTCCTCCCTCTCCTCTGGACCAGGTTTTGGGGTAGGAGGGAGCCAGGTCTTAGACCCAGTCCCCTAAGCCCTAGGTCCTTAAACTATGGGTAACTGAATGTGGTGTCGCATTTGACCACAGTAAAATGTTATGTATACCTATATATCCAGGGTTGTGTAAAAATTTCTTGGGCAAAAAAGGGTCACAAATGAACAAAGTTTAAAAAGTCCTGCTCTAGGCCACATTCCGCCCCCCCCATTCTATCAGTTCTAGTCTGCCTGAAGGGGACTCCTTTCAGCCTCTTTCCTCTAAGGACCCACCTAGGTCTTGGGGGGGGGGATGGTATGGGGAAGTCATCAGCAGAAGGAAATTGGTCTGAGTAGGAGAAAGAGGAGTAAGCTACGAGTCCACCCACTGTCAAAGGTGGTGAAGGTGACCAGTTAGGCCAACGCTCCAGGAAAGAGCTCTCGCCTGACCTCACCCCACAGGTGAAAGAAATTTAGGGGTAGAAAGAACAAGACAAAGTAAAAACTAGAGGGAGTGGGAAAATGCTTTGTGAGATTGGTATTAAATGTACCATTTTGTAGGGGGAAAACAGAGTTTAGGGAAGGGAGATTACAGGATTCAGAGCTAGAAGTAACATTAGAATCTATTTCAGCCCCTTCATTTTACAAACGCCCTGAGGAAAACTGGCCTTGCTTCCCTATTATCTCAAAGAGCTCCCGGTCACACCCTGTTTTGTGGCTGCTTCTTGTTTTTTTAACATCAGCATCCTTCTAGTAATGCTCTATGTAGGAATGAATCAGTCAATTGAAGAATCAAAATTTCAGGTGATCCAAGGGGGAATGGAAAGAAACATGGTGGATGGCCGTAGGCTACAACATAGGACCAAGAAGTAAATGGCAGAGAAGGTATCCAGAGTACATGGTCAGAATAGGTGAAAAGCCAATGATTTATCAAAGAAGAAGGAAACCAGGACATATGGGTGGCAGCACTAATGTTCTTGAAAGATTTAAAAGGCCTAAAGGAACAGCAAGACCTCTAAAGAATTTCAGAGAGGACATGGATGATGGGCGGCAACCCATGCCAATAGATCTAAGATGGCAGATGCATTCTAGTACTGAAATATAAATATATATATATATATATATATATATGTATACATATATATACACACACATATATACATATGCATTATATACACATACATATTATATATGTGCATATATATACACCTATATGTGTGTATAAAGATAGATAGATAGATAGATAGATAGATAGATAGATAGATAGATAGATAGATAGATAGATAGATAGATGGCCTTAGAGATCACAAAGGTTCAACCCCTTATAGTTCCTAGATGAGAAATCTAGGGACAAGAAAGTTTAAATGATTTGCTCTATGGTCACACAAAGAACAGTAGCAAAGCTGGTAATGGAGCATAGAACTCCCAACTCCAAGGACAAGTGTTCTTTCCAAAGCACCACACTATCTATCTAGTGGTTTTTTTTTTTTCTGTTTTTTTTTTGGGGGGGGGGCAAAGAGGGTTAAGTGACTTGCCCAGGGTCACACAGCTAGTAAGTGTCAAGTGTCTGAGGCCACATTTGAACTCAGGTACTCCTGACTCCAGGGCCAGTGCTCTATCCACTGAGCCACCTGACTGCCCCACTATCTATCTATTGTAACAGCAGCTTTGCTAGGAATTGTGTATCCCTGTATCTCTACAGTGGAGTGAAGAGCTTTTCTGGTTGTATCACCAGAGTCTTGGTAAATGGATAGCACTTTCAAAGGGAATTCCTTGCAGCTCCAAGCGCTTGGGAACTTAGGATAGAAAAGTGCCTAATCAACCTAGGAATCTGCCTGTGGATACCCATCCACATACTTTTTATCTCAGAGTTGTTAGATCAGACTTTTGCCTAAATTTCTGGGTGCTAGGCCCACGAGAGCAGGAACCCCGGCTAGAATAAGGAGCAAAGACTTGCCAGGACGGGGGTTTTTAGACCAGCAAGCAAAAGTTGGAACACAATCAAAGAGCCAATAACTGTGGTGAGATCCCAATTTATACACACCCCCAGGTCTCCGATTCCTTCTGGAATCCCCTACTATACCACCTTGTGGCGCTAATCTTATTCTTCGACCAAGCCTGCCATCTAGTATCACCTGTCCAGGGCTTAAAAACCTAACTCACACCACCCAACAAACACACAAAAAACAAGTCGTCCTTCAAGATGGACTAAATGATGAGTCTGATTTATGGGGTTCCCGGCACCCAAAGGATTTCCCATTATGGCCTGGAAAGGTGCTGGGAGGCTACCTTGAGTCTTAAAGGCTTTCTCTTGCTTAAAAGTCCCCTATTAAAATGCACTCATCATCGGAAGGGGGCAATTTCTTTGCTACAGTTAACTACTAATGAGGAAACTCTCTTAATTAATACACACTGTAAGTCTGCAACTAACTCTGAATATTAGGGAACTTCTTCAGTTACTAAGAGGTTAACTCATTTGTCCGACTAGGGACATAGCCAACGCTTGTCAGAGGCAACACTTGGACTCGGGTCTTCCTGTCCCTTGAGACTGGTTCTCTATTCCCTCCACTATGCTTACTCTATTTATGTACAATGTATGGTATGTGTGGAGGTACATAGATATGTGTACATATACACATATGTATTATAGGAAGTACTGAATTAATAATTATTTTATTAGTTATCCATAAAAATTCCTTATTGGGAATTAGTTGAGATCTAAAACAAGCTGGAGGAGGAGGAGACTTGGGGCAAGAGAGGGCAATAACAATTTTTACCTACTTTAAGTTTCTGCCTCTAATTGAGAATCTGAAACAATCCCCTATTGCCTATTAGATCAAGTACAAATTCTTTAACTTCAAGACCTTCTTTAGAATACCGGCCCATTTGACATTTATACACCTTTAATAAACCTGCCTCCAAACTTGCTTGCTTGGTTTTGCTCTTTTATTCTCTCTGCCTATCCAAAGTCAACCCATCGTTTAATCCACAACATTGTTTAACCCTCCATGCTCCATAATCACACTATAATACAGTGATCTCTTCATCTCAACTTCTATAGCAGTTCTTGTTTACACCCTCATTTGGCACTTCTGTTCTGTTCTGTTCTGGCCTGATTTATTCATGGCTTTTTTCCAAGCAAGTAAACATTTTATCCCCTAACTAGACTAAGCGTGATATCAAAGAAGTGCATCTTCTTCATAACATACTATCTTCCAACTAATGTACACAATACTTGTCAATAAATGTTATTAAAATACCTTAAACTTCTACATCCATTTATAGTTATTCAAATCTATTTACTAAATGATCTTACTCGAGCCTCACAGTAACTGCAAGTTGGATACAAATGATATAGCCCTATTTTAAAAATTGAAAGATAAAGATAAAAATAATCTTATAAATTAACTTGCCCACTGTTACACAAAACACTTACGTGGCTATCTGTTCAATGAAGGAATGAAGGTCCTGTGCTAAACATTGAAGATCCAAAGATGAAAATAATGTGCTCCCTACCATCAGGGAGCTTAGCTTCTCACCAGGTTAAGTGACCAGAGCCAGTAATAAAGCATAACTCTCCTGACTTCCTGGGTCATTGTGGCTCTAATATTCTTGACATTACTCAAGGAACAGCTGATTGGTATAACCCTAATTTTCAATGGGTATCAGCCAGCAAGGAACTAAGGTGATTCTGATATCCTATGATTGACCCAATTTCTTGATCCACTATAAATCAGAAATGAAGCAAACAAGAACCTGCAGAGAAGTTGTTCCTTGGGGGGATGAGAGGAGTGAGGGTGGGTAAGAGAGGTAACACTGCGTGTAGGTGTGCCTGTGTTAAGGGAGAGGGGACAATCCCATTTCTCAAGGTGCTATGAGAAAACTGGTCAGGGTGGCTGACAACTCTATAACCATGGAATTGAACCATATTAAATGACCAGTATAGTAGAAATAGAACCTATAATCTATCAGTTCTATCAAATAAATGAAAAAAAAAACAATTCAGTTCAGTAGTCCCTCCAATAACATAGGGAAGTTTGCCCTTATTTCAATAGTGAGTTTTAACCTATCAATACCTCATTTTAATTTGAAAGTATTTTTCAACAAAGAATTTATTCAATATAATTAGTGGCAGGCACCTCCACACAGGTAAGCACTATTCAAGAAAGAAAGATTTCTGGCTACCCTAACAGAATACTTCATATCAAATTTAAATACTAAAAGAAAATCTATAAACATAAGAATAACAGGCAAAGAAAAACATCCTAAGCACATCACTTTATGATGTAGAAGCAGCTGGGGCCAGTGGAGTTTTTCACTGTAGACATATGGCCAAAACAAATGAATCCTACTCCCAAGAGGTATGATGATGATGATGCCTCCGGAGTCATCCAAGATACACCTTTTAACTATGGCACTGTGTTTATATGCCTTTTCTATGTTTAGCTGATGTTATCCAAAGGCAGTACCATCAACTCCATGAACACCATGCATAATTAGGTCATTGTTCTCCAGATGCTAAGTTCAAAACTTCAGAAAGGGAAAACCTATTTTTAGAGATTTTCTTTTTTTCTTTTTGAAACTTCTACAGATATTTTTTTTCCTACACTTACATATCCACTATGTATTCATTTTGAAAGATGTAACCTAGTTTTTCTTGGTAGAGCAGGCTAGGTACTTGTTTTGGCAAATGCAATCTAAGAAAAAGGACTTTTCCTCCTTGAAAGATGACCTGGCCTAATGAAAAAAAAAAAAACAGTATTTTTGGATTCAGAGGACCCAGGTTTAGATTCCAGTTCTGTCACCGATTATCTGGGTGACCTTGGGCAAGTCACAATCTTTCTGGGTCTCAGTTTCCTTATCTGCAAAAGCAGAAGGGGTTGACATAGATGACCTTCCAGTTCAAAATCTGACTTCATGATCAGACTTTCATTCTAAAAGTAAAATAAGTCCGATGAAACATATGTCCTGAAAGATGTGTTGTTGTTCAAAAAATGGTTTGTCCATTTTATGCAAAGTAGATTGTTACATTTCCCATTCTGTGACATCCCACCTCAAGCCTGGCCTCCAGTTGGTACATTCCAGCAAAGGGACAGTCCTCTAATTCAAAGGTCAACAGAGCCCTATCCCTAGCTAGAACATAACTCAGCATCTTTTTGATACTTCGGGTCAAAAAGAAATGGCCGACCAAGAAGATAAAGAGGGTACCAGGAGATTTACTATCCATGATACAGAAAGAGGGAAGAGAAAGGAATCAAGAGAAGAGCCGTACTGCCTGTGGTTGAGGCCAGCAGAGGAAGCCACGAACCTGATCCCTATGGAATGCAGAGCATCATGATGTACCCAGATGCAGGGTGAGGACCGAACAAGAGGACAAGTGATGCAGAAAGGAAGTCTTCCCTCTTCCCCCCCCCACTTCCTCCCTCCCCTACTTACCTCCTTACTTACCTATCCGGCCCCGCCCAACCCAGTCCCGACCCAACCAGGCCAGGTGGGGGGAGCGCACCTGCCAGTTGCCCTCCCCTCTCCCCCAGAGGGCCGGCTCTGAATCCCCAGCCGGTCACTCGCTCCCACCGAGGACAATGTGCCCAGAGCAGCAGTGCTGAAGACGCAATGGGCCGCCCCCCGACGTCCCCGTTGAGGGCGGGGTCGAGCACTGGGCCCAGACTTGGCAGCGACGAGAGGATGGAGCAGGAGAGGCGACGCCTCGCTTGGAGATGGGCCATCACTCACCGGAGAGACCGGCCTGGGAAGAAGAATGGATGCCACCGGCCAGGCCGCCTCCTCCCTGGGGACCCCGCGGGGCCTCGCCCCACTTTCTGGGGCGGAGAACGTCTGTTTTCGGAGGGTCACTACCCACCCAGCGCACGCTGCGCCTCTGGCGGGTGAGGATGCTGCGCCGCTCCGCCCCTCCCGCGCCGGTCCCCTCGCGTCCAGTCCGGTCCTCCCCGTCCAGCCCGCCGCCCGGCAGTCCCGCCGCCCGCGGCAGCCGCTGTTTCGGGCTCCGGCTCCGGGTTCCACCGCGCGCCCAGTCCCTGCAGCAGCTGGAGCAGCTGCTGCCCGAACAAGGGGCGGGGACTACCGACGGACCAGACCATTCCAGGTTCGTGGAGGGGTGGGGTGCATGAGGAGAGGCCTGCAGGAGAAGCGGGGAGCCTCGGGGGATGGGGGCCGAAGAGAGGAGGCCAGATTCGAAGGTGGTCCTCCTGTCGCAGCTCTTCTGCTAAAGGGATGCACTGGAGAAAACCAGAAGCCAACGCCACCTCTTCCCTGGCGGGCCCGGGGAGGATGCCTTCAGCTAAGCCTCTCTTCGCCTTCCACCCCTCCCCACGCGTTCTGTGTACGTTGGCCCAGACTCGCGGCACCTCTAGAACGCGGCAAACAGTGGACCTAGCAACGGAGAGCGCGGGGCGTGGTCTTGTCCTAGGAGATGCTGCGGACAGGACGCCCGCCCGGCCGCCCACAGAGAGCTTGCGTGCACAGCGCTTCACCTTGGGCCCTGCGGCAGATTCTCGGGCTGCTGGGTATGGGGCGATGCGAGCCTTCCCACGCCGAACTACAGCCCCCAGGAGCCAGCCACCCTGAGCCTTGGCAGGAGCCCCGGACTAAGGCCGGGAAGAGCATCCTCGCATCTCTCACCCAGCATCCCGGCCGAGCTAGAAGAGGAGAAGCCATCAAGTCCAGATCGACATTGGCGAGAGACGATCAGGTGGGAATCCCCAAACCCTTCACTGGGTCTACAGATTCAGAGGTCCCATAACCCTGAAGCCCAGAGGATAGAACCAGGGATGTTGAGCCCACCCCACGTGTGGAAGAGCAGCAGTTAAAATGAAAGAGACCCCATTCCCTGTGAAGGTGATTGAGGGCTAGAAATCACTTTAGAGATCAACGAGGCCAACCCCCCCCCCTCACTTTTGAAAGACGAGGGAGGCACAGGGAAGTTAAAGGACTTGCCGAAAATCATACAGAGGTAGGAAGTGACAGAGCCGGGAACAGACTTTACTGGCTCCAGATCCAGCACTCTTTCCACTGTACCAAGTGGATGTCACTGGAAGGAGAGAGAAGAGCAAAATAAAGAAAGGAGGGAGAGGGAACCACGTATGCCCTCCCACAACATTCACCTTACCTTAGTGACATCAGAGACTGAAAATTGGCTTGGATAAATTCACCAGTATGCCATGGTTCACATTCTTATGAAAGATGATATCGTGGTTTTTCCTGATCTCTTTACCCAGACTTTTTTCAAGATCAGCACAGGGACCCATCCTGCCTCTCGATTTTAAAATGCTTATTCTTGGCAAGGGACCATGCTTCACTTTTCTTTATCTCCTAAAGTGCTCTAGCACATTGCTTTGCCCATGTTGGGCAATCAGCCAGTACTTGTCGAATTGAATTGTAGAAGGGATGTCTAGGGTTAGAGCTATATAAAAGCAGACTAGGCAGCTAGCACTGAAAGATTGTAGAGTTACTAAGAAATCACCCCCCCCCCCCATCTTACCTTCTCCCATTTGAGATTAGGTCCTTAGAGATGACCTTGAATAGCCATTGTGATTTCACTGGTGTAGGGAGCACTTTCCCCGTGAAGAAATTCCTTCTGTCAATGCAAACCGATGATTATTCTGCCTCTGACAGAAACTGTCTATTTCAGAAACTGTGAGGGCAAAAATGCAGAGACATGAGGACAGGATAAAGTCAGAGAACAGCTAGAGGGGGCAGTTTAGTTTAAATCTCCTGCCTCTAATCTAGTGACATTGCCCTCGTTTGGCTATCATTGCCCTACTTGACTATTGACTGTTGTCTTCATCTCCTTGAATAATTATTATCCATGTTATCATTACTGGGTATCTTCCAGCTCCTCAGATGTCTTCTTTCCCCTTTCCACATGGTGATCTTGGTGATTATTTACACTTAGACTAATCTTCGATCTCATTGATTCATTGGTGTGGCTCCTGTCTCTAACAATGCAGGCATCCTCTCATCTGAGTTCTCTCATCCATATGTGTGTGTGTGTGTGTGTATGTATATATATGTATATGTATATATATATATGTATATATATATATATATATATGTATATATATATATATATATATATAAATTTATCACCTAATCTCTCAGGACCCCAGGCAACTCTCAATCTGTAAGCTGCAGAATATAGTATTCTTTACACTAGGACTTAAGGGGGTGCATGCCCCTGGAATCTGAAAAATCTGCATAAAATTTTTGTCCCTCCATATCAAAGAAGAAGTCTGAATCATTAGAGTATTAGAAGATAAAATATATTGATATATTATAATACTTTACATATATTTTATGCATTTCTGAATTTTTAAACTTTTTTGTGTTATCTGCTAGCATTCACATGTCATCTGTGGCTTCTGTAAAACTGCCCCAAAATCTCCATTTAATTTCTTATGCAAACCTGTGATATATCAGAATTCTGATAGGGAAAATCATGATGTGGAAGGGATAACTGTAATTGACAATTTCCACTGGAAGAAGGAATTTCCTCACTGAGGAATTCCCTACATCAATAAAATCACAGTTCCAGACCAAAACATATTAACTCAAAGGGGTGACTCTCTCATTGGAAAATTTAAAGTATTATGAAACTGATGGGGGGAGATTTCTGTGGAGGTCACCATCATCCTTACAGTCACCCTGGTTGACAACTCTGGCATTACTTTGACACTTCACTCTTGCTCACTTTACAAATCCTATTGGTTGCCAGATCATGTCCTTTATACTTCTATAATATCTTTTGTATTTACCCTCTTTGTACTTACTTGGCCACCACCCTAGTTGAGGCCTTCATTACCTCTTGCCTAGACTACTAGAATAGTCTCCTAATTGACCTGCCTACCTTGGGAGGAGAGAGCTCCAAGCTAGTCTATCCTCTACACAACTACCAAACTGATTTTCTTAAAGTATAGCTCTGATTACATCAGTCTGGTACTCAGTAAAATCCAAACACCTCCACTTGCTTCTGGTATCTAATATTAGCTCCTCTGTTTACCTTGTATAACTTACTTCAACCTTATTATGGTGCATTATTCCCCTCTCTATGTCTAGTGAAACTAGCTCCTTGCTGTTTTTGCCAAAGGGTACTCATCTCTGTACCTTTGTACTGACTGCCCTTCAAGCCAGGAAGGCATTCCTCTTCACCTCCTTTTCTAAGAAATCCCTTGTTTACTTTAAAACCCTGTTCATACCCACATGAAAGCATTGCTATTTTTCTCAGTTGCCTGCAAAAAAAGAGGTGGAAAATTACCTTGTATTTATTAAACATATACTTTTTATGCATATGTTGTCTCTTCTGATTAATAAGATCCCTGAGAGCAGAGACTTTATTTTTGTCTTTCTAATCCCAAATGTCTAGCATGGAACCTGGCAAATAATAGGTGCTTAAAATGCTTGTTTATTCGTTGGTTGGTTGGTTGGTTGGTTGGTTGGTTGGTTGGTTGGTTGGTTGGTTGGTTGATTTAATCAGTTGACATGAGTTCAGTTATCATCTCTATGGTGATGACTTCCAAATATATATCCATCCATAATCTCCATCTTGAGTTTTGGCTGTGAGCTAACTGCTTTATGGGACAACTCCATAGGCATCTGAAACTCAATATATCCAAGACAAAATTTATTGTTCTTCCGAATTTTCCTGTTTTCGTTGATGGGACTACTGTTCTTCCAGTTACACAATCAATTAATAAACATTTATTAAGTGTCTCCTATTTGCCAGGCACTGTGCTCAGTGTTAGAGATACAAAAAAGATGCAAAAGGTAGTCCCCCACCCTCAGGGGGTTTACATTCTAATGGGGGAGACAACATGCAAACAAATATATACCAAGGCTCATCACTTTACAGTTATTTTTTACTCTTTTCTTTCCTTCAAATCCAATCAGTTAACAAGTCTTATTAATCCTACCTACCTGCAGAACATTTTTGCATTTCAGTCCCTTCTTTCCATTCAGATATCCTCTATCCTGTTTCAAGGCTCTCATCAACTCTGGCACAAATTATTGCAGTACCCTCCTAATTGGTGACTTTTTTCCCAGTCTCTTTTCTCTCCAATCCATTCACCAACCTGTTACCAAGCTGATATTCCACAAGCACAGCTCTCCCTGCACCACTCCCTTACTCAAACATTTTCCTATTCTGTATATGACAAAGTACAAAATTCTCAGCCTAACATTGAAAGTCCTCCACCATATGACTCCAATTTTCTGTTACAGACTTATTACGTATTATGCCCCTTTGTATACCCTTTGTTCAAGCTACATTGGCCTGCTAGCTGTGTGCTGTACACAACATTCCTGCCTCGCTATCTTTACCCATGTCTGAATCTTCTCCTTCTGGAGCATTCCTCCCTAGTCCACATCAAAGCACAGCTCAAGGGACACTCCCTAACCAAAACCTTTCCTGATCTATGCATTTTCCAGTGTCCTCTCTTCCCCTTGAAATTACTTAGTGTATTGGTTTTTGTATGCTTAGTATTTACTTTTCTGGCTATGTGATTGATCGCCTCAGCAAAATGTAAGTTCTTTGAGGTCAGGAATGGTTTTGCTTTTGTCTTTATATTCTCAGTGCCTAGTTCAGTAGCTTGCACATTTTAGGTGTATAATAAATACTTATTAAATTCAGTTGAAGGAAGGGAAGAATTTTGCCAGGAACTGATATCAAGCTTACTATCTTATAGTTTTGGAACTGTAAGGGGCTAAAATTCTAGCTATACTATCTAAAATCTAATGAGTGGTCGCCAATAAATTATAAGCTTTAGCAAGAGTATTTAAGTGTTTAAGTATTTATTAAATAGCATTAGGCTCAGAGAGAAAGGTAAAAATCTAACTATTTCTAAGAGACCCATCAACCAACCCACCATGGCAAGGTCAGGAACCAAAAGAGAGAGAACCCCTCTGCCAGCATCTACTTCCTACTTCATGTTCTTCTCCCAGAAATGGGAGGCTCCTCAAGTTGATTGGCTGGTAGTTTTGATAGACAGTACCCACGAGCAAAGGTCACTTCCTGATGCCAAGGACCTTGACCACATGGCTTGCCCTCAGAGGCCTTCTCCTCATGGTGGAGGTTTGCTACAGAAGCTCTCCAGCAGGTGGCATCATTCCAATCGTTACAGAACATTCTTCTCTTCCCTTTTTGGAAAATCAAGACTATATTTGCCCACGTTCAGCCCTGCTTCCCCTCTTTCTTTCTCCATGTCCTTTCAGATATCACAGTGCCTCAACCATCATGTCCACCAGTTCTTTGAATATTCTAGAATGTTCATCATCTGGGTGGCATAGCTTTGAATTCATCAGGTCAGCTTGGTGGTCCCTTATTAACTTCCTACTTATCTTTGGTAGCACTTCCTGTTAGCCATTTTTTGTTGTCATTTCCAGTACAGAGGTCATTTATGCCCCTTTGTGGGCATAAATTTAATTAAGCAAATTTCTCAAAAGAAACGGAAATGAAATAAGAATTAACCAGTTTAACCAATTACCACCTTCTTTTTCACCCCAAGCAGCCTTTATATCCTTTCTTTGATCATTATCTCTACCCTCTCCCCATGCACGTTATAAAGAATAACCACCACCACCACCACCAAACTCTCTTTGTTGTCCTTAGCTTTCTTCACCTAAAATGCAGCTGGGGGCGGGGGAGCCAAGATGGCAGAGGAAATTCAGTGACTTGCCTAAGCTCTACCCAAGACCCCCCGAAATACCTTCAAAAATGCAACTGACTCTACATTTTAGCATTCCCAAATGCCACATTTACAGGTTTGGGCCATGCTTTCATGTTCCACCTGACCTATCTTATGTATATATTTTTAAAAATTTTAATCAGTCAGTGAATTCACATTAGCTTTCACCTGTGGGATCCTTCAGACAATTTTATTCTCAAGAGTCTCCTGTCTTCCTGGGCTGATGCCACATGTATAAATGATGCCCATAAAATCCTATCAATCAATCAATATTTAATAAGTGCCTACTATGTGCCTTAGGCTAAAGATACAAAAAATGCCAAAGGCTAGTCCCTGCCCTCAAGAAACTTATGGGGAAGGCGACATGCAAACAAATATAGACAAAGCACGTTATATATAGGATAAATAGGAGATGATTGACAGAGGGAACTTATCATTAATCCTTCCTCTGAACCATCTGAAATTTGCTCTCCCAAAACCTATCGTGTGCATCTCAATCTATACCCAGCATTGTAGCTGTTCTCTATTGTATCTAGCTTGGTGGACAGAAATAAACAGCTTTAAATTTCCCCCATCCTTTTCAGTCTTAAAGCCCCTTTTGCTTAAATGTATATGATGACAAGCAAATTGATTCTTATTCTTCTCCATCAGGAGCACTCTATCTCTGACCATGAACAAGCCTATCTTCCTTGCCTTTTAAGCCTTGATGCAGAACACTAAATTCCATTCTCAGAGATGATCTTCTTAGTCAACTGTTTGATTCCCAAATCAGCTTTTCCTTTCAGCATCACTTTCTTCCCATGAACAGCAATGATTAAAAAACACCACCTGATTCCCTATGGTCTTCAATTTCTTACCCAAGACTTCATAATATTTCACTGTGTGGTTTCTAGGTTCCTTCTGGCAGTGCCATTTGTGCCCCATGTAAATCCCCCAGAGTGAGCCTTGAGCATGTCCTCTGCTGTCTCTTAGACATATGCCTCGGTACCTCTCAGCTAGGAGACACCCCCCCACCCCAACTCTTAGCTTCTTCCTCTGGCCCATCCTTGATGTTCTCTTTGCTGGCAGCACCTATGTTTTTATTGTGTCATTCCTTAAAGGACAATCAGTTGCTTTATCTTCAGAGAAACTAGCCCCACCTCTTCAGGGAGAGCCTCAGATTTGTATTCTTGGCCATCTCTTTTCTCCCTTTCTACTTCTATCGAACATTCTTCCTTTCTCCTGCTTCTTTGCACAGATCAGATTTCTCTTTTGGCCCTTCAAATTTTTTTCTACTTTGAATCCCAAAGGAAAACTTCATATTTTTCCTAATAATTGAAGGAGTAGAAAAACATTCCTGAAACTCCTTCATTTCCTTTTCTAGAAATGAGACCATGCTGCTCTTTGAACATAGATGGCTGTCTCTTGGTCATAGCAGAAATAGTGTTCAATTGATTCAATTTGCTGCACATAAAGGTCTTTCTCACTATCCTTATGAGGAAAATGGGAGCCCAGTGACCTGGGTGATAATAAAGTTAAGATGTATTCATAACTGTTTGAATGGCTGGACCCAAAGAGTTGGGATTAAGGAATAAAAGAAATCTCCATTGGAGTACCTTAGCCCTTTTCTGTTCCACAATTTTATATCTGACTTGGATGGAGACATGGCTGGTATGCTTCAAAGTTTGAAAGACTATGTATGTTCAATAAAGTGCGTAGCCAAGAAGACCTGGGAGGGCTACAAAAAAAATGGTCAAATAAGATTAAATTTAATTGGTATAAAGCTAAAGTCCTACACTTGGGTTGGAAAAAATATCAACTGTACAAGTATGGGTGGGGGAAACATGATCAGACAACAGTTCATGTTAAAAAAAAAAAAGACCTGGGGGTTTTAGTGAACTGAAAGCTCAACATGAGTCAATAGTGTTGACATGGCAACCAGAAAGGTAATCTTAGGTGGCATGAATAAAAGTATGTACTCTCCTTCGACCACATCTGGAGGATTGTATTCATTCCTTTCTGGGGGTAACAATGCAGGTATTGTACCGACAAGCTGGAGCAGGTCTATCCTAGGAGGGCAACCAGTATGATGAAGGAACTGGAAAGCATTCTATACAAGGGTGACTTGAAGGAACTAAGGGTGTTTAGCCTTGAGAAGAGAAGACTATGTTGACATGTTTTAAGAGTTGTCATGTGAAAGAGCGATGAGACTTGTCCTTCTAGGCCCCAGAGAGTAGAACCTAGGAAAGATGGGTAGAAGGAAATTGCAAAGAGGCAATTAGTCTTGATGTTTGCAGAAACTTTGTAATGGCTTTGTCCAGAGTAGTGAGTCTCCCTTTCCCCCTCCCCCAGATCACTTAATAGCACAAATTAGATGAGTACTTTTTACTAGGGCTGGGTTAGATTTTACTGTTATACTGTGATTCAGTTGAAAATGAGCTCTGCTATTCTTCCTTCCAACCACAGGAAAGGGAAGACAAAGTGCAGGTTTATATCATGAGTAGAATTACTCCCATACATATATGGGGTGGGCTGGCTCTGCCTATTCGTAGCCACTGTTTATGAGAAAAACAATAGACACATACAAGCAATAATCTTGTTCCTTGTATAATAGATGTCCTACATACTCCAGATCAGAAATCTAGTATGTTTTATTTGAAAAGGCATGCTTCTTTGTTGGTAGGCCCAGGCACTAAAATTGGGGAGAATTCTTCTCCCCTTTCTCAAATTTATGCCTAGTCTAAAGGAAAAATACTAGAGAAATAGAAGAAAAATACATGAAGGAGAAAGCCTAAGATGGAACTTTATTAGAACTCTTCTGGATCTTATTCCAATAACAAGTTCACTGGAAATGTTAAGTATACAAGCAAACCATTAAATATAACATAAACCATTAACGAACTTTGCTAAGGTTATTGGTATCATTTGCTTTATATCACCTTTGCTCCCAAATATATCCCTTCCATCCCTTCTTGGTGAGCCATCCCTTGTAGCAAAAATTACAAAGAAAGAAAAAAATGAAGCAAAATCAATCAACACATCATCCGTATCTAATAGTATAGGCAATAGTCCACACGTAGTAATCTACCTCTAAAAAAGAGGTAAATTTTCTCATCTTTTCCCTAGGACCAAGCTTGGTTATTATAATAACCCAATGTTCAGTTATGGGCATTTTATGCTTTTTTATATTATTATGGTCATTTGGTACATTTTCTCTCTGGTTCTACATAAATCACTCTACATTAGTTCAAATAAGTCTTCCTATGCTTCTCTGAATTTTTCATATTCATTTCTTCTTGTGGTACAATAACATTTCATTAGAGTCACATACCACAACTTGTTTAACCATTTCCTAATAAGTGGAATTTGGTTTTTTTTTCCAGTTCTTTGCTTCCATAAGAACTGCTGCTACACATTTTTTTTTCTGTCTTTGAGATCTTCCCATCTTTGACCTCCTTGTTAGTATATGTCTAGTAGTGAAATCTCTGTGTTAAAAAGTCACAAGTCCGGGGCAGGTAGGTGGTACAGTGGATAAAGCACCAGCCCTGGATTCAGGAGGACCTGAGTTCAAATCCATCCTCAGACACTTGACACTTACTAGCTGTGTGACCCTGGGAAAATCACATTGCCCTACAAAAAAAGTCACAAGCCCTCCAGTATTTACTATTTCCATATTTTTTCATCTCTATACATACTTACTATAATCTGGCTGCTTTTCCTGACTGTTTTCTATTGTGTCATTTCAACCTCCTCTGTACATCAGAGGATATATTGTTAGGGGTCCAACTGAGGTATTTCCACCCTTCTTCTCAAAGACTTTGAGATCAGGGGTCTAATTTTGGTACTTCTACTATTCTTGGTAGAAAAAAAAGTCTTCCTGAAAAACATCAAGCAAGACATAAAACAGAGAGATGCATGGTTGACAGAAGTTTTCACCCACTTTTCTGGAGGTTATCCAGCGTAGACTTCAAGTTTAGAAGGGTCACTAAGGTCCTCCAGATTCTCCTAGATATGTATAATAATACATCAATTATATAAAATCCCAAGATAATTCAGAGATTCCTGAAAAAAGATCTGCATTCACTCAAAAGAGAGTGAACCATCCATCCACACAGGAAAGACCAAATAGATGAAGAATGGTTATTGCCCATATTTCAGCATGTATCTGAATGTAACTAGGATGAGAAGAGAAAGGGTCCATGGCAGGAGTGGGAAGGGGAGGAAAGAAATCTTTGCATGAAATATCTCTGAAAAGGGTAGCCAAGATCCATTGGGAATTAATATAGAAACCCAAGATCAAGAGCCATTCTCAATGGACAGGTGGTCAAAATATATGAGCAAACAGTACTCAAAAGATTGGCAACTATTAAAAACATAAGACAGATAGTTCCAAGTCACTACAAAGATAAACCCAAATTAAAATAGGTCTGAAGTTTTACCACACTCCCAGCAAGTTGGTAAAGACAACTCCAATCTAGAAATGGAGCTTCTGTTTCATTGATGTTGAAGTTCCTTTCAGTGATGTAAATGACTCCCTATCTCTGCCTTCCCATCCTTTGTGAATCTTGTCCACGTTCTTCTGTGAGATCACCATAAGTAGTCTAACCCACATGTTAGAAGCTTTCCTCTTTCCCTTAATATCTCAAGTACCAATGGAACACTTTGGCCATCCACCTGCCATTCCTAATTCTTATCATGTGACCATTCCATCTCCCCTAACTGATATACAATTTCTTGATGACATCCTTAACTCCTGTTCTTTGAAGTTCCTCATTAATTATATGTTACAGTATACTCACACCACCATGTTGCTTTAGTTTCATTCATGGTAAAAGTTATAATGTTTTTAGTACAACAAATATTTAAGTTATTTGACAAATTGATGGGAAAAAAACCCAGATATAATCATACTTTGGCCTTTTTCCTTAGCATGAGATAATATGTGCAGGGGAAGTATTCTGCTGCAATAAAGAAGAAACCCCTAGCAGTACAACTTTGGATCCCCATGCCCCAATATGGACATGTACCAGTTTGTAAATCTTTATTTTTAGATTAAATTATAGATATGGCTCAACATCGTTAGTGGCACCCCACAAATCACATGAGAGTAATAATCTTCCATAGGCCCTCCAAGCATTCCAAATGTTCAATACGAGAACCTTTCCTTATTTCAGTACTTCAGGGATTCCTGATCTCATCCATGTTGATGCTTTCTCCACTGATGCAGAGCAAAGCCCTTCTATCTCTTAGTAGACTGTCTTAATGAGTTTCTGTGACCCAAAAAATTCATCACCTAGTGGGTGACAAGCCTCTAGGAACTTAGCTGGGCTTGATCCTTGGACATGAGATGGGCAGTAATCACCAGGCCAGTACTCCAAGCTTTTCTGGCTTGGTACAATCTGCTGCAGTTTGTTATTTTCTGGCATCATCCTCCAGAACCCAGAGTTAACTCCAGGTTACAACAATGCATCACAGCACTACTTTTATAAATCTTTGGAGTTTATAACTTAAGAAGTGTGGATTGTCACAAAGTCTGGCATCTGAATGAGGATGATGTATGAACCTTTCATTCCAGTGCTGTTATTTTAATTACAGCCGTATTATTGTGGTTCTACCTTTAATCTGTAAAGAATAAACACAATGTTCCCACTTCTATTTGAGCAGGAGAAAAACATCACAAATCCATTTTGTCCCTAAGTGAATCATCCTGTCTGAAATTTCCAGGCAAATGTTAAATGTAAAGTCTAGTGTTTTGAAGCTTTGATGAATCCATAATATCATCAGCCTAGGTACTCCCTCCACTGGTAGAGATGGCATCCTGTCCCAGCCTTCTCATTTTATGTTATTCTTGTCCATGATCCTCCACAGGGAACATATCCAAGTGAGTTTAAGGATTTTTTTCTGGGTATTTCTCTACATAGCAGTGCAGCCTTCAAATCCTCCATCTCTTCTCAGTCTGGACCACTCCCCCCACAAGACCCTCTCTGTTAGTGCCTTCTCTCTGAGATGACTTCCTATTTGCTTGGTATATAACTTGTATGTACATAACTGTTTGTGTGTTGTCTCCTCCCTTAGAATGCAAGTTCCTAGGGCAGCTAGGTGGCAAAGTGGATAAAGCACCAGTCCTGGATTCAGGAGGACCTGAGTTCAAATCCAGCCTCAGACACTTAACACTTACTAGCTGTGTGACCCTAGGCAAATCACTTAACCCCAATTTGCCTCACCAAAAAAAAAAAAAAAAAAAGAATGTGAGTTCCTTCAGTGAAGGAAACATAGTTTTGCCTTTCTTTGTATCACCTGCACACAACCCAGCGCCTAACTCATAGTAAACAATAAATGCTTGTTGATTAACCACCTGCTCACCTGTTTTCTCCCTAGCTCTCACCAATGAATTCCGCACCTCCTTTTACAGTAATATTTATCAGGCATGATGTGTTTTTGGTTTTGCCAGTTCTCATGCACAGGTTACCAGCAAGCACTGGCAACGAGCTACAAAAACCCACTGCACATCTTTCCATTGCTCTTTGACTCCCTTGCCATTTGATTCTCCAGATATCATGGTGTTCCATGATTCTCAGCTATGTAGAAACATGAGACACCAGGATCTCTAGAGAATCTTAATCAGGATTTTCCTGGTGATAAAAGAAAGAATTTCAGTGGCATGGAGCCACTGGGACCACTGAATGTGCTGTATAGGTTCCCAAATGCAATCTAGTCCACATAGATTAAGAACATAAAGTCTTGTTTAAGAGTTGAATTTTCTGGAGGGCCTTGTCAGTGTTTCTGCAATGTCAAGTAATGGTTTTAAGTTTCTAATAAGAAAATTAGTGATCAACAAATAATTATTAACTCTAATTGAATCTTTCCAGACAATTAAATTATTAATATTTTAATGTCTAGACCTAACTCCTAAACTATAGGGACATACTTTTGTCCAGTCTGCAGCCCAATATTATTAAATATGAGTAAAATCAAAAGCTTTTTGATAAAATGTTAAGCATCAAACACCATATCTCCCCTAGAGGGGCTTACAGTTTATCTCTAGACTCACATTATATCTAGAACATGTCAGTATTCTCATACTTTACAAACATATTGCTATGAGCGGATAGAGAGCAAGACCTGGAGTCAGGAAGACCTATGCAGGAATGCTGCCTCAAACACCAGATATGGACCCTGGACAAGTCATTTAACTTCTCTCTGCCTCACTTTACTCCCAACGGGTGCTAATTGTACTCAGTCCTCACAGAAGCATTTCAACTCAACCTACAACATCACTCTGCACACACTAGGCCCTTAATAATGAATTGAGTATTACTAGAATTCCCCATTTTGTTGAAAAGAGTTCCTAGGTTACCTTGGAATACATAAGAATTATGCATAGTAAAAGTATCAGAATCCTCCCCTGAAGTGCTGCCACCCGAGGACCAGCCTAGGAAAGGTCAGAGTGACTTATCACCAGAATTTTGGCACACCACCGACACACAAGACATCCCAAAGGGAAACAGGCAAGACATGCTTTTTACTTGTATTACTTTCAGAGGAGGATTAGAGAATGAGGAACGTATAAAAGGCAAGGCCCATTGGGGAATTCGACTGTGAAACATATCCCATGTTTCCGGTTCATTATCATGGGATCCCATACTACGGTGGCCCCATCTACAGGATTCCCACCGCCACCCTTTGCTTACACTGCATCACATGTCATTTCCTGCAACCCTTTTTGGGACATGGAGAATGATACAGTATGAGGAAAGAGAGAGGAGGAATCCTGCAGCTGTGGCTACAGTAGTTGCTTTGGCAAAAATAGTCAGTCAGTGGCCAACCTTCCAGTTATGAGTCATTCTGACCTATGCTAGGCTGGACCTCAGGTGGCAGGACTTCAGAGAAGGATTCTAATAGTGAGTTTGACTAAATATAATTCATATGCATTCCAGGGTAACCTAGGAACTCAATCCAAGGAAGGGAGGATTCTGGTAATATTACATTTGTTTATTAAGTGCCGAGTGTGCCTAGGGTGATTAGGAAGACAAAATTTACACAAGATGTTTTCTCTGCCCTCAGGGAGCTAATGTCTACCAAGAGGGATATGATCATGAGAGCATGGACTTAGACTCAAAAAGTGACTTTGGCAGTAATCTGGCCCCACATTTTAAGACAAGAAAATTGAGGCCTGAAAACATGAAAAACCTTTCCCAAGGACTCACAGATTCAAAGCTGAGTCTCAACTGTCAATACTTGATCACTAACATTTGAGAGATATTGACTTAAGAGAGCATGGTGCAATTAAAACTAATAATAATAATTACCTTGAAGTCAGAAGCTATTTGGGTTACAAGTTCCACCTGTAATATTTATGAGCTGTGACAATGAGAGACTCACTTAACTTCTCCCAGTCTCAACTTCCTTAGCTATAAAGTGGGGAAAATGTCATCTAATGGACAGCATGGTGTAATTCTCCCATTGGGAAGTTCCTTCCATTTTGAGAAGAGAGAGGGCCAGGTTTCTGTGGTTCTGATTTTGGGCAACCACGGTGCCCTCAAGAGGGTACACTTTTCCCTACCCTAGCCCTAGCTTTTCTTCTCTCTTTTATGCATTGGCTTCTTCTATCTGAATGTAAGTTCCCCAAGGGAAAGGACTGGTGTTTTTCCTTGAATTCATGTATGCAGTTTGATGCCTAGCAAATAGTAAGCACTACTTGTTGCCTGCCTGTTGCCATGGTGTAGTGCATAGGAAACATGGTATAATAGATAGGGTGTTGGACTTTTAAGAATCTGGAAGACCTAATTTACTCTCTGTGTAATGACTGGCCTCCAGATTTCCTTCCAACTTTAAAACTATGTCTGGGGTTTTGTAAACCTTAAAACTTATCTGTCAGTCATTATAATTAGTGATATATTAAGAATCAGCAAACTAAAAGTTAACTCATCTAGAGTGTGCAGGTATTATTAGCTGTAGAGTCTAAAACAAGGTCTAAGATACTTCGATGGGATTCTGATCATATTGGTATGATGATTCCTTTCACTGGGGCAGATCATGATACCTTATCTTTTATTATTTCATCCATGTGTTTTTAAGTCTTTTACATAGGATATATAGCCAATGCCCCAGAAGCCTTTCTTTTGAGAGTTTTTTTTTTTTCTATCTTAAGGGTATTAATGCAAGACCCTAGGTTTTATTCTTGCAACCTAGTAAAGTACCTGGCACATAAATGGTTAACAAATGTTTAATAAATGATAGCTTCATGATTGCCTCAACTCCTTTAACCATATACTCTTACGCAATTTGTTGTTAATAACATAATGTAATCCATTTACAACTATACCATATATTTCTTTTGCATTTTAGATCGCCTGCAATTTTGATCCCATGATATAGTATCAATAATGCCATATTGGTGTTTAAAAATTAATCAAAAATCATTTATTAAATGCCTATTCTGTGTTAGGCACTGTCCTAGATATTGAAAATACAAATATGAAAAACTCCTTACCCTCAAGAAGCTTACCTTCTGTCTGATAAGTTTCTGTAGCAGTGAACAGCTTGGGATATGTAGTTTAATTTCCCAAAGATGATTAAGACTGATATTTTTTGGTCAAATTTGGGTCCAGGTCATGTCTATCATGTATACCAATCCAAATTATAGATAACAAAAGATTAACTCAAGGGGTTGTGCATGCAATTGTTTTATATAACAGAGACAATTATCTATTTTGTTGTAGGAGTCCATCTACTGGGAAATAGCTAAACATTTTTGGCACATCAATATGAATGGAATACTATTGTAATGAAAGAAAGAATTCAGAGAAGTATGAGAAGATGAATATGAACTGATGCAAAGTAAAGTAGACAAAGCCAGGAAAACAACATATACAGTAATTACAACAATAGAAGAACTAAACATTATATAATTATAGTGACCAAGTTTGGTCCCAGTAGGGAACTAGAGATGGGACATATTTCATAAAATGCTCAGCTGATGTATTAGTTGATATGTTGATGTGTTAGTTTTGCTGGACAACTAGAGAAAGCAAATTATATCAATCTTTAAATTCTCATGATAAACAAAACCGGAAGGCAGTAGAAAATTACTGTTAAATGGAAGGATGACTTACAATTTTGTCACAGGAGAAAGTGTTTCTGGATGTCCTTCTGTCAAAGAATTAACTGTCACACATGTTCTGATCATAGTAAAATTTTTATTCTGCATGAGGGGATGTGACAGGAAGGAGAAGCCTAAGACTTCAGCTCCTGGGGAGGAGTAGATTTAAGACATCTTTCTCCGTAAGCCAGAGGAAAGATAATGCTTTTGTAGGGGGATATAGGGAGGAAAAAGTTACACCTGTTGGAGAGTGGAAATAATTGCCTAAGTAGGGATTATTGTCACCACCTGCTCCTAGTCAGGTAGTATCTGGTTGATTAATTGCTTTGTTTTTCCAAGGGAAGAGTATCCTCTGACCCCAGCAAGTTGATCAGCCATTCCACTTCTCACAGGAAAAGCCTCCAACTGGGCCCAGGACTCCCACTACAGTTTGTACTTGAAAATCAAGTTTAAAAATTGGCGGAATTGATTTTATCATATATCCAAACGCAGCAAGAAACATTGATGGAACATTTAGTTATCTTGTGTTCAGTGTTCATGTTAAATATTAGTTTAAAAACACCACTAAATTAATTGTATATTATCCTATGTCGAACCCAATGAGCCTCCCCAAAATAAACAAGCATAGATTCTGATTCTCACTGACTTCAAAGAAAAATTAAGAATAAGTGAGGACAATGAAAAAAATATTGATCAGGAATAAGGAATGAGAGAAGCCAAACACTATGTAACTGTGCCTGAAAAAAGGTTAGTAAAATGTGCATACTCTTTTCTTAGTAATGTTAATATTAACCTTATACCTCAAATAGATCAAATAAAAAGGAGATATACACGCACAAATTTTCACTATAATTCTTTTCGTAGTGGCAAAGATCTAGAAACTATGTAAATGGGGTGCTCATCAATTGGAGAATGAGTAAATAATTATTGTATATGAATGTAATGGAATATTTCTGTGCCATACAAAATGATTAAAGAGATGGATTAAGAGAAACCTAGGAAGACTTGAATGAACTGATGAAAATTGAAGTGAGCAGAATCAGGAGAACAACTTAAATAGTAACAACATCACTATAAAAACAAACAATTTGGAAAGACCTGAAAAACCCTGATCAATGTAATTAGTGAGCAGACATAATTCTTGAAGACTAGAGACTACTTCCTGATAAGAGAGTTGATGAATTCATGATGAAGAATGAGAGATATGTATTTTAAACATGATTAGTGAGGGGATTCATTTTTCATGATTATGTATATTTTTAAAAGAATATTTTCCCAATTGGGGGTAGAGAGGAGAAGTAAAAGGGAGATAATCATTTTTGTTAATTAAAAAAGTAAAATGAAAAATATAATATTCTGGAAAAAATGTGTAACCTTATGAGCAGTATCACCTCAACAGAAGTAATGGAAAAAAAAAAACTAGTTTAAAGAAAGCTTGAAAAAAAATCCATCTAAGCCAAATCATCATGGGAGCATTTAAGGATAAAGATGGAAGGAGAATAACAAACAGGGAAAAAAAGATGGAAAAGATCTGCAGAGATTTTAATAATAAATCAATTTCACTACCAAATATAATGGAACTTCCATACTTGGACTCTAACATGACAGTCCTGTTTATGCTTATGGAGGCAGTATAAATGGCACTTAAGAAAGAAAAGATAGGGATAGAGCACTGGCCCTGGAGTCAGGAGTACCTGAGTTCAAATCTAGCCTCAGACACTTAACACTTACTAGTTGTGTGACCCTGGGCAAATCACTTAACCCCAGTTGCCTCACTAAAAAAAAAAGAGAGAAAGAAAAGATAGAAAAGTCACTAATAGAGCAGTATACATGGGAAGTTTATGTGAAAACAATATAATTATAAGAGCAGTATCAAGGGATTAATTCTCAAAGTGTCTTAAGAAGAGGAAGATATAAAATAATGGAAAAACATCTCAAATCCTATTATGATCAAAAAAGAGTGATAGATAGAATGTCAATAACTACCGGTCTATATATGTCTAAATCAAGGGCATGCTTGATGATGGTAATTAGAAAAGAAGAGCCAGAGTCCCACAATGGATACTCTGAATCTGAGAATTCATACTGATAAGAAATCTTATGAATGAAATTAATATGACAGGGCCTTTATCCAAAGATCATAACTCACTCAACATCAGAGGATTCATACTGGAAAGATATATTATGAATGTCATGATTGAAGGAGGGCTTTTCACCCGAGCAAACGCTTTACTCAATACTTGTTGATAATGATGGGCAACAGACAAACGGGACAGTTTTGTTATTACCATGTTAAATTTAACATTACATTTAAAAATTGTGCGTAAGAAAGAGTTCATAGTTTCATATACAGTATAGTCTTTGGATCTTTGCATATTGAAATATTTGTTTATTGATGTTTGTTACTAAATTATAAAGAAAATCTTCAAAATATAGTCCATAATAGAAAAACTTTATGTACATATTGAATATAGAAAACCCCTCAGCCAAAGCATAAAACTTATTGATTACCAAATAATTAGCATTGGAACAAATATGAGAATTTCAACAAAAACTACAAATCTTTATGGCATATTCAAACTAAAGAGAAATGCTACAGATGAAGCAAATCTTTATCTGTTTTCCAGTGGCAACTGTTTCACACTTTTTGTTGTTGAATTTGCAAAGCAAGAGAATCTACAGGAAAAAGAAGAGGACTCAGGATAGAGCCTTGGTGAACAATCACAGGCCATAACCTGGATAATCAAAGAAGTCTGAGAAAGCATGATCAAATATGAAAAAAAAAAAACAGGAGAGAACAGGTAAGGAGGTAAGTAGGAGAAAATCTCCAGGAGAAAAGAGTCAGGCAGAAGAGAGCCAATAAATATTTATTTTTAAGCCCTTACTATGTGTCAGGCACTGTCATAAGTTCTGAGGATATAAAGAAAGGAGAGAGGAAGTCTCTGCTGTTAAGGAGGGCATAGTCTAGTGAAAGAGACAACATGCAAACTGTGTACAATCTACATATGAAGTAAATTGTAGATAATTAACAGATGGAAGGCATTATAATCAAGGAAGATCAGGAGGGTCTTCTTATAGAAGGTAGAATCTTAGCTGAGCTTAGAAGGCAGAGATGAGGTGAAAGTTTAAGATGTAAGACTAGAGGGGCAGCTAGGTGGCGCAGTGGATAGAGCACCGGCCCTGGAGTCAGGAGTACCTGAGTTCAAATCCGGCCTCAGACACTTAACACTTACTAGCCGTGTGACCCTGGGCAAGTCACTTAACCCCAATTGCCTCACTAAAAAAAAAAAAAGAAAAAGAAAGAAAGAAAGGAAAAAGATGTAAGAGTAGAGATAAGCAGAGAGGTTAGAACTCATTTATAAGGAGACTTGAGAATCACTAGCACAGAGATGATATTGAATCTATGGAAGCTGATGAGAACACCAACTATAGAGAAAAAAGAAGAGGGTTCAGTACAGAGCTCAGTGGGACCCCCTTGGTTAGTAGGAATAACCTGGGTGAAAATCCAGCAAAGGAGACTGAGGTATGGTCAAATACATAGCAGGAGAACCAGGAGAAAGTGGTGTCTTGAAAAGCTAGAGGGAAGAATGTATTAAGAAGAGGGTGATTGGGGGCAGCTAGGTGGCACAGTGGATAAAGCACCAGCCCTGGATTCAGGAGGACCTGAGTTCAAATCCGGCCTCAGACACTTAACACTTACTAGCTTGTGACCCTGGGCAAGTCACTTAACCCTCATTGCCCCACAAAAAAGAGGGTGATCAGTAATGCCACAGACTACATAATTAAGAAGGGTGGATACTGGGAAAAGGCCATTAGATTTGGCATTTAAGAAACCATTAATAACATTGAAGAGAGGAGCTTCGATTGATAAGGTCAGAAGTCAGACTAGAAAGTTAAGAAAAGAGAGGAAAGGATGTGGAGCCACTAATTATAGATGGCCTTTTCAAGGAGTTTATCCACAAAGGGGAAGAGAGTTGTGGAATGATACCTAGTAGGGATAGATGCATCAAGTAAGAGCTTTTCAGATATAGAGGCATGTTTGTAGGCAGTGAAGAAGCATCCAGTAGACAGGGAGAGAGTGAAGATAAAAAATCTAGTAGGTAAAATAGAATCATTTGTACATGTAGAGGGGTTTGATTTGGCAAAGGAAAAGGGCCACACCTTCATGTGAGATGTGAGTGAAAGTAGAGATAGTGGTGGAAGGCATCTGGGAAATGTGAGGTAAAGGGGAGGGGAGAAGAAGAAACCCCCAATAAGTGGGAAGTTTGAGGAGAGACAAAAAGTGGTGAAAAGGCAATTGTGGCAAGTGGGATTGGATAGATAATTAGCGAGGTATAAAAGGATTCCCTTGCAGCAGTGAGGATCTAGTTGAGATCACAATTTTTTGGTGCATCCAGTCAACATGGTTTTGTGATTTTTCTCCCGTTTCAATCAAAAGCAGGAGAGTAGGAGCAAAGGCAGTGGATTATGGGAGTGATCCAGGACTGAAGCTTGTCAGGGCCAAGATTGTTCAACATTTTCAGAATGGGCAGTCAGAATTTTCACATGGTTCCGATAGGTCAAGAAAGATGATGACTAAGAAAAGTGCCATTAGAGGTGGGAATTAAGAGATCATTGGGAAGATAGAGCCAAGGTGTCAGAGGAACAGGAAGAAGTATAGTCAAGCATTCCAGCACAGTTCCTCTACAAAGATTAGAAAATGTACCAAACTTCGGTCCTGAATGTAAAATATAGGGAAACCTGTGAGCCATATTTGTAGTCCAGGGCATTATAAGGAGACAGAGAAGTCTGAAGACACTAGAAATGGTATCTGGCCAGAGGTAAATCTCACAGAGCTTTCCAATATGCAAGAACCAAAAGAAGACTGAGCCTGTGCACCAGGGGAAGAAGTCTCAGACATATTTAGAGGGTCCCTTACCTTAAGCAGTTTGCAGGAACAGGTATGCCAATTGCCAGTTTTGTTAATCAATACCCAGTTCTTGGTCACAGATCCAGGGTGGACTGAAGAGGGGACCTATGCCTGGGAATAGCATTCCAGAGCAAGGAGTTGTCACAGGCCGTAGGCTGAGTACTAAGCAAGGAGCAAGTTCAGTCACAAACAATAGCTGTCTGGCTCTCTCCCCAGGAGCAGGGTCGAGGGTCTCAGTTACAGCTTCCAGCCAACTATGAAAGCTGTAGTGTAATACTCAAAGCAGGAATTGCTAACCAAAGGGGAGCCCATAGTCCTGTCATTCTGAACCTACAGAGCTTCCCAGCTGGCTAATGGTTGGTTTATGTTGTCCTTTGTTCTCAACAAGGACCAAAATGACATCATGGTGTTAGAGTCAAGTTACAGTATGGCTGACTGTGATTAATCAAACCAATACAGGCATGGAAGGCTCTACCACAGGTCAGGCATAAATAGTCCATATGAACATTTGGAGTGAAGATGTCTCTAAATTTGCACATCTTGTGCTTTGTTTGAGTTACTACAATTCTGCTTTGCTCATAGAGAGCACAGCACCTTCTCTGATATGGGCACACCATGCTAGATTGTCCTTTGCCATCATCTCATGTCATGCAATCAATTCCACAATTCTTCAGAGAAACCATGAGAATGTTTTTGTATCACTTCTTTTTTTTTTTAGTGAGGCAATTGGGGTTAAGTGACTTGCCCAGGGTCACACAGCTAGTAAGTGTTAAGTGTCTGAGGCTGGATTTGAACTCAGGTACTTCTGACTCCAGGGCCGGTGCTTTATCCACTGAGCCACCTAGTTGCCCCTTTGTATCACTTCTAACCACCATGTGAGCATCTTCCCTATATAAGTTCATTGAAAAATAGTATTTGGGGCAAGTATATTTTTGGCATTTGAATAATATGGCCAGCCCAGCAGAGTTGAGCTCTCTGCAGTCGAGTTTTAATGCTTGTCAGGTTAACTCAAGAAAGGACCTCAGTGTCTGGTATTTTATCCTACCAGGTGATCTTCAGAATCTTTCTAAGACAATTCAAATGGAAGTGATCCAGTTTTCTGGCATGATGCTAGTATACTGTCCAGATATCACAGGCATACAACAATGAGGTCAGCACAATGGCTTTGTAGTCCTTCAGCTTAGTAGCCAGTCTAATACCTCTTCTCTCCCACACTTTCCTTGAAAGCCTCCAAAACACTGAGCTAGATCTGGCAATGAGTGTATCAACCTCATTGTCAATGTGTACATCCCTGGAAAGTATACTTCCAAGGTAAGTGAACTTATCAAACACAATATTCAAAACTTCCCTATTTGCTATGACTGATGCTTCCATGTATGGAGGGTATGGTGCTGGCTGATGGAGCACTTGTGTTTTCTTGGTGTTAATTGTTAGGCCAAAATTAGCACAAGCAGCAGAGAATTGAACCACACTTTGTTGTATCTCAGCTTCAGAGGCTACACTGAGGCACAATCATCTGTGAACAAAAATTGTGCACCAACTTTTTCTCTACTTTAGTCTTGGTTTGTAACTTTTCAGGTTAAATCATTTACTATCACTGTGATAGTTAACTTAGATACCACATTCATCCTCATTGAAGGATGACATTGACTAATAATGCATCTGACATCATTGGCTAATAATGATTTGCTGGCAGCAGTTTGGAACTCCAACCAGGGGCAAGCCCACAGGTGTGTGACTCCAACCCACACTCAAGTCAGAAACTTGCAGAACACAGACTATGAGGACAGTGATCAAACTCTAATGATGATCAAACTACTTTGCAAACACGGAAAGCTTGAAGGTCCCTAGCCTGAGCTGTCCTTGAGATTCTGGAATAACATAACACCTAATACCCCAAGAAGGCAGTAGAAGGATTTGAGAGAACAAAAGCTCTGCCTAGACATTCTCCTTGGAAGTGATTAGAGCACAACCCTAAAATAAATTTTAATTCAGAAAGTGGGCTGGAAAAATGAACAAACCAAAAAACAATCTTTATAAAGTGCTATTATGGTGACAGGGATGCTCAAGACACAAACTCAAAAGGAAAGAATAACTCCAAAACATTTACAAACAAAGCCTCAAAGAAAACACAGCGTTGGACACAATTTCAACTAGAATTCCTGGAATAGATGAAATAAGAGTTTTATTTGTTTTTTAAACTAGCTTATAATGATTTTTAAATGGGTGTTAGAGAAAAAATGGGTAAAGGCAAAAGTAATTGAAGATTTAGAAAGAGAATTGACAGCTTAGATCAAGAGTACAAAACCTTACCCAAGAAACAAACTCACTGAAAATTAGAATAGATAAAATATCTTTTGACTGCTTGAGACAAGAGATATGAAAGCAAAGTAAAAAGTCTGAAAAAGAAAAGACAATGTTAGATATCTTGAAGCGAAATCACCTAAACTTAAAAAACAGATCAAGAAGAGATAAAGTAAGTCATCGGACTTGGGAGCAGCTAGGTGGTGCAGTGGATAAAGCACCGGCCCTGGATTCAGGAGTACCTGAGTTCAAATCCAGCCTCAGACACTTGACACTTAACTAGCTGTGTGACCCTGGGCAAGTCACTTAACCCCCATTGCCCTGCAAAACAAAACAAAACAAAAATGTTATTAGAGGGGCAGCTAGGTGGTGCGGTATATAGAGCACCAGTTCTGGATTCAGGAGGACCTGAGTTAAAATCTGGCCTCAGACATTTGACACTAACAAGCTGTGTGACTCTGTGAAAGTCACTTAATCCTCATTACCCCACAAAAAAATGTTAATGGAAATTTTCAAAAAATAAATGAATAAAATATAACAGCATAGATGATGTTAATTTGTGATATTCCAAATCAATATGTGGCTCATAGGGATCCTTTTCTATTTGAGTTTGACACCACTGGGCTAGAGAACTTGACTGAATCAATAACAAATAATCAGTTATTAATAAGAAATTGATCAATAACAAATATGAAATTAAATATACATATGAAAATTAAAAACTAAAAATAAATATGAAATCTTGCATTTTATAACAAAAATCAACTTCACGAGTATGAGATGGGTTTTTTAGATATGTCATTCTGAAAAAGATCTGGGGATCTTACTGGACTGTTTGGTTAATATGTGTGAGCAGCTTGATGTTATTGCCCAATAATGATAATAATAATGCAATCATAGGCTGTATTAAGAGAGGCATAGCTTCTAGGAATAGGAAGATGATAGTTCCAATGTAATTTTCTCTCATTAGATCCTATCTGGAATATTGTGTTCTATTCTGAGTGCCATGGTTCAGTAAGAACATTGAAAAGATGGAGTGTCTGGAGGTGGGCAACCAGGATGGTGAATGGTGTGAGTCAATGTAACATGAGGATTAGTTTAAAGAACTAGACATGTTTAGCCTAGAGAATAGCAGTTTCAGAGGGATAAGATAGCTGTCTTCAAGTATTTGAAGGGCTGTCATGTGGAAGGGAGATTAACTTTGTTACTTTCAGAAGGCAGAACCAACAGTGGTTCCATGGAGGTTACAAACAGATCAATTTATGCTTGATGTCAAGAGAAACTTCCTAACAATGAGAGCTTTCCAAGACTAAGTGACCTTGGGAAGTCGGAAGTTCTCCCCCTTCCCCTTGTAGAACTTTAAGCATGGGACTAGACAGCTACCTGTTAGGGACACCAGAGTTTCGCTATGGGGAGATGGCAGCTAGGGTCCCTTCAGACTCTTAAATTCCATGATTCTGCAAATTGAACACAATTTCAGCTACTTCCCATAGGTTGGCTGAGTTGAAAAAGAGACTTATTTGGTATTCAGATCTATTGTCCTTAGTTTGTAGTTGTTGTTCTTGTTGAGTCATTTTCAGCTGTCCAACTTTTTGTGACCCCATTTTGAGGTTTTCTTAGCAAAGATACTACAATGGTTTTTCATTTCCTCCTTTAGTTCATTTTACAAATAAGGAAATTGAGGTAAACAGGTAGTAAGTGTCAGAGGCTGGATTTGAACTCAGGAAGATTAGTCTTTCTGAATTCAGAACTGTCATTCTAGCCACTGTGCCTCCTAGTTGCCCTTTGCTGTTGGTCAAGGCTCTGGATTACTGGTTCTCATCTTAATTGGATTTGGCTAGGACATAACTGATTCCTTTTCATTAAAACAGAACAAAAGTGAAGTTAGTTATATCTTCCCCCAAAACTTCTTTAAACATCAAACCCAAAGCTCTTAGCCCCAGCGTCTTTAATGCTCAAAACAGTAAAATTCTATGAGAAGCTTTTCCTTAGAAAATATGCCACTTGAGAGCTGGGACGCTAATCCACTATTGGTGAAGTTGTGAAAAGATCCAACCATTCTGGAGAGCAATTTGGAACTATGCCAAAAGGGCTATAGATCTGTGCATACCCTTTGATCCAGCAATACCACTGCTAAGTTTATATCCCAAAGACATTCCCAAAAAGAGAAAAATTCCTATTTGTACAAAAATATTTATAAGCAGCTCTTTTTCTGGTGGCTAAGAATTGGAAATCAAAGGAATGCCCATCAATAGGGGAATGGTTAAACAAGCTGTGGTATATGATGGTGATGGAATATTATTGTGCTATAAGAAATGACAAGCAGGATGACTTCAGAAAGTCCTGGAAAGATTTGTATGAACTGATGTATAGTAAAGTGAGCAGTACCAAGAGAACATTGTGCACAGAGACATCAATATTGTTTGATGAAGAACTGTGAAAGATTTAACTCTTTTCTTTCTTTTCTTTTTCTTTCTTTTTTTTTTTTGCAGGGCAATGAGGGTTAAGTGACTTTCCCAGGGTCACACAGCTGGTAAGTGTCAAGTGTCTGAGGTCACATTTGAACTCAGGTCCTCCTGAATCCAGGGTTTTATCCCTGGATAAAAACTTAGCTGCCCCTAAGGTTTAACTATTCTCAACAATTCAGTGATCCAAGACAATCCCAAAGGACTATCGATGAAGCATACACTCTACCTCCAAAGAAAGAACTGATATTGATGGAATACGGACTGAAGCATGCTGTTTTTCCCTTTTTTTTTAATTCAAGTTTTCATATACAAAATGACTAATATGGTCATGCTTTACATAATCATACATGTATAACATATATCTGATTGCTTACTGCCTAAGGAATGGGAGGGAGGGAAGGAGGGATAAGAATTGGAACCTCAAACTATAAATAAAAATTTTCATTACTTTAAAAAAAAGAAAAAGAAAATACACCACTTAATCTAACAAATCACAAATACAATAAGAAAGGCCCAAAGCTATAAAGGAATTTGGGGAAGGAAAAAGCCTTTGTCCCTGCCATCAACTATAGGAAAAACTTCCTCCAGGAGGGAGCTTTTAAAGAAAGTCTAAAAAATAAAACTTAAAAATATCATATCCTTTAAAATATTAATAATAATAAAACTATCATATATGATCTCTACATAAAGAAGACCAGTGACCCCGGGAAAATGACTCAACCTCTCAGTGCCCCATGAAATTCTCTTAGACTGTAAGTTATAGAAAAGGTAAAAAGGTTGGTAAAGGGAATTTCTTTTTTTGGGTTTTGTTTTTGCGGGGAAATGGGGGTTAAGTGACTTGCCCAGGGTCACACAGCTAGTAAGTTTCAAGTGTCTGAGGCTGGATTTGAACTCAGGTAGTCCTGAATCCAGGGCCGGTGCTTTATCCACTGCGCTACCTAGCTGCCCCCAGTAGGGAGAATTTCTACCCAAGAACTTTCTATACTGATGAAATCCCACAACTGCTTTCAAAGAAAATTACGGAGTTAAAGGACTAGGATTCAAATCTTCCTTCTGAACCATATTATCTGTTTTGACATGGGGTAAGTCACTTATTCTCTGTATGCCTCAGTTTTGTTTTTTACCTGTAATAGGAGAGGGTTGGAGTAGATAGCCTCTGATGTCCCTTCTTCCTTTAGCTCTATTGTCCTGTGATCATAAATTTTTAATATTTATTTTTAATTGATGGGATAAAACAAGCATTTCCAAGCCATATAATTGTGATCATATTTTTAAATCACCATTTGATTAGAATTGATCAGTAGGTTTCTATCCGTGCCCATGGCAGAAATACATCAAGGAGCCCACAAAGTCTCTTTCAGTCTTGGATGGGCCTTTGCTATGCCAAGAAAATATCGCATGTGGTCAGCAACTCACACACTTGTGCTAAGGTGTTGAATGACAGACTTTGCATGCTTCGCCTTTTTCCCATTTCATTTTTATCCGGTCATCACTTGACCAGCCGAAGGATTTGTAAAGGATTTCCTAAATATAGCAGCTACTCTGAAAAACAAATTAAATGTCCATATTTACAAAAGAGTGTCTGTAGTAGAATTAAGCAAAAACTTCCTCTATGCCACTCAACTAGGTCTCTTCTATAATGAATCAGAGATTTTCCATTTGTTATGGCATGAGCCCCCATGGACGTATGCTAGAGATTCTTACAAGAAAGAGAACATTTGTGATGTATGGAATAGAGGGAAATGTATGTTGTCCAAGTCAAAACAGGAAGGGTCTTTATACATTTGTCCATGTTAGATTTATTTTCCTCCAACTTGCTTATTATTATTAATTATTAATTATATTATAATTGTGGGGCAGTGAGGGTTAAGTGACTTGCAGCAGGGTCACACAGCTAGTAAGTGTCAAGTGTCTGAGGTCAGATTTGAACTCAAGTCCTCCTAGTCCTTTAACTCAAGTCCAGGGCCCATGTCTTATCCACTGCGCCACCTAGCTGCCCCCTTCAACTCACTCCTGAGTAGAAATGTAGAGAATTGAAAAAGAGAAAAGAATTGTCTTTCTAACTGTAACTTTTACTACCAACCCAGAGAAATACTTTTTAAAAAGAGCACCTACATACATTTATACCTTTTCAAGATGCCACCTTGTAAATAAACAGGATAAGTGGGAGGATTTTCAAGCTGAGTATCAGATTCTCTGGGCAAGTCACTTAATTCTGTTTGCCTCAGTTTCCTATCTATAAGATGAGCTAGAAAAGGAAATAGCAAACTACTTCAATATCTTTGCCCAGAAAGCCCCAACTGGAGTCATGAAGAGTCAGACACCACTGAAAACAACAAAAGTCAGGTTCTCACTGACCTACATCGGAGCATGTACTCTAACACTCATCAGATAAAAAGCCACTTATAATACATACCAAGAATGGACTTTATCAATACAATAATTCTTAAATATCTACAAATGATTAATCTGATTTGTGGCTATCACTAGCAACCTTGTGCCTTAGCCCTCAGACCGGCAGTGAGGGCACTAATGAGTTTGAGGGGTTTCAGGAAGGGGGAGGAAAACAAACACAAGCCCTTCATAATGAGCATTAAGATAGATTGATTGCAAGGATAAGCCTTGAAGCTGTATTGCAGGGGTGTGTAGCCGTTCCAGCAGAGATGGGTGGAAATGAAGGAAGTCCAAGTCGGTTTCCTAACCTGTTCCTTCCTAGGAGGTGAGGGTGAGGGGGAACCCAACAACCTGTTGGATTTGAGATCACTTTGGCCCTTCATTCCAAATGACCCTTCTGCCACTTGATGAATATACCAGGAGTTTATACCTTTAGGGCTGGAGAGATAGAAGAGTCTGAGAAAATGGCTCCATGCCAAGGACATAGGACTGAGATAAGGAGACATTAGGAAATCATCTTTCTGAAGGACCCTGGCCTGATTCCTAAGGAAATGAAAAATACCTGGGAAAAGAAACCGTAAGCAAGCTAGGCAACAAAACAGTACCTTTCTGATCGTTGATATCTTAACCCAGCCTTGCCATGGACTGCCACCCCTAAGTTCTTGGAATGACTGCAGGAAGTCATTGGGTGTATTAGAGAATAAGTATATGGGAGAGTTAAGATTTTTTGTTTGGAGTACATTCCTAAGTTTGTGAGTCTGGAAGATCTCGATTTTAAAAATAATCTCTAGCTTGTTCTAATGCTTAGAGATCTTCTGGGGAAAAAAAATCAAAGATTCCCAGTATCTGAGTTGGAAGGGATCTCACACAGGACATCTCATCCAACCCATACCTGAGAAAGAACTTCATGTGCAGCCTATGTGACAAATGGATCCAGCCTTTGTCATTAAACAGCCCATGACGGGGAACCCTGCTGCCTCCCCAAGCAGCCCCTTACACCGAGGGATAGAGCTGATTGTAAAGAGATTCCGGTTTGTCTTCATTTCAAACTTGAGCCTGGGGGCAGCTAGATGGCACAGTGGATAAAGCACCAGCCCTGGAGTCAGGAGGACCTGAGTTCAAATCCTAACTCAGACACTTGACACTTACTAGCTGTGTGACCCTGGGCAAGTCACTTAACCCCAGTTGCCTTACAAAAAAAAAACAAAAAACTTGAGCCTGTTTGTGACTTTTGCCCACTGCTCCCTGATCTGCCCTCGGGGGAAATGTACAGCAATCCTTAATCCCTCTTCAATATGACAACCCTTCAGATGCTTAAAGACAGCTCCTTGTCTTCTCCTCTCCAGGCTAAAACATCACCAGTTGTTTCATCCAGCCCTTATATGGCCTGATTCAAACTATCTTAGTCACCCTACTTTGGATGGCCTCCAGAACAACTGTTCTTCCCAAATTATGACACCTAACATGGAACAAAATATTCCATATGTGTCTGACTGCGGCAGAATACAATGGAGCTGTTGCCTCCCAACTCCTCCTTATAGATTGGGGCCATCTCCAAGTCTCTTCTCCTTGTCCCTGGGGCAACCATTTGGAGGAAGGTTCCTGGAGATGCTTCACTTTACTCTCAGCTCTCTCCAGATCTCAACCCCTGCTCCTTGCCTAATGCAATGCCCTTTCCCACCCATGCCTCCAATTTCTAGCACCCCATATGCCTTGCCTTCTCCCATTAGAGTTTAAGCTTCTTAAATAAAATTAAGGGGTTAAAAGGGGAGTTTATAGGGAGAAGAGGAAAGGGGAGGTGGAATGGGGTGAATTACATCACATGAAGAGGTACAAAAAACCTATTACAATAGAGGGAAAGAAGGGAGGGGTGAACATTGTTTCAACCTTACTCTCACTAGATTTGATTCAAAGAGGGAATAGCATATATGTTCATTTGGATAAAGAAACAGATTATTCTTTAGGGAAGTAAAAGGGTAAGGGGAAAAGGGGGGACTGATAGAAGGGAGGGCAGAAGCAAGGGAGAAAAGGGTAAAGAAAAGGGAGGAGGGATAAAAGGGTAGATTGGGGGAAGCAGGGGTAAGAAGCAAAACATTGGTGAGGAGGAATAGGGTGAAAGAAGGGGGGAAACTACAAAGGGGGTAAATAGAATGGAGGGGAATAGACACTAATAATAACTGTGAAAGTGAATAGAATGAACTCTACCATAAAATGGAAGCGAATAGCAGAGTGGATTAAGAACCAGAATCCTTCAATATGCTGTTTACAAGAAATACAGTTGAAGCAAAGAGATACACACAGAGTAAAGGTAAAAGGTTGGAGCAGAATATATTATGCTTCAGCTAAAGTCAAAAAAGCAGGGGTAGCAATCCTTATCTCAGACAAAACAAAGGCAAAAATAGATCTAATTAAAAGAGATAAGGAAGGAAACTACATCTTGATAAAAGGTACTATAGATAATGAAGTAATATCAATACTAAACATGTATGCACCAAGTGGTATAGTATCCAAATTCTTAGAGAAGTTAAATGAGTTACAAGAGGAAATAGACAGCAAAACTATACTAGTGGGGGATCTGAATCTTTCCCTCTTAGAATTAGATAAATCTAGCCACAAAATAAATAAGAAAAAAGTTAAAGAGGTGAATAGAATGTTAGAAAAGTTATACATGATAGATGTCTGGAGAAAATTGAATGGAGATAGAAAGGAATATACCGTTTTCTCAGCAGCACATGGCACATATTCAAAAATTGACCATGTATTAGGGCGCAAAAACCTAATAGTCAAATGTAGAAAGGCAGAAATAGTAAATGCATCCTTCTCAGATCATGATGCAAGAATTTAAGCTTATTGAAGACAGGGACTGAGTGTCTTGCTTGAATTTGTATCCACGGGGCTTAACATAGTATCTGACACAGAATAAGAGCTTAGTAAATATTTTATTTGTCTACCTCTCTATTTTGACTTGAATCATGAGATCTTGTTGAAATTCTAAGGATATGACACTCAGAGAGACCTCATCATCTGGCAGTATTGCATCAGCCTTGGTCCTCAGGTCTCACTGGTACCCTCTGTACTCTCTGCTCTTCTGATTGGAGGACAGATGGAAGAGCTCCTCCAAAAGCCTACACTTAAGGAGAGGCACCTAGTACAGCTATTTCTTCATTTCTCACCTGGCTGTGCTCCTTTGGATTTCTCTATCATTCCCTCTCACAGGGTGCCTTCTTACTCCCCCCACTTCCCCACTCTGCTTCACTTTTCAGATTAAATCTGTGTTGTGTTGCCTTATTTTTTTTTTTTGGTGCAGGACAATGGGACTTGCCCAGGGTCACACAGCTAGTAAGTATCAAGTGTCTGAGGCTGGATTTGAACTCAGGTCCTCCTGAATCCAGGGATGGTGCTTTATCCACTACACCACCTAGCTGTCCCTGTCTTGCCTTATTTGATTATATTTGTATCCCCAGTGCTTAGCACAATATTTGATGCGTACTAGGAGCTTAATAAATATTAACTGACTCACTCTGTGATGCTCAGCAAATAATGTTTCTTCCTTAACCCTCAATTTTTTCATCTGTAACACAGGAATAATCCTGCAAACAGTAGAGGCTCCAAAAATTAAAAATGACTGTTACCCAGAGGGCAGCAGAGATGCTCATTGCCAATGCAAGCAGCCTGCAACAGATTACAAAGAGCTACAAAGAAGAAACCCAGAATAAAGGATATAATCATAGAAATGTGGCAGAGCTCAATGATTCTGTTTCCTGAAGAGACCAGTGACACCTAGTACAGAACAAGACTGTGACATTGATATGGTCTTTAACCTTCTTTACCTCTCTACTTTCTGGCCTCTGAGGCTGAGATGCAATTGCTTGTGCCATTTATCTGTGAAACTTTCCAGGATATCCCAGCCTACCACTAACTATCCTTCCTCTGAACTCCTGGGTTCATTTGTGTTCTGCCTTGTGGCAACTAATATTATTCTATTGAACTGCTATTTATCATGTAGCATCTACTCTGGACTTCTTCCCTAAAGGAGAGGTATTATTCCCAAGATCTAATATACTCCATGGGTCTACATTCCTAAAACTACAGGTCATAAGTCTCCACTGATGGGTATACCCTTAATAGTCAGCCAGTAGGTAAAATTAGCTCAAAGAAAAGGCATTTACTGGGATGGTCTTGTAAAAACTAGCTCCCAAAGTATTTCTTCGATTAACCTAAAGCACACTCTTCCACAAATACACACATAGTGGGGAAGAGTGAACACAAATTTAGAGTACACTGTTAGTGAATCATATCTATGAAGAACACATGTGACTAAGACCTCCAGGACTTCAGATCCTTGATGTACTTTTTCCTCTAATGGACTGCTTACATTGTGTACACACACACACACACACACCCACCCCCTTTCTTTGCCCATGCAATGTCTCCATTCTGAAATTTGCCCAGTTAGTCTCCCAGGATCTGCTCCTCTTTGAAGTTCCCAGGGCTAGTTCTTCCTCAAATCTAAAGTTGCCTCTCTTCTTAGCTGCCAAAGGTCATTCACACTCCTTGAACCTGTTTCTTCCCTAACCCGATAACTGCTTCTCTGGGCCCACATCTGTTTGGAAGGAATGTCTCTTGATCAATCACTATCTCTTGTATGGACTGATGACATAGCTCTTAAAATGACATCTAGGGTCATGGCCAGGATTTTCCTGCTCAATAGCAAATTACCTCTTCTCATTAAAACAAGGAAAACTCTTCCTCACTTCATAAAGGTATCTGATGGGGCATGGTCATGTCTTTACAGCTAGTCCAACAAATACGTCATTATCTTCCCCCTACTTTCTGTGATTACATCCTGGGCTTTTTTCAAGAGTGTGTGTGTGTGTGTGTGTGTGTGTGTGTGTGTGTGTGCGCGTGCGCGCGTGTGTGCGTGCGTGCGCGCGTGGGTATGTGTGTCTGTCTGTGTCTATGTCTGTGTCCCTGACTGAGCCCCTACAATCATATGCATTTGCTATTTACTGTTTCTCCGGTTTGTGTTTCTTCTTTCCATTAGATTGTAAGGTTCTTGAGGTCAGAGACTGATACTAATTTGCATTCCCCACACTTCCTAGCACAATGAATGATCAATCAATATGTGTTGGTAGAATGCTGCCTAAGGACACCAGTGGATATAGAAGAAAGAATAGATGACCCAGCCACTATTCCCATAATCCACTTTTCCCATTGTCTCAAACATCTCCAGTGGTATGTCTTGTTGGTTTGGGAAGAACAGTCTATTTTTGTGTATAAATCACTGCATATTTTTAGCTCTATCAGAGCAGAAATATATTCTAGGTCATCTGTGTAACAATCGCTGTGTATATTTAAAGGAAAATAATGTCTCCCCATCCCTAGCATAGCCACCAGTTCTCCATTGCAGCCCCAAATGATGGATGCAATTCCATTTTCCTTTGCTGTTAAGATGTGTTAGCCACTTCCTCTTGAATCCAGAATTGCAAGTCCTGAAATGGGTATTTTCATTTCTGATGGGTAATTACAGTGGGCTTGCCAAAGTGAACATTAAGACCAGGATCTGAAAGTATCTTACATCTGCCTTAGAAGGGAAAAACTAAGAAAGTTTAGGTTTATTCAGGAAGGGGAGACACTGGGTTTGGTACTGACTAATAGAACATTTAGTTTCAGATATTACCTCTGACACATATTAGTTGTGTGACCCTAAGCAAGTCACCTAACCCCTCCATGACCCAGTCAAATCTCCAAGATTATAAATTGCACAACAGGTGCTGATCTACATTTATAGAGCAGATTCCTTGCCAGAAGTTTCCAACACTGATGAAGTTACAAGTCTAGACCAAAAAAATGTTTAAAGTTAAAAATAAAATAAACTGTCTGATGAACTAGAGATCAAAGAAACCAAGATAGTCCGTTCTGCTTTAGGGTTGGCCCATAGGAGCAGGTAATTACCAGGTTAGTTCCTCAGGAGACCCTATTCCATTTGCCAGGCAAATAACCCTGCATTAGACACACTGACCTTTCATCCCAAAAGTTCTGACTCTAGGCATGGGTAATTCCCATAGAAGTACAAGGCATGAAAATCTGGCCCAATATCAACAATCTAGTCCAATGGAATCTTCTGTTGCCTCTGATCTTTCCCTCTTGTAGAAAGTGACTGCCAAGACTATTAGGCCCCATAGCTCTAGGCAGGACAGAGGAGAAAGTGATTGAAATTCAGCAAGTAGCAGAGGAAAAAAAGCGGGGCAGGAAGAAATGTGAAGTAGCAGAATACTTCATTTGGAATCCACAGTTCTTAGAAATCTACGATTTATCCCAACTACTTCCTTGAAATAAATGAGATTATCCTTACAGATAATATTCTCCCACAAATTTTTAATTTTTTTAATACTGTAAAATAAAGTACAATGGTTTTTACTTAGAAAATGTATCCACATGCTTCCATATTGTTATGTTTCTACTCTCCCCTTATCCTCCCTATTAATGATCTCAGCATCTCCTGTGGGTTCAATGTCATCTCTGAACTGATTACTCCAAAATCGATACATCCGGCACTAATCTCTCTCTTAAACTTCAGTCACATATTGTGAAAAGCCAGCTGGATACCATAGGCACCTCAAACTTAATTTATGCAAAATCAAATTCATTACCTTCCATTATAAACCTTCCCCTCCTCCAAACTTCCCTATTTCTGTTGAGGGTACCATCATCCTCCTGGTCACCAAGGTCTGTAACCCCAGAGTCATCTTTGACTCCTCTGCACTCCCTCATGCCTTATAGCCAATCACTCACCATGCCCTATCAATACCATCTGCACATCTCAAACATCTGCCCACTCCTCTCCCATAATACCACTCTACTTCATCAGTTCTCTCCTAGACAACCATAATAATCTACTTATTGGTCTTCCTGCTTCCAGTGTCTCCCCTCTCTAGCCAATCCATCTTCTACATGACTGCCAAATTAATTCTCACAAAAATGTTAACTCTTGCTCGGTAACCTTCCAGTTTCCTAAAGGCTCAAACACCAAATTCATAGCCTGGCATTTAAGACCCTCTACCATATAGAGGACCCACTAATTTTCCCACAGTTAATTCATTTCTCCATTCAGGAAAACCTGTGTTCAAATTCTGCCTAAGACACTTAGTAGCTGGGTGACCCTGGGCAAGTTACTTAACTATAAAAAGGGTATATTAACAGCACGAAATGAGAGAATATTTGCAAATGCTTAGCACAGTGCCTGGCACACAGTAGACCCTTAATAAATGATTGTTCCCTTTTTAACTTCATGTACTTTATTCTCTAACCAACCTGAACTATTAAGTGTTTCCTTCACTTGATGGCAAATCCCCTGCCTTCGTGCATTCCATTCCAGGAATGTACTCATTCCTTTTCTATGGCTTTCAGAATCCTTGGCCTCCTTCAAGGCTCAACACAGAGGCCCCTCTGTGGAGCCTCCATTCTTAGTGGCTTTGCCCACCTGGATTTTCTTTGTACTATTCTTGTTGGTGTAAACTGAAAATGTGCCTGACCCCCTAGATCTAGCTATCCTCAGACCGTAATTCAGACCCCATCCAGCTAATCACAGGACACTTGGGCATATCTACCATAGGCATCTTATTACAAATATTTCCACTCCTCCCTACCCAGGAATTGTGATCTTTCAGGTTTAGACATCCAGAAACCATCCCTACCTTCCCACTTCCATCTTCATCTCACATATTTAGGACTCTGCTCTGAAACTGAGAAGTCGTGATTGGTAGGTTAGTGAAAACTCCCCTTAACCTACTGTATTTAATCTCAACATAAAACCATGCTTCACTTCGCAACCCCTCCTGCCAACCACCAGCATACCAGCATCTAGCCAAGTGGGGCATCTGATCATCTGCCCTGCCTCTATCTATGTTCCAACTAACAAATGGTCCGACAGAGAGGGCGAGGCTGAAAAAAGGCAGGTACTGGACTTCCAAAAGCATAATGCTGTTAAATAAACACTCCAACAAGAGAATCAGCATGATGCTGTGGAGTCTAGAATGCAGTCTTCGAGCCCAAACACCTGCGTAATAGTTTTGTCTTTCATACTTAGCTGTGTGACCATCAACAAGCCACTAAATCCTCTCTGAGCCCCAGGCAATAAAGTTGCTCCTCCTAATGGAGCTCCTCAAAGGCAAGGACAGTCTTTTGCCTCTTTGAATTCCCAGCACTTTGCACAGTGCCTGTCACAGACATAGCAAGTGCTTAATAAATGTTTATTGAATTAAATTGAATCTACTAAGTTGTTAATGTGTTGCAGTGGGTGGAGGAAATTCCCACACCAACCAAACCACATAGCCTTGGCAGGCAGCATGGTGCTGGGGAACAAATGTAGGATTTCCCAGCAAAGGAACTGGGTTGAAATCCCTGCTCTTCTACAGTTGTACTACCTGAGTAGCCTTGAAATAAATCACTTCCCCTTTCTGGGTCTCAGTTTTGAGGGCATTGGACGAGATAACCTCCCAGGTCCCTTCCAACTCGAAGAAGGTAGCCCCACACCCACCAGCAGCATCTGAAAGTCTTCTCTCCCTTATAACATTGACTTACATATGATGCTAAGAGGTTTGGAAGATGCCTTTCTCACAATATTGAAAACAAAGTGGGTGATGAACTCAGGATGGCCTCCATTTTACAGACAAAATAAAAATTAAGGCTTTCATGATGTTGAGTGAGTTGTTCATGATCACTCAGCAATTAAATGTCTAGGCAGGATTCAAGCCCAGATCTCCTGACTTCAAGCCTAAGGCTCCTTCCCTACCTATATGGATCAAACAGGAGCCCTACTTCCAGATTTTGAAGGAAAACAGAGTATGTGACAGAAGTGACTGGAGAAGGAAAGAGGTTTAAGGGAAATGAGGAGAGAAATCATGAAGGTGGTCCTCAGTCATCAAGAACAGGTTGGATTACATCACAGATATATACACATGTATATATAAACACATGTATACAAAATACATATATTTACATATGTGTACACATGTGTTTTGTGTGTACATATACTCATATAGATGTATGTGTGTATATATAAATATGAGTATGTATATATAAATATATATGAGAGTGTATATTTAAATATATATGAGGGTGTATATATAAATATATATGAGAGGGTGTGTGTGTGTGTATATACATATACGTGTGTATGTATACTCATATAGATGTATGTGTGTATATATAAATATATGAGTATGTATATGTAAATATATGAGAGGGTGTATATATATATATATATACACACACACACATATATGTGTGTGTGTGTGTTTGTGTATGTATGTATGTGTATTTGTTTTTGTTTTGAGAAGCCGGGGAAGTGTATAATCCCTTTTAGAAAGAAAGATTGTCATTAGAAGTTAAAACCAAGTTCTGGACCTTCAAAGAATTTAGCTTCTTTGAAAATTCACTTGTGTGAAATCTCTTGTTCTCGAGTGAGGCTAAATAAATGAGGCTTCATTGTCCAGAGTGGATGGAGGCAGCCGACTGGAGAATCGCCTCTACTGTCTGCTTTGTTTTGTGGAAAACTGGTCCTAGTTTTGTCTGCAGAGGCAGCAGCGGTGGCAGCAGGCCATTCAGCTGAATTGCATGTAACTGAACCAGAAAATGGCACAATCCAGACTTATGGACCTCAGATAAGGTGTACCATTTGAGGGTTAAGCAAAGGTGGCAAGAAAAGAATGAGAAAGACCAGGAAGAGAAAGAAAGGGAGACTTAGCTCTTTGATGGCAAATGACAGAAAAAGAAACACCCATAAAGAGTCAACTCAAGTTGGGACAATTGGTCCCATTTTCATGAAGTGGGGCCCTCAAATAAGTTTTAGATGATATCCCAATAGTGAAACTCATTCAATCCAAAAAAAAAAATAGATTCTCCAAAACAAAGTTGATTTTTCCAACTAAAGGAGCAGTGTAGTACAGTGGAAAGAGTCCTGGATTTGAGTCAAAGGACTTAGGTTCAAATCCTACCTCCGCCACTTACTGTCTATGTACCCTTGGGCAAGTCATTTCACCTCTGCCTCAGTTTCCTCACCTTTAAAATGAGGAGGCTAGATTAGATAACCTGAAAGGTCTTTTCCAGATCTAAAATTTTAATCTTGGCTTCCTATTCTATAGAATCATAAGGACTTCAAGCTATAGACTTTGAAGAGACTCTAGAGATCTTTGAGTTCAAGTCCTTTATTTTACTAATGATGAAATTTTTCCACCAGGGAGCTTAAGTTGCCTTACTTGACTAAGGTTACCTAGGAAGTAAAATGGGATTTGAATAATGAACAATGATTTTTTTTTATCCAAAAGCCAAGATCAGAGATTTGGCAAGGATCTTAGAGGTCTTCCAATCTAAGTTTTTCATTTCATAGGAGAGGGAACTTTAGTAGAGTTCTGGCTCAACTCCCTTTCTAGACTCCACCTTTTGCTCACTAGCAGCCTTAGCCTACACTCTCATGGCATGAGTGCTCCATGCCATGCTGATTTCACTCCCAGGTCAATTCACTTTCAGGACTTTTCTCTACCTCCTCACCAGCAGCCCTGCTTCATCAAGGGCAATCTCTCATTTAGTATACAGTAACGCTATGATTGGACATAACATTGACTGAAGTTTGGGACACACCCTGAGACAATCCATTGTTAACTCTCCATGTTTTCTTTCTCCCTCTCCCAAACTCAACTACTTCTCCAGAAACTGGGCAACAGGCTATTCAGCTTAGGACAAACCCCAGCCCACTTAGACCAAAGACATTGATGCCAAAGCTCTTCTCCTGTAGAGTCACTCCACTCTTCTCTGCAATTTACTCATTTGCAAATGGGAAGAGTCCCAGAAAATCATGGAATGGCAGAGTTGGCACCAAGTCCAAACAATCACTGAGAAAGAGAGAGTAGTAAGTGGGTGACCAGCCTCTCTGCCTGAAGACGTTTATCACCCCTGGCCCAAAACAGCCCATTTTACCTTTGGACACCTTAAATTGCCAGACCATTTTCCTGACTTCAAGCCTAAATTTGGCTCTTTGCAATTTCTACCCACTGTTCCTAATTCTATTCCCTGGGGCCAGCAGAAAAGAAGGTGAACTTCTGAAGGAGAAAATTACATGACAAAAATGACCAGAGAAAGAAACACTTAAGGTGAATGAAGAGAAGGAAATCACAAAGCCAATTAGAGGGCATTGACCTTAAGAAAGCCTGGAGACTAAATTTGGGGAAATTGGAAGAAAATCAAAGGGTAAGAAAGATAGCTCAGTCTGAAAGAAGGAAAGGATTGAGGAAAAGGAATTGAAGAAGAGGAAAAGAACAAAGAGAGACGGGGATGAAGAAGAGGCAGTTCTCATGCCTGTTTATTTCCTTTTCCAATTCATCCAGTTTTATCACCCCAGATATATGTTATTCATCACTTCCACCTCCTCACAATCTCTCAATCCTATCCAGGTCAGAGCTACTCATCTCTTGCCCCATTTCAGCTCCCTCCCCTCCACTCTGGAGCCCATACAACCATGCTACTATCTATGTGGCTTTTGGGACTCTCACTCTATTCTCAATGAACCCTTTCATACCTTTGGACCAGATTGTTGATCTTCCTTCCACCTCATTTTATTTGAAATTGAACCTTCACCCAAGAATCTCCACAGTCCTCAGATTCTCCTCCAATCTAGGCTCTTCCATTTCCTATTCACCCTTTTCTTTCAGTGCCAGGAATACCCTCACTCTCCCCTGGCTGCTTCTAGATCAATCCGTTGCTCCCATAATTCAATAGCTTTTGGTCTTTTCATGCTCAAATGTTTTTTTTCATTTTGATCAGGTTTCCCAGTTTCATTCCTCATTGCCTTATTTAATAAATGCTCATTGTTCAGTTGACGGCTATCATATACAACTGCTAGCTCACTCTCCCATAGGACTAATGGCCTTCCCCTTTTCTTTATCCACTGCCATCATCCTCAGTCATTTTTGTATTTGATATAGAGATGTTTTCAAACCCTTTGATCTCACAGCTCCTCAGTTTCCTCAACTCCACCTTCTGTTTCCATTGCACTTCAGCCATGCTTGGGCTTGACCCCATGGAACCATGTCACCTTTGACATCCCAAACTGTGAATTCTGCTCTCAGACCACAATCACCTAGCCTTGCAGTCTCCCTCTGCTTTGCTCACAATTAGCCTGGTCTTTGACCTCTGATTGCTCTCCTACCTAGTCTTCTGGGTCTATCTCTTGCACTCAAACTTCCCTATCTGCTTTTGGTATTAGACTGCCACTTAATCACCAATCTAGAATCCCATGCCATTCCCATATACCCCCAAACTTCCTGCCCATAGGAGCTTCCTAATCCTCACAGATTATCCCCAGTGAACCCCCCCACCATCCAATTTCCCCATTCATTCCCACAACATTGAATACTACTGAAGCAAGTCATACTGATTTTACCCACTACAAACTTATGGTGCATAACATTAGCTCTCTGCTGCTAGGCAATCCTTTTATTTAGCTCGAGTTGATTCCAAATCTCATTCCATGCAGTGGCTATTTTAAACTTTGTCCTTTCTCATCAAGTACTCACACCCAACCCTCACAGCAGACAACCTAAACTCTTACCTCAATTAGTTGTTTCAACTTTCCCCTCTTAATATCTGTACTCATTCTATCCTTCTTCCCTTCCTGCTTTAAAAGACAAAGCTTCTCTACTCCTTTCAAAGGCTAATGGCTCATCTTATGTTAGTGATCCTGTCACAGAATTTCTTCAGTAGAAAGGACCTCAGACATCATCTCCTTTAATCCATACCTGAACAAAAATCACCCCCTGCAATGTATGCCAATCTCTATGGTCCACTGTCAGTGTCTCAACAATTGCAACTGCCAGGTAGCTCTCAGAAATAGTTTATCTGGATTTGGTGACTTAAACTCAACAAGGGCAGCTAGATATTCTTTTACTTAACTTTTTTTTTTCATTAACACAACTTTCCTCTCCATTTTCTTAGCATTCCTACAATTTATCATTAAATTCTTTTGTCTCTTTGTTGTTAATATAATATTGTTATGTAAATTAGTTATTTTGTCCCCTATAATTCAAAAATTACTCCTCTTAGCTGAGAAAATGGAGATGAAATCAAGAGTTAAACAGTTCTGTCTTCTATTTCCTATTATCCACACTCAATCAACCCCAAGTAGTCATGCTATCCCTTCTCTGATCCTCTTTTCCCCCCAAGAGAGTTAAAAAAAACACCCCAGAAACTCAGCTTTTCATCTTGCTTAGCTGTCCTTGCCATCCTCAATTCATTCTGAGCTTTAGCACTCCTGACACTGTCCTTAATTTTGCATTCATCTTCTGTTTCCTTTCTTTGCTTCCAACTTTTGTATATGTTTTTAAAGTCTAAGTTGGTTGATTAGCTCCCTTCCATGTCCTCCAGGACCTTGCTTCTGTAATCACCCACTCTATCTCATCCATCTTCCAACTTTCCTTTCTCTCTAGTTCTTTCTCATCAATCTACAGTCACTTTCAGGTCACTGGTTTTTTAGAGCCTTCCCTTGACCATTCTCACCCTTCTGGTTTCCATCTCATCTCTTCCCCTTCAGAGCCACTTTTGCTAAACTAGTCTCAACCTTATACCACCTCTGACTGACTGCCCATTTTCTTCACAACCCTCTGTACTGTTTTCTCATCCATATGATCCATCACTGCTATCATCTTATTTTACAGATGAGGAAATCAGGACTTGGACAATTTAAGTGACTTGATGAAGGTCACATAGTCAGTGGCAGAGCTCTGAACAGATCTCTAATCTCCTGAGTCACCATCCATTAGGGATATTTTTTCTGCTGTTATTGCTGTTGGTTTTCCTGTCTAAATATCATTTCTTTGACCTGAGAGCTAGTCACAATTTATAAAATTTGCATTTTGGGTTTCTGAAGGGGTAGAGAATGACTGATCAGTAAGGTCAAAAGAACCTAATGTGTTTTGAAAAATTGGAAGTTAGAATGATACCAGAATATTACTTGATGAGAAACTCTGGGTGCCAACATCATAAGGTTTTTTTTAAGTACAATATGGAAAGAGCAGTGCATCCCAGGTGAGAGCAATACTGCTAAACTAATTACAAGAGACAATTGATTTCATTATAAGTAAAAAAAAAACTTGTTTTGTTTTTTCATTATTACAGTTTACCTCCCCCACTTCCTTAGCATTTGACTGCTTCTCATTTAACTCTGTTATGCAGCCTGAAGCCTCTCATAGACATCTTAGGATACGTGATGCGGGTACAGACTTCCTGCCTTGTTGTGGAATTATACAAGCGTCCCCTTGGTGCTAGCACTGTGATTCAACCCCCCTGCAGCCTTCCTTGCAAAGGAGGACAAAGCAACTGCATTCAAAAGGGATGGATGCACACTCTGATTTTTCATCTCTAAAACCCCACTTCACAGTGAACGCCTTTCAAATACAGTGCAGTCAGAGCCCAGAGAATCAAAGAGCTGGAAGTGGCCTCATGTTGGGTATCTACCTAGCTCTCCTGCCTCCAAGCAAGACATTTGTTGAATACATGTTGGAGATGACAGCAAAGGCCATTCATGACAAATGATTGATGATTGTACTCTTAAGGCTTCCTGGGGCTAAAAGCTTTGGTAAGTCTTGTAACCTCTTCCAGAGTGTAATAGCCCTCAGTATCAAAGAAGTTTATTCTGATATTTGGTGCCCCTTTCTTCTTACTTTATCTTCACTTGTTGATGTAGCATTTGGTTCCACTATGTACATAATCAACATGGGGGACGGCGTGGGGAATGAAGTAGGGATAGGAACTAGACCTACAGGTTTATGGATATAGGGATCTACCAGGTGAGTAAATGCCTTCTACCAATGCACATCAGCACCTTCTCTGCCACTCAGTCTGAGAGAGTTGGCTGGAAGACTGAGAAGTCTAGTGACTTGCCCAGGATCACACACAACCAATAGGTGTCAGGGGCAAGATTGGAACCCATTTCTTCCTAATTTCAAGGCTTTCTCTCTATCCACTTATGTTATTAAACACATAAGTAGAAATTATGTAAGCTATGCTATCAATAACATAAGTAGACTATGGTATAATTAAATGGTTAATAACAATACCATTTAGGTTCTTATTAATAACAATTACTGACATGTATATGAGGTTTACAAAATCCTTCATATAAATGATCTCATTTGAGCCTCACAACAACCTCATGAGGTGGGTGATACTATTGTTACTTGAAAGGGCATGATAATCTATGTCCTATGGCTCCACTTGGACTCTGAAAAAATAAGTCTTCTCCAGCCCAAGTCAAAAAACTCTTATTTCTTTCCATCTCTCCACATCACAGTATCAAATGTACTCTCTCTTTCTCCCCCATGTGTGTCTCTCTCTGTGTGTATACAAATGTCCATGTAGCATTTATTAATCACCTACTATCTTCCGAGAACTATGCTAAGCACTGAGGCAAAAAAGGCAAAACACAGAGAAGAATTAACAGCTGGGAGTATCAGGAAAGACCTCTTAAAGGGATGGCACTTGAGCTTAAAGAGATCTAGAGGTCCCAAGAGGGAAAGCTAAGGAGCCTGTGTAAAGGTTCCTGTGTAAAGTCAGGAGGTAACTCACACAGGATAGTAAGCAGTTGGACTGGAGAGAGAACATTTGATACTGTGATGGAAGCATTGCTATTCCCAAATTTCTTGATTTCAGGATTTTAGGTTGTCTCCATCTCCTAGCTGAAGAGGAAAAGCCCAAGAGTATAAAGAACAACTTTGAATTGACTCAGTAATGATTGAGTAAGCTCCCTGAAAGCAATGTAACATTCTTATTTCTACACTTCTGCCTTATTCATGAATTGCAAATATATAAAATAGCCAGAAGTCTAGTCTAGTGAGAACTTTATCATATTTGATCACTGTTCTCTATTTTTAACACATCATCAACAGAAATGATGTCAAGAGGGGCAGCTAGATGGCGCAGTAGATAAGCACCGGCCCTGGATTCAGGAGTACCTGAGTTCAAATCTGGCCTCAGACACTTACTAGCTGTGTGACCCTGGGCAAGTCACTTAACCCCAATTGCCTCACCAAAAAAAAATAAAAAAAATAAAAAATAAATAAATAAATAAATAAAAAATAATTTAAAAAAAAAAAGAAATGATGTCAAGAACAATGGATATAAAACATAGCACTTATTTAGAAGACAACTTAAACCCAACATGGTTCTCCTTAGCCTTCAATTGATTATCAATCCTACTAAATAAATTTAATTATGACTTCCAAATTAAAGAGAGAATTGACCAAAACATCTTATTGATCACTTGATGTAACTGGATGACATCAGGCAAATGGCTCTAAAAGAAACAACATTAAACAGCTCCTTCATCTTGTAGAATTCTTCTCCAATGATATGAAAATGTCATGAACCAGAGAAATGCAAAGAAAAGGGTATGAAGACACTGAAGGCTTTGAGCTGGAATCCATATATCATATTGAACTAATCACTGAAGGTGATACCTACAAATACATGGGTCTTGTATATGCAAGAGATATAGAGCGTAAAGATGAAAAGGAAAAATCTATAGTAGAATACATTAAAAGACACAAGCATCCTGGAATCAAAGTTAAATGGGAAGAGCATGCTTAAAATAATTAATACCTACATAATTCCTACCTGGCACTATAAAATAGACAACAGATTTGGGAAATAAAACTAACAGAAACCCATGCAATATTAATGATACACAGAGTCTGTCACTCTAAGATCAGCTATAGAAAGATGAACACTTCCTTTTCAAAAAGGTAGAAGAGAATTTAAAGCCATTCTTAGATCACATAATAAGTTTTTAAAAACCTACAAAAATACTTCAACAACAGGAAGACATCATTTCATGAAGAAATTGTCAAGACATGTAACAGATAAAAGCCACTGGATTTGTTGAATATAACCAAAAGCATTTTTTTTCCTGATGAAATCTATTAAACAGGTAAGATCCATGAATGGAATCAAAAGACCCTTTCTGGGCAAGATCCACTTGAACTCACATGATAGAAAAACATTAGACAAATACCTGTCATACAGACTTGTTGATGGAAACAGAGGAGTTTACAAAGGTAATTCAGAAGCAGATCATTGCCATCAGAAAATAATAAAAGTTATCCTAAATGAGTCCAAGTTTAATGATCAATGCAAGGGAAAGATAGGAACTATGTAACATATCCCTGCATGTTGTAAAGTTTATGACCTCCTGGATATCTTGCAAGGTATGACCTTGTGGCTAGAATTTAGACTTCAGAAGCTTGGTCACTACCTTTCATGGTCTAACATGGCAAATTCCCATATTACAATTATAGACCTCTAAATATTCTGAAGAGGGGGCAGGTAGGTGGCACAGTGGATAAAGCACCGGCCCTGAATTACCTAAGTTCAATCCTGGCCTCAGACACTTGACACTCACTGGCTGTGCGATCCTGGGCAAGTCACTTAACTATCATTGTCCTGCCAAAAAAATGACAAGAAAAATATATTCTGAAGAGCTCAACTAATAAACTATACTGGAATAAAGCAATTATACCTTAAATTATTACCTATAATCACTCAGATATTAACATTGATCCATAAATGTAAAGAAAAACATTTTAATAGATATTGCCATACCAAATACTCCTCTCTAAAGTCCATAAAATAAAATATTTGAAGATATAAAGAACTAGTAGAAGAGATCAAAATCATGTGGAAATAAATTGACCTATTGACCTATCTTCTACTAGAGTTGTACAAAAGATGATTTCATTGAGTCCCAATACTTTTGTTCAATTATGAAAAATGATTAGTTTCTTTACCTGTGCAATCTGTAGACCATTAAGTATAAAACAATAACAGGATGTCAATTTATCTTAGGAATCTCTAGCTGAACCTTACCAAACAATATGAGAAGAATTAGGTAGTGATGATAAGAAAATTATAGTAATAACAAAAAACTGTCCAACATCAGTCTTGACTAGCTATATGACCTTGAACAAGTCACTTCTCCCTTTCATGAACCTTGGTTTCCTCACCATTAAAAAGTTAAATGATATCTTAGGTGTCTTCAAACATTATTGGATTCAAATACACATAAATCACCAGCATTTCTGTATAGAACCAATAAAACCCTACAAGAAAAGATAGTAAGAAATATCCCATTTAAAATAACTATGAATTTTTTTGGGGGTGAGGCAATTGGGGTTAAGTGACTTGCCTAGGGTCACACAGCTAGTAAGTGTTAACTGTCTGAGGTCGGATTTGAACTCAGGTCCTCCTGAATCCAGGGTCGGTGCTCTATCCACTGCGCCACCTAGCTGCCCCAAATTTTTTTTTAAAAAATAAAAAAATAACTATAGACTGTATAAAATACCTGGAAGGATACCGAGCTAGACAAATTCAGGAACTACACAAACATAATTACAAAACATTTTTATACAAATAAAATCACATTTAAATAATTGGAGAAGATTAATTGTTCATGGGTGGGAAGAGTCAATATAATAAAATTACAATTCTGCCTAAACTAATCTACTTATTCAATGCCATCCCAATTAAATTTTTAAAAAATACTTTGTTGCACTAAAAACAATAACAAAATTCATTTGGAAGAACAAAAGGTCAAGAATATCAAAGGAGTTAATGAAAAATAATGTAAAGAAAGGAGGTTTAGTAGTACCAAATTTTAAACTATATTATAAGGCAGTAATTATCAAAACTAATACTAGCTAAGAAATAGAAAGGTGGATCCGTGGAACACAGTAGACATAACACACAGTAGTAAATGATCATAGTAACCTTGAAAACTTAAGCTTGGGGGATAAGAGTACACTATTTGGTAAATATTGTTGGTAAAATTGGAAAGCAGTCTGGCAGAAATGGATATGGAACAATATCTTACACCATTAACCAAGATAAGGTCAAAATGGATACATGATATAGATAAAAAAGGAAATGTCCTAAGAAAACTAGAAGAACATGGAACATATTACCTATGAGACTTATGGATAGGATAACTTATGAATAAACAAGAAAGAGAAAGCATTATGAAATTTAAAATAGATAATTTTGATTGCATTAAGTCAAAAAGGTTTTATACAAATAAAACCAATGTAGCTGACATTAAAAGGAATGCAGAAAATTGGCAGGGGAGAGAATTTACAGACAATTTTTTGGATAGATGTCTCATATCACAAATATGTAGAGAACTTTGTCAAATTTATAAGAATATGAGTCATTCCCAATTGAAAAATGGTCAAAAGATATAAAAAGGCAATTTTTCAATGAAGAAATCAAAACTCTATAAAGTTACATGAAAAAATACTCTAAATCATTATTGATTAGAGAAATGCAAATTAAGACAACTTTGAAGCACCATCCCACACCTAACAGATTGGCTAAAATGACAGAAGAGGACATTGACAAATGTTGGAGGATGTGTGGGAAAATTGAGATATTAATACACTGTTGATGGAACTGTGAAATGACCCAACCATTTTGGAGGGCAATCTGGAATTATGCCCAAAGAGTTATACAATTGATTATACCCTTTGGCCTAGCAAGACCTCTATTAGGTCTGTTTCCTAAGGTGACCAGGAAAAAAAGAGAAGAACCTATATGTTCTAAGATATGTATAGCAGCTCTCTTTGTGGTGACAAACAACAACAACTGGAAATTGAGGGGACGTCCATCAATTGTAGAATGGCTAAACAAGTTGTGGTATATGATCATGATGGAATACTACTGTGCTTTAAGAAATGATGAGCTGGGACAGCTTGGTGGTGCAGTGGATGGAGCACCAGCCCTGGAGTTGGGAGGACCTGAGTTCAAATCCAGCCTCAGATACTTGACACTTATTAGCTGTGTGACCCTGGGCAAGTCACTTAACCCCAATTGTCTCACACACACACACAAAAGAAATGATGAGCTGATTGAGTTTAGAAAGACCTGGAATGGGGGCAGCTAGGTGGTGCAGTGGATATAGTACTGGCCCTGGATTCAGGAGTACCTGAGTTCAAATTCGGCCTCAGACACTTGACACTTACTAGCTGTATGACCCTGGGCAAGTCACTTAACCCCCATTGCAATAAAAAAATTTAATTTAATTTAAAAAAGAAAGACCTGGAGTGATTTCCATGAAATAATGAAAAATAAAATGAGTAAAATCAAGAGAAAGTTGTATGTAGTAATAGAAATATTGTTCAAAGAATAGCGAACAACCAAGTTATTCTGAGTATTAAAAATACTCAAATCCACTACAAAGGACCTATGAAGGAAGACACTATCCATCTCCAAAGAAAGAACTGATTAATAGAAGTACACATAGTATGGTTTTATATAGATTTATAAATCTGTGTCACATGGTGGCCTTCTCTAACATGGGATAGGAAGGGAGAGAGGGAGACAGTTCCGAACTTAAAATATAAAAGTAAAATATAAGATTAAGGATACTGCAGTTTTTATAAATGAAAACATCTAAGCCCAAAACATATCCTAGAGTTGCTGAAGGATCAAATTAGTTAATGTATGTAAAGCATTTTGCAAGCCTTTAAAGAAGTATGTCAATGTGGCCTATTCATATCACTTAAAATATGCATTTGGGTAGCATAGCACAATTAAAAGAGCACTGGGTTTGAAGTCAGAGGCTCTGGGTTCAGATGTCCACTTTGCTGCTTTCCTATCTATGTGACCTTAAACAATTTACTTTTCTTCTCTGGGCTTTGATTGCCCCTTTCTGTAAAATGAAGGAATTAGCCAAGGTGGCTTCTGATATCCCTTCCAGTTCGAAATCTGTGATCCTATAAACCTTTGCAATTCAAAATTCAGAAGGACTGACTCATTCCCCAGTACAAACTCTTAATGTCCTCTAACACTAACAATTAGCATAACTTAAAAATATACAACTTTATTCCAACAAACTGTTTTCTTTCAAAAAAAAATTCCCTGAGCTGAGTTCAATATTGCCACTGTGCCTGTTAGCTATTTTCTGGAAATATTTACAAGGGGTTCTATTGATAAATTATTAAATATCAAATTCACTGACAACATCTATCCAATAGCCTTTGGTTCTTCAAGAATTAAGAATCTTCCTGATTTTTAATGCCATGTCAAGATGTCATTCACAGGAAAACTTAGAGATCAAAGTCTCACAGCTATTAGGCTCTTATTTGATGGTTTGTTTTGCATAAAAAACCCTAAGTCTACTAAGCTGGGAAGACTTCTCTATAGGAACTTTAGCGATAATAACTCATGTTCATGTAGCCTTCAAGTTTTACAAAGCATTTTACTCAAAATAACCCTTTTAGGTAGGTGGGACAAGTATTAGGGCTATGAACTGGACTGGACTTGGGATTTCACTCAATGCAGATTTGTCCCTTCTCTACAATTTCCAATGACAATTTCTTTACAATTTCTTTGGGTGTTGCCTAGAGCAGAACATTTGACCCACAAGATTTCCAAGTGAAGCCCAAACAAGATTAATATGTAATCATGAAATCTATAACAAGATAAATAAAAATGCAACAAGACATAATATTAATATGTGGTTTTCTAAACCAATACGTGAACTGCAAGGATCCTTATGTAGTGGCTCCTGTTTTTGACTTTGACATCAACTGGCCTAGAGTGCTGAGATGTTAAGTGACTTACCTAGATAGGGAAAATACTTGGAAATATTTTATATAATTCTTGCATTTAGTAAGTCTAATGATTCATTTCAATGGTCCCATGTTCCATCATGTATAAAAAAGTATTTCTAGATACAGCAGTCTTGCTTTTCTGGAAAAGGGTAACATAGAGGAGAAGAAAAAAGGAAAAAACTTCTGATTTATTTATGTGAATCGGTTGGAAAGAGCTACAAACTCATATTCCCTTCAAAACAGAAGTGAAAGTAGTTTCATCAATACTTAGGTTTCCAAATAGTTTTCTCAGCCCCCCAAAAAAGTATCATTGTCTAATAGCAACACTTAGATTTTTATACCAATTACAATAATATTTTTAAAAGAAAGTTCACTTGCTACATAGAATTGGGGGAAATGTACCTCAGATTAATGGAATGTCAGATTTCAAATTGATCAACCACAACTTGACCCTTTAAATTGTAATTATAAGAAGTAGACGTATCTAAGGAATCAAGTGCTAAATCTGGAGTCAGAAAGACATGAGTTAAAATTCCTCCTCTGGGGTTATTTAAAAAAAAAAAACAGGAAGATTTATATGAACTGATACAAAATGAAGTAAGCAGAACCAGGAGAACATTGTACATAGTAACAGCAATATTATAATAATAACAAACTGTGAAAGACTTGACTCTGATCAATACAATGATCTGAGACAATTCTGTTTTTGTTTGTTTTGTTTTTTGTTTTTGTGGTAAGGCATTTGGGGTTAAGTGACTTGCCCAGGGTCACATAGCTAATAATTGTTAAGTGTCTGAGGCCAGATTTGAACTCAGGTCCTCGTGAATCCAGGGCCAGTGCTCTATCCACTGTGCCACCTAGCTGCCCTATCTGAGACAATTCTAAAAGACTTGTGATGAAAATGCCATGTACCTCCAGAATGAGAACTGATGAAACTTGCTAAAGATTAAAGCATTCTTTTTCACTTTATTTTTCTAGCTTTTTGGAGCAACATGACTAATATAGAATCTCTACATATATAATACATAATGTATAATATATAATTTAGAGAGACATACAGAGAGAGAACACATATAATTGATATATTGCTTGCCTTCTCAATGGCTGAAGGAAGGGCTAGAGGGAGGGAGAGAATTTGGAACTCAAAATTTTTTAAAGGGATGCTTAAAATTAATTAGTAAATAACTATAAAAATTTTTTAAATCAATTTCCCCCATCAACATACTAGCTGAATAACTATGAATAAGGTATTTAGCCTCTCTCAGTCCTATTTTCTCATCTTTGCAGCTGAGTTAATAAGACCACTACCTCACAGGGTAATTGTGTAGTTCAAAAGAAATCATGTAGGTAAAAAACTTTGCATTTTTAAAGTACCTTGTAAATGCCAGCTATCATCATTATGCTTATATCACATAAAATTTATGTTGTGCTGGGAGGCTGACCTAGAGTTGATCTTGAAGCCAGGAAGGTGTGGTCTCAAGTCTTATTGTCAACAAAGACTGGCTGTGTGGTGTGTTTTGTCTTCTCCATTAGAATATAAGCTTTCTGGGGGCAGGGACTATGTTTCTTTCTATTTGTATTGTATTCCCGGAATTGAGCACTTAGTAAATGTATGTTCACTTACCAGATTGCTGACCCAGATTGAACAGCAAATCACTTAACTTTTGAATGTTCCAGGCAAGTCACCAAGATTGAAAATTACAGAGAAAGTCATAAGCTACATTGGTAGATGGAGTGTCCTAGCCCCAAAGTTCTCTTTATCAGTAAAATCACAGGTCCAGTCCCTGTCCCCAGATAAGAAGAATTCCACATCATCTTTCCAATTTTAAATAATCTTTTTTGTTTACAATATAGAAATAAAATCTATTGTTTGTTCTTCTATAATGTTCCATTGTGAATATCATAATCATGCTGTTTCCAAATACCCTACAGTGGAAAGAGCACTGAACCTTTGGTCAGAAGACCTATGTTCAACACCTAACTCACTCAGTAGCTTAAGTACCTATTTGCCTCTCTGGGATTTTATCTGTAAAAAGGGGACATTAATGCCGTTAGTAGCTACCTCACAGAGTTTTCACAAGACTCACATGAAAGAATGTATGGAAACATGATTAAAGTACCCAAATAAGAAGGTACTTTAAGGTTAACTTCATTGTTTTGTTTTTATTATATTAATGCATAAAAAAGATTGAGAATTAGGCAGAATTTTAAAGAGGCCCTCTCTACTCTTTATCTCAATGCAGAAGTAAATAAAGCTGCTTTCTATCTTCATATTTTCTCCCCCTGGAGGCTAAACTTTGCCTGGTACCAGTGATGAATGCAGACTCTGAGTTGTCAGCTTAATAAGAATAACAATCATAATAACATTTATATAATGTTTCAATATTCAGGGTAATTTTTACATAAATTTTATCATTTCATCTGCACAACAACCCCAGGTAAGCAGAACACACTAGAATGTCGGGTCAGAAGCAATAAGATGAAATTTAATAAGGATAAAACTAAAGTCTTACATTTGGACTTCCCATAGAATCAATTTTTTGAGGATCAGATGAAAGAAATAGCATGGCCTAGTGGATAGAAATCTGGCTTCAGAATTAAGGAGTCAGGTTTAAATCCTACCTTTTGATATCTACTGGATGTGTGATCTTGGGCAAGCTATTTAACTTCTCACTATCCTTCACTGGGAACTCTTTACACCAGGTAATAACAGGTCCAGTTCCATCCCCCCCCCCCAAAAAAAAATTTTAATTTAATTTAAAAAATAAGGTGGGAGAAGACATAGCTCAATCACAGCACATCTAAAAAGGATCTGGGAATTTTAAATGTCCTGCAAACTTAATAAGTATCAACAGTATGGTGTGAAAGGAGTCAAGAAAACTCATGCAATAGCTGTACTCAGAGGCCTCCTGTGCAGTCTAGAGAGAGGGGCTTGCTCTACTTTGCCCTACTCAGACTACAATGACATTGATAAGCTAGGAAGCATTCAGAATACCAGATGGCCTCTTTAGCATGCCATCTGAAGATTGGTTGGGGGAACTAGAAGCATTGGCCATAAAAAGAATTTCTGAATTTCCAAATTGGAAAGGACCTGAGTGGCCATCTTGAACAGCCCATTCCTAAAATTGAATTGATGCTACAATATACGCAACAAGTAGGCATCTGAACTTAGCTTGAAAGACCTCAAATGACAGGGAATTCACTGCTGACATTTCTGATTTGGTAGAGTTCTATTAGGAAATATCTCCTTACACAAGCCTAACTTTGCTCTCTACAATTTATACCCATTATTTTTCGTTTTCTGGGATCAGACTAAGTCTTATTTCTATTCCAAGAGGCAGGTCTTCAAACACATGGAGATAACTACTATGTCTCCTGCTAAATCTTCTCCAGGTTAAAAATACCCACATCCTTCAACTACCCCCACATAGTCACCACCCTGGTCTCCATCATCTGCACATACTATAACAGTGACCTCCTGAAAATAGGATGCCCAGCACTGAACTGTGTTCTGACAAAGGGAGAATGCAGGAGGATGGCCACCATATTCCTTAACCTGGACATGGTGACTCAGAATGCAACCTAACATTGCATTAGCTTTCTTTGATATCAGTTTTGATATCAATCTCCAGTGTGTATTTGGAAATCGGCGTCCCCTAGACATGTTAAACTCAACAAAAATGGATTCATGATCTTGGCCTCTAAATCTTCTCTTCCAAACTTCCTTTTCATTGTCCAGGGCACCACCATCCATCAAGTCACCCAGCTCTAAAACATCAGTATCACCCTTAACTCCACTCTCCACATATCAGATCAAATGCCAGATCTTATCACTTGTTACTTCCTTTTCTATGCTCAAGTAGCCTTGGCCCTAATTCAGGGCCTCACCATCTCTTGCCTGGACTACTGCAGCAGCCATTTCTTGGCCTCCGGTTTCCCTTCTCTCTGATTCATCCTTCACATAGCTATCAAATTAATTTTCCTAAAATGTAGGTCTGGCCATGTTAACCCTATACTCAAGATGTAAAGACTTCCCGTCACCTCTAGGATCAAATATAAACTTCTCTGTTTGACACACAAAGCTATTACAACCCAGACACAATTTAGCTTTCCAGCCTCATCCCACATTAATCCCCTTTACATGCTGTACAATCCTGCCAAACTGGCTTTTTAAAAAAATTACCATTCCCAGAGTTAATATTCTATCTTCCACCTCTGTGGTATTCTACTGGCTTTCTTCTGTGAGTAGACTCACCTGTGCTCTGGCATACTTGGTTTCCTTCAAGACTCAGCTCAAGTTCCAACTTCTATATAAAGTTTTCCTGATTCCAACCCCCTCCCCAGATATTAGGGTCTTCCCCCACCTCAAATTTTATTTATTTTACCTGTTTTATATCAACCTTATAGGTACAAATTTATGGTCCTTTATAGAATATAACCCTTGCTCCTGAAGGCAAAGATTTCACTTTTGTCTATATATTCCCAGTGCATGACACATAGTAGGTACTTTATAAATGCTTATTGATTTGACTTATGACTATTTAACCAATTTAAGCTATATATTTAGCTTTTAGCCCACTAAAACACCCTAGGTCTTTTTTTCCCCTAAAGAACTATTGACTTCAGGTATTTGAAAAACTGTCACATGAAAGTGGAATCAAATTTGCTCTTTTGGCCCCAGAGGGCAGAACTCAGAGAATCCCTAAACAACTCCTTTCAAGGCTCAACTCAGGTGCCATCTTCTAATGCAAACCTTTCTTGATGCCCTTTGTTGTTAGTGCTGGCCTCTCCTCACACTACCATGTGCATAGTTATCTATTTATAGGTTGTAACTGCCCAGTTGAATGAAAATGACAGTGAACATTTTTGTTTTTCTGTTTTGGTTTGGTTTGGGTCTTTGTATTTCTAAAGTCAAGCAGAGTATTTTACACAGAGTAGAAGCTTAATAAAAGTGTGCTGGTTGGGCTAATCCTGGATTCCAAGCTATTCAGTAAGCCACAGGAGAGCTCCTACTCCCACCTTATGCTTGTGCATTGGTGTCCTTGTCCTCACTTTTTACCCCACTCCATCCCAAGCCAAGTGAGGACACCTTTCTTTCTCACCTTTTTCCCCTAGGTGAAAAATTTCCCAGTTATGCCTCTGCTTATTCAGTTATGGCTGAAATAGATGGCCTTTGGGGTCTTTTCAACTTGAGGTTCTATGATTAGCCTCAATTTTTATAGACGAGGAAACTGGTGTGCTTGCTGTGGTTAAATGATTTTCCTTAGACCACACACACCAGTGAAGTGGAAGGGCTGAGACTAGAACTTATGTTTGCCTGACTCCTAGATGAGATCTCCACAACTTCATAAAACTCATTCTTCCATGAACCAGATAGAATACTTCCTGAGCCCTTTCCAATACAGGGAAAATCAAAGTCACCATCTATAGAAAGGGAAACTAGCCCCTTGGCAACAACCCAGAGAAGAAACAGAAAGGGAGAAAAGAAGGAACCAAACTTTCACTCTATATTTATACACATATATGTAGAAAACAAAGAACCTTAGACAGCCGTCAGCACATAGCCCTTTTTGCACACACATGGTCTTTTCACTGCTGCCTTTTCTGAACCTGTCTCCCTCCCCACCCCCAACTGCTGACCCAGCTGCTCTCTCCCATAGTTTGTTATTTTTTATTTTTGGCCATGAGCATATATGGGGAGGGAAGGTGCTCTTCCCACCCTCAGGTCCCAGCTGTCACTGCTTATAATGTTAACTCCACACCCCTCACCCTTACCTCTAATAAAACAAGTCAGTCAAGTGTTGTTAAAAATACATTTTATATATAATACATATAAATCTACATGTCTATATATTATTCATATACTATATATACACATGTGTGTATAGATACACACATACATATATGTATGTTTATATAAAACTACCTTTTATTCTGTTGGGTTTTTTTACTTTCATTTTTTTCTTAGTTGCTATCTTGTTTTGAGGAATTTATGGCCAGAGTATTACTTATTTCCTGACACTACACAGACAAAGGAAATGAGAACTCAAAAAGATAGGTTAGGGACCTTCTGCTATCTATGTTATCAGTATGAGGCCAGTAAGGTGGTAGCACAAGCCAGATCTATCTGTGTTCCCAACCCTGACAACCTAAAGATGGGAAAAGGACAGATGGATATTGTGACTGCTGTAGCCCTTCAGCTGAAGTGTGTCAGCTATTTTGAGAAGACAGGACCTAGGGCATATTGGGATGGAGATGAATAGAAGCTGTTATTGGAGAAAGAGCAAGGCTGATGATAGAGATAAAAAGACAATAAAATAGGATGAAAAAGGGATGGCATAAAGAGTGAATAAGAAGTATTGAGGTGGATAAAAAGGTGGGCATGGGATGAAATATTTTACATATTACCACAATATTCATGAGCTCTCTTCAGTGACTGAAGTTAAAATTAAATCACAATTTGCACTAGATTTTTAATCGTACGAATCCTTCTGTTTCACAAAGATTATTAGCAGCTTATCTCAGGCTCAAAAAATAATATCAGTTCATAAATTTACAAATTTTAAACTAGGAAGAATCAGAAAATTGAGAGTTGAATGGGAGCTTAAGATTATTGCAGATAGGACCACAAATTTAGAATGACCTTTAAAAAAAATCTAGCCCCTTATTTAATAGAAGAGGAAACAGGACTAGGATCCAAGTTTGTAAGTAGAAGAGACAGACTCAAACTAGGGGTTTGTGACTAATAAGCCTGTGGCTTGTGCCACATCATCATGCAGATTTCTAATAATCCCCCCTATACAAAATGAATAAAATATGGTGGTTTGAGTCTGTTGTATTCTTTATGTCACTCTACTAATGATTCCCTTCAAAATCTAACAAATACTGCTAGACTTTTAAGTTTAATATAACATATAAATGTGATCTTTCTTTCCTAATGTGTTTTCTCCTTTTTAAATTTCTCTAAGATATGTTGAATTTTAAGAAGAGCCTTCTGTGAAAATGGGAAGCATTGGGGGCATCTAGGTGGCTCAGTGGATAAAGCACCGGCCCTGGATTCAGGAGGACCTGAGTTCAAATCCAGCTTTAGACACTTGACACTAGCTGTGTGACCCCGGGCAAGTTACTTAATTCTCATTGCCCCCCAAAAAAAAAAAAAAAAAAAAAAAAAAAAGGAGGCACACAACATTTCTCAAATAGCATTATTCTTCCATCTAGATCAGTTAACAAAGGGCAACGCTAGAATTGTAGTTCATCAAAACAAGTGCTGTAGATGAGAAAACTCCAGCATAATCAAGGAAGAAGTCTTATGAGCAATTCTTGGTGTAATGCAACAAGTCAAAGTCTCTCCACAATGAATTCTCTCCATTGTGTAGCCCATGCTCTGGAGCTATCTAAACTCCCATTCTAATTCCCATCTTGGGTCCCTAGAAGATTATTGCTACATCTCAAGGCTCTAGGATTAGCCCTGAGGAGTTGGAGAGTGTCCTTCTAATTCTATACTTCTGAGCCTCAACAGGTGTGCTTCCCATCATGATTTTTGGTTACTATTAAAGCTGTCCAGACTTTACTACAGAGGTTTTGTTGGTACAATTAATATAAAATATCCCCATAAAATTGTGTGATAAACTATCCCATACACACACACACACACACACACACACACACACATATACATATATACATACATATATGGGAGATATATTTGAGGTATATTTATTATGTATATTTTGTGTATTTATTATGTATATTGTTTATTATATATATAAATATACACACGTACTCATATATGTGTATATATATACATATACACATATACTTACATGCATATATATATATACATATTTTATATATATATATATTGTAAAGAATTTATTGTGATTTGAGGTTTCTATGACCCCATCTTTGGCTAAAATTGGAAGCCCTGGCACTCACCCTGGCCAGTCCCAGGCGCCACACCCTCCATGTCAGCAAGGTGCTCCACCCACCAACTGTGGCCATCACCATGGCACTGCAGCTCACGTGATCACCATGCGCCAACACCTACATGGGCATGGCAAAATTACCATGACTAGAAGCCTGGTGAGGGCAGTCAGGTGACCTTTGGCATCCGGAAGCTGAGGAAGCTGGCAATTCTACATCTGCCTGTTAATTCTGTCAATCAGGGCTGCCAGCCAATTAGCTTGGGGTTGAGTGTGGATGACCTGGTTTCCTATTGGGAGAGGGGTTTTCTGGGAAAGAGAAGGGAAGAGAGATTCATTCTAGCATGAGAGAAGGAGAGAGACAGGATGCAGCTATTTGCTCTTTGGGAACTGCTAAGTCCAGGAGGTGGTGTGATTGCAGGTCATATAATTTTCCTTCTCCTATTCCCCTTTTCTTTGTCCCTAGTTTTATTAACCTTACTTGTGTTTTAAATTTGTTCCCATCAATAAACCCTGTTTTGTTTTTTTTCTGAAAGCAGCTGCTAATCTCCTTTCCTACCCCAATATTATGGTGAGCTGCCCAATTAATTCCCCCATATTAAATTTGGACCTTAAAATATATATTTATATAAAATCTAGAGGAATGTTGGCTCAAAATTAAAGGACGTAGAGGCAGCTAGGTGGCACAGTGGATAAAGCACTGGCCCTAGATTCAGGAGGACCTTGACACTTACTAGCTGTGTGACCCTGGGGCAAGTCACTTAACCCTCTTTGCCCCGCAAAAACAAAAACAAAAACAAAATTAAAGGACACGTGTCAAAAGGAGTAACTTACAGCTAGCTCCTTTCATTGGAGTCTTAGACATTCAACTTAGGTATAGTCTAGTTGTTTTTTTCTTCTGTGCTCTTTGTAGAATCTTGAATTTGTGTTCATTCACTCCTTGGCTCCTGATTTAAATACCACTCTTGGATATTCTTGGGATGCTTCTAGGATATGAATGGAGAGAAGGGAAATATAAAAATCTGCTGGACTCCTCAAGGTTGACATGTTCCTCCTCCAGCCAAAGTTTTGGAAAAGAGATCAAGGCCATGGTCAAGGTACTCTCCACCCCCAATCAATTGCTTCTCCTATAAATAAGGACTAGATGCTTTCTCTTTTATGTCTGGATTATACCCCTATTCTACAGTAAATTGTCTGCATAACTCCAAATATCTTTTGTTCTGTCATTTAAAGGGCAAAAATTTTTTTTTGCCAAAGTATGGGGGAGAATCTTAAGCTATCTACATAGAGATGGTCCTCATATTTCATTGCTTTTAATATCATGTAATCATTTAATATCAGAGTCAAAAGGGACTTTGGTAACCATCTACTTCAGCTCACAAGAAAAATAATAATTCCTACTATAATACACCTGATAAGTGGTCATTTAAGCTTTGCTTAAAGACCTCCAATAAAGGAAGATCCAATACCTTCCAATGCTGAACATTTCACTTTCAGGTTACTTTAATAGTTAGGAAGTTTTTATTCAAGGGAACTTGATATTTCTCTTTTGCAATTTCTACCCACTGCTTCCAATTTTACCCTCTGGTTATATATTATGATCTGCTTAGACCTACTATGTTATCTTTTCATTTCTTTCTGTGGGATATTAATTTTTAATTCTTTGGAGATATTTGTATTCTGTGCTTCCATGTATTGTATAATAACATCGATAAAATGTATTTTAAATGCTTCCATGCATTATTAGATGAGCTTTTCAATTTCCTGAGGACAATCTAAGTTTACTCTCTCTTATTCAATGCTGTGCCAGACTAACTATCCATCTGTACTATCTATCCTAAAAATACATGCGGATGCACAAACTCCATAGATTGCCCATCCAAAGTTCACAATATGAACACAAAATATTCCTCATCCACTTAGTCTTTCTTATGTGGATGGCCATGCCAAACCTCTAGAAACTTTGCAAAGCTTTCTGGAAGATATCTGCAACCACCTCTCTATTATCACTTTTTAATTTAACACTCTTGGTAATTTACCATCCATACTTGGCTCTTCCTCTTGACTGCTGTTCCATAAAGTGACAGTAATAACCCTCTGGCTAAAGGACATCCAAAGAAAGCTAGACTGAAAGAAATATGTTGGCAGAATGAGAAAAGAAAACTGAGGTGCCTTTTGTCTAGAGTCACCCTGTTTCTTATCTGGTATGATAAATCCTTGATTTCCTAAATCACCTAGATTTATTTCTTGTCTAAGGACTGACTTTGGTTTCATTTTGCTTACTGCTAGCACCCCAAGCTCTTTCAGAACTGATACCTGGATCCCAGTCCATGGATGGACCTCAGCTTGCTAGGGTTATGATTCGGACTCAACCTTTTTCTCTTTTTTTTCAATTCTCTCTTTGGTCTTGGTACCTTCTGTGCCAGACTCTTTCCTGGCTCACCCCACTGAGGAGATCACAATACAATTGCATTTATCCTCATTGATTCTGTAACATTCCCAAACATAAGATAGCAACTCGGAGCAGGTAATTTGGTACGACTTCCTCTTACCATTTTTCTTATTTAACAAGCATTTATTAGGCTCTTCCTATGTACTTCAGGTAATGTGATAAGCTCCAGGAAGAACAAGAGGTGGTAAGGGCCTTAAGAACCATGGTTAAGGATGGGGGCAGTAGGGAAGGAATATATAAATATAAAACAAAAGACATTAATACACATTTTTAAGGGGAAAAGAAGGACATTGTTCTCAGTAGCTTTTTTCCCCGAGTTACAAGCTATTTTCTTAACTGACTCACCTGGTCAATTCAAGTACTTCTTTCCTGTAGCCTGGTGCATTGCCTTCAATTTTGAACAAATCATCCTTTCTATTCCTGTTTCTCTGAGAAGCTTTTCTCTCCATCCTTTCTTCCCTTCATACCAAGTCACCTATTCACACAGATATCAGCCAACCATGAAATTAGCATTTCTAAAGCCCAAGATCATTTTTACATTGGTTCACTTTTCATCTACAGAGGAAATGCTTATAATACAATATATACTATAATTTGTGGAGCATTTTTTACTGTTAAGATTTAACTTATCTAATTTAGAGTCTAGAATCAATATTTTAAAAGTAGTAAAAAAGACATGCTAATAGGAGATTTTTAGAGTTTTGATCATTCAACTAATTAATCAACTCATTTTGACTTAATTGTATTTTCAATTTTACCAACTTCAAATAAAGTCCAACTTCCCAAAAAGAATGTCATTGAGATAAAGGAATCATTTCTAAAAGTTTGTCTTTTTTATTTTTATGACTAAATGATTATCTTTTCCTGGAAAACAGATTCTTAGGATGTCTCTCATTCAAGGACATAAATATTTTTCATCATAATTCCTATTGAAATGACCTAAAAGCATGATTACTAGGAGCAGTGATGCCTAAAACTCAGAAAGGAATCTCATTTACTAGCAATTTTTAAAAATAATTACACTTTTTATCTGTCACTTATCACCAGTCTCCTAGAACACTGTCTGGCACGTAGTAGGCACTTAATAAATCTTTATTCAGTTGAACTAAATCACTTCTATGTAAATGACTCTTTAATCTTTGTCTCTCATAGTGACCCCTCCCATGAGGTTTATTCCTGCCATTTCTAACTCTTTTGAATGTTTCTATTTCAGTCTTGCTACCACTTCAAATTCTACCTTCCTGAATCCAAACTCATTATTCTCATCCCTATCCCAACTAATTTTTCATGACTTCTCTGTTGTCAATAACTACTGGAGATACACTGACCCATTGGTTTCAAAAGCCAAGCCACCTTAAAGCTTCAATTCTAAAAGACCCAACTATATTTATACTGATGAAATTCTTTTTTTCTGGACCAAGCCTGGATAATTTCTTATGATTCCATTTTCTCCTTGCTTATTCATTATCTGTATGCCTTTCCTTGTACTTCTAAGTTCCAATACCCTCCTGTTATTGGGCATTTGGAGAGAATAATCTGTCTTTCCTCTATGCTTCTCCCCAGCCCTTGAAGGTGGTCTCTGATTTCATGCTATAGCATATTTGGCTCCAACTAAAGGAGGGGTTTTCATTTTTTAATCATGGTTTTGATTCTATGATTCTATCTAATTATGATTATGAGTCTATCTAAAGGGCAGTGTAGTGCACAAGAGATGGAGCCCTGGTCTTGGAGACAGAAAAGCTGAGTCTAAAACCAAGCCCAGCCTTTGTGATATTGGGTGGGTCACTTGAGTTGTCTGGGCCCGAGTTTCTTCATCTGTAAAATGAGATGGTTGGACTAGGTGCTCTCTAAAGTTCCTTCCAGCTCAAAACCTGTGCCTCACTCCCCTCCAAGAACTTGAATATCCGGTGACACGGGCCTCCTTGCGGCTCCTTGGACAGGGAACTCCATCTCCTGGCTGCAGACACTTTCATTGGCTGTCCCTGGGGCCTGGAACACTCTTGCGTCTCACCTCTGCTTCCTGGATGCCCTGGTTTCATTCAAGTCCCAACTAAAATCCCGTCTTCAGTGAGAAGCCATGCCCTGTCCTGATTCATGCAAGTGCCTTCCCTCAGACATTATTTCCAATTTACCCTGGGTGGGCTTGTGCCCACCCAGTTGTTTGCATGTTGTCTCCCCCATTAGAAACTAAGCTGCTTGAGGGAAGAGACTGTGTTTTTGCTTTGCTTTGTATCCCTAGCACTTAGCATGGAGCATGATACATAGTAAGCACTAAATAAATACATGTTGACTGACTGTCCCTTAACAGGAATTTAATAAATGCTTACTTGACTGATACTGGGTTCTCCACAATCCATTCCTCTTCCCTCCACAATCTGCACCCTAAGATGGAGAAAGCAGTACCTTTCTTCCATGAGCTAAGGAGTGGTAGAAACAGGGATGCAGGCCCAGATAACACCCTACAGATAAAGAATCACCACTGAGGAGAAAATCAGGCATTAAAGTGAGAGATAGTTAGCTCCCTGGGGTACAGATGATAGTCGTGAAGGAAGAGATCAACTCGTCGACTAAAATATCTTCTGTCTGGCTCCTGCCTTTCTCGCTGGGTCTCAATAAGGAATTTCCAGGGACTAGAGGTCACTTTGTCAAATTCAATGTAATTGAACTGACCTAAGTAAACTGTAGCTTAAGTATAACTTATATGTCGAGCTCTGGCCCTAGGATTCTTCCTTTCCCACTCAAGCAAACGAAGTTTCAATCTGTTACTTGTGCCTCGATTCATTCTACTGAGCAGATGAAAACATTCCTAGCAAAAAAGAACCTGCCTTGCCCCCAGGAGATTTAGAGAGATTCAGGTCCAAACTTGAGGGGGACATCATGTAAGACTCAATGAGGTTTTCAATGATGAATTGTCATGTTTAACACCACTAGTAAGGAAGGCATTATATACTTCTTAGCACAGATTTTATAGAAAGGATTTTATAGATTATATTGTCCACTAGACTCATTTTATTTTATTTTATTATTTTTTTTTTTTAGTGAGGCAATTGGGGTTAAGTGACTTGCCCAGGGTCACACAGCTAGTAAGTGTTAAGTGTCTGAGGCCGGATTTGAACTCAGGTACTCCTGAATCCAGGGCCAGTGCTTTATCCACTGCGCCACCTAGCCGCCCCTATTCTCATTTTAAAAAGGAAAAAAACAGGCCTCAAGTGGAAAGTAAATACTTTTCAAGGCCTGACAGTTAATGAGTGAAAGACCTAGAGCTTTAACATTTAAAAAAAATTCCAAACCCCAATTTTTTTAATACAATAGACTTATGGCTATCCATTAGAATGGACAGCTCCCTCTAGGATACAAAAATGACCTGATCAGGGTGAAATAACTTCCTCACTAACTACAATCCTAGTATTAGGAACCTAATAAGCAGATTGGAAAAGCCTAATTTCCTCCTCAGTGGTGGTTCTTTATCTCTGGGATGTTATTTGGGTCTGCAACCCTGCTTCTACCATTCAATAGCTGATGGAAGAGGGGCACTTATTCCTCCATCTCAGGCAGTGGGTCCTTTATCCAACTCTGATGATGAAGGACCTTGTTTTAGACCCTGAGGATTCACTGCAGATAGATGGGGCCTGGCCTTAACTGACCCCCATAGAGTAGGCAAGACAAAAAGAAGGGAGTCTCTTCTTGTGTTATAGACAAATGGGTCACTACTAGGAAAGACACAATCATCTGGAGCTCTCAGAAATAGGATGAGAAGAATAAGAGGGTTCTATGAAGCAATGGGCAACCAACAGCAACATCCTACCCTTGGCCCCATTGTTCAGACATTGCTGAGTATAGCCTACCTGGTTCAACATAGGGGAGGGAAAAGAAAACAAAGTGGATGTGATGAAAAGTTATGAACACATTGGCAATCCTCCTGGCAGTCTCAGTGTTTACTCTCCTCCCCTCAGCACCAATTGCTATGCATAGTTCTAGAGAATCTTCCTTGTCTTCTTCTTTGAAACTATGGAGGAAAGTTTGTGCTCAGTGGCCAAGGCAGGTTTGGAATACAAAGATCAGCAATGATTGAAAAGGATGGCTCCCAGGGGCAGCTAGGTGTCACAGTGGATGAAGCACCAGCACTGCAGTCAGGAGGACCTGAGTTCAAATCCAGCCTCAGACACTTGACACCTAATAGCTGTGTGACCCTGGGCAAGTCACTTAACCCCAATTGCCTCACCAAAAAAAAAAAGAAAAAAAAGGATGGCTCCCATTGTAGACTTCACCAAGATGTCCTCCTGGTATCACTATTGAAATCCCATACATCACAATTCTATTTGGCATTATGCTGTTCCAGAAAACAGTTTTGCATTATGTAATTGCTCACTTACTTTCAGCCATCTTTGAAAGGTTATGGAGAAGGGGGGAGTTGATGTGGGACTGGAGAAGGGCAAAGGTTATTTGGATTTTAAAATGAAGAAAATAGAATCTGAAAACTTCAGATTAGTGAATGAGTGTGACTTCAGTTTCTAGCAAAATGATTGAATATATTATGAATGGGATGTTAAATGAATAAGTGGAAAAAGAAAAGATGATCATGTATCCACATTTATCCAAAAAGAACAGGTCATACCAAAGTAACCTCATTTCATTTTTGACATTTGTACTAGACCAAGAAATTCAATTCAATTCGCTAAGCATTTGTTAAGCATCCAGTTTGTACTGGGCACTGTACTGAGTGCTGAAGATACAAGAAAAAATAAAGACAACCTTTGCCCTCCAAGAGCTTACAACCTAGTGGGGGAAGACACAGAAAAGAAAGCTGAAAGTGGAGGGGGGAGTCAGGGGGTCTTTGGCAATGGGGCATGATGTTCCATGAAGTCTTAATGAAAGCAGAGTTGCTAATTACAAGTAGAACATTACCTGCCAAGTTCAGATCTCAGCCCTCTGTCGTTTTAGTCACGTCCAACTTGTCATAACCCCATTTGGGGCTTACTAAGCAAAGATCCTGAATTAGTTTGCCATTTCCTTCTCCAGTTCATTTTATAGATGAGGAACTGAAGCAAACAGGGTTAAGTGACTTGCCCAGGGTCACACAGACAGAGACCAGATTTGAACTCAGAAAGATGTCTTCCAGCCCAGAACTCTATCCATTCTGCCACCTAGCTGCCCCAGCTGTCTACAAAGGAAGAGTTTGAGAGATGTTTCAGAGTCTAGTTTAGAAATGGCATAGATATAGCTTAGCTCAACTGTAGCAAAGTGTATGACAAACCCCTTAATGTTATCCTCTTTTGAAAAGATAGAAAAGAGGGATAGACAACAGGACAGTTCTATCATTACTGGTTTGATGTCAGCCTGGAAGGAGGTCTCCAATGGAATGTCCTCCAAAGAGCTGGGCTTGATCTTGGAACACTTAACAGGTTTTTATTGTTGACTTGACTAAAAACATAATTGGCGTGTTTATGAAGTTTATTGATAGAATAACACTGGGAATCGAAGCTAATACACTGGGTGAAAGATGAAGAAACCAAAAACTAAGCAGCTAGATGATATACTGGATAGAAAGCTGCACCTGGAGACAGGAAGATGTGAATTTAAACCCAGCCTCAGACACTTACTGTGTGACCTGGGCAAGTCAATTAAACTCTCTGTTTGCCTAGGTTTCTTTACCTATAAAATGAGGATTTTATCCCCTTCCTACTATGATTGCTGTGATAATATCTATATTAAAGCACTCTATAAATATCATTTTGGGAATCTGTGGTCCATGAGTTATAAGAAAAAGAGAAGGAAAAAGGAGGAGGAGGAAGAAAAAGAAGGAAGAAGAATAGGATGGGGAAGAGAAAAAAGAGGAGGAAGAAGAGAAAATGGAGGATGAGAGAAGAAGGAAGAGGAAGTAGAAGATGATGATGATGGTTCCTCAGGAGATAGAGGGGTCCCCCTCATTAGAGGTCTTTAAGAAAATCAAGTCAAGTTTAACAGGCATTTATTAGATGCCAGACACTGTGATAAGTGCTGGCTAACCATTTACTGGGGATGTTCTAGAGAGGATTCATGGTCAGGAACAGGATAGTCTACATGGTTTCTGAGGTATCTTTCCAACTCTGAGAGTCTATGATCCTGTGATATGAATAAGAACCAACTAGTAACAACTCTTATGAATCTCCAGGAACACCTTCATGTCTCAACATTGACATTTTAAAGATTTTACACCAAGACATACATGTGTGGGTATATATCTACCATGGTATATACTACATACATTAATAAATAAATAAATATATGTATGTGTGTATATATATGTATATACATTCAACAGAATTACATAGATCGAAAACCCAGTGTGTGTATTATATTATTATGTACTTATTGCATGGAATTATAAATATATGTGTACATATGCTACATAGTCTCTGTGTATATATCAGATTTTCTGCCTATGCCATTTTATGGAAATGTATCCACAAACATTAACCCTATATTACTAGAATGAGGTACAATGCTCATTCTAAAAATATCCCATTTCCTCTTAATTAAATCTAAACTTTCCACATACACTCCCCCCTATCCTTTTGTCACCACATTTTCTCTAATGCAGAAAGAATGGCTGATCTGGTACTTATTCAAATAACAACTTGATTTTGAAATCTTTACCGTAAAACCATTTTTTTTCCTCTAAAAAGAAGAGTAAAGAGAAAAAAATGAACCCTTTGATTTAAAAAAGAAGAAGACAGAGAAAATCATGCTGTGGTCAAGTTCACATACCATGTCAATTCATTTTTCTGTGAGTGGAAAAAAATTAACTTTGCCTTTGCAAATTAGATATGTACATTTCAGAGCAGTTACAGAACTCCCCTCCTGGCTTCTCCTTCCTTATAATGTTTACACGCCCCTAATTGAAGAGAACTCTTTCCATTACTGGACACAGGGGAAATGACCATTTTATTTCCATTCAGAGAAGCTTAGTTTCTCAGTATTAGTTTAAAGCCTTGGAGAATATTATGAAAATGGAAGCCATCATTATTCTGCTAATATAACTAGGGAACAACTGCTACACATGCATGGGCCCCAGTGCCTTTTAACTAGTCTGTAGACTAGTTAAACAAAGCAAAAAGAAGTTCTCTTTTTCTCCTGTAAATACTTCTTAAACCTAAGCCTAGCCTTAAAAGAAGAGAGAAAAATCAATACTTACTCTGATTTTATGGCATCAAAGAAAATGCAGGTACTTTTTTTTAATGTGTCTAATGGTAGCCATCACTAGGACTGGGTAGAGAGGAAGAAAAAAAGGGGAAAAGAAATTTACATAATAAATTTATTATATATATAAAAGGAATAATAAGTTGTACATAATAGATTTGTAGTTTCATGTATAATCATCTTTTTTATTATACTATGTTATAGAAATGCTTGTTTTATTCCATAAATTAAAAAAGAAATAATTTTTTAAAAAGAAAAGTAAGTTAATATGCATCCAGGAAAGAGTATTAATTGTTCACTGTCAGGTACACTGCTTACCTTGGCTAAAACATAAATGTACCTTCTATTTTTACTGGTATTTTAGAAATGCACAACTCAAAAACAGGCTAAGAAGTTTTTTTTTTACTATGCAGTAGCTTCAAAGAAAGAGTAAAAAGCATGTTCTATGGGCCAACCCTATTCTATAAAGAGGAGTATGACACCTCAGTCCCTTGCAATCTGGCTTTTGAGCCTACCACTCCACTAAAAATGCCTTCTCAAAGGTCACCAGTAGCCTCTTAATTCATCTTTCACATAGCTTAACTGCCTAATGTCATGGCCTTTTCAGTTCTCTTCATACTCCTTGATCATATTGCAACATTTGACACTATTTACCTTCCCCCCTTCTGGGTAATTTCTCCACCCCATGAGCACTATCCTCACCTCTTTCTGTCCTTAACTCTCTGGCTGTGCCTTGTCACTTTCCTTTGGTGGAACATTTCTTTCTCAGCCCCATAGTGCCTCAAGAGCACTTTATCCTTCCCATACTAACCACCTCAGCAATGTTACCCTCACTTCTAAGAGGATGGCTCCCATATATATATTTATACACACACACACACACACACACATATATATATACACACACACATATATATATATATACACACACACATATATATCCATACACATACACATATGTATTTGGATATTTATGTATATGTGTGTGTGTGTATGTTTGTATGTATGGGACAGATAGATAATCACATTTAAATATCCTCTTCTCTTCGCCCTAATTGAGCCACTCTGTTCTTGCCAAATTGTATTTGTGAATTATCTCCCCTCTGAAGCTACTTAGATTAATATTTCCTGACCCTAGTTTCTTCCATCACTTAGACAACCCTTTTAGGATAGATAGATAGATAGATAGATAGATAGATAGATAGATAGATAGATAGATAGATAGATAGATAGATAGATGATAGATGATAGATGATAGATGATAGATGATAGATGATAGATGATAGATCAACAGTCTTTCCTCTGAGCTCTACTTCCTTATCTACCATTGCACTTCAAGTTTAACATATCCAAAATTCAATTTATTATCATTCCACCTAAACATGTACCTCTTCCCAACTTCCTCATTTCTTTAAATTGCACCACCATCCTCCCAACACCAAGGCTTGCCATCTCAGGATATGTGTGTGTGTATTTACTTTTCCTACTCCTTTACCCTCTCCCCACCTTCATTTTGGTGCTAAATCCTCTACATTTTACTTCCACCTCTATTAAGATATGAGGCACTTAATATGTGCCAAGCACTATGCTAAGTGCCAGGAAAAAAAAGATAAAATGAGCCAGTTTCTGCCCTAGAGGAGGTGACATTATATTAGGAAGAGACAACATTTCATAAATAAGTAAATAGAAAAAATATGCCAAGTTATCTAAAGTCATTTCAAGAGGGAAAGAAGACCAACTACTAGAGAAATTGGGAAAGGCAGCACGTCAAAAGGGGCACCCGAGTTGTACTTTGAAGAAAGCTAGGGAATCAAAAAGGTGGAGATGAGGAGGGAAGACATGCCAGGCATGAGGGATAGTCTGTATAAAGTCTCCAAGATATAAAATGGAATGTCTGTTGAGAGCAACAGCTAGCAAGCCAGTTTGTTTTAAAGAGAGAGTTCTAAATGGTATGATTTCTACAGTGACTTTTATACATGTTCCCTCCCCTCTACTCACACTGGTACCACCAGTGGACGGGACTTGCCCTCATCACTTAGCTGGACTATTGTCATAGCCTCGTAACTGGTCTCTCTTTCCAGTCTCCACTACCTCCAATTCATCTTTCATATAGCTGCCAAAAAAAATAAAGCTTTCCAATACCTAGGTCTAATCAACACTTAGTACAGTAGCTAGCACATAGTAGGCACTTAATAAATGTTTATTGATTGATTGAAATTTCTACTGATGTGACTAATTTCAAGTGGCTCCCTATTACCTCTAGCATGAAATAGACACTCTCTATTCTGACACTTAAGAACTTTCAGTCTGGGCTCCTGCTTGCTTTCCCATCCTTATTTCCCCACTATAACCCTTCACACATTCGGTACTGCAGCCAAACTGGACTATTTTCTTAATTTACCCCATAATTTCCCACCTCTTTGAGTTTGGGCAGGCTATTCACCCTACCTGGAATGCAATACTTTTAAAAATTCTATTGGGAATTAATTTTTGCACGGAGATTCTTCTCTTCAGTATCCAGCTCAGATTCCATAAACTCCAGAAAGTCTTCCCCTCAGCCCTGAGAGTTAAGGTTTTCTGCCTCCTCCAACTTTCCTAGGACAATTTGTTGGTTTCTCTCTTTTGCCCTTATCATGTTTTATTTTGTTATTTAATTTCTTGAAATAACCTGCTTATTTTATTAATGTTTTAAACTTTTATTTATTTTATATATTAATAAAATTACATCCTTCATATTTGATGATAAGTTTCTGGGAGGTAGGAACTGTGATGGTTTTCAACTTTTTATTATCCCAGCACCTAGCACAGTGCTTTTCACATACTAAAGCATAATGAAAGTTTGTTGAATTGAAATGACTATTTCTAAAGTATAATTTTGATCTGATTTTTCCATTTTCAGAAGCTCAGAGTGGCTCCTAATTGCCTGCCCAATCAAATAAAAACTCCTAATCATGTACTTCAAAACACTCTAGCCATTAGACCCATTTTAATTAACTGCATTTTTTTTTCAATAAGCTGTCTTCTAACCTGCACCTCAGCCCAGAAAATGGTCATCTAAGCCCATATATGTCCAAAGAACAAGCTTTACTTCTAAACATTCACTCATGGAACCCACCCACATTTAAATATCCTCCTCTCTTATCCCTAATTGAGTCCCTCTGCTCTTGCCCAATTGGATTTGTGAATTATCTCCCCTCTGAAGCCACCTAGATTAATATTTCCTGACCCCAGTTTCTTCCATCACTTAGACAACCCTTTTAGCACAGCTGTAATTAGTTATGTATAAGTTTATGTTCTGGACATGTGTTTTTGTGTTCTTGTTTTCTTATTTTTGGTTGGCTTAGTTCCTCCATGAAATTGTTAGATCCTAAAGGGCTTAAGGCAAAGACTGTTTATACAGCTTCCTGAAAAATGTCAGGAGCACTGAAACCAGTGAGAAGCTAAGGCTTTTGTTAAATGCTAAGAAAAACAGAAAGGATTTCTCTAAGCTATACTAGGGACAAGGAAAAGATCAAAGAATGGATAGGGCCCCCACTGGGTGTAGATTAGACCTTAACTGGGGACAGTAAAGAGAAGGTAAAGATATTCAACTTCTATTTTGTTATCTCTTTTTCTATCAAGGAAATGGATCCTCAAACTGGGAAGTATAGAACAAAACTTTATAATAGAGAATTAGAACTCAACACTAATGAAGATACCATCAAAGAGCATCTCATTGCCCTCAAAGAGTTCAAGTCACCAGGTGGGTTTATGTGGTATCCCACAGAACTGAAAGAAATTGTGAGATGGTTGCTGAACCACATCCATATTCTTTGTGTAATAAACTTTTTTTATTATAGTTTTGAGCTCCAGTTTTTATCCCTCCTTCCCCCCTCCCTGAAGTGGCAAGCAATCAGATATGGGTTATACATGTACAATTATGTAAAACATTACCATGTTAGTCATTTTGTACAAGAAAACTTGAATAAAAGAAAAAATGAAAGAAAGTGAAAATAGCATGCTTAAGTCTGTGTTCCATCAATATCAGTTCTTTCTTTGGAGATGAATGGTATGTTTCATCAATAGTCCTTTGGGATTGTCTTGGAACATTGTATTATTGATAATAGTTAGGGCATTCACAGTTCTTCATCAAACAGCATTGCTGTCACTGTGCAAAATATTCTGGTTCTGCTCACATCACTATACATCAGTTCACACAAGTCTTTCCAGGCCTTTCTGAAGTCATCCTGCTTGTCATTTTTTATAGCACAATAATATCTCATCATATTCTTTGAAAAGTGAGGGAGAACAGAAAGGGTAGACTGGAGACAGAGATATTTAGACTGGTTTTCAAAAGGGGAAGAAGAATTCTTTCAAATTTCTGATTATGAGATCCTTAGAAAAAAATTCTAAGACATTCTTCATGGAAAAGTTTGTTGAGTACTTTAAAAGGGAAGGGAAATGGTGAACCAAAATCATATCAGACTAACCACAACCCCGCTTTTTAAGATAGAATTCTTTAGAAACTCAGAGAAATGCCAAAGACATCACATGTGTGTATTGCAATAAGGGTATGCATCTAACAAAGTGTCTCATAACAGCTCTATGGAGAAAAAAGGAAAGAGATAGAATAAGAGATTGTACAGTGAGGTAGATTGAAAACAGGTTAAGAACCAGGTTAAAGAAATGGTGACTAGAAAGGCATCAGATTGGAGAGAAACCTTCCTCTAGTTCAATGTCTCAGGGTCCTTGGCCCCATTCTAGTCAATATCTTTGAAAATGACTTGAATGAAAGCACTGAGGATAGACATCAAATGTCCAGATGATACAAAATTAATTGAGATTATAGGACCTAGGATTGGAGACAAGTTAAAATAATGGGCTGAATAAAAGGTCACATTTATATAGCTCTAAAATTTTCAGAGCCTTTACAAATTGCCTCTCATTTGATCCTCACAAAAATGCTGGTAGGCAGGTGCTATTATATATCTATCTCCATTTGACAGAGAAGGTAAACCAGGCAGAAAGCTTAAGTGACTTGCCCAGGGTCACCCAGCTTATTAGTATGTAAGGCTGGATTTAAACTCAAGTTTTCCTGATTCTAAGTCCAAAGCTCTAACCACTATACCACCTAAGTGGCTTATTTCAACTAATAAGATAAACTGCAATAGAAACAAATGCCAGTTCTACTCGGAGCTTAAATGATCAGCTTCATGAATATATGATTCATACTAGAGTATTCATGTGAAAAGTATCCATATGGGTTCTTAGTGGTCTGAAACTCAATATGAATCCACAGTATGATGGTGAAAATGCAGTCTTGGCTACATTTACCAGAAGCATTTAAGTATTTAACGGATTTTTAGTTCCCACTGGATTCTGTCCTGGTCAAATCTCATATAAAGGGTTTGGTTGTGGTGCACATTTAACAAAGATACTGTCAAGCCAAAAAGGATCCAGAGGATAATTAACTGTCCAGTGAAAGACTCTGAAAGGATAACATAGGAAAATATTCACAGTTAATGTTTATGTAGAGCGGTAAGGATTGTATATCATACATCATATCTTATCTTGCGAGATCCTCACAACAACCCTCTGAGATGAGCACCACAGATATAATTGTTGACATTTTACAGGAGAGGAAGCATAGGCCCAGGTAGCTTAAATAACTTGTTCATGGTCCCACAGCTAGTAGACACCAGAGGTAAGATTCTAACCCATGTTTCCTAATCATTATACCACACTGCTTCAAGGGAAGGAAATGGAAATGAAAACATTTGGCTGAGGGGTTGGTGTTGAGGAGGGTGACACTTGTCTTCAAAACTTGAAGGAATTTTAATATATTTTTTTCTTTTCCTCAGAGGGTAGAATTAGGAGCAATGGATAAAAGCCACAGAGATGCAGTTTGGCTCAGTCTAGCATCCACTCTGGGTCACCTCCTCAACTCGACACTCAAAGGTTTTCAGAGCAAGTCTCCAGAGGAATGACAACCTGCAAAGGTCCCAGGGTATCTAGGGTGTCTCAAGCTCACTTCCAAACTTAGGGTTCGCTTTCCCACAAATTTACAAAGCATTGATGGGAAGAGTAAGAACAGAATTTAGAGTATAATGGTTGTGATGTACATATATAGGGAATACATATATCTAAGGCATGTTACATCTCTATAACTAGGGGGTTCCAATATCCTTTATATTTTCCAGGGATTCTCACACTGTTTTTCCACTCTACCATCCAAGGGCAACATAACTACTTAGCAGATTGCTCAACTAGCTAGACTTCCTAGCTCTATTCTTATTCTCAGGTCATTTCCCAACTTCCAAGGCTAAATTCTCCCTTAAATTTATGTTTGGCTCTCTTCTCAGTTGACAAGAGTAACATCCCTTGAAGCTGCTTCTTGCTTTGAATACTGCCTCTCTGGTTCTGCATCTGGGTTCTGTCTGGAAAGTGCATGTTTTTGTCTCAAACTCGAACTTCTTGATTCCCCAAACTGTTTCCTGCTAGGTGAGTTATCTCCTAATGGATTGAAAGATTTCCTGGCCAATAGGAAAAGGGGGAGAGAAGTGAAAATCCTCTCCCTTCTCTCCACTGGTAAAGCTGGTAGAGGAATATAGGGATCACACTCTACAAAACTGTTCCCTGACTCTAAGTCTTCCAACTTTTCCCAGGGTAAGCAGGCTTAGCCTTTTAAAGGCCATGGGTGCATGACCACTCTTTTATCAGTGAATGGCAAAGCTTCACTTTCAATTTGATTAGAGAACTTTTTCACGTTTCCTAAAGGAATAAACAAGATATGTGTATGTTTATATATTCATCTATATCTATCTATTTATCTAAATATAGATAATTGGATATATAGTGATACATAGATTAGATAGATGGATAGATCATAGATAATAGATAGATAGATGCTTTATTTGCATATTAGCACCTCCTTACCTCTATAATCTACCCCTTACTTTCTATGAACCATCTGGGTGGGTAGGTGAGAGAGAAAAGCAATTTTTTCCTTTACCAACCTTCCCCTCAATCAAAAGTAAAAGAAAAAGAAAAACTATGTATCAAGGAAGAACAGAATCTAAATTCGAAAAGATTTCATTGACCATCTAGTTCAACCTATACTTTAAAAAAGGAACCCTTCCACGAAATACCAAAGACCTCCAATGAGCAACAACCCAACTACCTGTAAGGCAGTATGCTCCATTTTGGGATAGCACTTTTATTAAGGAGTTATTTCTTATACCTACATTTGCCTCATTTCAACTTCCACCCATTGCAAGCTATCTTAACCTCATTTGAATACAGGTATGATGTTCACATTAAGTTTTTTCTTTACCAGGATAAACACTCCCAGGTTCTTTAACTGATCTTTATTTTCCATGACCTAAAGACCTTTCATCATCCTGGTTGTCCTTCTATGGGTGTTTTTCACCTTATTGATGCTATTGCTAAAGTGTGGTGCCCAGAACTAAATATGGCCTGGCAAAAGCAGAGTACTGTGGATTACCTCCTCCTTTTTTCCTGAATTCCAGGTCTAGAATTAAAGCTGTCCCAAATTAGAAGGGGCTACTTTGCTGATTTCAGTGCCACTAGACATTTTAGAGCATATGCCAAATAATCATTGGCTAGCAATTTTACAGAAGGGATTCCTGCTCAGGTATGGAAGGACATTCTATGTTCCTTGCCCTTGATTGAATCCAAGGTAGCGATTCCTGCTGAACTGACATTCAGAAACACTGTCTAAGAGGTCAGAAACTGGGAGGTCATTTAAAAGTGTGTTTTCAGAAATATTTAGTAGATTATAGTAAGGATCATAGTATCATAGCTTTAGAGCTTAGAGGCCATCTAATCCAACCCACTAATTTTACAGATGACAAGACTGAATTACTGGAGGGCAAGGACCATGGATGCATATAGTAGTTACTTAATAAATGGTTGTTGGATGAATATGTGAATGAATGAACTCTGGTTGTAGAAAAGACTGGAGAGAGCATATTAAATATCATTTAGTAATCACAGCACAACAGCAGAAAACGCAATAAGGAACAATGCTCCATTAACAGGGAAAAATATGCTTCATGGCTTCATGAATAGGACATTTTAACTGGATGTGAAATGACCCAAATCAGAATATTAGAGAAAAACGACCCCCTTATAAGGACAGATTTAAGACCCATATTTCAGTTCTGATGTGCTATGCTCTCTCCCAAATTCTTCTTTTTCTAAATTAGCTACACTGGTTTTCTACATTGTCTCTGGCTAATCAGGCAATGGAGCTTGTCTGCCCCTTATTTGATAATCTAGACCAGACTAAAAAATGGGAATAGGGTATAATAGAAAGAGTGCTTAAAGTTGTTCATAAATTTTTGAATTAATGCAAATGAAAAATAAATTCATTCTTTCAACACACATTTATTAAAGACCCACTGTCAAACTACAGTTAGATACCTCTCTGAGACTCTAAACTGAAGCAAAGATGTCCTACTTCATTGATTGGTAAAGGGAATTTTCTCACTGGGAGTATCCTGTATCAATGAAATAACAGGTCTGGTCTCCCCCCAAAAAATGATAATAATAAGTAGATAGATACATGGGTCACATACAAATACATATTATTGTGACATCACATAAATTAAATAAAATATATCTTCTATATATTATTTGTGTGTCAGGCTTCCAAGAAGGCAGTAAGTGATTTGGAAATAGTGCTTACTACCTCTTTGAAAGTATCAGCTGCATTTACACACATAAACACATATGTGTGTGCAATGCATATACATGTATATGCACATATGTATATGTGCATGAGCATGTGTGTGCAGTACATTGTGTACATGTGTGATTTGGAACTAGCAGCTACTGCCTCTTTGAAAGTATCAGCTGCATTTTGCATACATGCAGCATATATATGCACATTTATCCACAAACCTGTACATATGCATATATACATGCATGTATGTTACATGCATGTATTATATGGGATGCAGCTGATACTTTCAAAGAGACAGTAGCTGCTAGTTCCAAATCACATACACATACATATATGTGCATGTATACCCATGTGTACACACATATACATACATATGCACATACATGCATACACCTATTTGTGTCTGATGGCAGTCATCTCTAGGACAGGGTGAAGAAGGGAAGAAAAAAAGGAAGTTTATGTGATAATTTTGCTGTACATTTGAAAAGAATAGCAAGTTGTACATAGTAGATTTACAGTATCATGTACATCTTTTTAAAAATTGTACTGTTAAAGAAATGCTTGCTTTATTCCATAAATTAAAAATAAATTTTTTTAAAATTAAGAATTCTTAAAAAATGTAAAAGGAAAGTATCAGATGCTGTTAATCAGGCATTTATTAAGAACTTGCTATGTAGGGAAAAAAAAGAACTTTCTATGTGATAGGAACTGTGCTAACCTCTGGGAATACAAATACAAACAAAAAGAAAGAGTTCCTGTCTTCAAGTAGCTTACATCCTACTTGGGGAACACAATCCATAAAAGGGAGCTGAAAAGGGGACAAGGAGAAGCTATTCACATAGGGACAAAATCCAGGAAGTCAGAAGTTAAGCCAGGAGAGAAATGGAGGATGGCTGTCCTAGGACTGTTCTTCAAGAAGGAGGATCCAGGAGGAACTCATCAGTGGGAGAAAGGGTTTTGGGGAGAGGAAAATGGGAAGGCTCTAGGATGAGAATGTCATAGACACAGAGAAGAGTTCCAAGGTGTGAAGGAAGCTCAGGCATAGTGGCAAAGTTGGAAGAATCAAAAGTGGAGCTGGGAGAGCCCCATTTTAAGGGTGAATACTCAGTTTTAGAGGAGGCAGCTGCCAATCTAGTGGAGGGAGTGGATGTGCCTTTGTATACTCCCTTTGTTGTTTTTGCCTCCCTTCTATCCATCAAGCCATGAGATGTCTTCAATTATGCCACATGGCCTTCTCTTACATGTGTCATCTTCTCCAGGTAAGTATTTCAAACTTCTAGCACTTTGAGCAAATCAACAACTATCTCAAATTTCCCCAAACACATCTGGATTAAGTATTCTTCCCTTCCCACTATGGAGCATGCCACACACCAATCTTGGTTCTAGCCCAGACCATGAAAGTTTGTGGAGAGAGGGTGTCTGGATTCAGGATGTGAATGAAGAAGTCTCCTAATTGGCCGCTGAGCCACAAAACGAATGCTTTAGTGTCTATACAAAAGCAAACGACTGACTACATTCTCCTACCCCTATTTCCTTTCTGGTTTCAAATTGGGAGGAATTTTTCACACTACATCTGAAGTGCTGAGTGGGGGAAGGAGCAGTTGCCCTTTGTCCCACCTAGTCTCCATATGGCCATGAGTACATGGCCACCTCACACATTTTCGTGCTTGTTTTTCCTCATTTTAGACCAGCCAGTTTCTTGGGATGGACTTGTCTGAGCTTGGCAACAAAGGCCTTCAAGGTAGCAGTTGTGGTGTCTCCAGAGCAACAGGTACTGGCTGCAGGGGAAGAATCTGCATCCTAGTGATTGGCTACCAACAAGAGGACTGACCCAATCTTGGATCACGTTACCAGCAGACAAGTGCTAGGTGTGATATAGGCATGATCACATAGCATTAAATCTAGGTAAGATGTTAAATGGCTGGCTAGCAGCTTTTCCAACTGTTTTACATGCTGAGTGGGCTTGAATATTAGCCTTCCAAATGATTATAGCAATAGTTATAAGTTACTGAATCTCATTAATTTTGAATTTGCTCTCTCATTTCCACCTCTTTGCTACTGCCTCCTAACCCCAAATCACTTCGAATATATTCTGTATCTACTTATTTAAGTGTTGTTTTCCCAGTTAGAATGTAAGCCCCTTGAGGGAAGAAACAGTTTCATTGTCATCTTTGTAACACTAATACCTGATACATTATAGCTGTTTAATAAATGCTTTTGGATTGGTTGGAGATTGATTGTGTAGGTATCTCCTTGGGCACATCTTCACATTTCAATCATACAGTGAAATCACCTTATCCATTGTACTGAGAGTCTTTCTCAAATGATCTCTCTATATCTCTTCTATTTCTCAAGCACCAGAAAAAAAAAGTCTTCAAAGGTAAATGTCTCTGGATCCAACCCTGAGTTGTGGGTTTTGTATATCGTCAGGGCTTCTTCTTTTTTTGCAGGGCAGTGGGGGTTAAGTGACTTGCCCAGGGTCACACAGCTAGTAAGTGTCAAGTGTCCGAGGCCAGATTTGAACTCAGGTCCTCCTGAATCCAGGGCCGGTGCTTTCTTTATCCACTGTGCCACCTAGCTGCCCCTCATCAGGGCTTCTTAAATGTTTTCCACTAGCAACCCCTTTTTGCCTGAGAAATTTTTTTACGTGACCCCAGGTATAGAAGTATGTAAAATAGATATACATAACCTTTTACTATTGCCCAATTTCCCATGACCCCCATATTTAGTCATGTGACCCTATATGGCATCTTGGCCCACAATTTAAGAAGCTAGGTCTTTAGAGCACTGAGCTACTCCAACCCTTGGTGTTTTCTGCCAGTAATATCCTCCTCAGTCCTCTTGTAAGTGTCTGTACAAAAGTCATCTGTGGTCACAGTGTTCAGAGCCTCAGCTTACTGAGGACAGCTTACTGCCTGTCCTATTCCATCAGTAACTTGAATACATTGGGGTGGGTCCAAATCAATGCTGGAACCCTGGAAAAAGTGGCTAGTTCTGGGCATATCATGGCCATGTTATCAACCTTCCCAGGGGGCACCTACTACTTCCCTGAGAAACTCTAAGTATTCTCTTACATATATATTAAAAATTTGAGTAGCACTTCTCAGAGCACAGAACTATAGCCCCTGAACAGGCTGTAGAAACACATGCTTTATGTTTTCTTCATCAAATTACTAGAATATAAACACCAAGTAGGATCCACTGTACAACACAGCAGAAGTTCCTGCATCTTCAGTCTTCACAGTCACTGTTACTGGGGGTTATCATGAGTTTCAGTGGAAAGTATTGCTGGGGTAGGGGTTAAAATTCTCTCAGAGTCTGATGCTAGTCCATTGGACTTTACCTTTTAGAAAACCAAAGACAAGTTCTCTCAAAAGCACCCATCTCAACCACAGTTGTGTCAGACTACCACCCTTCTCCCAAAATGGGTGGCCTTGACTTTGAGGTTCAAGCCTCATTGGACCCTGGGAGTAAAATAACTGGGAGTAAAAACCTGCCTTTATTCCTCTAGTAACATAAGTGATCAATGGCCCATAGCTTCTTGGACTTCACTTTGGGGATCTGTGGCTAATTTTTATAGTTTCTAATCTTACCATGATTCAAACTTATCCCTCACTGCCCCAAACCACTCTGTGTCACTAGGGAAGGTAATTCAACTGCTCAGGCAGACTGTCTTGATAATGATAACAATTCCTCTGTCCAACTGGTTCTGCCTAGTGCAGTTCATTCATCCCTAGCCATCTCACCTTTTTGATCAGGCTTCATCTCTTCAATCAAAGCACAGAAGCAGATGACTCTGTCTCTTCTTAGAAGGGTAGGGTAGTTAGGAACTTCTCATCAATGTCCTCCATGCTGTCAAAACCACCTTAATGGCCATCTGTAAAGATTAGAGTATGCAGCTCTCAGGGCTATCTACTTACAAGGTGTATATAATGCCATAGACAGATCCTCTGAGGTGCCCTATATCCCTCCATGAGGTTCCTGCTACTTCTGCTTCATAGCTGTAACATGTCCTAGTAATCTGAAGGGGGAGGTGGGACTATGAACTTGGGATTCAAAAATATTTTGATAACCGTATTTCAATATAATTTGCTTCTTTTGTAGTCCAAGAGTTGTTTTGTGCATTTGAAAACATTAGGCTTCCCCACATCATCAAAGGGACCTAAGATATAAGAATAGTTAGGAACCTCCAAGGTAAGCAGATGCTCTACCCATCCACCCTGAAAAGAACTATATATTTATCCATTTGATGATCAACAGCCTGGCCTGTAGTTCTGCTATTGGCATTAGGTTATGAACCAAAGGGGAGGGTGTCTCACCACCCCATAATCCCCTTATCTCTTCCACAGTCTATCCTTTCTTCTCTGTGACAGACCTCTGATTATTTAGGAAGACCTAGATGGAGGCAGATGAATTAAGAACAAATTTCCAAATGTATCCTTTTCCAGTTATCTTTTGGGTAGAAGAGAAGGCCCAAGAGTTTCAGACAGTTCACACAAGACAGTAGCTACATTTTCTTGCTTCCTATATACCTCCCCTAGAACTTCATATCCATCCTATTGATTGGGGGGAAGGGAATACCTAAGTACTGTGACAAAAGCACCACTGAGGACATACTCCTAAAACTAGCAGTCCTTGGTGAGGGTTTATAAGCACTACCACATACCAAAACTCTAATAAATGGATAGTCATGCTAGCCACTCATCCCTATCAAGCAATTGCATCATGTCCCCCGCCCCAGCACTTAATACATTCTGAGGATTAGCTTACATTTTAGTTATCTATAAATATTTTGCATCCCCCTTCTCAACTGTAAGCTCTACAGTTGGTGCTTAATAAATGCTTGCGGAATTAAATTAGACATCAAATTTTCATCCTGTTAATACTCTTGCTGAGAGAAGAATATATTATGGCTGAGATGCAGACTCTTAAATAGATTTAGATCTTCTGAGGATTACTATTACAGTGAGATTTTTTTCATTCTTATTTCTATAACACTCAAAACAGAATGATTAATTTTATAACCATTAGCAACAGTGTGGTTTAATCATACATGCTCTCAAGCTTTAGAGGGTGGATGCTGAGTTCAGGTAGAACTTTATTGTTCCCTGCATCTCATTGCAGACTTGTTTCAAGCTATATGTCATGTCTATAGCCTTCCATCAATCCCATAGTGGTCTTTATAGTATCAGAACGCAAGGAAAGGAAAAGTACTTAATGGTAGTCTTCAAAATTCATATTTTATATTACATTTGAAGGACTCCACATTTTCTCTTATTATTTCTGTTTCTTAATGGGTTATGCCTTTGAATGATGGACAAAAGTTTTCTCAGCCTAAAAGCAATCTTTTAGTGAAGCTGTCCTCTGATGTTCCATCATAACACAGAGGCACCTCATGGCTCTTAAAGCTCAAGAGAAGGGAGCACAAAACTCAGTTTCTACTTAGCTAGGAAGGGTTTGAACGTGACTCCAGGCTGCTTCTGAGGACTCATCTTGCTAAGAACAGAGAAGCTCATAGCCAGCAGATTGGCCACCAGGTAATGAATGCTATAGCATCCCATGAAACTGATGAAAATACAAACGACCCTTACTCTTATACAGCCTCCTTTCACTTCCACAGTGATAATGGTGAAATGATAACAAAGGGGCAGGACATGCTAAAAAAAATCCATTTTTAGACCTCCAAACATCAATTTAGCATATATTGATACTTGATATGTAGAGGCATAGGGAATTGAACCAAGAAGCCCTGAGTTCAAATAGGATATCACTAGTCATATAACCAGGGGCAAGTCACTGAAATTCTGTATATCCAAAGCTTCTCTGTAGGATCTGTCCACTAAGTACTTGATAAGTTGGGATATGTGTTACTGTAGAGATCTGCCACACTGGAAGTTCCCAGTACTGAACAAAATCATGGATCCTTCATGTACTCATGTAATCTAAATATTAGATCCACCTCAAAAACCTATTCTTTGCCCTTACCAAAACCTCCAATTCATCACCCCTACTCTGCCCTAACTTCCCTTCCTTCACAATACAGATCTTATGGTCGGTTAGTTCAACCATATACTAATAGCTACCCTAGAATCCCTAACCCCCTTGACCTATATTGCAAGTCACACATTGGCAAAATTCAAGCCTACAATACCTCCACCTCCTGCCTTCTTCATTACTACTGTTGTCAACATTGTGCAATTGCTGTCTTGATTTCTCCCTACTTTTCTGAGAAAATAGAGACAATTGGTTACAAGCTTCCTCTTTCCTACAGCACACTTCAAAATCCCCATTCATAATTCTCCTCTCCTTTGCACTATTTGCTGATAAAGATGCAGACCTTCCTGATGAAGTTAACCCCTCTCTTTGTGTTCTTGATCCCAGCTTGATCTGATCCTCTCTTCTCTCATCTCAGAACTTCTCCCTTCACCCATTTCTACAATTTCATCTTCATTCTCTCTTTATCCACTGACTTCCCCCTTGCAACCTAACATCATTTAGAGATCTCTCTGCTTTTAAAAACAGACATTAAAAAACCACCTCTCCTTGACCTGCCATGCTTCTCACTATAATTCTATATCTAGACTCCTTTTCATAGTTGAACTCCTATAAAGGATGTTTATATTTATTACCTCCATTTTCCATTTACTTCTCTGCAGTCTGGCTTCTGTCCCTATCACTTAAGTGAAACTGTTTTCTCAAAAAAAAAAAAAAAAGATCTTCTAATTGATTAATTCAATGGCCTTTACCCAGTCCTCACTCTTTGACCTCTCTGTCAATTGCCCCATCCTTCTAACTATTCTCTGCTCCCTTGGATTCCCTGAACCTGTTCTCTTTTAGTTTTCCTACCTGCCTGACTTCACTTTCTCGTGGTTTTTTTTCCTGAATTATCATCTCTCTCGGATCCACTTGCGTATGCAAATCCTTCCTTCCCCCCACAGCTTTTGTGTTGGGTCCTCTTCTTTCTTTATGTTCACTCACTTGGTTCCTATGGGATTGATTGTCATCTCTTTACAGACAATTGCCAAATTTGTATACATCACCCTAAACTGTTTTCTGCTCATGAACTAACTCCCAGCCTTGCATTCAATCAATCAATCAACAAGGATTTATTAAGTGCCTAATTGCCTGCTGGATATCTCCATCTGGATAGCTCATAGAGAACACAAATGTAACATGTCAAAAATGAAACTCATTATATTTCTTCCCAAAATCCATTCCTTCTCCAAACTTTCCAATTCCTATTGATGGCACCATTGTCCTTCTAGTCACCCCAGTTTGGAAGCTTAGAATCATTCTGAACTCTTGCCTCTTTCTACCTCTCCATATCCATCAGTTACCAGGTCTTAGAGAGTGGCTAAGGGTACTGTTAATCCTACCCACACAACATCTGTCACATCTGTTCCCTTCTTTCCACCCACACAGCCTCAATATTCTGACAAGACCTCTCCACCTCTCTCCTGGACAACTGCAATAGCCTCTAATTGATCTCCCTGAATTCAGTCTCTTCCTTCTCCAATTTCTCTTCCACTGGGCTTCTAAATTGAATTCCCTAAAATATAGATCTGGACATGTCACACACACATACCCTTACTCAAAAATTACTTCTAGGAATAAATACAAACTCCTCAATCTATACTTTAAAACCCTCTCAGTCAGACTCCCACCTACTTTCTTGTCTTTTTCATATTACTGCCCTTAATGTGCTCTCCATTCTAGGGAAACTGGACTTCTAGCTGTCCTCTCTACATCAGAGTTATCCCCTGCTATAATTCCTTTATACAGGTAGTCCCTTACATGTGGAATACACCCCGTCTTCACCTTCCTTTCTACAATCCCTTGTTTCTATCAAGGTATAGCTCTGATGCCACCTCCTACAGGAGGCCTTTCTGGTGATCCCAGTAAGCATGATTGCCCTCTTGAAATGACTTTTAATTACTTTGTATTTTCTGACTTATGTATGTGTCTTATTCTTTCCTCCAATGTCACTACCACTGCCCCACCACCACAACCCCACTGAATACAGGCTCTATGAGAACTAGGATAATCACATCTATTCTTTAAATCCTCAGCAACTAACTTAGTGCCTTGCATATAGTAAGTATTTAATAGTTTTTAAATTAAATTGTTGAATGATGACCACTACTGAAAAAAATGAATTTGTAAAAGTATTATTATATTCCCTCAATAACTTAATCATTTCTATATTGATATTCTCACTACATACAAACCCAGAAGACATTAGCCATTTGTGGATAAATGGAAGAATGGTTCAGGTTCTAAGCGAGGTAAATGAATGATCTGGTGACTTGATTATATGTTCAAAGGAAACAAGAAACATTGGTTTTGGGGATTCTTGATTTCACTGTGCAATGCTTGTGATGAGTAAGGGAACCACCATAAAGAGAATTTCATCTGATATACCAAAAGGTCTTTTGCTTGGAAAGCAGGGAATAAAGTTATATGGGTAAAAAGCAAGAAGAATTACATATTTTAATGAGAAGAAGCAAATTTGAATGCACAGGTATCACTGAGAATTGAGTAGATGAGAAATATGAAATATGTGAAAGAAATATGACTATGGAGAGGGGCTGCTTTTTATTCTTAAAAAAAAAAAAAAAACTTTGGTCCACTACTGCAGTGGTAGTGTAGGACATTCCCAATATGATAACTACCTTCACCTATACAGACTGACAACTCCTTTATAATTTATAATCTTAGCAGGTTGCTGAAGGCACTGAGAGTTTAACCACCTTGCCTATGGTCAGGTGAAACCAAATTGAACCCAATTTTTCTTGACTCCAGGGCTAGCTTTCTGTCCATTTTGTCATGATGACTTTCAACATGGGAAAGGAATATTTCATTAAATAGGAACAGGATAAAATTGAGGGGACAGAGTGGAGTAGCAGGGTACATTAAAGATATACACTACTGGGAGTAAATCTAGCAAATAGAGGATGCTAAGCACCCTAGTATATAACACAGAAATAGAGATCAAAAGTGGGAGAAATAAGAGTGGTGTGATTGTGGTAGTATTCTGTGGAACACCTGGAAAGAAGGAAGATCATGAATAGGACTTGGGGAAACAGATCACGAACCTGGCATGGAGGCACGATATTGTAGTGATGGGAATTCTTCAATTATGCTGACATCTGCTGCAGCTCTCTCTGCTAAAACTAATGCAGCTAATAAATTCTTGGCTTGCTTTAATGATAATTTCATTTTATAAAAAGGTGTTGGAAGTGACAAGGGGAAGTGCTAATTTGGACCTGATTCTGCCCAACAAGGAGAAACTGGTTGCTGAAGTAGAAAGAATGGGAATTTTGGGGACAAATGAGCACTCCATCATAAAACTCTTGATAGAGAAAAGTTAGGCATAAGCTGACAAGTGCTATGAAAATAATCCTAATAGTTAAAATTTATATAGCACTAAGGTTTATAAAGTTTTGCTTATACATTATCTCATTTGTTCTTAACAATAGTTTATAGATGAGGAAATGTAAACTCAGAAACATTTGTCCATAATCAAGTGGTTTGTCCATAATCATATCATTATTAAGTGCAGAGGTGGAATCTTAGCCCAGATTTCTTCTGATTCTGAGGTCGTTACTCTATATTCACTGTACTATACTGCCTCTCACAAGAGGTTTAGGGATAGATTTTAAAAGGTCCAGAGAAGAGAGGGGTAGAATCCTAGAGCCTATTGTTCTATAGAAGTCTGGCCAAGTGGGATAAGATGACCCTAAAGATGCAGAGACAATTTCATTAAGGAAGAAATGGAGAGATTATCTAAAGAGATTGCTATAGAGAGAACTCAGCAGCAACTAATTTTTTTTAAAAGATACAAACTGAAGATGAAAGCAAGAGTAGATAATAGAGCTTAAATATAAAAAGAGGACAAAGTCCTTTAATGAGTGTTAAGGAAACTAAACCTCAGAGTGACCTGAGGTTGGCAGTGTATGGTTAAGACCAACAAAAAGAAGGATTTTTTAAAAGCTATGTTGTGACTAATGTATTGTTGGAGCTGTAAACTGATCCAACCATTCTAGAGAGCAATTTGGGACTATGCCCAAAGCTATAAAACTGTTCATACCCTTTGACCCAGAAATACCACTATTAGGTCTTTATCCCAAAAAGATCATAAAAAAGGTAAAAGGACCAATATGTTCAAAATTTTTGATAGCTGCTCTTTTTGTGGTGGAAAAGAATTGGAAATTGAGAGGATGCCCATCAATTGGGGAATGGCTAAACAAGTTGTAGTATATAAATGTAATGGAATACTTTTGTGCTGCAAAAAATGATGAGAAGGCAGATTTCAGAAAAACCTGGAAAGACTTACATGAACTGATGCTAAGTGAAATGAGCAGAACCAGGAGAACACTGTATCAGCAACACTGTGTGAGGATCAACTGTAATGGACTTAACTCTTCTCAGCAATATAATGATCCAAGATAATTCCAAAGGACTCATGATGGAAAATGCTGTCCACATCCAGAAAAAAAGAACTGTGTAATCTGGATGCAAATTGAACCATACTATTTCTAATTTTTTATTTTTGTTTTTTTTTTGTTTGTTTTTTGAGGTTTTTCCCTTTTGTTTTGATTCTTCTTTCACAAAATGACTAATGCAGAAATATGCTTAATGTGACTGTAGATATATAACCTATATCAGATTGCTTGCTGTCTTGGGGAGGAGGGAATGAAGGGAGGAAGGGAGAAAAATTTGAAACTAGAAATCTTATATAAAAATGTTGAAAACTATCTCTACATGTATATGTAAAATAATAAAATACTGGGGCAGCTAGGTGGTGCAGTGGATAGAGCACCACCCATGGAGTCAGGAGGACCTGAGTTCAAATCCGGCCTCAGACACTTAACACTTACTAGCTGTGTGACCCTGGGCAAGTCACTTAACCCCAATTGTTTCACTAAAAATAATAATAATAATAAACTACTTTTGTGATATAACAAAATAAAATAGAAGTTATGTTGTGAAAAAGAGAAGGGTTTTTTTTTGGGGGGGGGTGAGCAGAGCCAAGATTGTGGAGGAAAAGCAGTGACTCATCTGAGCTCTCTCTAAAACCCATCCAAATACCTTTAAATAATGGCATAAGACAATTCCTGGAGCAGCAGAACCCACAAAAGGACAGGGTGAAATAATATTCCAGCCAAAGACAACTTATAAGGTTTAATGTGATGTTTAAAATCTAAATTGTGGTCACCTTAAATCAGAAGCTTCAGCTCCAGTCTAGCCTAGAGTTCCAGCCTGGTTGGGTTCTTCCTGAAGTCCTCCTCCACGAGCCTGCTTTAATCAGGAACACCCTTTCTCAGGAACACCCTTTCGCAAGCTGTTTGTGGAAGCTTTCTTATACATCTGGAACAGAGGTGGTTCTTACACACTGCTTCAAGGTGATTGGTTGGTGTCATCCAAATCCATTATCTTTGAAGGTGTTCTCAAGTTGAGTTCACAGTCTAGTTTCTGAGAACAATACCTTCTTAAGGGTAGTCAGGTGTGATTACAATCCAATTAACTTGATACAATCCAATTAACTTGAAGTAGGCTTAATCAGCAGTCAATCACTCTCACTTGATTCAATCAGTATAGATTAATCTACAGGTGGGTCTTTGAGTATCTTCTAAAATCCCATTATTTCATCACAGCAGGAAATATCTGTTACATTGGGGTGAGAATGGAGCACAGTCCAGTGCAGGCTATGCCAGAACAGACCGAGCTCCAGAAAACCAGGAACAGGCCTTAGAAGCCACTGAATCAACAGCAGCAGCTGCTTCTGGAGCTCTCAACCTACAGCCAGTAAGGGGAGAGGGGCAGGGCATAACTACTGATCAGAAGGAGATTACAGGCATCTCTGCTGGCCCTGGGGACAGGACTCTGTCACTTTACCCATACTTGTATAGGGGTAGCAATCCTAGGGGAAGTCCCAGGGTGAGGAAGAGAGGTAGTGGCCCCAGTGGAACAGTTACCTTTGTCACAATTCCAGGAAAAAAAAATTTGTTTGTGGTCTCTCATAGACCAGAGCACAGGCCAAAAGAGTAGTAAACACACCTCTCCTTAGATTATACCACTTTGGAAGAACTGAAAACTTACAGGTCCCTAGAAGTGTCTTTGAAAACAGCTGCACAAAATCCCTGAAGCTTGGGACAGTGTGCCCACTACCCTGGAAGCAGAACCCTGCTTTAACAAAGAGTCAAGAAACAGGCTAGTAAAATGAGCAAACAACAGAAAAATTCTGACCATAGAAAGCTACTATGGTGACAAGCAAGATCAAAACACACCCTTAGAAGAAGGTAAAAAAGTCAAGGCTCCTATATCTAAAGCCTCCAAGAAAAATATGAATTGCTCTCATGCCACGGAAGGACTCCAAAAGGACTTTGAAAATAAAGTAAGAGAGGCAGAGGAAAAATTGGGAAGGGAAGTAAGAGTGGTACAAGAAAATCATGATAAAATAGTCAACAGCTTGGTAAAGGAGACAAAAAATACTGAAGAAAATTACACCTTAAAAAATAGACTAGGCCAAAAGGTTAAAAAAAAAGTTACAAAAAGCCAATGAGGAGAATAATGCCTTGAAAATCAGGATTGGTCAAATGGAAGATACAAAAACTCATTGGAGGTACAAAAGTTCATTAAAGAAAATAATTCCTTAAAAATTGGAATTGAGCAAATGGAAGCTGATGAGAAATCAAGAAACAATTAAAAAACTTAAAAGAATGGAAAAACTGGAAGACAATATGAAATATCTCATTGGAAAAACAATATACCTGGAAAATAGATCCAGAAGATATCATTTGAGAATTATTGGACTACCTGAAAGCCATGATAAAAAAAAGAGCCTAGACATCATCTTTCGAGAAATTATCAAGGGAAATCCTGATATTCTTGAACTAAATGGTAAAATAGAAATTAAAAGAATCCATTGATCACCTCCTCAAAGAGATCCCAAAATAAAAACTCCAAGGAATATTATAGCCAAATTCCAGAATTATCAAGTCAAGAAGAAAATACTGTAAGCAACCAGAAAGAAATAATTCAAATACCATAGAGTCATAGCCAGGATCACAAAAAGATTTAGCAGCTTCTACATTAAAGGATCAGAGGGATTGGAATATGATATTCCAGAGGTTAAAGGAACTAGGAATACAACCAAGAATCACTGATCCAACAAAACTGCATATAATCCTTCAGAGGAACAAATGGGCATTCAATGAAAAAGAAGACTTTCAGGCATTCTTTTTTTAAAAGTATTTTATTTATTTATTTTTTCCCGTTACATGTAAAGATAGCTCTCAACTTTTGTTTATACAAGCTTTCCAATTTCAGATGTTTCTCCCTCTCTCCCCTCCCTCCCCCCTCCCCAGACAGCAGGTAATCTGATATAGGTTTATATATGTATATATATATATATATGCATACACACACATATATTATATATACACATATATATTATATATTATATACACACACATATATGTGTGTATGTATGTTATATATATAATAACATTAAACATATTTTGTGCATTAGTCATGTTATAAGAGAAAAATCAGAGCAATGAGGAAAAACCTCAAAATAGAAATACAATAGCACCAAAAACAAAAGAAATAGTATGGTTCATTCAGCATCTATACTCCACAGTTCTTTTTTTCCCCTTAATTTGGAGATCCTCCTCCATCATGAGTTCCCTGGAACTCTTCTGTACCATTGCATTGGTGAGAAGAATATAGTCCATCACAGTAGGTCAACACACAATGTTGATGATACTGTGTACAATGTTCTTCTGGTTCTGCTCATCTCACTCATCATCAGCCCATGCAAGACCCTCCAGGTTTCTCTGAACTCCTCCTGTTCATCGTTTCTTATAGCACAATAGTATTCCATTACATTCATATACCACAACTTGTCCAGCCATTCCCCAATTGATGGGCATCCCCTCAACTTCCAATTCCTTGCCACGACATAAAGAGCAGCTATAAATATCTTTGTACATGTGGGTCCTTCTCCCCTTTCCATGATCTCTTTGGGAAAAAGACCCAAAAGTGGTATTGCTGGGTCAAAGGGTATGCACAGCTTCACAGCCCTTTGGGCATAAATCCAAATTGCTCTCCAGAATGGTTGGATCAGTTCACAGCTCCACCAACAATGCATTAGTGTTCCAATTTTTCCACAGCTTCTCCAACATCTATTAAAAATGCTGATGCTCTTTTTTTGCGGGGCAATGAGGGTTAAGTGACTTGCCCAGGGTCACACAGCTAGTAAGTGTCAAGTGTCTGAGGCCAGATTTGAACTCAGATACTCCTGAATCCAGGGCCAGTGCTTTATCCCCTGTGCCACCTAGCTGCCCCTTGACTTTCAGGCATTCTTGATGAAAAGACCAGAGCTGAATACAAAATTTGACTTTCAAATACAAGGGTCAAGATAATCATAAAAAGGTCATTCAAGTGATTACACCAGTTAAAGGCAATGTGTCCAACAAGGAACAGAGGCATGAGTCCAAGTACAGACATAATGATGGAGAGACAATCATCAAGGGAAAAGGAAGTTTCAATGAGCATGATGTCTTTGTGGTCCAAAGGAATACCAACAAAGGACTCAAGAAAGGAGCAGACCCTAGAAGCCAAGACAAATAACCTATCCCCAAAATATCCTCTATCTGAGGGAAGCTGCATTAAGGCTCTGCATAAAGATAAAGGCATTCTAGACTCTCTACTATCAGAATGTGTGAATTACTGTTTGCTACATCTATATACAAATGTGTGCTTCACTATCATTGCATTCCAATTTTGAGTCAGCTTTTTTAATGGATGTTATATATATTTCTGAAGGAGTGTTCCCCAGTCATTGTTTTGTTCCAACTATTCTTTCTAAATGGCTTTCCCAAAAACTGGAAAAGAGAAGAGGATCAAAGATAGTAATGTTGTTTTGGTAGGTTGGAACAAGGATAATACATGATGGAAAAAGAAATTCTCAACCTTCATTTTGCTTCTATAACTAAGAAGTATTAAATTTAGACTGAGAAGAGTGGAAACAAAAAGATTAATAGGTAGATGAAACATAAGACAAGTGAGAAATGTTGGGAAAGCACCAATGAACTCAAGGAACCACATTTGGGTATACAAGACAAGTGTCTTATTTTTTAAAATAAGAAAGTAGAATGTTCCAACTATAATCCAATGAGCTTGATTTTATTTCCTGACAAATTCTAGATTATATTTTGAAAGGGTTCATTTGTGTGTGAACATGTAGAAAGTAAAGAAGTGATCACACAGTTTTATCAAAAAGAGGTCATTCCAGGCTACCTATACTCCCTTTTTGAGGAACAAAATTGCTGTGACTAGTGGAAAGATCTGGGTGGGGGGTTCATAAAATTTCCCATGTCAAACAAGACATTTTACAGGATCTTGAATGTCATCTTTATGAACAAGATGGAAATATATTCACTAGACGATAGCACAGTTAGATGGATTTGGAACTTGATGAATAGCCCTTAATGGGTCCATAGATATCTTAAACTCAACTTATCCAAAACTGAACTCATATTTCCATCTGGATTGCTATAATAATCTTCTGATTGGTCTCCATACCTCAAGCTTCTCTCCACTTCAGTCCAAATCCATTTAGCTATCAAAATGATATTCCTCAAAGCACAAGTCTGACCATGGAAAGACATCTTTAGTGGAACTACCTTCTCAGGAGTCTGAGAAGTTCTTCCTTGATTATATGTTGTATCTCATTTCTATCAATTATTGGGGTGATATCATAGGTGATACTTTTATCAAATTTATAAATGACACAAAGCTGGAGGGGACACATAGCAAGTTTGTATATGAAAATATTTCAATGGTTTGGTGAGAATTCAACAAGATAAAATTTCAATCAAGCCACATTTTTAAAACTCACACCATGTGCCAGGCACTGTGCTAAATGCTGAGGATAAAAAAAAAAGAGCAAAAGGCAGTCCCTATCCTTAAGAAGCTTCCAAGCTAATGAGGGAGACAACATGAAAACAAATATAGACAAAGCAAACTACATACAGGATTCATAGGAAATAATTAACAAAAGGAAACCACTAAAATTAAGAGGTGTTGGGGAAGACTTCCCAATTTTAATAGAGACAGTACAAAATCTTACCATTGCATTTTTAAAAAATTAACTTTACAATGACAAGAGGATAGGAATATGCCTCAATAATAGTCTGTCATAACTATCTGAGGATTTTAGAGTACTATCAGCTCAATATGAATCAACAGTGGGACATAACTTAAAAAAACAAAACGACTGACTTCAGAATGAACTGAGAGGCAAAGTTACCAACAATAAAATGGTAATAATATGACTGCACGCTTCCCTATATGGACCACATCTCAAATATTTGTTCAGTTTGGGGCACCATATTTTTGAAAAACATTAATAAAGTAGAGTGTGTGTATAGAGAACAAGCAAGATGGAGGTCATGGCATATGAGGATAAGCTGAAAGAAACAGATTTCAGTTGAGAGAAGAAAGGATTTAGAACATTATAGATATCTTGAAGTGTGTGAAAGATTATGGAGAGACTGACTGAGGCTTGTTTTAAGTAAAAGCACCCTAATAATTATATCTATCCCCAAGTAGAAAGGATTGCTGCAGGGAAGTATGCTTGTTGATTTGTTAAGGTAGTGAGTTTTCTTCTCTAGAAATTCTCAAGCAAAGCCTGGATGACTAATTGTCGGACATGTTGTAGATGTGATGCTAATTCAAGTACACATTGGATTTAATAGCCACAGAGGTCCCCACCAACTCCAGATCCAAGAATCTCTGAAGGTCTCTTGACAGATGACACTGTAGGAAAAATTCTGCTGAGAGATCATTTGTGTATCTATCTCAATAAAACCACAAACCAGGGAAACATAAGATTTCCAAAGGGGTTATGAACCCCGCCCCCTCTTTTGGAGGATGTCTTGCACTGTAGTCAAACAGAAGAGGTATTCATTACAGATGGTGAAGTTCTCCAGATACTCCCCATTTTTTGAGAGTGACATTGTACTGATTTCATTAAACCTGGGGACACAACAGGGCCTCCTCAATGAGAATCACAGACACTCGATTCATACAAGACAATCTGTGTAGGTGAAAAGAAATCCGTATTCCCCAGAGTAAGACATGTAGTTAGTGAAGGAGGCCATTAAGTTAGTCTATCAGTAATAATAGTAATTCTAATACTAATACTAATAAATACTAATACTAATAGCTGACATTTCTGAAGTACGTTTAAGCTTGCAGAGCACGTTACATACATTTATCTAATTTGATCAGTCCATATATCTTGGACAGGCATTGCAGATGGACAATGAATTGGGCACAAAATTGAATAGATGTAGAATGAGCTAGATCACATTCGGGAAATTACACAGTGCTTTCAATTATTCTAAGTTGCTCCCTGCTGCCAAAGTACATCTTTTTAACATCAATATTCTCCTGGTGATGCTATATGGCTGCAAATCATGGATCTTAGAAGAATTAAAATTGCAGGTGATCCAAAGGGCAATGGAAAGACATATGGTGGGGGTAAGTAAGCAGGCTGTTGCATATTACCAGTGATGACTTGCAAATAAGGAATGAACTAAAAGACATCTCCAAGGGTATGTATGATTAGAAAAGGAGGTGGGCTGGTTATGTAGCAAAAGTGAAAGGTAACAGGTGGATGGCCTTAGTGTAGCACAGGCATGAACTAACTAGTAAATACAAAACTCAGCTGAAACCTCCACTGTATTAGGTAGATGGTTTTAGGAAGGATTTATGGAATGACAAACAAGAATCTAGTAGGATAAGAAAACATGGATTGACTGCTGGAGAGGGGCACCCACACTGATAAGATCACAGATCCATCCAATATGAATAAAAATAATAGAATATCAAAATGGGTACATGTTTAGTTATAAAAGGTGATATCATAGGTAAATCAGGAGAGGAAGGAATAGTTTACCTCTCAGATCTTTGTAAAGGAGAACAGTTTATGACCAAACAAGAGATAGAGAATATTATGAAACACAAAATGGATGATTTTGATTACATTAAATTAAAAAGTTTTTGTACAAACAGAAGCAATGAATCCAAAATTAGAAAGGAGGCAGAAAGCTGGGAAACAATTGTTATAGCCAGTACTTCTGATAAAGGCCTCATTTCTAAAATATATTGGGAACTAAATCAAATTTATAAGAATCCAAGTCATTCCCCAATTGAGAATTGGTCGAAGAATATGAACAGGCAGTTTTCTGATGAAGAAATCAAAGCTATCTATTGCCATATGAAAAAATGTTCTAAATCACTATTGATCAGAGAAATACAAATTAAAACAACTCTGAGGTACCACCTGGCACCTATCAGATTGGCTAATATGACAAAAAGGGAAAATAATAAATGTTGGAGAAGCTGTGGAAAAATTGGAACACTAATGCATTGTTGTTGGAGCTGTGAACTGATCCAACCAATCTGGAGAGCAATTTCGAATTATGCTCAAAGGGCTATAAAGCTGTGCATACCCTTTGATCCAGCAATACCACTATTAGGTCTTTTTCCCAGGGAGATCAAGGAAAAGGGAAAAGGACCCACATGTACAAAAATATTTATAGCTGCTCTTTTTGTGGTGGCAAGGAATTGGAAATTGAGGGGCTGCCCATAAATTGGGGAATGGCTGAACAAGTTGTGGTATATGAATGTAATGGAATACTATTGTGCTGTAAGAAATGATGAGCAGGGGCAGCTAGGTGGCGCAGTGGATAGAGCACCAGCCCTGGAGTCAGGAGTACCTGAGTTCAAATCTGGCCTCAGACACTTAACACTTGCTAGCTGTGTGACCCTGGGCAAGTCACTTAAACCCAATTGCCTCACTAAAAAAAAAAAAAAAGAAAAAAAAAAAGAAATGATGAGCAGGCAGAGTTCAGAGAAACCTGGGAGGACTTGCCTGAACTGATGCTGAGAGAGATGAGCAGAAACAAGAGAACATTGTACAAAGTGTCATCAATATTATGTGTTGATCAACTGTGATAGACTTGATTCTTCTCAGCAATACCACTGTCCAAGATGGTTCCAAAGGACTCATGATGGAAAATGCTCTCCTAATCCATAAAAAAAAAAGAACTGTGGAATATGGATGCAGATTGAACCATACTATGTCTTTTGTTTTGGGTGCTATTGGGTTTTTTTATGTTTTTTTCCTTTTTGCTCTGATTCTTTTTTCACAGCAAGACTAACACAGAAATATGTTTAATGTGATTGTACATATATAACCTATATTAGATTACCTGCTGTCTTGGGGAGGAGGGAGGGAGGGGATGGAGGGAGAAAAATTTGAAACTAAAAATCTTATAAAAACAAATGTTGAAAACTATCTCTACATGTAAATGGAAATGATAAAATACTTTTATAATTAAAAATAATAGAATACAAAGATTTAGAGACACATTTCAAAAGCAGATAAACAATTTTGTAAAGGTAGTAATGAAAAAATTTAAAAAAAACAAAACAAAAAAGTAGTAATTCAGAAATATCTGCTTTTACTGATTTTGAAAAGTCATTATCTCCACTTTTTCACATTCCACTCACTTCTTAGTGATCAAAGATCACTTCTCTATCTTCTTTGCAGGATTATGATTCAGTATCCTATACCCTATTTGGGGGCTATCCCAGGGTTCTTCCAAGGGCCCTCCCCTATTCTTCCTTTACATTCTTTTTCTATATCCACTAATTATGGGTATCCCCCAAAGCTCTGTCCTTAGCCCTCTTCTTTCTCTATACTTGATTTCACTTGATTTTCCCATCTACTCTTATGGATTCAATATCTATATATATGATTCTCAGGACTATTTAACCATTCCTATCCTTTCCTCTAACCTCTCATGTCACCCTATCCAACTTCCTAAAGGGCATCTCAAAGTGAATATCCTATAAACATCTTAAACTGAACATATCCCAAACTCATCTTTCCCTCTGCATGGCTGCAATAGCATTCTCGTTGGTTTCTGTGCCTCAAGCTTCTTGCCACTTCACTCTAATCTCCATTTAGCTATCAAAGTAATATTCTTAAAGCACAAGTCTGACCATGTCACTGACCTATTTAATCAACTCCCAAGACTTCCCGTTGTCCCCAGGATCAAATATAACATCCTCTATTTGGCTTCTAAGGTCCTTCATATCATGGCTCTTCTCCTACTTTTTCAGTTTTCTTATGCCTCACTCCCCTTCATATACTCTAATGTCCAATGATTCTGGCCTCTCTGATATTCCTCACATAGGACATTCCATTTCCTGATTCCAAGCATTTTCACTAGTTGTCCCCTATGTATGGGAATCTCTTCTTCCTCGTCCCTTCCTCCTTCCTTCCCTGGATTCCTTTAAGTCTAAGTTAAAATCCCACCTTCAACAAAGTGCTTTCCCAGTATTTAATCTTAGTGCCTTTCCTCTGACATTACCTCCAGTTTATCCTGTGTGTATCTTCTTTGTACAGAATTGTTTGTATGTCGTCTCCCTCATTAGACTGTGAGCTCCTCAGATACAGAGATTGCCTTTCTTTGCATCCCCAGTTTTTATCACAGGTCCTGGCATATGGTGGGCTCTTAATATTTGATTTGACATCCTCTGAACTTAACATCTCCCATGAATTACACCATTATCTCTCTACAAATGATTCCCGAAAATTATGCATCCAGATTTCATCTCTTGCCTGACCTCTAGTCTCACACCACCAATTTCCTGCTGATGTCTTCATTTGGATATTCCATAGGCTTCTGAAATTCAACATGTCCAAAATAGAACTCAGTGTCTTTCCCTTAAATCCAAACCTCTTCCTAATTCCCTTCTTACTACTGAGGGCGCCACCATCTTCTACTCCCCCAGGTTCACAACATAAGAGTTGAATGCAGCTCTTCACTCTTACTCATCCCCTGTATCCAATGAGTTGTTAAGTCTTATTGATTTCACCTCCTTGACAGCTCTCATATTTGCCCTTTTTGTTGGCAGCTAGGTGGCACAGTGAATAGAGCACTGGCCCTGGATTCAGGAGGATCTGAGTTCAAACCTGGCCTCAGACACTTGACACATAAAGCTGTGTGACCCCGGACAAGTCACTTAACCCTCATTTCCCCACCAAAAACAAAAAAATAAATAATTTAGAAAATAAGATTTAAAAAATGTTAAACCATATTTGCCCTCTTTACTCCACTCACAGCCACTACTCTAGTACAGATCTTCACCATCTCTTTCCTCATTTAGTGTAATGCACTCCTAATTAATCTTTCTGCATTCAGTATTTCTCCATAGCAATTCATCTTCCACATAGCTGCCAAATTGATTTTCCCAAAGTGCAGGTCTGACTATGTCATTCCTCTGCTCAAGAAGTTTCAGTTGTTCCTTATTTACTCTAGGAGGGTTGTATGGGGTATTTAGGGAGGACTAGCAGAAAGATGAAACCAGGTTAAGGGAAACTGACAGGCCTCAAACCTGTCAGTGAATTAAAAAGATTTCTACTCCAAATATTTGAAGATTTATCCCAGAGGAATGGATGGATGAGAACAATTTCTTCCAATAGACATGAATATGGCTGAAGCAGGCACTGTGGATGCTTAGAACTCGGTCAGGCATCAAAGACACCAAGGTCATCTACTGTATCCTAGATCACAGTCATCTTGACTTTTGTCCTGCTACTGGACTTTGATTACTCAGGAAGAGAGTGTGAGGCTTTGTGTAACTCTATCTCAATTAAATGCAATTCATGCATGAATTGCTAGGTGGCGCAGTGGATAAAGCACCAGCCCTGGATTCAGGAGGACCTGAGTTCAAATCTGACCTCAGACACTTGACACTTACTAGCTGTGTGACCCTGGGCAACTCACTAAACCCTGATTGCCCCACAAAAACAACAACAAAAACAATGAAAACAAAGGACAAACATCATTAATTCTAGGATCAAATACAAATTCACTGTCTGATATATAAAGTACTACATAATCTGATCCCTTCCTACCTTTTCTGGGATGATTGTATTACCCACTTTCATATACTCTATGTTTCAGACAAACTGGACTACTTGCTATTTCACAAACACGGAATTCTTTTGCACACTCTGACCCCTCTATTTAGAATATGCTCCCTCTTCACCATTGCCTCTTGAAATTCCTTGGTCTCTTCAAGCATCATCTTGAGATCCACCTCCTTCAAGAGTCCTATTTTGATTCCCCCAATTACTAGTGCCTCTCCCAGTCACTTTGTTTTTGTTTTAAATATATCCTATGTTTACTCATCTTTGAACATAGTTTTACCCTAGTAGGATATAAGCATGGACTGTCTCACTTTTATAGTTGTTTCTCCAGTGACTGGCATACAACAAGTGCTTAATAAATGCTTCTTTATTGGGGGCAGCTAGGTGGCACAGTAGATAAAGCACCAGCCCTGGATTCAGGAGGGCCTGAGTTCAAATGTGACTTCAGACACTTGACACTTACTAGCTGTGTAACTGTGGGGAAGTCACTTAACCCTCATTGACCCGCCTCTCCACCCCACCCAACCCCACCCCCCCAAAAAAGAAAAAAATGCTTCTTTATTGACTAGTTGAGATTGCATTAATTGCTCAATGGACTGACCAGATGATTCTTTAATACTAGGTCTATTAATACCTGAATCTGCCTATTGGCACACAGGTTGACTAGTCTGTCTATTCTACTAGCCCTGGTAACAACCTTATCTGCTCCTTAAGTATCCCACCATCCCTGAATCCCCTTAATGATAGTTCAATGCAGCTCAGCGACAAGTGCCTTGGCACTGTCACTTGCCAAAGTGCCGACTCAGCTCTAAGTTATACACTTCAACCCTACCCTTGGCATGATGCTGTCTGATTCTATAATAACAGTGCCAACACTTGGGGCCAGAGCTTCCATTACCATTTTGAGCTAGAAAGTCTGTGTCAGCATTGTTAATTGGAAGAATCCATCAGAGACCCAAAGAAAAGGTGACCTGTGCCACGTGTAATTGCACCACCATTCTGTGGGTGGAATGTGACATTTATTTGGGGTGTTTACGGAGAAAGAAGGGTCTTTTTTACTGGAAATACAGACTGCAACTCCATTGCCTTTGGGAAGAATGGGCTTATCAAGAGAGAATAATGGATTAAAATCAGTTTTCAATGCATACAGAAAGGCATAGCTGCAGCTAAGCAAGCATCCTGCGGAGTCTCTGTTTGCATCCATTTTTCTATGTGTTCCAACTCTTCACTGACCCACTGAGAAAGCAGCAGGGATATAGGAAGAAACAACTGTGTTGTATCTGCTCCTGCTCCCCCATCCCAAGTATCTGGCATAATAGGTAAAACCTATCCCCATAGTATTGATTTGCAATTCAATATTGATTTACCTAGTACTTCCAGTGTTCACATCATCCTAATAGTCAGAGGAATCTATTACATTTAGAAAAGAAATGGTCTCAGCCTCATGGAGTTTCCATTCTAATATAGAAGTCAGACACAAACAGATAATTATAATGCACAATACAACATGGAAAGTGCTTTAGAGTGTTGCAGAATAAAGTTCACTTTACAGTCAGAGAGGGAAAATTATTACATGCTTAGGAGATCATTCATGGGCAAAGTGATATTTATGTAGCACTTTAAGCAATGGACAGAGGTTCACCAAGCAGTGGTGAGCAGGGAAGATTGTTAGCAAGGCATGGAGACAGGAGTTTGCAAGATGTGTTTCAGATGCAGAAAATAATCCAGTTTGATTGGAAAATGGAGTGGCTAAGGGCACTTAACATGAGAAAGAAGAAATCTTATTTAGGAGAAAAAAGGGAACCATGTATGATTTTCTTAGAAGAAACATGACATGATCAGATTGAGACATAAGAAAAGTTATTCTATCCTTTTAGAAAATTCTTGCAATAATTCAAGTTGATGCCAGTGTATATATACAGTGTATACATGTGTATGTACTAGTGAGGAATCAGTGGTGATAGAGAAGAGGGGTCAGTCCAAGAGCTATTGAAGAGGGATGGTGAATAGGATTCTGTGAATGATGGACTCTGAGACATAAGAGTTAAGGATAATTATGAATTGGATGAGTGATAATATAACAAGAAAAGGAGGAGCAAATAATACGCCCAGTTTTAGACATGTTGAGTGGGACATTAAGGTAGATATATTCTGTATGCACTTGGATATATACAGTTCTAGAGCTAAAAAGAAACATATGTATGAGCTTGAGAGATCAATTTGGAAGTCATTTCTGTAAAAGTGGTAGTTGGAAACATGGAACTGAAAGATAATGCCAAGGAAAGGAGTATGAAAAGAGAAGATGAAGTTCATGACAGACTCTTGAGGAACACCCAAATTCAGTGGTCAAAAAAAGGGATTAAAAGTTGTTGAATGAAAGAAACAGAGCAGCACTGGGAGAGGGAGAAGGAAGAACCAAGACAGAGGAAAGTCTCTGCAAGTCAAAAAAGGAAAGAATAACCAATTGTTGAATATTACCAACTGCATTAAAAGATAGAGAGAGATGAGAGATACAGTCTCCAAAAAAACAACTAGTATTGAAATCCATGGCCTGGGATGTTCAAAGGCACAAGGTCATAGCAAAAGGTGTTTAAATAATGCTTTAAAATGTTAAAAATCACTTTACACATATTCTCTCAATGCTGTGAGATAAGTACTATAGGAATCCCCATTTCATAGCCATTTTTGTAGACTCCTTTCATTTTGAGGACAAAACAAAAACTCTTTTTCTTGGCATTTAGCTTGGCCCCAACCTACCCTTTTTGATTTTATTTCATATTGTTTCCTTTCTTTGTATACCACCCTACCTGAGCCTACAAGATGTTCTCTGACCTTGACATGCCATCTACAGAAGCATTTCTTCACGTCTAAAAGGTATTCTCTCTTTATTTATCTTTCAGAGTCCTACCTCCCTTCCAGACTCATCTTAGGTCCCCTTTCATCCATGAAGCCATCTCTCATCCCTCTATGCACCACAACCCCAAGGTAAAAGCTCATTCTTCTTCCTTAAATATGATCACCATATTTCCTCTTTCCTTTGGTGCTTTTGCTCTTCATCCTATATTATTATCATCTACTCACCTAAAGGCAGATAGGTAGTGCTTGTTTCTTTCCCCTTCCTCTCTTCCATGTTATATACTATAATAATGGCTTAGAGAAAGTTTTTTCTTTCTATTTCCAGCACCTACTATAGTGCCTTGCACATAATAGGTGCTTAATAAATATTTGTTGGTAAGTGAATTGAATTGAGCCAAGGGTAGTCACCTTGGGTGCTTAACCAAGACAATTATATGGGCCTGCCTCAAAAAAGACTGGGAGTTTCAAATTATCACCTAAATTCACCAATCATCCTGCAAATTCATCCTTCCTCATAATTATTTGTTTCTATGATTTGTTCTTTGGCCCACTCATTATTTAGAATTTTATTATCAATTCTCAATTTGGGTCTGCACATTTTTGTGGTTCCTAAACCAATTACTTTTTTATTAGATTATGATCTATAACAGATGTATTTACTATATATGCTTTTTAACATTTGATTGTAACCTATTTGTGTCCTAATACATGATTAAATTTTATTAAAGTTCCATGTTGGGGACGGCTAGGTGGCGCAGTGGATAAAGCACCGGCCCTGGATTCAGGAGTACCTGAATTCAAATCCGGCCTCAGACACTTTACACTTACTAGCTGTGTGACCCTGGGCAAGTCACTTAACCCCTATTGCCCTGCAAAAAAAAACAAAAACAAAAGTTCCATGTCATGCTGAAAAGTATCTATATCCTTTTGCAGTACCATTTAGAAGACTCGATAAGTCTTTTACTTCTAGTTTCTCTAGCAACTTGTTCAGTTCTACATTTTCTCTTTAGTTTATCTTTCTGTTAAACTTATCCTAAAATGAAAAGGGGACATTAAAGTCTGTCACCATTCTGTTACTATGTATTTTTATAGCTCAGTTGAGGTTTCCTTTATGAATTTGGATACTTAGGCATTTGTAGCCTATTAATTCATTAATGATATTGGTTTCTTGTCTGTGGTTTCTTTTACATAGTATGATTTCCTTGGTTATGTCTTTTAAAGTTTTTTGAATGGTTCTTTTTGCTTTGTTGATTGCATGGTTTTAACTCCTATTTTTTTTATTCACTTGATACATAGCACATTTTTCTCTATCTTCTCAGTTTTAGTCTATGTATGTCTTTGATTTTTATGTGTTTTTCTTGAAAGCAACAGATGATTTTAGAGTTTTTGTATTCTTATCTGATCTGTCACTCTTTTTCATTTTATAGGATTCTTTAGTCCATTGACACTTAATGTTATAAGCGTTAGATTCCCATTTTCCTCCATTTGTCTTTAATATTGCTTTTTAAAGTCATTGATTTTTCATGTTCCACAGTAAACACAGTACCATGTCTTTTCATTACTTTAGCTTAATTTTTTGTGTGACTTTAGCTTAATATTTTTAAGCTATCCTTAATCCCTTTAGTTCTCATTGCCTCATCCTGTAATCACTTCTCCTATTTATTACTCCTCTACCTTTGGAGTTTTGTTTATTAGTTACATTTTCTTTCCTTATTTTATCTGGTTAATTCCACCTCCCCTTTTCCCTCTCAGTCAATAGATTCACCTTTCCTCTCCTCCTCTTTAACTAGTCCTGTTCATTTTTTTAATTTCATTTTTGTGTTCCTTCCCAGAGGAATTTCTCTCCTTTACGTCCCACAGGTTCTTTCAAAACAGATGTCCTGAGCAGATCCATGGATTTCACCATATTTTAAACTAGAAATAAAAGTTGACTGCTTTCATAATAGGTAGGCATCTTAAGCCGTTGGTACAGACTTTGCATCTTGTTGGTTTGGAACAACTTCAATATATGAGAATAAGAATGAAAATCAAAAAGGAAAATCAATTTGTATTACTTCATTCTTTACATTTTTTAAGGTTTTAAAAGTATTTTTCTTCCCATAGCTCAGTGAGGTGGTTGTTAGTGTTACTGTCTCCTTTTTACAGATGAGAGAACTAAAGTTCAGAGAGGCTAAATAATGACTCATCCAAAGCAAGGATTGAACCCAATGATTTTAACTCCAAGACCAGGTACACCATACAGCACCTTTTCCCTCTACCCCCCTCCCCAAACTGGGGCAACTGGGTAGTGCAGTGGATAGAGCATTGGCCCTAGAGTCAGGAGGACCTGAGTTCAAATCTCACCTCAGACCCTGGGCAAGTCACTTAACTGCAATTGTCTTAAAATCATCTGGGGCTGGGGGCAGCTAGATGGTGCAGTGGATAAAGAACTGGCCCTGGAGTCAGGAGGACCTGAGTTCAAATCCGGCCTCAGACACTTAACACTTACTAACTGTGTGATCCTGGGCAAGTCACTTAACCTCAATTGCCTCACTAAAAAAAAAATCATCTGGGGCCATCTCCAGTCATCCATAGATAGATAAATGGATGGATGGATGGATGGATGGATGATAGATTAGATAGATAGATAGATAGATAAATGGATGGATGGATGGATGGATGATAGATTAGATAGATAGATAGATAGATAGATAGATAGATAGATAGATAGATAGATAGATAGATAGATAGATAGATAAAAGGAAAGAAGGATGGATGGATGGATGATAGATTAGATAGATAGATAGATAAAAGGAAAGAAGGATGGATGGAAGGAGAAAGAAAGAAAGAAAGAAAGAAAGAAAGAAAGAAAGAAAGAAAGAAAGAAAGAAAGAAAGAAAGAAAGAAAGAAAGAAAGAAAGAAAGAAAGAAAGAAAGAAAGAAAGAAAGAAAGAAAGAAAGAAAGAAAGAAAATCTTGCCACTAGACCCAGATGGCACTGGAGGAGAGAGTGATATTGGGGACCTTGCACAGCCCTCCTTCACTTAAATCCAATACATTGCAAATCATGACATCACCTCATGCCATGGTCTTCTTTGAGAATGAAGGACAAATAACAACAACAGTGACTTCTCCACCTCACGGTACCATCTTGGGATTAATGAGGACTCATTCCCTAAGGTATTTGATGAAAGGAAAATTTGCAAATGTTTTATGATATTATATGACTCAGAATGAGGGTGGCAGGAAGACAGTGATTCTATGGGAAATCTTTCAAGAAAGGAAGATGTGGGGTTGATCTGCTTCACCAGTAATATACCTACCCAAAGATACAATGGTCTTATGAAGAAAATATTACGTGACTTTTCACCTTCCTTTAATATCTTATTGACTAACAAATAGAAGCTGCAAAATGAAGTTTTCTAAATCATAGCAAAATTTTGGGGAGATGACACTAGATTTGGAATCTGGAGACTTGGGTTTGAATCTTTATTTTTCCATTTGAATATAATGTTGGGCAATGGACTTTACTTTTCTGATTTCAGTCTGCTCATCCACAAAATGACTAGATGATCTCAAAAGTCATTCCCTGCCCTAAATCTGATGATATGAGATATTCTTAAAAAGAAAAATAAAGGAACCACAACTCTCTTGTATGAATGATAGTCTTTGAAAAAAATACTTGTACTTCCACTATTGTCTGCACAACCATGATTCCCATCAGCTACAGATAATGGAAAAGTCATAGAGTGGTGTGTTGATAACTAGAAAATTGGAATTAGAGGAACTATGGAAAATCAGGAAATAAGCATTTTCCTTATTAAAAAATGTATCATGAAGTTAAAACACATCACTAAACATGAACATTTTGATATGCAAAGAACAAAAAGGAGATTCTAACTGAAACTGAATTACTGTATATAATTTTCTAAAGTATATATTACATTTAAGGGGTATGTGTTACATTTACAGTTATACTACATTTGAATATATTAAATTTTATAGAATACATCAAGTATATATTATATTTAACATAGTAATAACAAAATGTGCTTGCTTTGTTTTGTTCCCTTTTGAATTTTCTTCCGCTCCCTTCTTCATATTTTAAAATGCTACATTGACACTCTTCTTTATTTCTTTTATTTTCACAGCACTATCATTAACCCACCCCCAACTTCCCCTTGTACTCTTCCCCACCAAAAAAAAATTTTAAATAAAACAACAGAGTCTTCCCTTGTAAAGAAAAATAACTGGGGCAGCTATGTGGTGCAGTGGATAAAGCACTGGCCCTGGATTCAGGAGGATCTGAGTTCAAATCTCGCTATAGACACTTGACACTTACTGGCTATGTGACTCTGGGAAAGTCATTTAACACTCATTACCCTCCAAAAAAAATAATAAGTATGCAAAACAAAATAACTTGTCAGTAGTAATCTGAAATTGTATGTGTATATGTATTATTATGTACTACCAGTCCATCACCTCTCTATCAAGACATGGGAAACGTTATTCATCCTCAGTCCTCTGAAGTCATGACTGGCCATTACATTGATAAGAATTCTGAAGTCTTTTTAAGCTGTTTTCCTTTGTATTTTATGGTCCTTTGTAAATTGTTCAGTTGCTTATATTCACTTATCTCTGAATCAAAACATACAAGTCTTCCCATGTTTCTGTAAATCCATGATATTTGTTATTTCTTAGGGTATGATAGCATTCCCTTACATTCATATAAAATAATTTGTTCAACCATTTCCCAAATGATGAGTACCCCTTTGTTTCTAGTTCTTTGTTACAATAAAAAGCACTGCTTCAAACTTTTTGTCATATATTGTTCCTTTCACTTTGCTTTTGACTTTTTAGGATACATTCCTGGTTGTGGTTATGCCAGATCAAAGGGTATGCACAGTTTAGTCATTTTATTAGATAAAGTTCCAAAGTGCTTTCCAGAATGGTTGAACCAACTCATAGCTCCACCAATTAATTAGTGTGCCTGTCATCCCATAGCCCTTCCACCAATTGCTACTTTCTTTATCATTTTTGATAATCTGATGGGTACTAGATAGAATCTTAAAAATTCTTTTAATTTGCATTTTTCTAAGTAATGACTTAGAATATTTTTAATATAGTTGCTGAAAGGTTGAAGCCAAGATGACCAAGTAAGGAAGCAGCCCACTGTAGCTCTCCCAGGTTTTCCCTTTAAACAGAGATAAAACTGCCTCTGAACTATCTGAGGAGCAGGGAAACAACCTACCAGTCTGGCAGGAAAGGTCTGTCTTACCTGGGTGGGAGGGAAGTGAAGTCCAGGAGTAGTAAATAATAGCAACAGCGTCTGGGCTTGAAGCAGGGGCCTACAGCATACCTCTGGGCTGGCTGAATAGTAGTGAAGCCCCACCCAAGCAGGTCAACAACAAATTCCCACTGCTGTGACCTCCCAGCAAAGAGACTATTTACAGAGCAAACCAGCTCCAGGGATTCAGTGGATCACAACAAAATTACACTTCCAGAGCCTGCTACCAGAGTGACTGGTTGCTATAAAAACCCAGCAGCAAAATACCACCCCTGGGCCAGACGATCAACAAGATCACTCCTCCAGGGCCAACTACCAAAAAGACTTTGCAAACTTTAGCAACTCAGCAAGTGGCTGGCACAAAAATGAGTAAAAAAAAAAAAAGAATGAAAAAAAGTTTGACTATTGAAGGCTACTTCAATAATAGGAAATATCAAGACACAAACATAGAGGAGGACAATAACAAAATGACTACAGGTTAACCTTCAAAGAGAAGTACAAAATGGTCTCAGGTCTAAAATAAATTCCTGAAAGAACTTAAAAAAGGACTTTGAAATTGTAATTAGAGTAGTTGAGGAAAGATTGGAAGTGATATAGGAGAACCATGAAAAAGAAATGCAAATAATAATATAAAAATACAAAAAAAAATTACTGAGGGAAATAAATCACTCAAAAACAGATCTAGTCAAATGGAAAAGTAATTACAAAAAGTCAATGAAGAAAAGAATTCTTTAAAAATTAAAATTGAGAGGGGGCAGCTAGGTGGCGCAGTGATAAAACACCAGCACTGGATTCAGGAGGACCTGAGTTCAAATGTGGCCTCAGACACTTGACACTTACTAGCTATGTGACCCTGGGCAAGTTACTTAACCCTCATTGCCCTAAAATAGATAGATAGATAGATAGATAGATAGATAGATAGATAGATAGATAGATAGATAGATAGATAGAAAGAAAGAAAACAAATGAATGAATGAATAACATTGAACAAATGGAAGCTAGCGACTCTATAAGACACAAGATATAATAAAACAAAATCAGAAAAGAAATATAAAATTTCTCATTGAAAAAAACAACTTATCTAGAGAATAGATCTAGGAGAGATAATATAAGAATTACTGGTCTACCTGAAAGCTATGACAAAAAAATAAAGCCTGTACATCATCTTTCAAGAAATTTTCAAGGAAAATTGCCCTGAAATATTAGAACCAGAGGGCAAAATTGATATTGAAAGAACTCACTGATTACTGCCTGAAAGAGATCCCAAAATGAAAACTCACTGGAACATCATAGCCAAATTTCAAAACTCACAGATTAAAGAAAAAGTATTGCAAGCAAACAAAAAGAAACAATTCAAATACCATGGAGTTACAGTCAGAATCACACAGGATTTAGCAGCTTCCATATTAAAGAATCACAGGGCTTGGAATATAATATACCAGAAGGCAAAAGATTTAGGTTTACAACCAAGAATTACATACCCAGCAAAATTGAATATAATCTTTCAAGGGGAAAAATTGGTATTTAACAAAATAGAGGAATTTCAAGCATTTTTTATTAAAAGGTCAGAGTTGAATGGGAAATCTGACTTATAAATAAAAGGTTCAAGTAAAATATAAAAAGGTAGAAAAGAAACAAGCAAGAAAAACTGTAAGAAATTTAATAAGGTTTCACTGTTTCTAGTTCTCCATGATAAGATAATATTTGTAAGTCTCAATAACTTTATTGTAAAAGTAAATATTAGTGCAATTCAGAGTATATGTAAAGAGCTTGTGGTCATAAGGTAATATTTAATGTATTATAATATTCATAAGTCTAAAAAACAGTAATATAAGAATGATTAGAACGAGTATATGTAGACAGAGTGTGTGATCATAAGGTGACATTGATGATACAACACCAAAGAAAACAAAATAAAGGGCTAAAAACAAATTGCATGGAAGAAGTATAAATAAAAATACTTAATCTGGAAAGGTGGGGGAAGGATGTACCAGGAAGGGTACAGGTGGTATATATGTATATTTATATATACACACACATAAATATATATGTTGTACATTTATGAGTTATTTAGGTCTTATTTCTATAGTAATTGTATTTAAACAAATTCATCATTTAAATTATTTATATAAATTGATATGTATATGTTATTTATAAAACAGTTATTTAAGGGTTTAAAATAATAAGTTATATGTATTAAAATTATATGTAAGTATATTTAAATGTAATCATGTAGAAAATTTATGTTATATATGACATATGTGTGTATGTGTATATTATATTTATGCTTGACATATGTATAAAATATAATTATTGTGGGAACCAATTTTTAATTGGGGAGTGTTAGCTAGGTGGCTTGCCACAATATTGGGGCAAGGAAGGAGATCGGCAGCCTCCCTCAAAACAGAGCAGGATTTATTTAACGAGAACAAACATAAAAAAAAAAAAACATAAACAGGATCAGTAGGATCAAGGGAAAGGAAATAAAATGGCAAAAAGGGAAATTATACAACCTGAATAACACCACCTCCCAGGAATAAGCTGAGAATACACAGCAGTGTCCTGTCGCCTTCCAGCTTCAAGCTAGAATGACAAATCTCCTCCCTTCTTCCCAGCAAACCCCAGATAGTCCCTAGTCAATTGGCTGGCTGCTCTGACAGTCACATGACTGTCCTCACTAGGCTTCCAATCATTATAATTTTGCCAGGCCTATGTAGGCGTCAGCGAGTGGTGATGACGTGAGGTGCCAGCACCATGGCGACAGCTACAACCAGTGGGTGGAGCACCGTGCCATTTGCGGAGCACCAGAGGCCAGTGTGCACACTGAGGTTGGGTTTTTTTTTAATTCTAGCCAAAATATGGGGTCATAAAAACCTCAAATAACAATTAATTCTTTACATTATATATCACATATAAAATTAAAAATTAAAAGAAAAGAAAAGCATTGGGCTTTTACAGCTATTTCTAATTATATCATCCAAAAAAAAAGGTTGAATCATTTCTTTTGAAAACAGCCTGTTCATATCCTTTGACCATCTATTGAGGGAATGATTCCTGTTCTTATATATTAAAATATGTAATTATACTTACATTTACTAGTCATGGTGAAGCATGGAAGACTTATGGCAGCAATTCTATAGAAATGAATTTTCTTCTTTCCATCCTTTATATTTTAAACTTCTCAGGGAATAGAATGAGGCAATTGCTAGGCCATCAGTTGAAGAAGTAGTCAAGTACTCCTAGTTAGAAATATCAGGGACAAGGCAATCATTTGAAGGTTTCTGATTCATCCCAAAGAGATGGAGGGATCTGGCAGGGTATCAGGAAGTGCATTGGAAATGAGAGTAACTGGCAAGCTAAGTGAGAACAGAAATGAGAGCCAGCTCAAGGAAGTTAGATGAATTGGTTTTGATCATGTATTAACTTAGGAGTAATAAAATGCTAACTCATTTTCACATAGCACTTGAAGGTTTACGTGTTTTTCTCACAACTCTGTGAAGTTGGTTATATAAGCAACCCCTTTTACAGATGAGGAAATTAAAGGCCACTGAGGTTCAGTGTTTTACCCATTGTCATTCAGTTAGTGATTGCTAGCCATGCAAGTCCAGCCAAAGTCTTCTGACTCTGAATATGGTACTCTTTATTTTGTTGCTTCTTTGCTTAATTGTACCCTGTAGTTAACTCCTTCATAAATCCATCTCTCCAACTACATCTGTCCAAGTGGGACTACTAAATTTCAATATCCATAAAATTTTTCAAAGCTAGAGATCTCCTTTTAAGAAATACCTGTCTACAGCAGGGAGAGATTAAAGCTTATGGCAGCTCCATTAATCAAATGGCAAATTACATACTTTAAATATTCATTTCATAAAAGAAAAATGTTACTAAGTAGGAAAATATTACCTGAAAATAGATCAAGCTGTTCAGAGAGGTGTTGTTTTCTGACCAGGATCCTGATGTGAACATAAGGTATAATCTGCTCATAATATGTAGAGTACAACTTTTTAAAAGACCTTAGGTCTGTTCAATGACAAATTTTGACAGTAGTTCTGTACTTAGGTCATTCGGCACCTAAACAGGAATCTCCCCTTTAACATACATGACATGAAATCATACAACCTTTCTTTGAACACCTTGAGTGATGGGGAGCCTCTTACCACCTGAAGCAACCTATTCCACTTATGCCTTATGGCACTCATTAAGAAGTTTTTTCCTTACATGGAGCCAAAAATCTGTCACCCTGCAATTTCTACCCATTGTTCCTAGTTCTGTCTTCTGGAATTAAACAGAATAAGCCTAATATCTCTTCCATGCAAGATGTTATAAGAGATTCTTATTCAGGTGCAATATAATCTATGTGGCTTAAGAGTTTTCTTCCAAACTATGAATGACAACTGTTCTCAACAATACAATGATCCAAGACAATCTCAAAGAACTATTCATGAAACATACTATCCACCTCCAAATAAAGAACTGATATTGATGGAACACAGAATGAAGTATGCCATTTTTCACTTTGTTTCTTTTTTTTATTCAAATTTTCTTGTACAAAATGACATAGTAATGTTTTACATAATTGTGCATGTATAATCCATATCTGATTGCTTACTGCCTCAGGAAGGGGAGGGGGGAGGGAAGGAGAGATAAAAATTGGAACTCAAAACTGTAATTAAAAATGTTTATTACTTTTTAAAAAAAAAAAGTTTTCTTACAATTTAATTCCATGATTCTTTGAAGGGGCATAATGGTTTTCTAGGCTGATTGAGGACCAAGGAATAAGAGTGATTTTTCTCTTTTCTTGGAGGAAGGAATATGTGTGAATTTCTCAGGCATATCACTTGACCTCTCTGTGCTTTTATTATTCATCAAATGGGAATAATGATAATTGATCTTCCTATCTCATAGGATTGCTATGGAGATCAAATGAGAAGGTACAGGAATGAACTTTGAAAATCTTAAAAGCACTCTTTGGAAAGAAGTGGGAGAAGATGAGGTCACTTTTTCTACACACTTTAGTGCACCTATATTTGCAGACCTGACTCCTAATGCCCTGGCTGCAGAATTCCTCATTCAACAATTCAGTTAAATTTAACAAATATTTCTTATTCACCTACTTTGTGCAAAGTAATTTGCTAGGCACTAAGGATATACAGTCAAAAATAAAACAGGCCTTCTACTCTAGAGTCTGCACTCTAAAATCAATAGAGGTTAATTTGAGGAAAAGAGAGAATGTTAACAAATAAGGAGACCAGAAAGGGCTTTATATAATAAGTATTACATAACCTGCTCCTTAATGGAAATAGTAGAAGCCATTTTTAATCATTGATTTTAGTTCCTAAGGATACATTAAGTATAGATTATAAAAAATATTGTGGCAAAAGGAGAACATTGGACACTCTCCTTCCCATTCTCTAATATGTGATTTTTATACATATTTGTCCTCTTTATTAATATTCTTTCTCAGAAATTCTCCTTTGATGATGTTTCATCATGGTGTGGAGAGGACATTGGGTTCTTGAGGGCAATTCCAGGACAAGAAAAGTTCTGGCACGTTCTCCCAAACTAGAAACAGTTCCAGTTCTGTCCCAGTGACAAACTGTTTCTACTGTTTGGGGAAGAACTTTGGCTAAGTACATGGCAGCTCATCACCAACACTTTGGTAAGTATATGATTAATTCTCTGCCATGACAATCCATGAAATTATATTATTACAAAATGGTCCTTTTAGTTGTGCAATAATGGTGATGGAATGATGGGAAAGGGGACAAGAAGTGGCTAGAATAACACCATTTTTAGGAAGTCTACAAATATTGGCTGTTGGTGTTCTACCCATGAAGTCTTTGTCCAATGACCAATGAGTCAACATATAGCTAGAGAAACAGGGCCACATCATATTTATATTCTTAGACTAAATGAAATCAAAAGGCATAAAGATGTATATTAAATGGAAGTATGACTCACAGATTCTCCTTGACAAGGTGAATAGATAAGTAATAATTTAATTTGGATCCTAAAGTTTTACTATGAACCCTGGATCATGTATTCTATACACTTAGTTGATTGTATGACTGTTATAGGAAAAAATCTACAACAGTTTGCCTCTCCCTCTTCTCATGTTTGCATTAATGATATCCTTGAAAGGGATTTTATAGAAATTTTAAAATATATATATTTGGGTTGGTAGGTGCTGGTATCTTCTAGGTCACTTTGTATTGGTGATAATGGCAACTGCAATCTTTTCTACTCTTTTGGAATCTTACCCTCTTAGAGATAGCTTAAATTGATCCCTCAGTACCTTTAAAATTGTTCTCTCTGGTATGCATTTCTTTGTTTTTGGACAGGTTCATTCATTCTTTTTAACTTTACCTTCTTAAATGAATTTTTTTGCATCTTCACATCACATACTGAAGTGTGAAGAATTCAAATATGGTGGTTTATTGTCACCAATGATGAAACTACTTCATCGTAGAAATACTAACAAACCTGTTCAAACTCATAACTATTTGTTGTTTTCCTTGAAGTTTAATTGATAAGTGCTTTTTGATAAGCTGATTTAAAATTAATGCCAACTTTTCTACAGGCTCATTTTCTCCTCTGCTATTTTTTTTTTGTGAAGTGAAGTGATAATACTTGATATCTTCTGTAATCATTCTCCATGTGTTGAAAATGAGAATTGAATTCTAAACCAATGCTGCCTGTGGCTGCCATGTTTTTTACATTTGACAAGAACAAATGTTTGCAGGCTCTGATGGTTTGGGGACTCTTTTGATCCCATAATTGTGAGAACTGCTTTATATCCATTGTAGTTCTCTAGGAAATGATACTATCCACAGTCAATGTCTTATATTTTATCTTTTTCCCATTTTTTAAAGTCAATAACTTGCCTAAATAGGTCAGACTGCACTAGTAATGTAGTGTTTGATAAACCCAAAGACTCCAGTTTCTGGGATAGGAACTCATTATTTGACAAAAACTGCTGGGAAAACTGGAAGATAGTATGGCAGAAATTAGGCATAGACCAACATCTTACACCTTATACTAAAATAAGGTCAAAATGGATGCATGATTTAGACATAAGAGGTGATACCATAGGTAAATTAGGAGAGAAAGGAATAGTGTACCTATCAGATTTTTGGAAAGGAAAACAGTTTATGACCAAACAAGAGATAGAGTATATTATAAAATGCAAAATGGATGATTTTGATTATATTAAATTTAAAAATTTTTGTACAAACAGAAGCAATGCATCCAAAATTAGAAGGGAGGCAGAAAGCTGGGAAACAATTTTTGAGGCCAGTACTTCTGATAAAGGCCTCATCTCTAAAATATATAGGGAACTAAATCAAATTTATAAGAATCCAAGTCATTCCCCAATTGAGAAATGGTCAAAGGATATGAACAGGCAGTTTTCTGATGAAGAAACCAAAGCTATCTATTCCCATATGAAAAAATACTCTAAATCTCTAATGATTAGAGAGATGCAAATTAAAACAACTCTGAGGTACCACCTGACACCTATCAGATTGGCTAAAATGATAAAAAAGGAAAATAATAAATGTTGGAGAAGCTGTGGGAAAATTGGAATACTAATTCATTGTTGGTAGAGCTGTGAACTGATCCAACCATTCTGGAGAGCAATTTGGAATTATGCCCAAAGGGTGATAAAGCTGTGCATACCCTTTGACCCAGCAATACCACTTTTAGGTCTTTTCCCCAAAGAAATCATGGAAAGAGGAAAGGGACCCACATGTACAAAAATATTTATAGCTGCTCTTTACGTGGTAGCAAGGAATTGGAAGTTGAGGGGCTGCCCATCAATTGGGGAATGGCTGGACAAGTTGTGGTATATGAATACAATGGAATACTATTGTGCTGTAAGAAATGATGAGCAGGAGGAGTTCAGAGAAACCTGGAGGGTCTTGCGTGAGCTGATGATGAGTGAGATGAGCAGAACCAGAAGAACATTGTACATAGTATCATCAACATTGAGTGTTGATCTACTGTGATGGACTATATTCTTCTCACCAATGCAATGGTACAGAAGAGCTCCAGGGAACTCATGATAGAAGAGGATCTCCAAATCCAAGAGAAAAAAAAAAAGAAAGAAAAAGAACTGTGGAGTATAGATGCTGAATGAACTATACTATTTATTTTGTTTTTGGTGCTGTTGTTTGTTTTTCTATTTTGAGGTTTTTCATCATTGCTCTGATTTTTTCTCTTATAACAGGACTAATGCAGGAATAGGATTAATGTTATTATGTGTATATATATATATATGTGTGTGTGTGTGTGTGTGTGCGTGTGTATCTATATCTATATGTCTATAGATATATAGACATATAGATATAACCTATATCAGATTACCTGCTGTCTAGGGGAGGGGGGAGGGAGGGGAGGGAGGGAGAAAAATCTGAAATTGTAAAGCTTATATAAACAAAAGTTGAGAACTATCTTTACATGTAACGGAAAAAATAAAATACCTTATATGTTAAATAAATAAATATATAAGTCAGACTGGAATGGTTGTTATTGAACACAGCGTCTACTTACTCATCTTTATCTTTGCTTTAAAACTTGATACTGGGGGGCGGCTAGGTGGCACAGTGGATAAGCACCGGCCCTGGATTCAGGAGTACCTGAGTTCAAATCCGGCATCAGACACTTGACACTTACTAGCTGTGTGACCCTGGGCAAGTCACTTAACCCCCATTGCCCTGCAAAACAAAACAAAACAAAACAAAAAAAACTTGATACTGATTTTGACCTTTGCTATAACCAACCAATTATGTGACTACATACAGATTGCTACTTCTGAAATGACTATTTCTTTGGTAACAGATCATTTCTGTTAAGATATGGACAGTCTAATTTTTTCTGATATTGTTCAGTGTTGGCTGTACACAGTGTTTTCCAAGTCTATTCTTAAAAGAAGTTTTGTAAACTACAAGCTTAAGCTTCTATGTTATTTCACATCTTAACCTCAATTCCTATTTTCCAATGTTTTTTTTTCACCATCCTACTCTTTCCCCATTTTTGCATTGAAGTAATAAATTGAATCATCAAAATCTGTTGCAGTCACAAGAATCAAGAAATATGTTTATTTCACTTGAAGATTATCAAGTTCCCCAGGGTTTCTCTAATTCTTCATTCTCTACATCAGATTTTGGCACATAAACTTTAAATATCTTCATGGTAGTTCCCTTGTTCATCATAACCACGATAATGATGATTCAATTTATTTCAGTTCAATTCAACAATTATTAAGTGATTGTTGTCTCCACTGCATGTCCAGAAGAAAAACTTTAAGGAGACCAGATGTTCTACTCAATTGTCTTTTGCCTATATTTTAAAATCTGGAGCATAGAAGCCTATAAGAGAAGGGCCTTCTCCTTCAATCATTGAAAGCACACCTCTCAGTGGCATATTCCCAAACACCAAAGTTAGAATTTTACCACAGACCCTGCAAATCCCTTATTTGGCTAATTCTATCAAAGGTCCATATCACAATTCAACTCAACTAAATAAATATTTATTAAGTTCCTACCACATGCAAGACACTGTCCTAGACTCTGGGGATACAAAAACAAAAGGAAAGACCTGATGTTAAAAGTTTCATTTTACTTGGGAGTGGGGGTAGACTAGAAGATTTCATGTACACAAGAAAATACAATGTAATTTTATAGATCATAACTAATAACTAATATTTTATTACTTAATTATACTACTGTGTATTGTAAAGTGTTACACTAAATATTAGGCAAAAAGAAAAAGCAAAAGCATCCATTTTGAAAGCATTTTATAACGAATATATTTCATATGTATACATATATATATATATATATATATATATATATATATATATATATATATATATATATTGTTTGTTTGTTTTTTGCAGGGCAGTGAGGGTTGTGACTTGCCCAGGGTCACACAGCTAGTAAGTGTCAAGTGTCTGAGGCCGGATTTGAACTCAGGTACTCCTGAATCCAGGGCCAGTCCTTTACCACTGCACCATCTAGCTGCCCCCCAAACATATATTTTTTAAAAATTTGGGGGGGAGGAAATGAGGGATAAGTGACTTGCCCAGGGTCACATAGCTAGTAAGTGTCAAGTGTTTGAGGCCAGATTTGAAGTCATGTCCTCCTGAATCCAGGGTTGGTGCTTTATCCACTGCACCACCTAGCTGGCCCCCATATATTTTTAAAAGATTTGTTCGTGCTATCTTAGTCCTAAATTTTCTTGGTAGTAGTAATTCCAATTCCTGAGTTCCATAGCGAATTCATTAGTTGTTATCTGGATGAAAGTGTTGATTTCTTTGGATATTCCTTTACATATATGGAAACTCATGTCATTGACTATGGCTAAGTAATCTGTAAAGAGCCAATAGAACAGACCATTGACAGGAGTTCATTGTGAATACAATATTAAATTATTATCATTACAAATGCTTTATGAGTTAAAGTTTGTCACCCCAATCTATGGGTCAATTTTCATCAAAGTCTGAAGAACTAGAATACAGATTAAAACAGGCTTGAGAAACTTTTCTTCCTTTTCACACTATGTGAAACTGCATTTCAGAAAGGGAGTATTTTTCTGTTAGCCAAAATCCAAAGGGAAGATTTGTTTTTTACTTGTGTATCTCACATAAAAGCTCTTGCTAAATCCCTTGTCATTTAAGAGCCACTGCCCCCTAAATCAGACGCATAAAATGTGTAGTTTGTTTAATTCGATGCTATGTTTTTCTTCTGACCCAAAAAATATGTAATACCCATATTCACGAATATGGTTGCTTTTTTGTTAAATAGATAAACTGGGATTGAGGCAGAAAGCTTTCATAGAATCATAGATCTTAGGGCTTCATCCCATCTGTGCCCAAGATCTGAAAGGGAAAATCTCACAAAATGAATGAAAATAACAACTATTTGATCTCCTTTAATAGGAACAGTTAGCATTCAATGTTCCATCTTATTATATTTGAAGAGCTGAATAAAACATTATAGCAAGAATTACTCAACGAGACATGTTTTTTTTCATGAAGAAAAGTTTGCTAAATTATATCATAAAAAATATATGTTCTTTGCTGCTTTCCCAGGGAGTCTCTTCTGCTTTGGTCTTACTTTTCTCCCCTCATTCTTGTGGTTTCTAGGGGGACAACCTATTTTGCACAAAAACAATACTATCTAGATAACTCCTGGTAGTAGAAGAGAACTGTTTGCTCCTCTCATACGAGGTATCAGTGCCTTACTGCTCTTTTAACTTCAGGGCTCCATGTTGGTCCCTTCTACTTGCCAGAAGGCTAGATTTAGGAACTTCTGCTATTCCTTGAGAAAGCTAGATCCAAAAGTTTTCACCACTTTACCACTATCCTCAGTTTGCTGATATTTCTGGACCAAACAATTTCATCACTGCCTCTCCATGTCTGGGTTCAGGAATTCTTGCTACTTCAACAGTACCCCTGGATACTTCCATCTACTGGGACCTACCCACTGCCTCTGCATGACTGGCATCTAGTCCGCTTCATATCTATTGTTCTCATTGCTGAATGCTCTTGAAATGAGCCTTTCAATGTTTTGGAAATTCATACTTTTGTTAGTAGGGGAAATCTGGCTTAGTTGAATCTCAAACCAAGTTTTCTACAAGCTTCTTGTTACAATGATTTTCTTTTCTCTTTTGTCATTCAATATTCTTTTGTAGTATTACATCATAATCTGCTGTAATGTTTTATAAATGACAGTATACTCTAAAAAGGGATTGTCCTAAGTTTGTCATGGCTCTTAAAAATTTGATCGAGTATCTAATAACTGTACTCTTTAAGCCTCCTCACTGTGGCAATCTTTAAGAAATGGTAATAAAGGGGCAGCTAGATGGCGCAGTGGGTAGAGCACCAGCCCTGGAGTCAGGAGGACCTGAATTCAAATCCAACCTCAGACACTAAACACTTACTGACTGTGTGACCCTGGGCAAGTCACTTAACCCCAGTTGCCTCACCAAAACAAAACAAAACAAAACAAAACAAAACAAAAGAAAAAAAAAAGAAATGGTAATAAAACTTACTAGCTGTGTGACCCTAGGCGAGTCACTTAACCCCTATTGCCCCACAAAAAAAGAAAAAGAAAGTAAGAAAGAAATGGTAATAAAGTCAGTATCTTTACTGTTTTCTATTTTCTGTTTTTAGTTATTTAAATTATTATTATTCAGCCAATTTTATTATAGAAAAGGTTTCTGTTCTGGTATGAGTTCAACTAGGTCCTTTAGAGATCACTTTTGATTTTATGATCCTCTGAGAAAGCCATTTAAAGATGATGGCTTCGGGGGCAGCTAGGTGGCACAGTGGATAAAGCACTAGCCCTGGATTCAGGAGGACCTGAGTTCAAATCTGACCTCAGACACTTGACACTTACTAGCTGTATGACCCTGGGCAAGTCACTTAACCCTCATTGCCCTGCAAATAAATAAATAATATATAAAGATGATGGCTTCAGTTCCATTAAGCAATAGACATTAATCCAGCACTTGTTATATATGCAGTGACTTATTCTAAGTAACTGGTGTATATAACTTAATACATGACAGAGCTCCTACCTTCAAGAAGCCTCTAGGATTGCGAGAAATGATGTTCAATTATGGAAAATGAGTTAACAAAGAAGTGCCATGGATGAGTACCATGGGAAATCAGAAGAGGAAAAGATCACTGGGATTTAAATGGTTATGGAAGTCTTCATAGACAGATTGGGCCATGAGCTGCACAGGCATGAGTAGGATGTGAACACTCATACAGGTTGAGAGAGTACTTACCAAAAGAAATGGGAGGGAAAATGCTGAGACCTTTGACTCCACATGATACCTTAAGAGTCTGTATCAGTTTCTAGTATTGACCAATGAGTTCCTCCTTTGCAGATCAGGTCCCCAAAACTCTAGGGTCCATCATCAGGTACACTGCCAATTTCCAATTAGAAATCAGGCTAAAAATTAAAAACCACAAATATGAACACAAATAGAAAAGACAATTTATCCATTACTCTCTAACGTATTTAAAATGGAAATGGACTTGAGGGGTCATCTAGTTTAACCTATCTTTTTTAGTAAAGGAACTGATATCTAGGGAGGTAAGTGGTTTACCCAAGGTCACAAAGATAGTAAGAGGCAAAGACAGTATTTTAACTTAAGCCTTTAATATTCTTAGGGAATATTCTTTCCACTATACTGCAAGAAGATATATGAAACTCTTGTCCTGACTTCTGGCTGTCACAGTCATTATCTATGTAGATAACAGAAGAGAGAAGAGACATCTTTTCCATCAGCTTGAACACAAGTTCAAATCTGGATAGGTTAGTAATCCCCCAACTTTGAAAAGGTTCTCCTAACCAATTATTCCATTTCTGTCAGTGATGTTGTTTCTGGTTTTGAATCTTTCCTCTCCTACATCCAATATATCCCCAACTCAAATAATTTCTACCTTCAGAAAATCTCTAGGATTGACCTTTTGCTATCCATTCTTGCTCCCCACAATAGGCCAGATCCTTAATACTTCATGCCTAGAAAATTGTGAAAGTCTACTAGCTAGTTTCTGTCTATCTCATCTCTTTCCCTTCTCTGTATACCAATGACGGTTTTCATCAGATCACAGTAGTCCATTTTTCACTATATATCTCTCTGCTTAGTTTTCATGGCCCTCTCAAATTGGGCTTCATTGTATTTATCAATCCTTATTTCCCACTCCTCCCGAACACGCAACTTCACTGTCGCCTGAACATTTTTAACGAACTATATTACTAAATATGCACACTAACACTTGAGAAGAAACTCAGTCTTCCCACTAACCACTTGAATCAATTCTACCACAGACAAATTTGCAAATCAGTGTAAGACCTAATTTATTTTCTGACAGTCTGTAAAACAGACACAAATAGCATTTAATGTGGAAGTCTCCTTGTTAACAATTTGAGTACATCTTGTATTTTTATTATCCCCTATCTTGAATTCAGAAGATTAAAATCATGCCCAAGTTGTACATTACCCTTGTTATCTCTGTGGAAAATATGAGTGCATGAAGACCACGATATAGAAGAAGTGTCTTATCTCATATAGAAGAATATATATCATATGTCTGATATGTCATATTTTACATACAGAAAAGATTGCTTTCCTTTGGAAAAGGACTGTGCTGCAAAGAAATGGGTTTTGGGGAAAATGTGCTGCAAAGAAATGTAAAAGTTAGTTTTCTTTGAAGTAAAAATGAACAGTATATCAAGTATTGTATTTCTCATGATAATAAAAGGGAACCTTTAGATTAAGCAAGTTCTTATTGCCTCAGAGCCTCTAAATATAATCTCTTTGTCCATGACTAGTTTTTTTCAGGTCATTTTAAACTACCATATAACTTCAAAGATTTAGATTAATTGGATGTAGTGCAATCTAGATTGTTAAAGTGCTGAATTATAGAATGGTCTAAAAAGAAATTCAGTTTTCAAGAAAATATGTTGCATGCCTACTGTGTGTCGAGTATTATACTATGACCTGAGGAGGCTACAAAAAAGACTAAGTTATCTTCCCTGACCTCAAAGAGTTTATAATCCGGTCAAGGAGATAAAGTAACAAAAATAACTTTAATAATGTATGGTAAGTACCGTAAGAAAGGCACAAATAGCCATTTACATGGAAGAATACTCACTTCAAACTGATGTACAAATTTTCAACACGTAATGTATGCAAAGCACTTGGGTATACACAGATGTCAAAGGACAAAACCATGTACAAGTGGAGCAACAAGGGCTCAGGACAATAATCCATATCTTGTAAAAGGCCCACAGTGGAAAGGAAGAAATCATTCCTACTCCTGGACCATTCCTGGACATATCTGCTATATATCCTTTCTAAGAACACACACACACACACACACACACACACACAGAGATGAAGACAGAGAGAGATGGGGGGGGACGCAGGAAGAGGGAGAGAGAGAGAGAGAGAGAGAGAGAGAGAGAGAGAGAGAGAGAGAGAACGAGAACGAATAATTTCTCCTAAAAATAATAATGATGGTGTAATTCTCAGGGAAATATAGGAAATTTACACAGGAAACCTGTGCCCTATTACTAGTGTTTGGGACTCACACTGGATTCAAATTGGAGGCTCCTTAATATTTATTTTTCTTGCATTTGCAACTGTCCAAGGTTTTATCAGGGAACAGAAGAATTTGGTTTACTTTGTCCCCACTGAGAGTTTACCCTGAGAATATCAGGATTTCACTTCTGTTTAAAAAAAAAAACCTCAGCTCTCATGCAAGCATTCAGGCTAACAAGTTATCAAATAAAGGATAAGTTTTATTTGATCCAGTGAAAACAACAATAATAAACACAACAAAGACAAAGAAGTCATGTCCAAGCCCATTAACAGGCAATACAATTCCCCTTTCCTCTTTAGTACACTTCCAACATCTCCCCATTTAAATAGTCCTCCAGACTTAAAGTTCTGTTTTACATGGGTCACCAACTCTGCCCTACCTCTCCGTACTTAAACAAGGAAAATTAGGAATGTCAGTCAAGCAACCTTCCACTCTTGTAGGTCTTACATTCCCTAAGGATGTACAGTGCACATGACTCACAGTCCTAGTGAAGGGAGAGGTACAAGTTATTCTTCCACTTGCTGTGCCAATCCTTCTGATCTGCATGTCCATCTGGCAATGGCTCCTACCTTTCTTCAGTGTCTCTATATGGTACTGATTCCTTGATACAAATGCTTCCCTGAAGGAATGAATGGTTCCTACAAAAGACAAGCAGTTTCTCTGAAGATCTTCATGGTTGCATCTGACTCCCTCAATTTCCCAATATATGTATTTTTGACTCATTATTGGTCTGTGCCTCCAACTCTCCTGTAGAGTAGGGATGAGTCAAGGCACTGAAGGTGGCCATAAGGGTAAGAAGTATAGTATAATGTAAGTAAGAGAAGGGAGATAAGTTTAAGGATGAAGGAGGCTGTGCTCAGACAGTGGAATTACAAAATTCTATATTTTGGAGGTGTTATAATTGCATCAGATTTTGAGTTCTAAAGTTTTAACTGTTCCAGCAGCACAGTGTACAGAACTTAACACAGGGAAATGGGAGTCCTGGGTTCAATTCTTTTTGGGGGGGACAGGGGGGTTAAGTGACTTGCCCAGGGTCACACAGCTAGTAAGTGTCAAGTGTCTGAGGCCAGATTTTAACTCAGGTCCTCCTGAATCCAGGACTAGTGCTTTATCCACTCCGCCATCTAGCTTCCCCCATGGGTTCAATTCTTGACTGATACTTCTTACCTCTGCAAGTCCTTTTTGTGCAAGTCATTTAACCTTCCTCTGCCTCACTTACCCTAATTGTAAAGGACACTATAATACCTCTCTTCCCTATCTTATAGCATTATTATGATTAGTAAGTGAGAATAAGGGTAAAAGGCAAATCTTAAAGCACTCTAAAAATGCTGGTTGAAATTATATTAGTAGTACTATCACACTATCTACATCACAGTTGTTATGAAGAAAGTGTATTATAAACCTTAACTTATTATATAAATGTGAGCTATTATTATCATATGGGTTAAATCAGAAAGAGTAATTCAAAAGAAGAAAGATCTTTGAGGAATGAATAATGGCAGAAAAATAACTCTATTTGCCCTCTCCTTGCCCTATCAGGCAGGAGGAGAGGGAGGAGAGGCCTCCAACAGAGAATATTGCAAGGAATTTGTTACCCTACCAGGAGATCTAGGCTCCAGTTAAAACAAGAAAGTGGGGGAAACTTTGACTGGAAAGTTAGAAGATACAAAGTATTTGCCGAGACTAGAATAGGTATCCTAAAGCACAATAGGATGGGCTAGAAGAAAGAACAAGTCTAAAAAGGGTCCAGGGAGGGGTTGGACTGATTGGAATAGAGTTGAAGGCTCAGGAGACTTAGAATAACCATAACAAAGCAAAAAGAATTTTTAAAAATAGATATAACTCAACCCACGTCTAAGAAGAAATCAGCTTTTATGAAACTATATGGATCACAATGGTCAAATTGTAGCCAGTTGGCAAGACTGTTCCCTTTCCCCAATGGACTACTGTGTTTGCACTCTCCCTATTAGGTTTGCCTGTCATCCATCATTACATGGACTTGTCTAGCAGAGCTTTACATGTTTATTTCTGCTTTTTTCCTTAGGCATCTGCCCCATGGCTCGTGTTAGCAACAGGATTATTAAGAAATAAGACAGGAAAGCTATACTGAAGTCAAATCATTAAGGGCCTTGAATGCTAGGTTAAGGTGTATACATTTAATTGGGTAGGCAAAGGGGAGCAATTGAAGATTTTTAAGCATGATGGTCAAATGATCAAATCTGTACTTTAGAAAGATTGATTTGGTGACACTAAGTAAGGGAAATTAGAGCTAAGGAGAGCCTGGAGGCAGAGGAACAGTTAGCATGCTATTATAATAGTCCCAGACAAGGGGTAATAAGGGTCATCACTAGGTGTTCTCCATGGAGGAAACGGAAAGGAAGGGAAATTTATTCTATTATTCTCAAGTAGATGATCAGAGTGGTGAAGATATGGGTGACAATGTCCTTAGGCTTAGGAACTTACTTTAGTATACGTACCAATACGTACTTGAACATACTGGTTTTTCATTTCAGCAAACTTCCCAACTCTCATGAGCCTTCACTATACTTCAAACACAATAGCAAAAGTTATAACTCAATTTTACCATTATCTGTATGCATCCTTCTGTAATTCCAGGGGCAGCTAGGTGGCTCAGGGAATAGAGCACTGGCCCTGGAGTCAAGAGGACCTCAGTTCAAATCTCACCTCAGACACTTGCTAGCTGTGTTAACCCCAATTGCCTTAAACATCCAGGGCCATCTCCATTCATCCTGAGATATAGATAGATAGATAGATAGATAGATAGATAGATAGATAGATAGATAGATAGATAGATAGATAGATAGATAGAGATCTAGATCTAGATCTTGCCACTGGACCCAGATGACTCTGGAGGAGAGTGAGGTTGGTGACTTTGCACAGCCCTCTCTCACTTAAATCCAATTCAGTTCAAGTCATGACATCACCCTGATGTCATGGTCCTCTTCGACAATGAAGGACAAACAACAACCACTGTAACTCCATGATCTAAGAATGAAATCCCTCTATCTGATCACGTCTTCTCTTTCTACTTCTCCACAGGCTTATAAGGTACAGGTCTTCATCTTCCCTGGGACCTCTTGTCACCCAATTGTATCATCGACTTCCAATCTATCACTCTTCCTCTTGTTTCCCTTTCTTCTCTTTGCAATCTTGATCCAATAACAGACTCCCTGGATCTCTTTTCTTATGCTTTGTCCATAGGTTACCCCAACCATCTACCTTAGCATAGCACGTGTGTGCTGTTGGACACTGCTGGAAGAAGTTACACAACCATTCTGACTTCAATATAAATCTGTTATTTAAGTTGGCCCCTTATTGTTGTGTAACAATCCTGCCATTTCCCCTTGTCTCTTTATCATACTCGTCATAGAAGTGTCTGCAAACCTCTTCTCTCCTCGAGACTTGGCTATCAGCTCAGCTTCATCTTCCACTTTGCTGAGAAAACAGAGGCCATCCATCATTAACTCCCTCTTCCTCCCAATTCTATACCTCAAGATCTCTTAAAATTTCTCTTCTCCTTTGCTCCAGTATCTGGAAAAGGGGTAGCCATTCTCTCTGAGAAGGCCAAACCTTCTACTTATGCCTTAAATTTTACCAGCATTTCAACTCCTCAATTTTCATTCCCTCTCTAACTGCTGTCCTTTGCTGCTGCCAACAAACATGTCCTGGTATACCCATCATTAAAAGGTCTTCACTTGATATTAAGTTTCCTAAGCTTTCACTGTCATTACTCAATCATTTTTCAGTAGTGTCTGACTCTTTATGACCCCATTTGGGGTTTCCTTGGCAAAGATACTGGAGTGGTTTGTCATTTCCTTCCTAGCTCATTTTGCAAATGAGGAAACTGAGACAAACATGGTTAAGTGACTTATCCAGTATAACACAGCTAGAGAGTGTCTGAGGCTGGATTTGAACTCAGGAGAAGATAAGTCTTCCTCACTTCAGGCCCAGTGTTTTATGCACTAAGGAGCCACCTAGCTGCCCCCACTTTTCACTACCAAACTCCTAGAATAAGCCATTGACATTTGTTGCCTTTACTTTTCTTCTGGGCAGGTAGGTGGCACAGTGAGATAGAGTGCTAGTTCTGGAGTCAGGAAGACCTCAATTTAAACCCACCTCAGACACTAGCTGTGTGACCTTGAGCAAGTCACGTAGCCCTGTTTGCCTCAGTTTCCTCATCTGTAAAATGAACTAGAGGAGGAAATGGCAAACCACTCCAATATCTTTGTCAAGAGAACCCCAAATCGGGTCATGAAGTGTCAGAGATAGCTGAACGACAAGCTTTCTTTTATTCATTTCTAAACCTGTTCCAATCTGACTTCCATCATTCAACTGAAATTGCTTTCTCCAGGATTATTGCTAAATCTAATGACCTCATCTCAGTCCTCATCCTTCTTGGTCACTTCACAAAAATCGGAATTTTCTCCCTGAGTTTTTCTGTGACAATATACACCTTGGATTCTCTTCTTCTCAGTCTGACTGCTCCTTTTCTCTCTTGATAGATCATCATTAATTTCCCACTCTGTAATAATGGGTGTCTGTCAAGGTTTTGTCCACTTCTCTTCTCTCTGTATGTTCTCTTCGTTGATACTATCATCAGTTCTTCCAGGTTCAATAGTCATTTCTATGCAAATGATCACCAGATATATTTGGTTCTAGTGTCTTTCTTAAGTACCACTTCCTCATCACCCACTACTTCTTGACACTTCCAATTAGATGACCCATAGGCATCTAAACTTCCAAAATGCAATACATTACCTTCCCCACCTAAATCCACCACTCCTTTAGACCACTCTTCTGTTTGGGATACCATCACCCTTCCAGTCATCCAGGTTAGCAACCTTAAAGATATTCAATCTGTTCTCTTCCCTCACTATGCCTCACCATATCAGTTGCCAAATCTTGTTAAGACTACTTTCTTTTAGGGGGCAGGTAGGTGGCACAGTGGATAAAGTACTGGCCCTGGATTCAGGAGGACCAGAGTTCAAATCCAGCCTCAGACACTTGACACTTACTAGCTGTGTGACCCTGGGAAAGTCACTTAACCCTCATTGCCCCAAAGGAAAAAAAGACTATTTTATCTTGGGTTCATCTACTTCTCACCCCTCACATGACTACCACCCTAGTTCAGAACCTCAGCAGCTCCTGACTATATATTATAACAGTCTGCTGACTAGACTCAGCTTCTCCAATCCATCCTTTCCACAACTGCCCCCCCCAAAAGAACCTCATTAAAGCACAAGTTTATCTACATCATTCTCTCCTTAAGAGCCCATTGCATCCAGGATAAAATACAAATTCAGGATGACACTAAAAGCCTTTTACAATCTGAGATCATACTCCCTTTCCAAGCTTATTTCATATTACTCACCTTCCCATAGTCTCCATTTCAGCCAACTGGCCTATTTACAGCTCCCTGAATTTGGCATTTCATCTTACACCTCCACACATTTGTATGGGCTATGCCTCATGGCTGGCAATTGCTAGATTCTTTCAAGGTTCATCTCAGGTTACAGTTCCTATGGGAAGCCATTCCTAATTTTACTAGGTGCTAGTGTACTGTCTTTCCTCAAATAAGTTGATCCCACTCATAGAATCTAAAGTTCTTGAGGGCTAGGATTGCATTTTATATTGTCTTTTTATCCTCAGTTTCTAGCACAGGCTATATACATTCTCATCGCATCAAACTGTTTAGAATCAACTAAAGAAATGAAATGTTTATCCTTAAGAGAAGAAGACTTTTGGAGGCTAAGGGCTGTCTTTATGTTCTTAAAGAGTCATCATGGGGGCAGCTAGGTGGCGCAGTAGATAGAGCACTGGTCTTGGATTCAGGAAGACCTGAGTTCAAAGCCAACCTCAGACACTTGACACTTACTAGCTGTGTGACCCTGGGCAAGTCACTTAGCCCTCATTGCCCCGCCAAATATATATATATTTAAAAAAAGAGTCATCATATGGGATGGAAACTAATCTTGCTTTTCTTAGTCCCAGAGGGTTGAAGTAGGTACAATGGATAGCAGTTGAAAGGCTTCATGTATGGAAAAAAAAAAAAACACTTCACAGTTAAAGGTGCTCCACAGTAGAATGGGTTACTTCAGGAGGTAATGAGTTCTTCATTACTGGAAGCCTTCAAGTGCACATTGGATGACCACTTGCCAGAGATGTTGCAAAAGGGGTCGCTGTTCAGGTCTGGGTTGGACTAGCTGGTCTCTGGGGTCCATTTCAACTCTGAGACTCTGCAAAATACATTAATTCAACTTAGAATAAGAAAAAATGTTGCCTAGAAATGTTCTTTAGGCTATTTGCTTTAATGAATGACAATTATTTGTAATTAGCATATAAATTCATCTTGTATTAATGGGTATCTCTAAAGTATTTGAGGGGGCACTTCTACTGTGCTTCAATTAAGAGTTATGTATTTGAAGCATTCCCTCTTTAATTTCATTTATGCTACTAATTTTCACCATGAAAACTAAAAGGCAAAGTCAATCTATAGTCCAACACTGATCAAAACTGCCACAGATTCAAGTGAAATTGAATTTTGCTTTATTTTTACATGAACCAAATTCTGAGGTTAGGGTTGCCTATACAGAGTCATCCTACTGAGGAAGCTTGAAAAACAAGGTCTTATGGTGAAAGGGGAAAAATTTTAAACAATCTTCCTAGTTTATGCTGTTCCTTTTGATGTATATCTTCAGGGGAATCTAAATTTGACTGTTTTCAAATAAAGAGCTTCTTTTAACTTCTCCCAATATTATAGAGTTAGTAAGAATTCTCTAAAGTGGCTTCTCCCCCAGTTTACAAAGCATCACTAAAGCTGATTGTAGGAGAGAAAGGGATTTCAAATCTTACTCCCCACCTCTATGCAGTGATAGAAAAATTAGTACTTGTTTAAAAGCTTTGCAGGCTCCTGCAGAGTTGAGCCTCTCTGCAGCAAATGGAAGAATTATTCCATCCACATAGAACTGGTCAGGGAGAGAACTTAGAAAAAAAAAATCCAAATAGCTTTTCAGTGTGTACTTAGATCTTACCTAAGTCTTTGTGACATGGAAGACCCTTTCAGAACTAATGGTATTTTGAAAACTATAATAATTGTATCAAAATCTGGACATCTACTAAAATGTATTATTTTCTCTTGTCCAATATACTTATTTTTACGTATCACATAAGAATCTGTTGACCATTAAAACAGTGTATCTCCTACATATAATGGTGAAATAACATTCTTATAGGGATGCCATAAGTATTTTGAGTCCTTTTCAGGATTTATGCTGCAATGGTCATAAATCTTAGTAGTATTTGTTTTGTCCATGGAAATAATAGATAAGATCAAAGCTGGTCTAATTGTGTGCCTAGTTGTTTCATAGGTTGCCATATATCATTTATACTCATCATTGAACAAGTTCCCCTTTATTATATCTGGTGCCTCAGTTTCTCAATCTGTAAAATGAGAGTCAGAGGAATTGTACTACCAGATTCAGGATTCCTGCAAGAAAAGCACTAGAACATGAGTTTAATTCAATCAACATTTCTTAAGTGCTTTCTATGGGTCAGGAACTGTGCTAGCCTCTTTGACTGCAAAGACAAGCAGAAAAGTCCCTGTTTTCTAAGAGAATACCCTCTACTTAATGAGAGCCGAGATTGTTTTTTTGTTTTGTCTTTGTCTAGAGTCTAGAACAGTGCCCTGCTTTTTGTAGGTGTTTAATAAATACTTTTTGGATGACTGAATGTAAAACTTCAAGAGTTACATAAATATGGATTCTTTTCTGCATGTTCACTGCATGTAGTACTTAACTAAAATATCCTAGTTGTAGCCCATACAGTCAGAATTACCAGGTTTCCAAATGTGTTGGTAATGGGACACTTAAATGCTAACAAGCAATATCCTAGAGATAGAGGTTACTGGAAAAGATTTAGTAATTACCATAATCAATTTCCCCCATTTTTGTCTTGTTAGACAATGGTCCTAGCATCTTTAAAATTTTTAGGTATTTTCTCAGTACCTTGCTTTTAAATCAACAAAAGTATTTATTAAACCTATTGTGCTCTTAACATGGCCAGGGAAAAGATACAAAAGAAATTAGAACAGTGGGCCCTGCCCCCCCCCCAGGTTAGTATCTTACTTTTTAAAGTCGGGTTTTAGAATACTTATTTCCAAAGCACCGGGGCTCAAAGACAGAATCCACATTTTTAAAATGATCTTAGGTTACAAATAGTAACTCATAAACAACCAGGAAGCTCTTTTGAAAATGCAAAACTTTTCAAGGTATACAGTGAAAAGAGATCAAGATTGTGTAATGAAAAAGAGTACTCAATTTATAATCAAATCTGAATTTTAATCCTGGTTTTATTTAGTGGCTCTGTGATCTTGGATAAATCTCTTAGCCTGGCTAGACTTCAGTTTCTTCATTTGATAAAGCTAAGCTTCTTTCCAGCTCCAAGTCCTATGAGCCTATTTTTATTTTGAGATCATCACAGAAAGTTGCTAAATACAGTAAAAAAAGATTATAAGTACAGTATATCTAGACTGCTGTTGTTCTGCAAAAAAAGAAAGAAAGAAAGAAAGAAAGAAAGAAAGAAAGAAAGAAAGAAAGAAAGAAAGAAAGAAAGAAAGAAAGAAAAGAACAGGAAAAAAGGAAAGGAAAGGAAAGGAAAGGAAAGGAAAGGAAAGGAAAGGAAAGGAAAGGAAAGGAAAGGAAAGGAAAGGAAAGGAAAGGAAAGGAAAGGAAAGGAAAGGAAAGGAAAGGAAAGGAAAGGAAAGGAAAGGAAAGGAAAGGAAAGGAAAGGAAAGGAAAGGAAAGGAAAGGAAAGGAAAGGAAAGGAAAGGAAAGGAAAGGAAAGGAAAGGAAAGGAAAGGAAAGGAAAGGAAAGGAAAGGAAAGAAATTGTATTAGGTTAATCAGGGAATTCCAAAACCCAACCTCTTAGCTAATTAAGATACTCCTGTGATCAACTCTCTACATAATATATCATATGAAGCAACATGTTGTAAAATAATAACTTCCCTTTATATAGCATAGTTCAAAGTGCTTTACCCGCGTTACTTCATCAGCAACTTCGTGGGAATTGGTTTTGTAGGTATTGTCATTCACGTTTCACAGAGTTGGAAACTGAGGTTTATTCGCGCATATCCACAGGTAGCTTCTAAGTCCTTGACTAAATCGTAAGTTACCAAATTCATTCAATAACAAAGGCATTAAACTCATTTTAAGCACCTATTTAACCCGAGGTACGGCGGGATACCGCACTGTGTTACACAAAAATCAAAAACAAAGGCGGGGAAGGGGATAAAAGATGGTGTTTTACTGAGGAGGGTCGTGCCTGTCTTAAGACGTGGAGAAAATCAAGGATTCTGAGAAACAAAGCTTTATTTATTTATTTATAAAGCATCCCATACTCCGGCATCGGCTAGCCAAAACTGTATGCAACGGTGCGCCCGAAGCGGGAGATGGAGTTGTGATAACCGCAGGAATCGTACGGTTTGGCAGCAGCGCTGTCTGTGACCGTAGTAGTGCGAGATAAGGCGGGAAAGGTTTGCAGCCGGCACTCGCACAGAGAAAAGAGCGCTCCGCTCGGAGTTTGCATCCGGGCTCTGCTCTTTCCTCTCCCTGCTACCCATTTCTTTGCTGAATCTCGGGGGTTCTACGAGCCCGCAGAAGTAGTTGATTCGTTCTGGTCCTTTCCGAGTCTAAGTCTTGCGAACCCTCTATCTATTGTTCCCTTCTATGCTAAGATTGCCGAAATCTGTGAGAGACCCGAGCGTGTAAAAACGGCGTGGAAGAAAAGGGTAGAATTGTCAACATCTTTGAAAGTGCCTGCTTACTGTGCGAGAAATACTTGGTTAAACTGTTCTGAGCGCTTCGATCCTCTCGCTGATAGCACTGAGAGCGACCGATGTGCCCGGCTTCTCGCTACCTGTTTCCATTTCAATCGGTAGCTGCCCAGCGAGCATCGAATCCCGCCGGTCTTGGCACGGATTCCCTGCTCCCGGCGGCTCATCCGTCTCCTATAGCTGACTCACCCCAGGTACCTTGTGTCCCTTTCGCTAGTGAAAACATGTCTAGGTCTTTGAGCATTCTCTTAGTACCACTCTACAGCGGCATTCGGGGCATCCTTCTTCTTTTTTTGCTCCATGACCGGCCCTTCTCTTTCTCCCTTACCATACATTTTGGACAATATCTTCCCGCAATGCGCAAATCAATGCGGCAAGGCATCGGACTTGCAAGTCATCCCTGGCAATCGGCTTCTCTAGCCTCCTTACCGCCCATCCTCAGGGTGACCCCGCGTTCCCTATTCTTTCCCGATCCATAGCCGCGCTGCCAAGGGCTCGCAGTCACATTGCAGCATTACGAAAATGTTGGGGTTAAAAATAAAAATATAGAGAGATAGATTGGGGTTCGGGGTGATTTATTCTTTTTTCCCCTTTTTATATTTGTGTCTGAGAGTTGCTTAGGACTAGGAAACACACTGCGCAATTTCCATGGAAAACTTGTTTGGCGCATGCCCGCCTGGTCCGGGAAAGCAAGCGAGAGAGGCTGGGAAACACGTATTAAATACGAAAAAGGGGTCTCTATTGGGGGTCTGTAGGGAGAGATTGTACTGATAAACTTAAGCGCCCTGGGCCTCTGCCCTCAAGGGCTGTTGCGGCCACGATGGTGGGGTGCTAAGGGCCGGCGGTCTCGCAGGACCCGTAACTCACGGGAAGGTTTACGCACAGAAAAGTACCCACATACCATCTAGTAACCCAGCACTGTGCGCGCTAAAGGTAATATAAGCATAGGCTACCATGCCCGAGCCATTGCTCCCTTGCCTTAGGCCCAGGGGCACCCGTTTCTTTTTCTTTACTAGCCAACAAGGTTCGCGTTCGGGCTCGGACTCGGCTTGGCCGGCGTACCAAAGGTAACTTGGCTAGAAAAACCCGGTTAGCCGCCGCCGCCGCGGCCGCTGCCACCACCGCAGCCGCCTCGGCTCGGGTTGCTGCAGCAGCTGCGACTGCCCCCTTGTGGACAAGGTACGCAGCGGGACAGCTGCAGGAGCCTCGAAGGCTCTGGTGCCACCAGCTCTGCGGAGAGACCGGGAAGCCCAGTGCGTCGCGGGCTATCCATGCCGCCCCTGAAAGTGAGTTGTCTTCACTAAAGAGGGACTAAAGTGACCGATGCTTACACCCTACTCACTTACATCTACTTAGACATTGTGCTATTCTTCAGGGGTGCTCACCTGGTCCCCAACTGTCCTACTCTATAGAGGCGCCCCAGAATAGCAGAATCAGGCTTGGGCCTTTTGCACACTTAGTCATTGACCCCCCACCTGAAGATCCAGTCTGTGGCCCCCCATTCTGTATCCCCTTGCCTTTTCCCTAGCCCCTTCCTCAGCTAGAGTCCCAGGACCCACTAGTGTCACTTCCGGGTTTGTGCGTTATTGGGGAAGGGGTCTACTTGGGGAAAGGGTCTACTATGTCTCTGGCTGGGCCAGACGGGCTACGTGAGGCAGGCTGGCAGGGAACAGGCAGACGGGTGAGGGAGGGGGGCTTGCTCCTCCGAGAGGGGAGGGGGAGCAGGGGGTGGAGCCTGATGGGGAGGGGGGCAGGGGGGTGGGTGGGGTTGGGGGCGTGTCCGCCCGCCAGCGAGAGTGTCTATCCCGCGCCCGCCAGTGCCAGTGCCACTGCTGTTGTGACCACCGTCGCCAGCAGCCTCCAAGGAGTTCCCAGAGCGGAACCCCTTAGAGTTGCGAGTGAGCCGAGAGCTGTCCTCAGCAGCTCTCTGCCCGCACGCCTGCCGCAGGCACCCCAGTCACTGAGCAGTCAGGCGGCTTGCCCGCCTCACCCAGAGCCGACGACGTCCAAGCGTCCTGAAGACCTTCCCCTTCCCTCCCCTCCTTCCCCCGAAGATCCCGATCTCCCTGACTCCCCAACCATGGGAAACGCCGGAGCAGCTGCCAGGCGGTGCACCGAAGGTGAGAGTGGTCCCAAATGGGGCAGGCGGACATAGCTTATTCCCCAGTCCACCAGCACGTCTGCCTGCCCTTTGGTCCCTAGGGAGTCTCCTCTAATTCTTGCCAGCCTCCCCTACGTCCCACCAGTCTCCCCTAAATCCCTTAAGACCTAGCCTTCTCCTCCAAGTCCCTTAAGTCCCGTCCGTCTCCTCCAAGTCCCTTAAGTCCCGTCCGTCTCCTCCAAGTCCCTTAAGTCCCGTCCGTCTCTCCCAAGTCCCTTAAGTCCCGTCCGTTAGTTTAGTCTTAGTCCCGTCTGGTTTAGTCTGTCTCGACGTATTGCCCGCCTGCCCCTCTGTCCAGCCCTTTAAGGACTAACTGGACAAATAAAGGACGGTGACAGGAGCAAATTCGAGGTGCCCCCTCAAAGTCCACATAAGGGTGGGGCACAGCTCCCTAAGATGCACCCCACAGATTTCCTAGGCACTGCCCAGTCCCAAGTCCGGTCTACTGGCCGCAGACAACTGGGGTAGCTGTTTCTTTAGCTCCCAGGGTTTCCCCCCCCCTCCTAGTTCCTTACCGACTGCCTTTATGGTCCAGTCCCGTTTCTGGGTCCCCTTCTGTCCAATTCTCACCATGAGACGTTAGTCTGTCCTCTCTTGAGCCTCTACCCGTCTGAGGGGCAGGCTGGGGGCTTTGCCCCGCCAGACGCACTTAGGCAAAGACGAGGCAGGTGAGGGGAGATGAAAAGTGGAGAAGCTCATCCAATCCTGTTACTCTCCCCATGCCCAGATTAATCCCCTCGAAGAGAGGCTCCGAGACTAGTAGGGGAGGGGGGAAATAGAGGGGGGGGGTCCTATTAGTGAGTGTGCCAGTAAGTGTGTGAGCGAGTGTGTGCGTGCGTGTGCAAGCACGAAGCTAGGGAATGAAACCTCTACGCACGCACGCGGCTCCTGTCCGGTAAGTACCAAAGCCACGTTTTTTTCCCCCCTTCTTTTCCCTCCTTCAGATGTGTTAAGCGCTAAGCGCCCGGCTACAGCCGCGCGCACTTGTGCCAATCTCCTGAGCGAGCGCCACTCTTGGCGCACGCGCCCCCTCCTCCTTTTGGGGGACTCAAAGAGGGCAAAAAACACATTATTTGCCCCGCTCTCCTTCACACTTGGCACTAACCCCCCCTCACAGCAGTCGCCCCATGAGGCGCAGCTGTAAAAGACTCCCCCCACCCCCACTGGCGGTGCGCCCTCAGGGCAAATAGACGGAGCGCAGTTTGAGGTCTATCCTCCTTTGCGCCTGTGCTTTCGCCAGGTTGCACTTAGCGCCTTTTGGGAGGGGGAACATGTTAATCTAGCTAAGTGGGCTTATTGGAGGGGAGCAAAAGGGCCACCTTTAGTGTTTCTAGACACCCCCCCCCAAAAAAAAACTGTCGCAGTAAGTTGTATCAAAAAATGAAAAGGTGACGCACGAATTGGGAGGGAGTAAAATGGTACTTCGTCATCTATGTATAACGTTGATTTCTCTGCTTTGGTGGGGAGGGGAAAGGGGGAAAGTATGGTAACTACCTCAAGCAGTACAAAACATGATAATTCATGCCCCACCCGCACTCCTCTGAACCCCTCCACTGCGCAATCCCCCTCCCTCTTCTCTTCCTCCTCCCCCTCCCTCCTCTCCTCTCCTCTTTCTCCCCTCCCTTCTTTTATCTCCTCTTTTCTTCCCCCTCCCTCCTCTCCTCTCCTCTTTCTCCCCTCCCTTCTCTTCTCTCCTCTCTTCTTCCCCCTCCCTCTTCTCCTCTTCCCCCTCCCTTCTCTCCTCCTCCTCCCCCTCCCTCCTCTCCTTCTCTTCCCCCTCCCTCTTCTCCTCTTCCCCCTCCCTCTTCTCCTCTTCCCCCTCCCTTCTCTCCTCCTCCTCCCCCTCCCTCCTCTCCTTCTCTTCCCCCTCCCTCCTCTCCTTCTCTTCCCCCTCCCTCTTCTCCTCTTCCCCCTCCCTCCTCTCCTCTTCCCCCTCCCTCCTCTCCTCATGCCCCCTCCCTCCTCTCCTCATGCCCCCTCCCTCCTCTCCTCATGCCCCCTCCCTCCTCTCCTCCTCCTCCCCCTCCCTCCTCTCCTCCTCCTCCCCCTCCTTCCTCTTCTCCTCTTCTCCCTCCCTTCTCTTTTCTTTTCCCCTCCCTCCTCTCCTCCTCCCCCTCCCTCCTCTCCTCCCCCTCCCTCCTCTCTTCCTCCCTCCTCCTCCCCCTCCCTCCTCTCCTCCACCTCCCCCTCCCTCCTCTCCTCCTCCTCCCCCTCCCTCCTCTCCTCTCCCCTCCCATTCACATATATTACCTCTTCAGATAATATTGCCAACTTAATGATTACATGATTACATCCTTGCATGTACAATGTTACACACTAATTGACATATAGTCTGCTGGGGTTAGAAGATATTTTGTAACTGGTCAAATAAAAAACACATTCTGGTTTGTTTCTTATGAATTCCAGAGAACATTTAAAGGGAAATGAAGGCATACATAATTCAAGCCTGAAAAGGTGTTATCTCTGCATTTAAATAAATTAGATTTTGTTTATTGGCCAGTTAATGAATTTTTTTTTCTTTAGCCAGGTTTCTGTCGCACAGTCAAAATAAAGCTATTTTTTCTAATCAACAGAAAGAAAAGAATTAATTCTTCTAGAGGCTGTGTCCTTAAATCATTAAAGAATGATTTAAAATCTGAAAAAAGGCACTGATTAATTGATTTTTCTCTATATTTTAATTTAATTTAACTTTATGGTGGTGCACCAGTCTGTTTTGCTGTTTACATGTCATGTGCCAATATAAAATTGTTTTAAAATACTTTCAAAACCATGGGAAAAATCATAATTTTAAATTATCATATTAATGAGAAGCTGATACAAAAGCAGATTTTGCTATTTGCTGCCTTTAAAAAAATGGAAAAAATTATAGAAATTTAGAAGCCTGCTATAGAGAAAAATATCCATCAAGAGTGTCAAATGAGTTGTTTTCCCTATTAATTTAAATGTCTAATTAATTAAAGTTACCAATATGTGTGTTGGTGTGCCTTATTCCTATTACAAAAGAATGTACTTGTGAATTGAATCATGCAAGTGTTTTCTTTTTAGCCATGGATGGAGACGGATACCTTGAGAATGATCCTTATGGTAAGATGGGTTTTATGATGATCTGCATATTTAATTATTGGCTACTCAAGTAGTCCTTTCCTTTCCAGTGTTAATGTAAGGTTCCTATGTATGGGAAAATTCTCAATATAATTAAATTGAAAAAGAGAAATCTCCAACATTTAATTAATTATTCCTATACACTCTTTATGTAATGAGTTTCTTTTTAAAGGCTCAAATGTCTATTGACAGCCTAGTTTGCATGTCTATTAGCAGATATTTTCAGTATATTATCCATGCAAACTGAAGGTTACTGATTAGTTTTGAACAAATGATGGAAAATGATAGAAAACAGCAAATGATATAACTTAAGGACAACTACTTAATATGTCGTGTCCTTGATCTGTGTGCATAATTTCAGCTGGAAGTGTTATTCAAGGGCATTGTTAATGTCCTGTTGGAGTGAACAAGTTAATTAACCCATTGATAAATCATAAGAATAAATAAAAGAACCATTACCATAACACTGGAGAGGTTTATTGCTTTGGGTACTTACTAAGAAATTAATTTAGTTAGCCTAGTGGTGAATCACTTAAGTATTTAATCTGAATTTCCTTTTAATCATTTTTTCAATACTTGACTTCAGGGATCTCATGTGGTCACTCCCTCCAATGGTGCAGATTACCACACCTACACTCCCTTCAATAATACAGATTACAGCCCATACACTCCCTCCTATGGTGCAGTTCACAAGCTGTCCACATCTCATTCTATATGCCTCTTGTCCATGGCTTTGCTATTGGCATAAAATAATTTTAATATATTATATAGCAATGTATAGCTATCTATAATCATTCTAACAAATATAGATGCAATAGAATCAATCAAAAAGCATTTATTAAATGGCTGTTATGTGAAAGACAACAGACTAGAATGTGGGGTACAAACACAGGTAACAAAGCCAATAAGAACTCTATTATAACTCTCTTATTCATAAACTCCTGGATTTAGAATTTAAAGGATCTTTAGAGGTCATCCAGTTCAGTTGTCTCATTCTACCAATTAAGGGGCTGAAATATAAAGAGGTTAAATGATTTGCCCAAGGTTGATAAATTAGCAGAGCCAGGATTTGAAACTATGTCTTTTGACTCCAAAATCCAAAGCTCTATCCCTTATTCAAACTCAACTGGTTTATAGATTTATTTTAATGGTGGTGGGAAATGCACCCCCTCCAATTAATATAGTTTTTTGTTTTCAAAAAAGGGAAAACAATGAACTACTTAATGTGGTTGGCTAATCAGCTAGACTTAAAGTCCTGGCAAAATTCCAGAACATTCTATTAAAGGGGTGGTTTGTGAATAGCTAGAAAAGGAAATAGTGATCACAAAGAGGTAACATGACTTGGGGCAAGGTCGGAGAGGAAGCCATACCACATTAACTACTAGCCTTTTTTGACACTTTTCCCTACCCACTCTCACCCACTCTCACCCTCTCCCTTTCAGGCCCCATTCCTGGCCCCTCCCTTCCCCTCCTAGCCCCAGACCTTGCTGCCCCACCTTGCAAACTCCAATCCCTAGCCTCTTCCTTCCCTTCCAAATCTCATCCCTAGTCCCCCTCCCTCTCTGCCAAGCCCCATGCTTTGCTCCCCCTCCCTACCAAGCCCCAACCCCCCTCCTCCCTTCCTCGTGCCTCCCTGCACCCAAGCCCCATCCCTTGCTCCCTTCACCCCTCCCTTTTCCCCCCTCCCCCCCACCTGTTTGACACCCAGTTAAAAAAGGAAATTAGATTATTCTGACAACCTTTTTTTCACCAAGCCATAAACCAAGGTAGACTTTTGTGATTATGGGCCCCCTTTTCAGACATCCCCTGACCATCTTTTAAGACTACCTTCTAGAATCGTCACTGGAATTGAATTCAAGCTCATGGGCTAGGAATCCCGTAGCCCTCATTTTCCTTCTCCAATTGATTTCTCCTTTTCCATTCCTTTAGTATGCCACCTATTCTCCATAACCTTTCATAGGTTATTGACGGTGATTCAGCAACTAAACCCACCTGTTTTTTAGCATCCAAACATTAAGTTTGACAGGATTTGGAGACTTAAACCCAGCTAAACACTTGGGTTATAATTTACTCTTTCTACTCCACTTGGGTATCAGCTTCCCAATAGCTATTTGTTTTATTCTATCTATTCCAAAGATTATTCTCCTCATTAGAGAAAACAGAAGAGTTAAATAATTCTACTTTCTCTCTATTGTCTGGTATCAATCAGCCTGTTCCCCTCAAGAAGCAGCCTTGCTTCTTTGATCTTCCCCTTTTCCCCAATATTACTATAAACCTCCAAATAAAGAGGCACCCCCTTTTTTGTCCTTAGCATTCTTGAATAACCTCAGCTATCCTGAGCTTTAATGCTCCTTCTTATGGGACTATTTGTGCTTTTAAATTCATCTCCTGTTCCCTGCCCTTGCTTCTGTTTTTTGGATGTCTTTTTAAAATTCTTAAGTTCATTAGTGAGTTCCTTTTGCATCCACATTTATCTCTTTGGGCAACTCCCAATATGTCTCATTAGAATTAATTTTTTTGCCTCAGAATTTCATTCATATGTAGCAGGTTTGCCCCAAAAGGCAACCCACTTTGCCTATAGTCCCCTTGACAATATGGAGTTTTGATTTATCCTGAATCCTTGTCTCACCATTGCAATGCCCCTTTATTGCAGCATTCATTCAAATTCTCAGCTTTAGTTTCCATAGCATACAGGTTAAAAGAGCAATACACTAATGGGGAATGAGAGGCTAGGAGGAGACACACACACACACTCACTGACCTGGAGGGAGGCTAGCACAGCCACATTCCCCCCACCCCATTATTCATATAGTGATATATTTATAGGTTTAAATTGCTATAAATTGTTATTAAAATTATTTATGCCAACATAAAAAAGGTGCAAGGTTCTTCTTTTAGGTGGGCAAGCTAATTGATGTCAGATGGAGAAAAAAGATGAAAGGAAAAGAATGATCAGGGCAGTAGACTTTGGTTAACCCTAGTTTAAGAGTGATAATAATAGCTCATATTTACATAGCACTCCAGGGGTTAAAATCCTTTATATGTGCTATCTTTTTTGATACACACAATAATTCTTTGAAGGAAACCCTTTGTAATCTATTTTCCTAGATCAATCTCCACAAGTCTTCCTTAAGGGTAGATACAATGTAGTGGACGACAATTACAGACGCATAAGGAAAATTAGGCCCACTGAATTGGTGAGGCCGCCCTGTTATTTCAAGAAGACATCTCACCTGGATCTCTTACCCTTCTCTTTACAACTCACATAATTCTGTGAATACATTATCATTGGCCAATCTCAAATATCAGCCTAAAGAGGGGATTCGTAACCATAAACTTGCCCCTCCTCCCTTTAAGGGAGGGATCTGCGAATTAAAAAAAAATTACAATTGTATTTCAATATAATTAGTTCCCTTTCTAATACAAATTAGTTATTTTATGCATTTAAAAACAATTCTTTTGAGAAGGGAGTCCATAGGCTTCTACAGGCTGCTGCCAAATGGGTCCATGATACAAAAAAACGATAAGGACCCTTGACTTAGACATTCTAGTTCTTTCTGTTACTGTACAGTGTCCCAAAAAGAACCAGTTTTAATATTTAATAGCTGTTAAGTAACTCTTCTTTTAAGCAATCAAAGCTTTAAACTGCACTAAGACTTTTGGGACACCCTATATACACACTAGAACTCTTAAAAGTAGAGAACAGGTTAGCCCTTTCCTCCCCCCTTTAGGGATGTTGGAAACAGCTGCTGCTTTCCTGCCCCCACAGATCAGCTGCCTTGACTAACTGATTAATATTATACTGGTATTCTCTCTGCCATATCATACTTACTTATATGAAAAGTTAACTACTGATTTTTTTCAATTTAATTGACTATACACAAATGCATTCCCTATATGTGTTCTTCCTCTGATATCTCATCATGAGACAACTTTGGGTTTTTAAAGGCTCTGCCAATGAAGCAGAAGTCCTACCCAGGTAATGCTATGGTGGAAATGCTTTTATGTGATCCAGGTCACAGACTGGGTGTGCTGTTCAAAGATCAGCTTAGTTAATTACCAAGAGACTCATCACTAATAAGCTGACCACCAGGAGATAAAAATTGGGGGCATTTTAAAAAAAAAGTGTTAATGACCCTCAGTCCTATGTAGTCTCTTTCTGCTTCCCAAGTGATGGGTGAGATGAAGTAGCAGAAAATGAGAGCTGGGGTTCTTAATGTTATTCTGAACCCTTTGGGCAGTCTGGCAAAAACCTATGAACTCCTCAGAATTAGGTTTTTAAGTAACTAAAGTAAAATACATAAAATGAAAGATGGATGTTCCTAGAAAATGTATTGTCCTACATTTAAGCACTTATAAATTTGATCTATCTATTGAAATGTTTCTGGTGTGGGGCAGCTAGGTAGCCCAGTGGATAAAGCACCGGGCCTGGATTCAGGAGGACCTGAGTTCAAATGCAGCCTCAGACACTTGACACTTACTAGCTGTGTGACGTTGGGCAAGTCACTTAACCCTCATTGCCCCACAAAGAAAAAGAAAAGAAAGGTTTCTGGCACTACTGGTAGAACATGTACTTTGAACTGTGTTATTTATAATAGTAATAATGTGGTATATTGAGTCTCACCCTGGTAACTCATGAATTTGTAAAATGTGTGATTGGGGTTAGGCATATCTCAGTTAATTATGGGACAGATTTTTTTTTTCTGGGTGAATTATGTGGTTGGGTGAGAATGACCTTAGTTCCATAAGAATTTGAACTTTGTTAAGCTAGAGTTTCACATATTTTCATATAAAACTAATTTTTTAATTGAAGAGGGGAAATTATTATCTTTTAATAAAGTATAAACCCTGTAAAACACTGAGGTCCTTAGCTTTCTAGAGTATAAATTTTCCTAAAATTAAGGCATTGGGGGCGGGGCAGCTAGGTGGTGCAGTGGATAAAGCACCAGCCCTGGATTCAAATTTGACCTCAGACACTTGACACTTACTAGCTGTGTGATCCTGGGCAAGTCACTTAACCCTCATTGCCCTGCCAAAAAAAAAAAATAATAATAAATTAAGGCATTGGAATAACAGTAATAAGAGGACAGAAGACTGGATCCAGAGATTCAGGAGTTCTGGGTTCTAATCCTTTTTCATCCACTAACTAGCAACTAAATGTCATAAATCTGAGCCTCAGTTTCATCAGCTATGAATTGAAGTGGTTGTTCTAGATGGCCTTTGAACTCTCTTCCAGGTTAAATGCTGTGATTCTAATAGCCTTATTAAGAATTATTTTTTAAAAACCTGATGATAATACATATACATATTAATATATATAATAGTAATTGATAGATGATAGATAGATAAAGACAGCTATAGGAATTTCTCACAAGGCTATATGGGCAAAAAAAAAATAGTATGTTGGCTTCAATGTGAACTAATCTAATGTAGTCTACAGGTGCCCCAAAAGCCTTAATAAAGTTTTAAGTCATCTTTTGTTTTAAAATATTTAAGTTAGGGAGCAACTAGGTGGTACAGTGGATAAAGCACTGGCCCTGGATTCAGGAGGACCTGAGTTCAAATCCGACCTCAGACACTTGACACTTACTAGCTGTGTGACCCTGGGAAAGTCACTTAACTCTCATTGCCCTGCCAAAAAAAAAAAGGAAAAAAATTTAAGTTAAATAAGCTCCAGAATTTCTCTCATCCCTGACATGTAGTACTCATATAATCTTAAGCAAATCAGTTTAAGTTATCTGAACTCATTTCCTCATCTGTAAAATGAGATGGTAGAACTAAATGAATCTGAGGTGCCTATAAGAAAGGGCCCAAACTGGGGGAAAAATAATATTAAGACTGAAAAAAAAAGGACCCATTGGGTTCTAAAGTTATATTAATTGAGATAATGAAATTTAGCAAGAAAAGTGCAGCTAAGGCTGTGAGCCTCAGGGGATATTTTCTTATGTACCTACTGGTACATAAGGTGAGCAGGGACTCCTATCAAATTGAGGAGGAGGACCAAGAGGTAATTGTAGTTTGTGTTTCCCACTCCTTTGGGAATCTTATTTAATGTTCCTGTGCTTTGGTACTCACCCTAGAGGACTGGAGTAGTACCAGATGAGTGAGTCAATGATGATACAGTCATTCAGATTTCCAGGACCCATATCTGATAAGCGATTGTTCTGAGACTCTGCCATAGGCTCCAAGGGTGTGTTCAAAAGCATGAGGTTTTATAGTTAAAAAAAAATACCAACCAATTCAATTTCAAATATTTCTTAATAATATACTGAGGCTATCTAAAACTGCAAGTTTCTTGAACCATCTTACCTTATGTTCCAATTGGTAAAGGAGTAAGGAGTCGTTAAGGGGATGGGAGAAAGGTGATAATAGGATCATGGATTTAGAAATGGAAGGGCTTTTAGACCTCATCTAGCCCAGCCCCATCCTGTTATAGCTTGGGATACTGAGTGCCAGATGAATTAAATAAATTTAATTTCATTTAAGAAATCAATTAACTTGCCAAGCCATATAGGTGGAAAGTAAGATCAGAATCTGAACCAAGGTCTTAGTTTTTTTGTTCTGTAAATGTATCTTAATGATTGACATTCCCAGCTTTGTCAATATCCCAATGATTTTATGATTCACCATGAAATCCTTTTAAAAATCAAATTTGAATTTATGTAGAAAGAAAATGTGAAAAAACATCATTTTGGAAAGAGTGTTATGAATAATAAGAAATATAGTTATGGTATGAAGCTGGTTCTAGACCAAGAGTTCATAACCTTTTTTTGGTTATAGATCTCCTTTGTCAATCTGGTAAAGCCCATGAACCCTACCTCACAATGATTCTTTTTAAAAAAATCATAATTGAATAAAATGTTAAATTTCCATTAGAGTTTAGTAAAAATTAGGTTGTGTGTTTTTCCCCCATCTAAGTTCATAGCGCCCCCTGAAATCTAAACCACAGATCCCTGGTTAAGAACTTTTGCCCCAAGGGAACATTAAAATTCAAAGCCATCCTATTAAAATGTGTCATCAGGCCTCCTGAAGCTTTAACATTCTAGTAACTTCTTTCTAAAACTGAACCTTTTAAGATAGGTATGTTGGTATTGATTCATTTACTTATGGTGATGTTTCCTAATTATAATATGGTTGATTGAAATAATTTGTACATTGCCTTATTACCTGTTGAGTTTTAGACACATTCAAAGGTAAATTGTCAATACTAAAAGGTTACTAAATCAGAGTGAAAACTCATGATTTGGCTGTGCCTCTTTTTCTGGCATTTTTCCCTTTATTTTTGTACTCATCCCATGCTTTATTGGTATAAAGTGTGTTGAAAACATGATGCAATGTTATGTTTTGAGGTGAGATGTTGAGAAGAGATAGGATAAAGGAAAGAATAGGACAAGGAAAAAAGAGGCTTGAAAAAGCATAGAAGTATAAGATATAGTAGAGTGTACTGACTGACCTCATCCCTATCTTCAATGGAGCATTGAAAGGCTTCAAGAAAGAAATCATTTTCAGAGCAACAGTTGTAAGGTGACTGCTAGGAGGAAATGAATAAATAAATATACAGCAAAATCCTGTTTTTATAGAATGAGTTGGGACCAAGGTCATTCTGTATAAACATATATTTCTGGGAAAATGGAAGTTGAGAATATATCCTGAGAATTTTATTGGGGAAAAAGTATATGCCAAGAGACTCTGTGATGCAGTGGAAAGAGTACTCAGGTTGGAGTTAGGAAACTTGGGTTTCAGTTTTAGTTTTGCCATGAGCTGGCTTAGTTACTTCACTTCTCCTGGCTCTATTTTCTTAATATGTAAATGACTGTGTAGGATGAAATGATTGTGTTGGACTCTAAGGTTGTAGGTCTAAATAGCTATGATTCTGTGAATATGAATAAATATTGAGGAAGGAAAGGGAAAATATAATGAGGTAATTTCCCTGTATTAATGAATTAGGACTTACAAAATACTCAAGGAAGGAATTTCTTCTTAGTGTTTGCTCTCTCCTTAGATTAAATTGTATTTACTTACCTCTTTGTTTAAGTTTTATGCTTTCCCCAACTCCCTCCCTCCCCCATTTGAGTAGGGGTAATAGGGGAAGTAGAGAATCTAGAATTTCTCTTTAAAGGCCAATGGGATCTGTAAATGCATGCATCAGTCACTTTGATGGATGACTATGTGGATGCATTGTCCATCCTCCTCAGTAGTCCCAAAGTCATATATATATATCTTTACCCCTCCTTCCTTGAAGATAGGGAACTCAGCATTCAAACACCTCTATTTATTGGGGGAAAATGAATGATGGCAGTTATATTAAACTCTGTTGGAGGTACTCTTTACAAAAGATATATCCAATGTAAACAAAACACTATCCTTTTGGATAAGAAGAATGAGATTAATTTACACAATAGCTTTACTTTTAGGGTGACATGAGTAGAAACTTGAGAGTGGTTGCTTTTAATCAGGTCACACAGCATGTTATCAGAATAATTAGCCCTTCATCATCAATTTTTTATTGTTCTCTACTGTTTTGACCATGAGATAAATTAGAACATTGTGTTAGAATTGACAGTGGAGATAGCGAATTTTATTCCTAATTGATATTATAAGTTGACTTTAAAAAATTTGCTTTTTTCAATTCTTGATTAAAATTTAAAATTCAGATTATTGTCTCACCCAGAATTTGTTCCAAATAGTTCATTTGTTTTAAAGATAACTTCTAATGGATACATGTTATAAAATGCATTTTCTTTACTTCTATGATAAGTTAGTCATAAAAATAAATGATGGGCCATGCCTTTGAAAGGAAGGTTGTATTTGGCCTCACAAACATTTTTTGTATTATGGTTATTAATGGATTCTACTTTTTATTATTAGGGTCATAGGATCTTAGATTTAGAGCTGAAAGGGAAATTCCCACTTTTTTTTTTCAGATGAAGACTTTCCCAAGGTCACAGTGATAGTAAGTAGCAAAGCTATGATTTGAAGCCCAGGGTTTTTTTTTACTCTAAATCTAGCAATATTCCAATATGTATCACCTGTTTATACCTAGTTATTTAATCAACCAGTTAAAGCAAAGGTTAAAGTAAATTTAAAATTGGAGGAAAACAAATATGAGATTACAGTAGCGCTAGCCTTTCGTATTTAAACAATCTATAGACTCCAAAAAAATAGGAAATGGATGAAAATCAAGACATTAACTCTATCACCATTTTTGGAAAAAGTAAACTATGCATGGCAGTTGCTACAATAAGGAGGCCAGAAGAACCCATAAATTGTTTTAGCCAACAATTTCTTGGTTTCTTTGCCAATGCAAAAACATATTAATCAAGGCCAATATATGTACAAGTTTGCTTGCAACACATGGAGGAGGAGAATGACAAATAGTAAACAGTCTCACTTCTCTCAAAATAGTGAAGAGTTGCTTAAGGGAAACCAAGGATTTAGAGAGCTTGGTATCTGACTTGATCAAGTCAGTTTAACCTGAGACCATTTTGCAGATAAAACTATAAGACAACAAGTAGATGTCTTTTTCACATAAGTGAGGATAGGAGAACCAATATGGCAGGAAATAATAGAATCATTTTAAAAGGGAAATTCAAAAAGAGCCCAGATCCTCTCTCTCCTGACTCCCCAATCCAGTGGTCCACCTGCTACATGACCTGGTCTTTACATGATCACATTGATCTTCTTAAATATCCCTGTGAGTCCTACAGGACCATTGGCACTATATCTTGATTATAGATAAGTCACTGTAGTCTTTGAGAGGTTAAGTAATTTGTCTCAGGATTTATTACCTCTTTTGTCAATAAATCCTCAGGGCTAGCACACTATCTGGCCCTTACCTGAGACTCCTAATACATCTTTGTTATGCTAGATTGAATTAAATAGCTATCAGGTTGCATAAAACCTTCATAACTGGTGTTAAAGTATAACATAATTCCAGTTACTTAAGACTTTTAGCTCTTCTTTATGAGGAGCCATTTTAGTCCTTGATATAACTGACTTCATGTTTAATCCCAGTTTCCATATTTGTTTTAGTTTAACCATTCCTCCATGTATCTATCCTATCTGTAAACATCCTATAAATATTTCTATTTTATGAAGTAACAATTTTAATAAGCTTTTGAAAATTAGCATAATTTCTGATCTCTTGCCTAGAATTTATTCTTTTGTCACAACTCTCTTCCAGAACATCAAGAAGCTGCTATTTCCAAAACATTTTTGAGTTGATACTTAAAATACTGGTATTAATCCATTACTATTGAGAGTTAACTATTCGTATTCAACAATACTATTGTTTCTATCAATATAAATTAGGCAGGGTCCATTGTTATGGAAAAAAATCACTTTATCTGGAAATACCACAAACTATTAAGTCTCAACTAAATGGAAGCCTTGCTTTAAACATAAACTCAACACACAAAGATGTGTTTGTAAATCAAACATTTTTGGTTTTGGAGATGGCAGTGCTAAAAAATATATTAGCATAATTATTTGACTATACTAAGAGGAACAGGGATTAATATGGCTCCAGCCTATAGCTATCCCAACTCACAGCTAATTCTAAAGGTGTTTATGGCTCTGCATGGACCAGTGGGTTCCAAACTTATTCTAGAGATTTTTCCCAGGGTTCAGAAAAATCAGGCCCTTTTGGTATCACCTTAATAAAGCTTGAGACCTTAGATGAAACAAGGACTAACTGACTTAGAAGACAATAGACTCATTGTACATCTGGACATTTTGAAAAAACTATGGTCTCCTAGATTTGATCAGTATCTATAGTTTATTAGTATCCCGCTAAAATACAAATTTCCCATTTTCTCATTGATGTGAAATAGACTAGTGTAAAGAAAACTGGCAATAATTTTCCTTATGGATAATATTCTTTAATTAGGTTCTATTTTTTTTAAAAAAGAATATTATTATATACTTCAATTCAACAAACATTAAGTAGCACACAGTATTTACAAGTCCCTAGATTTAGAACAACAAGGAATCTTAGAAACTATTGAGTCCAAACCTTACATCTTACAGTTAAGGAAGCTGAAGCAAACAGAAGTTAAGTGACTTGCCCAAGGTCATACAACTCTAGTAAGTATAAGAATAATATAGGTCTTCTTGACTCCAACTCCAGTGCCCTATACACTATGCCATTATGCTTCCCATTGTTGACTAGTAAGTAAAATCAAAACTAAATATTATGCTGATGAGTACAGTTGACAAGCATCATACTTCTCTAGAGTTGATTGAATTACAAAACAAATCAAAGTTGTGTTACAATTGTAGTTGTTCCTTTCTAGCAGTAGATGCCAGTAGAGTTCTTCTGAATTAAAATAGAATTGAGACCAGCAGGGCCATAGCAACAACTTCCTCTTAGAATTGCTATTTTTAGAAAATATGATATAGGGCTCTGATGGTTCTATATCATATTTTCTATAAGACTTTATAACAAATCTTTGCAATTTTTATTGAAATTATATAAAGATTTTTCAGCTTAATATTTTATAACTACCCATTAAAACTTTACTCATATTATAATTATGTTTACTTGGAGAACATAGCCATATTTTTATCAATTAAAATTAAAATTTGACTCAGGAATTTAGGAGATTGCTAACTTTTAAGTCAGGTATCCTTGATTTGTAGACTCTGGAAAATGCATCCATTGAAAAACTTCAGTGTTTTCACTCCTTGCTTTATTTGTTAATGTAATAATAATGGTTTAACTAATGGCAATGGAAAATGAAAAGCAATTGGGCAATATTTATTTAGCAAACACTAAGTACCTACTTTGTGCAACACACTGCTGAGAGAGATATAAACAAGTGTAGTTTGTCCTCAGGGAACTTAAACTCTAATTAGAGATGAGACATGTACACTAAGAGGTTTTAGAAATCAAAACAAATATGAAGTATAGATTGAGACAAAGTATAAATTAAAACAAACCGTGAAGCATAGATAGATGCTACAGGAGTTTATAAAAGGTAGGGATCAATGGGAATTAGAGTAACTGAGGAAGACTTTTCAGAAGAAGTAGAACTTTGCAATGACAACAACAACAAAAAAGAAAAGACATAAAGAATAGAGGTGACTTAGGACTGGAAATGAGCAAATATCTTGATTTGCAGAGAGAGAGAGAGAGAGAGAGAGAGAGAGAGAGAGAGGAAGGGTAGGAGAAGATGAATTTTTCATACTGTCTGCTGGGGAGCTTGACTTTGGATCCTGACAAAATTCTAGAACACTTTATTAAAGAGCTAGTGTGTGAGCACTTAGAAAAGGAAGTGGCTATTAATATCAGTGAACAGGGACTCATCAAGAACAAGTCATAGAAACTAATCTCATTTCTTTTTTGACAGGCTTACCAGAATGGTAGATCAGGACTTTGTTTCAGGCATAATATTCTTATATTTTAGCAAGGCAGAGCCTCACAATGTCCTTATGGACACAGTTGAGAAATGCAGACTAGATGGTAGCATAGTTAGATTTAAAAAAAAAAAAAAGAGGATTGTACTCACTGGTGATTAATGGATGGAAGCCAGGGATGGGGGTGGGGGGTTAGCCTCAAATAGAGTATGTCCACAGGGCCATATTCTGTTCAGTATTTTTACTGATTATTTTATTAGATTTTTTCCAGGTGGCACAAAACTAGACGAGCTAGCTAATGTTTTAGAAGGTAGATTCAGGTTCCCAAAATCTTGATTGACTAAATGTTCTCAATCTAGTCAAATGAAATTGAATCAAGATTCATATTTAGGTGAAAAAAAATCAATTCCCCCTATACAGAATGAGAAAAACATAGCTAGACAACAGTTAGTGTGAAAAAGACCTGAGGAATCAAGTAGACTGAAATAACTCAATATGAGGGAGTTGTATCTTCTAAGTTTTTTTTGATGGATACTTTACTTAGTGTATTTCACAAAGTGGAGTATACAATTAGTAGTATTCATTAGCTAGTTAGTTTCTTATGTTTCCCAAATCTACTTACTGTTATCTTAGGCTATGGTTGTTCACCTTTGTTATATCTATCATTTAGACAGGTGGTAGGAAATCTGGAATAATTTAAGAGACTTTGAGATTGTTGCCTTCTAAGTAGCCTAAGTTAGAATTTTCAAACTCTACATTGTTGAGAGATCTGTTATACTTGCTCAAAAGATAGTCATTAAGTACTACAAGATGCCCATATTTTTTTATTATAGATGATGAGAAATTTTAATTTTAGTGAAATAGTACTTTACTGAGACAGATAAGGAACTGAAGATTACTGAAGGTTGCTAAGTATTTATAACCTCATTGGAAAAGAAAAGAATGCTTAAATTCCCTCCCCTCCCCTAGATTCCCCGGTAATAGATATCAGCACCAAGGTTGCACTTTTAATTTGGTTGGTCTATTGACTTTCAATTCTCTGCAATATTTTTAAAAAATTATTTTTTAGACTACCATATATAAAATGCCTTTCTGTTTATTGATCTTATTATTGGGTGTTTTTATATTAAAAGGCTGTTAAACTCAGAGCTTTTAAAGCAGATATTGCTTTATTTTAATCACCACCTTTAGTTGAGATGAAAAGAGAATTTTACTAAGTAAAGCTCAGAAATGTGCTGTTTGATATTAACAGGAAACAGAACAGCAGTAGTGGTTTGAATACCCTGCAAACAGGAAGTTTAACACTTGCATAGCTCTTAGTTTCGATGTTAGAAGTTATCGAGCTTCTTCTGGGCATTGTCTCTGCTATTGAAAAGTCTCATGTAGATGAATGGCAGCTAGGAAGGAGCTGCCTGGTAACCAGTGTACAGGGACTACCACGACTCTTCAAAAACTTGAAGGTTTTGCTAGCCGATTATTTCATAGACAGCCTAAGGGTACAGCCCATGATCTGAAAACAGCTCTGGAAAATGAGAGCCTTCATTTCTCTGAGTACACTGCCTTATGGGACAGATCAAGTAAGTCTTCCTCTGGTATCCTTCAACGAACAAAAGCTATGAGAAGTTGCCGATTGAATTTGTAGAGAATAGGATGTTGTTGGAGCCTTTTTTCTGGCTATAACTGCTTATTCCTTCATAAAAGGACATTTTGTGGTCTCCAGTTGAAGCTACTCCCACATTTCTTCATAACTCGTGCAGGTTTTTTTCTTCTTGATCAGCAGTAGATAGGCTTTATGCTGATCTTTTGTTAGCGCTGGTGGTGTTTATGAATTCTTTAGTTTCAAAGAAAAATGACTGTATTAAAAAAATAATTTGCTTTCAGTCCTTGGTGGTGCTAAGCCTCAAATTTTGTAGAAATTGTGTTTTTAATGGAAGGATTCCTTTATAAGAATAACAATGTTTTCATTTGGATTGCAGTTTGTGAGGGTCACTTCAGCATGATAAGCAGGCTTCCAGTTACTGCTTTTATTAAAATGTTGCTTGTAGAATGAGATCATTGTAATTGTCTCCTATAACTTTTCAGTTGTTTTATATAATCTGTAAATTCTGGCTAATCAAAGACTAGAATGTTGTAACCATAATTCATGCATCAGATATTCTCCAGGCCATATTAAAATGTTTAGAATATAATTTTATTCTAAAATATGAAATCAAACTTAGTGGAAACTTTGTCTTTTTAAACATATGCAATCTGTGAGCCATTAAATAAGTCTGTTGACTATAAAGTGCCATTCATCCAGACTTACCTCCATTAATTTTTGCTTCTAAGGTGACAAGGCAACCACATGATGTAGGTACTCTTTGGAAATGGGTTTGATGTTTTTGATTTACAACTACCTAGTAGCAGGAAGTTGATTCCTATTCAGTGATACAGATAAAGAAAAAGATGAACTCTTTATGACTTTTAATATACCCCATATATCTGGTACCATGTCAGAAGCTTCTCAGAGTCATTTTAATTAATGCCCTTTCTAGTACATCACCAGAAAAGTAGCTCACCTCCTTATTGGCTCATCCCCGAACACATGGAATATCTCTATTTGCTCTGACTCCTTCAAAAAGTCAGAGGAAAAGAGCTATTGTAGACCCTACAGTTGAAATGACATAGTGATGTATTGGTCTGATTCTTTTTATGAAACCAACTCAAAAATGCCATCTACTGTGGCACTTAAAAACTCACTCTGTTTGTTCTATTTTGACCTTTAAAATTTAATTTAAAAATCACATTGTGTCTGCTCTTTGCTCTCTAAGTCTTACAATGAACCTCTGTCTCAAAAGAATATAGTTATGACCTGACTGCCATCCCAGAAGCACTGAGTTCTTAAGATAATTACTTGACTGCTTTAGATATATAGTTTTCCTTTGACAATTCATTTGGGAATCAGAAAGGCATTCACATTGTGAAAAATGTAAAGAACAAGAAAATAGTATATGATTACCTGTCAAAATATGTTACACAATTTTAGGAGTATTTTGCTTTTGGTAGGTAAGGAAATGAAGACATAAAGAAGGTGAATGAGTTGTCCAAGGTCATCCAGGCAGTAAACTGCAAAGCTGAAATTTGAACCCAAATTACTCATCAATCTGACATTGTTCTTTCCACTGCTGACCAGAGTAGTTTATATGATTTGGCCACACCTCTGACATCTTACCTGTAGTCTCTGATTTTTGTCATCTTAGTGGCCACTTGGAGATTCACATGATCAGCAAGCCAGGACAAAACCAGTTTTAAGGGGCAAGGAGCTTAGTGGCACTTGTCATTCTGAGTTTAATGGAACTTTAGAAATGTTAGTATGTTTCCTTTTTAAATGTGGGTATATTTAATATTACATTTTATATTACTTTCAAAGTGTAGCAAGCTTGAGTAGTTTATCTCAGCAGTGCTATGCAATGTAGATTTCTTTCATCCTGGCCCATGAAAAATATTGCCAGTCTGGGTAATAAGATTCATTGCAAGTCACTGGCAACAGCATAGCATTTTAGTATCTGTGAGATTGGCTGCTAGCAATAAGATCTGAGTGTAATTGAAGGATATTTAGAACAAGTCATTTTGTTGTTTGGCCTTTGACAGAGTCAGTATGGAATCAAGAAATAAACACTATGCTTGAGGAAAACAGTAATTCATGAATAAACTTTTATATCATTGAGAGTTGTAAGGAGTGTTACTACCAGACGAGCACTGGAAATGCCATATGAGGGTGCATTTAAAATCATCTAACTCCAGAAACATAGAGGAGAATCCTATATGCTTGGACTGATTAAAGTTTTAGAGCAACTACTCATTGGTTACAAGTGAACTGATAATTCTGGTCTAATGTTGCCATGGTAACAATTCATACTAGGTATAACAAGACCATCTTAAACATATTGGCATTTGAATGTTGTTTTTTTCTGCCATTTAAAATTGCTGTAGTGGTGGTATATGCAAGAGGAGAGGATGGCTAGAGGAAAGCGTAATAGATAAAACTAGCCATGTGTTTCTTGGATATTCTCTGGTGCTAGCTAGTGGCACCTTGGGTTGCTTAGTTGGGCTTTTCTTCCAGAAGCTTTCTTAAGGAAGAACAGCCTTTTTACCCATTTGTGTGTGGTATATTCCATTTCCAGTGAATGTGTTTACAGGATCAGTGCTTCGACCTCTAGAGAAGAACATAATTCACAATATTGTTGGATGGTCATTATGAGCAATGTGTTTTAGAAAGGCTGGTTTTCAGTATGAATGATGAGTACATGATAGTTGTAATTCTTCCGTTATTTATTAAAACATATTTAAATATGAAGGGAAAAGCCTTTCCTTACCAGGGGAAGACTAAAGCCCAGTACTACATTAAATTAAAAAGTGTGTTCAGGCTTTTGTATGCATTCACTTAGAGAAGCTAAATAAAAGTCTTGTAAAAACTGGAAAATATGAATAGTCCACTATCAGGAGCCAATGTTAATATGTAAGTTCCTCCTTTTTCTTTTATTGGGATTTTGGTGTGGCTTTCAGATAAATAATCTTATAAATTAATGAATAAAAGTCATATAATTAGAGAAGATTTTTTTTTTCTTGCACATGGTTAGGTTATTTTCATTTTGATAGTTTTGTGAATCCCAACATTTATAATTTTCATTTGCAAGTATATAAAAAACAAATATACTAGCCAGCCTTGAGATAAAGTTTGTATGAATACTGAGATATTTGGAGCTAGGGTGGTATAGTTAAAGGGATGCTCTATTTGCAGCCAGAGGTCATGGCTTCAAACGTTGGCTCTGCTACTTCCCACCTGTGTTACATTTAGGTCTCCCTTTCCTCATCTTTAAAATGAAGGGGTTGATAATAAGTGATCTCTAAGATTCTTTCTAGCTCTAGCCATGATCCTATGAATATTTCTAAGCTTTGGTTAGAAGAGAAATTGAAATTTAGATAAGATTGTTTCTCTGACTTCTTAGTTTAAAAATTTTCAGAACAATCCTTAGAGGGAAATAATAACCCACTAATTTTTAATGAGATAATTAATCTCCTATTTGGTCTTAGAACCTAAGCTTTAAAAAAAATTATATACTCTATTCCATAATAGAATTGAGTGTTAAACTCTACATTTAAAAACCAAATCTGCAATTTTAGAACAGATATCCACATATATGAAGACACAACATGGTATAGTGAATAGAGAGTTGTGCTTGGCATCAAGAAGACCTGAGTTTAAGGCTAACACATACTGGCTTTCTGTCCTTGGGCAAATATTGTATCTCTCAATTCCCCAGGCAAATCTCTAAAAAGACTCAATATAATTTGCATAATAAGGTTTTGTTGATTCCCTATAATGACTATAATTTCTAGTTAGAACTTGGAAGTAATAGTCATGCCCTTGGCATTTTAATAGCTTTTTAATGATTTTGGCATGGAGCAGGTGTAGTGTTATCAAAGGATATGCTGTTAATATCTGAGAAAAAATGTTGCTCCTTTCCCTTCCTGTGATTTCTCTCTGATCCCACATTCAAGAAAAACCCATATACAATCCAAGTCTTGTCAGTTCTATTTCTCCATCTCTTCCATGTGGGTAGAAAAGGAATGGTTAATGAAAAATGGAGAAATAGAACTAATAAAACTTGATCATGGATTGGATATGGAAGGTGAAAAAGAAAAAAACAACCTATAGGACAGGGGGAATTTTTAAAAAGAAAGGAAATTTAGAACTTCCAAAATTAAGGCATAGGTCTGCCTCTGTCATTCTTTTTTTCAAAAACTTCTTTTATGTACTGTCTGGCACCACTGAACAATCGTTAAATTGCATTATGCCTTCAGTCACTAAATGAGGGAGATGAAAGTCACATTTGAAAAAAATTTTAAGACATGATTTTTTAAACAAAGATATCACATTAGGGATTAGGTGTTAATCTGCTTTACCATTTGGATTCATTGGAGAAAAGGATGATTCACATTCTATGCACTATAATAGCCACTTTCTGTATAGTCAGGTTTTATATTCCCATCTACCTATATTGTCCTGTTTCTTAATGCTGTTATCTTTTTTGATCTTGAGAGATGTTTTCCAATCTGTTATTTTTAAACACCTAAACTAATTGCCTGCAAATAACTACTGCTTGTTAATAACTGTTTGGCATGGCCCAGCAAAACAAAAAAGAAAACTCTTTAAATGAATTTATTAAAATAGAATACCCCAAAATGGAAACAAATGAAGAACTTGTTACCCTTATATAAATAATAAGTAATTCAGTCTCAAATTGATGGGCCTTTGTGCACTACTTTTAAGTGTTTGCTGTAAATTCAAGTATTAGAATTGAACAGAGAAGTGTTTTCTCTGACTGCAGGCCTCTCTATTGTGTTGTGCTATTGTGGTCCAATAGTCCTGCTGTTGCTTTCTATGATGCGCTGCCCTCAATATTTATACTTGCAAACAGCCTTTTGTTAAAGGTGATTTAAAACAACAGAATAGCATCCACAGCTGTTATTAAGATGGATATTAATGAAATTAATAGACGTTTACTTAAAATAGTTATTTTGTCTTGTGTTGGTATAAAACGTTTGACATCACTTTCAATTCTGTAGGGATAATATTGTTTGTTGATTTGCTATCAGATTTAGAATCACCAAAGTGATTCGAATAGAATTATACTCTACAATAATTTTTTAAAAAATTATCATGGACCCAATAGCAATGCTTACTTCATGTTTAGAAGGAGTCAATCATTGTCTTGTGTAACATGTTTTTGAGATGCACATTTTTAACACAGTTATTATAGTAGCCATAGCTAATATTAGGTAATTATTTCAAACAATCATGATATACTTTTAGCAGAAAAGAAAAATTCATTTTATATATTTTCAGTGAGAGACTTCCTGACCAGGGCCAAGGATGAATTCTTGCGCAAATGGGAAAATCCTACCCAGGTAAACAATCTTTACGATTTTCTGTGACTTCAAAATCTTATAGAAAGTAAAGACTTGATTATTCCTTGAAATGATAAACCAATTTTAAAAACTTGTTAATACCACAATGACTTATGATATGCTTAAATACTTAAAGTGAAGAAATACTGAATTAAAATTTGCAATATGGATCTTGTGACAGTGAACAAATATAGATGATACTTATTTTGCAAATTTTGATGAAAATTTAATTTTGCCAGGTTTCTATTATGCCATTCTGCTTCTTATAGTAATCATAGTATAAATATTTGATAATTGCTATTTGTGAATACCAGTAATGTAAAGTACTAATGTCTAGAAGTATAAATGCTGTTTAATTTCAAAAATATAATCATTATTAGTATCTGCCATCATACCATTGAATAAGAGTTCCTTTATAAACATAATTTTACTAGTAAAGAGATGAATTTAGATAACTTTTGTTTTTCTAGGTTTATTACCTAGCACAGTGCCTTAGAGAGTCTAGATATGGAACAAATATATGTTGACTTTGAATTTTGAAATATAAAATTAAAAAGAACTCAAAAGATTTTTTTCTTTTATAAATTTTTAATTCTTTGGGGAACTAAAAAAGAAGATGGAGATTTTAGCTGTAAAAGGAATTTTGAAAGGCTTTTCAATAACATTGAACTTTGAATATTTAATAAATCTTTCTACTAAAGAATATTTAATTCCAAATAATTGTAGTGATTTTATTGAAAAAAATAATCCCTGCCAAGGTTTGGGGGGGGTTATGACTTATAATTTAAAATGCAGTCATACTAATAATGACAAACACTATTTAAAATATTGTATAACATAGAAATACTGTAGGAGGTAGGGAATATCCTGAGTAAGGGGGGGAAGTGGAAGACCTCTCAAAATTGAATATTTTGTACTAAATGTAGGTTTTTAGGAGAGTAAAATGCTGCACTAGCCATTGAGACATAGAGACAGAGAGAAAGACAGATAAAGAGAGACACAGAGAGATGGTTCCTATTTTTGTACGACTGAAATACATACTTCAAATGGTCTATGGTGGCAGATTGAGAAAGTAAAAATTAACCAAATTCAAGTTAAAAGGATATCATCTTGAATAAACTACATTATTAAACCATAAAATATTGGAAAATTAAAGTTTAAATATAAATGAAAGCAATTTTTTTAACAAAACAAAACAAAACATCAAGTCAGTGGTGTGATTTTTTTTTTCAGTTAAGAGAAGGAATTACAGAAAGAAACCTGCTGACTGACTGCTCAGTCAAGGCTTCACATCACAGGGACTGCTAAAGGTCCCTCTTCCAACTCTCAAATTCTGTGATTCTGTGAGGATGTTCTGGTGGGCTTACTAGAATTCTCGGGTGGAGTTTTCAGCATTGAAAGTTCAGAAACTCGGTTTTTGTCAGTTCACCCGAGGGTAATCAACTGCTAGAGCATCAATTCAAGTTAACCTTATTAACAAAAAGATGATTCATAAACCCAAATGCCAACTTATAAATTTACAACGGGGGAGAGACTTCTGACCGGCAAATTTGGACTGGTTGCCTAGGGGTCCAACCCCTCTCTGAGTTGCTAAGTTCCCCCATGGGTGCCATGTAAAGAGTGATAGATTAAAGCTCAGGGGCACCTGCATTCATATTTTGGCCCTATCTCTTACACTTACGTAACTTTGGGCAAATTAATTAACTTTTCTGGGCCTCAGTTTCCTCATCTGTAAAATAGAGAGGTTGGCATAAATTACCTCTGAGGTCCCTTACAGCTCCAATTCTATGATCTTATGATGATCCTAAGAAACAAATTCCAGAATCAGAAAATTGCTTGTTAAGTAGAGAATCAGAATGAAAGGAATGAGATTTTATTAAGGTATCTTTCCGATAAGCTAAGGTAGCTTAATGATCTGAGCTTCTCTACCCTAGAAATATGTCTTTAGAAAAAAACAAAGAGACTTTGAAAAACCATTTTCTAAAAAAAAATTCTTTGGATTTGTAACTTCTGTAGATGTCTAATACTATACATTTTTTGGTTAAATCTTGACAGTTTCCCTTTGGGGTGGGAGGTATTTTTTTCTAACCTTGTCCCCAAATTCTTCTAAGGAGATTGGAGAAGGATGTTTCAAGGATTTTCCTTTCAGTCACTGATAAAGTTAGAACTGGACAATTGCAGCAGCTGAGAGGGATATACCAGGACCCTGCCTTTGCTGGTATTGGACAATGGTTATGAGTAGAGTTATGGTGAAGGCAGAAATGAGGGAAAGATCTAGTCCTATAATTCCGCTGCTGCCAGCAGAATCAGGTTGTTCTCTAGAGAAAAGAAACCAGTTGGTCCTCCCGCCTAACCTTCCCCACTGTCATAGAAAAAGGGGTGCTACTGGGAGAAATGGTTTTCTTGGACAGCCACTAGGGGAATGCACACTACCCTGTAACCCAATTTTCCCATACTAAAAATAAGGAATGCTTTCATAAAGTCATAGCATTCTAGAGCTGTGGTTGGGGCGAGATCAAAGTTAGCATCTTGTTTTAAAGATGAAGAAACTGATTCCAAGTCTGTGCTCTTTGATGCACCTGATTCTTTTCTGGAATCCTATCAAACCATATACTTTGATGCTTTGGTGGATGCTTGACCCCATCAATTTGAGCACTCCCTCCAGGGGTGCATATAAGAACATGTCCACAACTTCTCATCCTGTGCAATCCTTGTCTATTTCCTTCCATAAATCCTCCATAGAGGAATGGAATGGGCTGCCTCAGGAGGTGGTGGTGGGGGCTCCTTCCTTGGAGGTCTGCAAGCAGAGGCTGGACGAACGTTTGTCGGGTATGTCATAGTGGGGATTCCTTTCATGTATGGGTTGGAGTAGATGGCCACTGAGGTCCTTTCCAACCCTTCAATTCCATGATTCTATGATTCTGTGAGTCTACTTGATGCCCTGAGTTCTTTCTTTGGTTATTTTAATATTTCATGGATACTGGTGTAATCCTTGGGTTTTGGAGCTGTTATGCCTCATTCATGAACAGTTCACCATGCATACATGTCTCTATGATGATGTTTTTTTTGGCTTCATTTCTCATTTAAATGAACATTAGTAATATGCTGCAGCCTACTTACTCTTGTCATGTGTCTTTCCATTGCCCGTTCAGGTCATATGCAATTTTTTTGTTTGTTTTTCTTTTCTAAGATCACAATCCTATAGCCATATAGCATGACCAGGAGAATATTATAAAAGAGATAAACCTTTGTGACAGGGAGCAGTTTATGATCATTGAAAGTGTTACTCAGTTCCCCAAAGGTGATCTCCCCTGCTCTCCTACTATTGAATTCTAGGTCCAGCTCATTGTCCATCTGAGTTCCTATCCAAGATCAAAGAATCTCAGAGCTGGAAAGGACCTCAGAGATCATCAAGTATAGCCCATATATGAATAAGAAACCCCTCTACAGCATTCTGGATAGTGGTCACTCAACCTTTGCTTAAAGACCTCTCAAGGCAGCCTGTCTCACTTTTGTATATTTCTACTTGCTAGAGTTTTTTTTTCTTATCATAAGTCTTACTTTTGCTCTTTGCAATTTCCACCCACATTGCCCTTAGTTTTGTCCTTGGGGGCCAAAAAGAAAAAGTCTTAGCTCCTCTTCTGCTGTAACACCCCATCATTTGTAAATTTTGCGTACCTTGCATTTGTTAGGCACTTATGGGCTTGTTGAATTGATTTGTTAATCAACCCAACACTTTTACACATAGAATACTGCTGCACTGGAGGACTTTGAGAGAAAGAAAACCCTTGGTACTGGATCATTTGGACGTGTCATGCTTGTGAAACACAAGGTCACCGAACAGTATTATGCTATGAAAATCCTTGATAAGCAGAAGGTTGGTGCATTCTGTCATGAGTTATCCGTAGTGTAAACTTGGGTTTTGAAAGCTTAGATTCTAAATGTATATATATATACATATATCTTAGTGCTGATTTCAAATTTCTTGACATTATTTAAATGAAAATTGTTGATGGTTTGAATATTTGTGAAAAAAGAGCTATTTTAATGATTTCATTTAAATATGCTTTTGTTTTCCTTTTTTAATACAAAATTTTGAATTTAGCATGGATTGTCCAAGTTTAGTATAATCACCACATTACACTTCCTGGGGACTTAGAACATGGCATATCAAAAATGCTTAAAAAGATATTTCATATTCTGAAATCAGTTTCCAGTCAAATACCCTTATACCTCATGTGTTCAGCTAATGGGAAAACTCCAGAAATAGACTATATATAATCAAAAAGGTATGAAATGAGGGCTTCTTGTTTTAAGAACATTTTGACCCACTAGAACCCTCCTGCCCTCACAACACATAGTTCTTCATCCCCCTAAGCAATGCAGGCCCATTATTTTGGAATTTGAGGTTGTTGTAAGAATAGAATTATTTAGTCATCAATTGAAACATTTCTTGAGCATCAGCTTTGATGACATCATTTTAGGAACATCTTAGAACTTAACAAGCTCTATCAGAGAGGTAATGCTACATATTTTGGTACTGTTTTCCTCCAACTCCCAATTTGATCAGAATGTTGTCTCTGCCATTTCCTGCTTAATAGTATTGGTTTTAAAATTGCAAAATTCTATTGCAATATGAAAGCTTACAGGTTGTTTGTATGTATGGTTTTGTCTGCCAAAATAGCCCAATTTTTAAAAAGTGATATTTAGATAAATGTATCTTGATGTCAGTGATATGTTAAACTATATAGCTTAGAATCAATCCTATATGTGTGTGAGTATATATATATATATATATATATATATATATATATATATATAATACTAAAATTTGCATATGACTCTGTGATTACATCATTGTGGGTACTCACTCTGATGGTACAGACTGAAAACCATCCATGCCTTCTCATTTTGTATACCTCTTGTCTATTTCTTCCAAAAATCCTAGACAAAGGGTCTGCTTCATGTTAATTGGATGCTAATGAAGCAAATAAGCCTTGCTCTCCCTGTATCACTGGCCCACCCCCTTCTCTGATCTTTGGCAATACACTATTCATTATTTTTCCCTAATCATTTGGTGCTTTCCCCACTACAATATCTTGAGACTCAGTTCCTCAACACCCACAAAATTTGTCACCTCAGAAATAGACCTGTTTTAGATGTTTTCTGAGCTCCTTTGGCCTCCTTATTGTGTCAATTGATTTCTAGAGGCTAAACTTTCCATTCTGGCTCCAATTTTGCTTATTGAACTTGACCAGGTTGGAGCAGTTTTGTATGACATCTTCCCATTTTTATTCTTTCAACAGTTTGATATTGTTCTGATATTTCTGACAAGTCAATTGTCACACTGTACCACTAACATCTGATTCAGAAATGGTGCCTACATTGGCAACTATTTTTCTTATATGTTAATATATAGTTAATTTCATTGTCTAGCACCTTCCCGTTCTCCTCTTGAAAAATTATATAAGCATGAGGCTTCTATACACTCTCCAGATCCTTGACATCTTTTATTTCTTGATCTTAAGCCATATTTTCTAACATATTTTCACCATCCTTCTATATGCCCACTTTTGCTTTAAAGTCACTGAATATTAAAATATACTTTGACTTCATTTGGAGAGTCTTACTAGGTTCTTAAGAGAATTTCTCTGTCTCATTCTCTCCAACAAATACTAGTCTATAGACTGCAGTTATAATCACCATGGTTTTTTTAAAAGACCTGTTACATTTATTTTTGGTTACAACAGATCATGAGATCCTCTCTCTACTCAGGCATGGAGGGATTGTGATTTGTGTTACTGGAGGGAATATCCTCAATGGAGAAATCACAGATCTTTTGAAATACTAAAATATAGTGTTTTAAAAGGCAGGGAAATGTGTAGAGCATTTGAGAAAGTTTTCCATTTAAAATGGTCAAAGTGTTTAAATCTCTGGAGATAAAAAGTAGAGGTGAAATTTGAGTTGTGTGGAAAATTCCATTCTGGATGAAGTACCTCTTTATTCAATGTTGTTCTGTAAATTAATACTATGATCTTACTGGTAAGCAATGTCTATTCTCTGGCAATGACTTGAATAGAATAATAGGATGTTAGCTCCAAAAGATAGTTTATGGATCTTCTATAAGTTCAACAGTCTTATATTTACAAATGAGAATTTGAGGCTAAGAGATGCCGAGTGATCTGCCAGTAGCAGAGCTAAGACTAATTCCAGATCACCAACTCTAAATCAGAATCCTTTTTCACTTTACTATACTACTTTAATCATTCAAGGAGCTATGATCTCACTGGTGGGAGTATTCTCACCACTCATGAAGAACCTCCTCTCCAGAAACTAGAAGACATGAGACAGTTTTTGAGATGCTACCTTTTTTTTCTGGATGGGTTGGGGGAAGGGGTCTGGAGTCATGATTTTATAAGTATGGGGAACTTCTGGTATGGAAACCCCCTCCAATGATGCAGATTGCAACTCACCTGAAGCCTATACTCAAAGAAAGTTTCTTGGGACTCTGAGAGGTAAGTGATTTATCCACAATTACCCAGCCAGTGTAGATCAGAAATAGGACTTGAATTCTAGTCCTTTGCAATAAAGCAAAAGAATCACTTGAAGTTATGACTTCTGATACTGAGATGCAGTGTTAATTAACTGTTGCCAAAATTTACAAAAAGTCTCAGGCTGCTCATAATGATAGCATTCGTTCGTTAAATTCAATGAAATTTTTTCAGATTTATTTGTTAGTGTCATAGTATCTCCGAAGTGAAATGGAATTCAGTTCAACCATTACCCAGAGCCTTAGTTTGGCCTTCAAAATCCCTTAAAATGAACTTAGAGCCTCCACTAAAAGACCTCAGTGGCAGAAAAGTCATTACTTGACAAGGAAAGTCATTCTATTTTTTGAAAGCTGTAATTGTTAGGAAGCTTTTCTTTATACAGAATCAAAATCTAGCTCCCTGTGACTTGAACCCCTGGTCAGTCCTACTTCTGCCCTCCCGGGCCCATCAGGACAGGCTAAATCCCTTTTAGAGATGACCACACTTCAAGTGTTTGCATCACAACTTTCCCCCATTAGAACTCCCTTCCATGGGCTAAACATCTTCACTCAATACTCATGGAGAGAAGCAAGGTTCTTTCAGAAGCTTGTTTTTATTATCAATCAAGCCAAATTATGAATTTGATGACCACTGAGGTCCCTTACAACCCTTAAATTCTATGATTTGGTGAGGTTTCAAAATGATACTTGAGGACAGAAGAAGGAACCTTGACATTAAAAATGACTATAACTGGTGTTTTGAGAAAAGATGTTAGTTATGGGTCCAGAAAATGAACTTTTTCAGCTCAGCTGAAGAGGAATATAATTTGATAACATCCTCAAGACCCTCATTTAGAAACTAGTCTGTATTATATTATAAAGAATTAGGACAGAACAATACAAAAAGAGTGATTGATTCTCATAAAAGATTCCAGATTGTTGTAGCTGTGATTTCTTTTAGTCTTAATTGTTAATCTAGACTTAGATGTATGTCTTATCTGACAAAAGTTCAAACTGATTAAGATGTCTATTTAGTGATATTGCTACCTTTCCCTTTTGGAAGTATTTATGGTAGTTCATTGTCAAAATATTTGAGTTGGTTTCCTTTTAAATGTCATTGGATATTTTCTTAATATTAGTTTGCAAATGACTGGAAATTGGGGGATCTTAGAATCATTTTCCTAATTTCCATTAGATTACTCAAGAGGTTGTGCCTTTCCATAGCAGATAATTTTTTTCTAAAGTATTCCGTAAATGGAATTATATTTTCAATAAAATTGGGAGCTCAATATATAAATGATTAATTCCTGTGGTGAATCCTTTTGTAAAACAGCCAGCAAAGCTCCCCTTAAATTGATCTGTTTTGAAAATCTAGCCCTTCAAATATTTGACTTTGTCATGTTAGGAGAGTGACAATCTTATATTCCCTAAGGAAGGAAAGAATATAACAAATACCAGCCTGTTTGTGTCCAGAGGACAAAGCTGTCTTTGTTTTGGGGCTTGATTAGTGATTTCATTTATGTGGAGAACTCCTGATGAGGCAATTCCCTCTACCAATATAGATCAGTACCGGTTCTGCCATTTTGAGAGTTAGTTGCCCAGAAGCCCCAAGAAGTAAATGACTCACCTTGGGCCACAGGGGCAATAGGTATCAAAGTCAGAACTAGAATCCAAGTCTTCCCGATTCCAAGGCAAGGGAGCTCTACCTACTAGACTGAAGCTATTACTTAAATTGATGTCATTTGGAATTTGTAGGCTTATACACTGAAGGATCCTCTTTAAATGTTCAACTCAGATGTATCTGCCTTAGTGGTCCAAGGCAGAAAACAGTGTATAGGAAATGCCATAAATAAAAAAGCTCCTCTATGGATGCTCCTTTCTTTGTTCAACAAACTCTACCCCTCAGGCACTTAGAATAAACAGGATTTCTGTAGTTTTCTTATCCAAACAATCAGGGTGGAACTCTGCTTTAGCTGCTTTTGGAAGAGTGCCAATAATCCTCTGGAAGAAAAAGAAAGTGACTTCAAGTCCATTAACCCAGGGGAAAGCAAAGCTCTCATTCCATAATCTTATGAATTTTGGCTTCTAGTCAATGACTAGCAGAGTAGTGGACATGAAGAGTCCGTTCATGGACAGCCATGGCCATTGGCATAATTGCCATGGTGGATTTAAAAAGAGATTGAAAAGATTAACTGGAGACATAGAACACACACTCAAGTATTTTCATCTATATTCTGAGTTCTCCCACTTCACAGTGAGGAGTTGGACTTGGGTTCTGAAAGACAATTCCAGAAAATCACCAATTCTGCCAGGCCTTACCAAGCTGGAAAGGCTTATTAAATAATCAGGAACTTGCCTACAGGGATCAACCTAGCTAAAGTCCAGCCTCAGGGCAAGTGACAGCTTCTCATTGCCCTAAGACCTGTGCTCATCTACATTGCCAGAGAAAATTCCTCCCTGGGAGTGCCCTAGACTAGTCTAATCTCAGGTCTAGACCCCCAAAGTATTTCTATCTGGGTTCTCTGATGTACACCGGTAATGATTGTGAATGAATGAACGTGATTTGCTGTGCCTCTTGTTTGGGTTCACTGTGTGAGGTACCTTTGCATTCTGGTTTGGTTTTTGCTTCCTGGGCAGAAAGAGAAGACTCTGGTAGAGAATACTTGCACTAGACAAGGCAAATGTGCTCCACAAACACAGCAGGAAAAAGTAAGTTAGTTCATTCAAATTTTATTTAAGAATTAAGCTAGAGTATGTTCTTTATGAATGTGCCATTTGAGAAGCTTGGAACCCTTACCTTGATATATTTGCTTAATAAATTTATATTTAACCTGAACTCTCCCGGCCAAGAAATGATGTCACTCAAAGTTGAATTCTAAAACACTAATAAGTTGGTCGTGTGTGTGTGTGTGTGTGTGTGTGTGTGTGTGCATGCCTATGTGGTTTTTTGAGAGGGAGGGGGGAAGAGGGAGGGAAAGGGGGAGGAATGGAGGCAAACAGAGGCTTTTCTGAAGGAGACCACTCCCAAGCATATGTGCCCTTTGACTTCTCACCTTCCATGTTCTATATTATACTGACAAACATATGCACATATGTTCATGAAATAATATATTCCTTTGAAAGTGAAGAAATTCCCTAGCATGTGCCCAGTAAATTGACTTTGGTTGTTTTGAAGGGTTTCTTCCTTTTCTGGGGTAGGTATTTTGTTGTTGGGTTCTGGTTTTTTGTTTTTTGCTTGTTTTTGTTTTTGTTTTTTAATTTATTTCAGGGAGTAGGGTCTGGTGCTGTGCAAAGGGTGCTGGAATTGGATGTAGAGGACTTGAGTTCATATCCCAGCTCTGCCACATAATACCTGTGTGACCATGGGCAAGTCACTTAAGTCACAGCGGGCCTCTGTGTTCTCATCTGTAAAATGAGGCGATTGGACTAGATGGATAATCTTTAAGGTTCCCTCCAGCTCTAAATCTGTGGTCCTATGATTTGATTCTTAAGGAGGACCACTAGAATAAATGAATGAATGAATGGAAAAGCATTAAGTACCGACTATATGCTAAGCACTGTGCTAAATGCTGAGAATTCAACTGGACAAAGCAAGACCATCCATACTCTCAAGGAGCACAGATTCTAATTAGGGGAGAGGGCACATAGAAAAGGGGTCAGCTGCAGGGGGACCAACAAGCTCAGGTTCAAAAGGATGGATTAATGGGTCAGATGACCCTGGGGCGTCTGGAGGGTAGAGAATCCAGGTTTAGGGTAAATGCCCCAAACAACCTTAAGTTTTAGTTGTTGCAGTTGACAAAGACTTGAAATTAAAGGTAATTTTTTGTTTGTTTTTCTGTTATAATGTAAATGGATTCAATTCTGGACCGATTCATCACAGAATATGGGTTGAATCTTGCTCTGACACTTACTTGCTGTGTGATCAATAGGCAAATAATCCAGACTCTATAAGCCTTAGTATCCTCATCTCCAAAATAAGGATAACAACAACTGTAGTTCCTCCAGAGCTGTTGAGTGGATCAGATGAGAGAAATTATATGGAGGACATTTTAACCCTCAGAACTCCATAAAAAATGTAGCTATCATTAAACTCATACTTTTTATCTTACTCAGCATTTCTAGAAATATCGTCCTTGCTAGGATCAGAATATGGTTCTACTGTAAATTCCATTATTTTTTCCATTGGCTACTGTATCAATAATGCACTATGGTGCCATGTTTTCAGAGGAAAGGTTAATGTGAGGTTAGATATCTAGCAAAATTCAGATTTATTCTGATGAAAGTAAAATAGTTTGTTCTGTTCTCCTTATCTCTATGCAACTTTAGCTATCTGTGCTTTGTAAGGTTGGGGTTTTTTCTCATTTTTCAAAAGGGAAACCCTTTCATATTCCTCCCTCCTATTAGAAATAAATCATTTAGATTATTTGTAAAATGTTTTACACTCATGGTCAATGTTGAGTAGCTATTTTTACAGACTTCAGAGAGAGGTCACACAGCAAGGCAGTGACAGACTTGTAATTCCTCACGTTCTTTGGATTCCAAATTAATTGTGCCCTTGACTGAATCATACCATTCCCCTTTATGGAGGAAATCTATCATTATTTTAAAAAATGGCTCAAGAAAGGCACTCCATTCCCACTACATTCTCCTGTAAATAACTATAGGCTGAATATAATTGTTTCACAGATTTCTAGCAATGTTATTGTCATGGGAACAGAAAATCATTCATTACCCATAGGACCATAATGGTCATTCTATTGTGATCAGGAACTCAACAAGTTGCTAGTTCAAAGATAGCCCTATTTGTGACTCTTTAAGGGACTATTAGATCAACTTTAAAAATTCTATTTTGTGGGGTTTTTTTTTAATTTTTAAAGACCTTTTTCTTTATTTCTAACCTAAATCCTTCTGAAGACAAATCTTGGTTCTCCTGGATCAATAATATTACAAAGATGACTTCTTTGTAATGTAACCATTCATACCACTAAATAGTGTTGTTAAATCACTGCTTCAACCTTCTCTTTTTGTGCCCATACAATTCCAATTCCTTTCATATGTTTCCACATAGATTGGACAGTTACGTTTTTCCGACACCCTAATTGCCTGAAACCTTTGCAACTGCCTCTATCTTATACCTAAGTGGAGCCCAGAAATGAGCACAATTTGGAAATTGCTTTTTATCTCTGTATGTCAGATGTCTAAAAATTCCCTAAGCTAAGTGTTTGAGAAATATTTCTGGGGACCAGACCTTTTCAGAGACATGTAACAAACAGTTAATTTTTCTGCTGTCCTGGGTCTAAAATTCAGGGCTCTTTCAATCTCTTATCAGAATGAAGCCTATCATGTCTGGCTCCATTTAATTTTTTTTTGGAAGAGGCTTAGTGATAGGAATGAGATGAAGGAGTAAAAGGAATGGAAAGTGTATGTCATCAAAAATTCCAATTATTTTCTTGCATTTTCATTGTAATGAAAAATTTCTTTATGATTTCTACATACTATATTCTTTATACACACCAGTTCTATTTCTTCTCTAACAACACTAATACATTTCTAATATATGTTGAGCTTGGATTTTTTTTCTGACTCCTTGGTTGACTAGAAGCCTTTGACCAGTGTGGTAAACCATTTTCCAACTAATTATGCATGTATCTGACAGTGCTAGCTTTCTGATTTACTTTCATTTAGTGTGCTTGCACATCATTTGATTCTATTTAACAGACATTATGAAGTTCCTGCTGTATGCAGGGTACTGTGATTAAAAACTGAGGAAACCACATTGTTTAAATAAAATATAGCCCTTGCCTTCATGGAATTATAGTCTAGCAAGGAGAAAAATAATCAAAAACAGATAAACATAATATATAACATAACATGATAATTACATTATAGGAAGATGAAATAAAGTACTATGTGAGGTCCAAGGTGGAAGGCTGTCACTGACAGGAGATAAGGGAATGCTTCATGGAGAAGATGATATTTCAGTTGGGTCCTGAAAGATTGGTAGAAGTTTAATAGTGGAGAAGAGAGGGGTATAAGGCAAATGAAGCCTAAAAACAACATGAGTAAAAAAGCTCATCATGGGAAATAGAAGGTGGTCTAGTTTAGGTAGAATGTAGCATGTATGGAGGAGAACAAAAGGAGGATGGAAAAATAAGATGTAGCTAGATAGTGAAAGAGCTAGAATGCTAGACAAAGAAGTCTGAACTTTCCTCTGTAAGCAGATGGGGTGATTTGATAAAAATCTATATATGAAGATCATTCTGTCTATGGCATGAAGGAGAGATGAAAGGCCAGGAGAGGAGGCAGGAAGACTTGTTAGAATGGAATTGATAGGTCTGGCTAATTGGATATGAGAGAGAAAGCAAAAAAGTAGTCAAAGACAAATGGCACCAAGATTTTGAATATGAGGGACAAGGAAAATGATGTTGTTAGTGACAGCAAACAAGTGAAGTTAGATGGAGGAACAGGTTTGGGAAGAAAGACAGATTGATTTGGGATGTTTAGTTTGAGTTGCCAGTGGTTCATCTAGTTGTAGATAAGTGGTCAAGAAAGACATTGGCATGGAAGTTATAATTTTAAGAATTATCTGCCTAGAGGAAGTGGGTAAAGCCACAGGGAGTGAATGAATGGAGAGAGAGAGAGAGAAGAGAGGAGAGGAGAGGAGAGGAGAGGAGAGGAGAGGAGAGGAGAGGAGAGGAGAGGAGAGGAGAGGAGAGGAGAGGAGAGGAGAGGAGAGGAGAGGAGAGGAGAGGAGAGGAGAGGAGAGGAGAGAGGATCTAGGAGAATACCTTAGGGACTCATTTTAAAAAGGTGAAAAAGATGAAGAACTATGATGAAGAGACAGAGATGGAGAATCTAGAGAGGTTAGTGGAGAGTAGAAGGGGAGAGTATCTATCAAAATGGAGTGATAATGTTTAATGTTGCAGAGAAGTTAAGTAGGCTCAGAGCTGGGGGTGGGGAACTCATTGGAAGTGTAGCCATCCTGTACTTCAGTGAGAATGCAAGCCAAATTGCAAAAAGTGAAATGAAGAAGCCAGATATATAAATATGGACAGCATAAAGTCATTAAGCGGTGATGGAGAGACAGGTGGAGACTAGCTGGATGCAATAGAATGATCAAAGAAAGGCTGTGTGAGGATCTGGGAGACCTTAGCACATTTGTAGGAAATTAAGAGGAAGAGATTGAAGCTGTGTAAGAGACAGAAGATGACTCCAAGGGCACGGTCTTGGAGAGAGAACAGAGGGAGGATTAGCCTCAGCTTTCTGTTAAGGATACTACTGTTTCTGTGGCAGAGGGAAGGAGGAATGAGAGATGATGACTCTAACCAGATTTAGGCATGGAGGAAGACTTAAGGTATTCCTGTTGGGAACTCTATAAATGCAAGATGCCATTAAAAGAGCAATTTGAAAATTTCGAATTGATGAAAGAGATGGAAGTGGTGGTGGAGGGGGTTTCTAATAACTCTTGCCTAAACCACTCCCCTGACTAGATCTTTCCATATCCACCACCACTAAGAACTGCACCTTCCACCCACTGCTAGTCACACGCTGGCAGATTGCCACTGAGCACAGAATGGGGCTTGAGAGTGAACACAAGCTTTGCCAAGTCATGTAGGAAAGAATCACAAACCTTGCTAAAATCAAAATAAATTACTTCCTTCCTCGCTGTACCAAGTCTATCAAGAGGAAGTTTAATTAATTCAGTAAGACCTAGTCTTCATAAAGACATGACATTTTTTAGACAATCCTCTCTTTTATTCTATATGGACAAATTGATCTTTTTTCCCCCCTATTCTATTCCTCTTCATGATATATATTAAATTGACAAATTGTTTAATTTCCACCTCACCATTTTTCATTTATTTAAAAATAGAAACCATTTCAATTTTCAAATCACAACTGATCCTTTTTTTTAATCTCCTGTGATCATTTGCTGTCTAATAATTTTGATTTAATTGGTGTTCGTGCTATGATGATAAAATTCTCAAGACTTCCATTAACCCAAGTTTAGCACTATGTGAAAAATCTTCCTTTTAAAATTGGCTCTATTTCTGCTGTTCTGCATATTTGTTCTGAAAATGTTTACATTACACTACCCCCAAAGGTTGTTAAGCTGAAGCAGATTGAGCATACCTTGAATGAGAAAAGGATCCTGCAGGCTGTGAATTTCCCTTTCCTGGTCAAGCTGGAATATGCTTTCAAGGTAAGCCTTGCTTAAGGTTAAAAAAAGTTAAAAAAAAATTAAATTTCAAGAAAAAGAGAATCTAAAGTAGCAAAGGTTGTACACAGTAAAAATCTCTTGTGAATATAACCTTATTTTCCAGGTTCTCTCTAGATAAATCGGGCAAACTGACATATATGCTTATTTGTAAAATGCTATTATGAAATCTAATAGTTGAATTTATCAAAAGCCATGGTGACATCTAGCAAAATATAGTTCTTAGATGCATATAGATGAACTTATCTACCTACCTTTTTCTGCTTCCATTTATTCCCTCCCTGCTGGTACTTCTTACTCAGAAACTTAATTTCTAGCTTTTTAATTTTTTAAGAGTCAACTTAATCCTTCCTTACCTCTACGTTCACATGACTCTGGAAACTGCAGAGATATTTTTTCTAATATATATTGGCATTTTTTTCTTGCATTGTTATTGTGGCATTTACATTCTCTAGAATGAAACATGGTATCATCACAGTCAAAATATGAGGTACTATATGTCTCTCTGCTATTTTGCCTCTTACAAAACAGTTCTCTTTATTCTCTGGAAACAAGGGAGGGGGGAGAAATGATCTCTTTGTCTTGTACCATAGGTTAATTTTTTTTCTTTGGTACCTGTTTTCAGGGAAATATGAATATTTTGACTTAGTTTTCTTCGTCTTTCCCAAACTTACATTCTAGCATCTGATCATATTTGGAGACTGTGTAGGACATCCTTAAGCTGAGTTAGGCCCATGGATGTTGGGAGCCGAGAAAAACCAAGATGGATTTATGACAGTTCCCAGAAGAAAGTGGCTGAGTGCCCTAATGTTGGGAGCCTGGAGGACTTAGATGCAGCATTCTATTCCCACATTATTAACCTGTCAAGTAGATTGTAAAAGTGTTCTTTCCTAATGGAAAACAGTATAACCTAAAAATATTTTTCAAGAAACAACTTAGGTTGAGTATTTTTTTAAATGTTACTTAAATTCTTTTCACTTACTCACAGGATAATTCTAACCTGTACATGGTGATGGAATATGTGCCCGGTGGTGAGATGTTTTCCCACCTGAGAAAGATTGGCAGATTCAGGTAATCCAGGTCTTTCCCTGCCCCCCCCCAAAAAAACCCCCAACAACAACAAAAAAAAAAACCCTCTAAATTTATTATTGTTTGTTTTTAACTCCCAAGTTTTAGATAACCCTCAATACCCTAAATAAATGTTAATTGGATTAAATAAGTTTGGAGTTATCTGAAGAATGCAGTAGAAGCCTATGTAACCAGTGCTAGCAGTGAGTGACCATAGTTTTGAAGAGAATTCACAAAAAGCAAATTTGGCTAAATTTAAGAGTGCATGTTAACCATAATAGGGACAATACAGTACTCAATGTATAACCTGTCCCTCACGTTTACTCTTTAGACTCACTTTCATTCAACCCACTACATGCAAGTATTCTTGAAATGCAAGAAAGGAAAATTAAAGTAGACTGATTGAGTGTGCTTTTGATGACTTTCAAATGGGTTAGCAACACATGACAAATACATCAAAAGCATCATCTAAGAATGTTTTTCCAGTGGCAAAGGAGCAGGCCGACAACCACAATCATCAACTTTTCAGCCCAAATGAAACCCTATCATTTGGGAATTTTCATAAGTATTCACTGCATCTATTGAACTGAATCAATCTCAATAGACATGTGTTTATTTATGGAATCCTTCGTATTTTCATTCCTTACAGCGAGCCCCATGCCCGCTTCTATGCCTCCCAGATTGTCCTGACTTTTGAGTATCTTCATGCTCTTGACCTGGTCTACCGTGACCTGAAGCCCGAAAACCTTCTGATTGACAAATATGGATACATCCTGGTATGAATTAATCAAATTAATAGAGAAACTATCTTTATTCAGAGAGCATTGATTAGAATTACCTTAACTGATACCCCCAAATATTTTTTTTAATTTCCATTTTATTTAATAGGTCACTGACTTTGGATTTGCCAAAAGAGTGAAGGGCAGAACCTGGACCCTTTGCGGAACCCCTGAATACCTGGCTCCTGAGATCATCCTCAGCAAGGTATGTTGTATTAGGAAATCTTGCACAGTCAGCAATCTAATGCATACATCATCCTGAATTTCTTCAAATCCAGTATAATTTAGAATTAATTGAGAAAAAGTGTTTGCTATGATTTCTCCAGATCTAACTTACTAATTTAAATCTATGATTTCTGCATTAACTACTAAAAATTGCCTGTTTGGGGCCTCCCATTGCTTCTACAACTTTAGTTAATTGCTACCCTCGTTGTTAAGGAGATAGTATAAATAAATCTCTGGTTATGAAACCAGATGAATAATACAGTGCTTATTATTTCTAGTAATGGGAAAATCATTGGAGTAAAGTACCCCAAACACAGACATATTGACAAAAGGTGCATATTAGTCACTAATTCATCCCATCTTTTTAAGTTACCAGTTAAGCTGCAGATATAGACATTCACTCATGCATGAGACTTTATATTAAGATATCATTCAGCACAGTAAGAACCTCACAATTATGATATACTTGCAGACCAACTGGAAGGATTCTACTTTACCCAGCAACTCATTGCAGCACCAACATCCAAAAATGATTGCTTTGACTTTCATCTCATTTCCCTCAATTCAAGGTAGCTTAGAATAGAGAGAGGAAGAGAAGGGTTTTGAATAGATTCATTCAATTATATCATACTTGATGACAGAACAAAAGAGCTGGAAAGAGCTCGGCTCACTGCTTCCCAACACAGTCAGGTATTTCTATTATACAAGGTGACTGTTGAGAAAGCATCATTGTACAAGATTATTGATCTTAGAGCACTCCCTAGCCCAACTGAATAATGGTATTACAGTGTGGCTCATATTTTAAATGAGTAAATAACAGATTGTTTCATTATGTTCTTTTCTTTAATAGAATCCTACTTATCTTAAAATAATCCATTATCAAAATGACTAGGAACTATGGTAATAAACTTTAGTATGAATGTATACTGTTTTGATATTTTATATGGAATACTTATGTTTATTTATTAGTGCTTTAAAAACATAAATTATTTTCATATAAATTTTAATCGATATAAATTAAATGTATTATAACACCTTTTGTACCTTAATCTCAATGTCATGAATTGAAGCCAAGATGACATAATTATTTAAAGGAACTGTAATTTGGTTCATGCAGGTACTACCTTTACTAAGGCAGATCACAACCCCTGTATAACTCAGTAGATGGTCTTCGAGAGTTGCTGTGGCCAAAAAAATTCATTACCATTTCCCAATGTGGTGATGACTCTTTCCCGACTTAACAAGATGAGTCCTTAGACAAGAGAGACCAGACCCAAATTTTCAAAACTTTGTGAGCTTGATAGGATCTGTTACAGCTTATGTCCCCTAGGCATAGCCTTTGAGATCCCCAGGGCCCTGCCCCTTGCCACCACATGGCACTAGAGTAGGATTTTAGTGGAGCATCAGAGTATAATGCCTTTCAATAAGTACACGATGTCCAAATGAAGGTGATTAGGCACCCCATTAAACATGTTTTCCAAAAGTTTAGACAGTGATTAAGTGACCTTGGCACATTGACCTTTCTAAGTTCTAGTAACTTAGAAGGCAATTCCACAAATTTTCATGATGTCCCAGAGCTACCGTTTTATTTGAAGCTCCTGGTTATAGTGTAGAAGCTCTGTCTCATTGGATTATGGGAGCTCAAAATCTTAAGAGCTTACATTTATATAGTGCTTTCTAGATACAAAGCACTTCTGCATATAGTGATAGAATTTCACAGTTGGACCTCTGAGGTCAGGTAGTTCAAATGCTACCCAAGAATAAATTCTATCTACAACATCCTCAACAAATGGTCATCCAGCCCCTGCCTGAAGACCTCCACTGACTAAGAACTCATTACTTACAGAAACTGGCCAGTGCCATTTTGGGGTAGCCCTAGTTGTTAGGACGTTTTTCCTTATATTAAGTCAAAATCTGCCTCTCTATAACTTCCATCCCTTGGTTCTAGTTCTGTCCTCCAGATCCAAGACGGGCAGGTCAGACCCCTAATGGTGGAGACTTGAGATTTTACAATAAAGTAATCATGCACCCTTTAAATCTTCTCTTCTCCAAGCTAAACCCCCCCAGTTCCTTCAACCAATCCTCATTTGGCATGCTTTGGAGTTCCTTTACCATCCTGAATGCCCTCTCTGGACCCACTCCCCCTTGTTAATGCCATTCTTAAAATGCAGCAGCTAGAACCAGACACAGTACTCCAGGTGAGCTCCAACTAAAGCAGAGTGCAGAGAGGCAAAGTGTCGTATGCCTCCTTCACTCTGGATGCTGTTAATGTGGCCTGAGATTGCTTGAGGTTTTTGGTTTCCTCATCAGACTAATTGATTCACATGGAGTTTGCAGTCCACTAAGCCCCCAGTTTTTGTTTTTGTTTTATCAAATGGACTGCTTTGTTGTTATGACTACCACATCCTATACTTGTATAGTTGATTTTTTGGAACCTTTTAAGATTTATCCCTGTTAAATTTCATCTGGATAACTTCAACCCACTATTCCAGTCTATTGAAATCTTTTCAGATCCTGATTCGGCTGTCAATTGTATTAGCTAGTTTCAGTTTCCACTTTTATGTCACATTTAAATTTGGTAAGCCTTCCATCTAATGTCAGTGTTAAAAATATTTAACCAAACCAAGCCAAAGAGAGGACCCTGTGCCACTGCCCGGGACACTATTTGTAGTTGGCCATTTGGGCAGTACTGTATCCACCTCCCTATACATTAATCCTCAAGGAAATTATAAAATACTTTGCTATCTGCCTTATCCAAATTCAAATATACAGATAACTGAATATCTGTCATTCCCAAATCCAGATTTGGCTAAGGCAAGTGGTAAAGAATCTACTATCTAGTAACCCTCTCTGATAATAAAAAGAAATTAGTTTGGTATAACATGTCCTTCACATATCCACAATAACTTAGAGTGATTACTTCATCCCTCTTTTCTGAGGATGTACAAATTGTCCTTTGTTCTAATTTTCAAAAAGAGGAAGAAGATGAATCCTTTAAGCTCTGGGCCAATGAACTTGACCTTAATCATTAATGATATTCTAGAACAGTGTTGGCCTGATGCAAGTCCTGTGGCATACTTCCTTCTTGACAAAATTGATTTGAATCATGATTCAGCAGCCACATGTGCAAGTTCACTTGAACTCCTTGAGGGCAGTTTTAGCAATGTGCTCCCTTACCATCTTCTCACTTATCTTGCATTTCAATTGCTTGTTAACTACTTTTGCTCTCTCCTGGCCAGTCTGAAAATTATTGCCCTCAATAAAAAAAAAAAAAAGCAAAATAGGCACTGAGTAGTTCTGTCTTCTTTTTGCTGTTTGTCATCATGCTCCACAAGCAGACACCCTTATATTTGCTTTGATTTTCCTCCTTTCTCCAACAAAACTAAAAAGCCCTGTTTTCTTTAGAATTTATTACAAACCATAGCCCAAATCACCCTACAAGTCCTCTTCTACTATTCTCATGAGATTACATATTCTTCTTTGTATAACTCTATTGTTGGGTGCCTATCTTCCATATCTTGGACTCATCCTTTATAAACTAGGTTCGACACTGCACTCCTTCCACAAGTACATTGTCCTTCTTAGACACTCCTCCCTATTATTCCTTATAGTAATTAAAGTAATCATTAATTCTTTCAAAGAAGTAATCATTTTTTAATGGACACCAGGATTTCATTCCAGACAGCCTCCAAGTTCTCTTGAATTGACTTCCCTTTTAGCACCTTAGGGGAAAGAATTCTTGCTGTTCTATCTCAGAATTATTCAAAACTTGTTCACTCTGAGTCTTGAGTTTGGCACAGACTGTGTAAGATATCCCCTAATGCCATCTATAATGGTATTGCCTCTTCTTCCCAAGGTTTCTGTCATTTTCACTTCACTGACCATTTCCTTCTTTTTAGGCAGAATCAGATACACATTAAAAATTCCCTTTGTCTTTCTCTTACACTGCAAAATTATCAGCAAGCAAAATCAAGAACTGTTCAACTCCTAGTAGAGAAACATCACCTGTAGATTTTCCCTCAAGGTCCAATTCGGTGCCACCCAGCTGTGAAATCTTTTCTTCAATTGTATTTGGGCAAGGAGTGGGAGGAGGAGATCAACATATAAATAAATAAGAAGGAAATCTGAAAAGGAAGAGAACTATAGCAACTGGTGGGGGTATACAGGAGAGGGATGAGGGAAGCCTTCTTTTTTTGATGTTCTTTCTATACACTCTCTCCTTGGTGAAGGGAACAACATTCCTGTATCTTAAACCTTGGTTCATAAAAACAAATCCTCTTTCCCTACAACATCTTCTTAGCCACATATTCAGTTCCCAGGTACTTTTTAAAAGTCCTAACTATCAGTTGGTAGTAATCATAGAAATGCCACCTGGGTTCCTCCTGAAGTCTTCATAATCCTGGGAAATTCTTCCCAGTGTCTCTCTGGTGCTATCTTTGGGGTAGCAGTCCTTGGGTTTTACAGATCTTGGGAAGATCCCTTGAAATATCCTAAACATGCACCCTGAGAATGATAAGAACAACAAAAGTAACATTTACAAAGGTCTGAAAAACATTATAGACGTTCTCTCATTTGCTCCTCATAACAACAACCTTGTGAGGTAGGTAGGGCAAATATTATTGTCCCCATTTCACAGATGAGGAAACTGAATCCTAGTAAGGTTAAGTGATTTATTCATAGTCATAGAGCTAGTAAATGGTGGAGCTGGGACTCAAATTCAAGTCTTTTGACTCCAAATCCAGTGGGGTTTTTCCCACTATACCATGCTGCCTTTTAAGAGGTCATTTGGTCCATATCCCTGCCTGCAGGGGGGACAGCATATTTTTGAGATTGGCTGTTTATTGTATTATTAATATTCTTTGGTAAATAATTTACAAGTTTCTTTAAGAGCCTGTTCCAATTTTTACCAGTCCTTAGTTCCCAAAGTTCCCTCCTTTATTTAACCTGAATTTGTTCTGTTATAGTTTAAACCCATTTCCTCTCCTGCCCTCAATGGTTGCTTAGTAACTGCTATGATACTCTTTCATGTGCTTGAAGATCATTATACAATCATTAACCTCCCCCCAGGATCCATTTAATTTTAGGAAATGAAATAGTAATTGACTTTCAATACTGGTTTATCTCAGGGATACAACAAGGCCGTGGACTGGTGGGCCCTGGGAGTGCTGATCTATGAGATGACCGCTGGTTATCCCCCATTCTTTGCCGACCAGCCCATTCAGATCTACGAAAAGATCATCTCTGGAAAGGTGAGCAGAGATTGCTATTCTACTTCTTCTACTCACCCCCACTTGCTATTGATGAATTCCCAAGGCATAATTAAAAAAATAATTCAGGTCCATAAAAAAATTCAGCAAATTCCCAGAGCCATTTGATTGATTGACCAATCTAGTCAATGAATCTGCCACTATCTCAGTCACGCTCTGCCAATCACTTCATTACTCTGCAATAATAAGATGATATGAGGGAATCAAATAAGCACAATGGGAACCTTTATATTGCAATACTGCATTTATAGACCACTCTTTATTTCAGGGAGAGATTGAAGGTCATCAATGTAGGTCTTCATTTATACAACCTTTGGGGAAGAAATGTCTGGAGAGGGAGGAGAAATGTAGAGAAAAGGTATAGAATACGTATTTCAACATGTGGGTGTCTGTGTGTAGGTCCGTTTCCCCTCCCACTTCAGCTCCGAACTCAAGGACCTCCTGAGGAACCTGCTCCAGGTCGACCTGACCAAGCGTTTCGGGAACCTGAAGAACGGTGTTGGCGACATCAAGCACCACCGTTGGTTTTCCGCCATTGACTGGATTGCTGTTTTTCAGAGAAAAGTAAGGCTGGTTCTCTCTTCTCAATTTAAAATAGTTGAAAAGAAATGATTGATGCTCTACTTTCAGACAGTAGAGCCCCAAGTAAACATCAAAATGCACTATTTAGATTTCACACAGTGATGTTTAGAATTATTGATCCATTTCATTACCAGTAAAGCAGGGATGATAATACTTATATTATTTACCTAATAGCATTGCTTCTTATAAGGAAAATTATTTGTAAACCTTAAGACACTTTAAAATGCATTATTGTGGTTAGGACTAATAATCTTTCTGTGTATCACTTAAGACACACCACCTAAATTATTTCTCTCCCTGAGGAAGAAAAAGGATGCATCCCTATTTTTACTATAATTTTGAAGTAGTTTTCTTGACACTGGGTCTTACCCTAATCATTCTCTTATCCCCAAGTGATCTTTTTTCAAACATAGCTCTGTGTCTGGCATGTGTGCAATGTACTTCTTGCCCTCCAAAATCTGGCATTCCCAAATGGATAAAATTAATGTGGGCATGCAGCTACATTTTTATGTAGATATTATGAAAGCTAATAAATTCACTCAGCCAAAAATGAGAGAATCCCACTTCCCATTCATCACATAGGAGAGCTCAAGACTCTCCCATTGTCCCTTCTTTGGAAGAAGAATTCTTGGATTCTTTGAATTAAAAAACCACTGTGTACAGAATCTGAGAGCATGAAAATAGATCTGATCTTTGCTCATCTTGATATATAGTAGTAAATGCAAAAAGTAGCTCTTATGATATTCTCAGACAATAGGAGAAGGTGGGAGGAAAAACTGCACACAGGAGTGAAGACTTTTTGCTATACAAATTCTTAGTTATAAATTCCTGGCTGGGACAATAAAATGTAAACACAAACAAGGGTGAGTATACTGCTAAAAAAAAAACAACCCAGAATGAAATAGAAAACCAAACCCAAATCTTATAATAGTTTATAAAAAGAAACTGGGTTTTTTTTCTATACCAGTTGACGGTACCATAGTTGTGATAATCAGTAATGTATTAATTACTGTGAGACAGGATAAGATTAACACATCACTTGATGCTAGCTATGTCATTGTTAAAGGATTATGAACTATTTCATCCTTTGATAATTATATTTCAGTATAATCAGTTTCTTCTGTAATACAATACATTTCATTTTATGCATTTAAGAACATTATTCTGAAAAAGGGTCCATGGGTAACACCAGATTGTCAAAGGGGTCTATGACACAAAAAGAAATTAGGAATCCCTCCTTGGTTGTCATTTATTTTCACATTCTTCCTTTGGATTGCTCACAGAGATGGTGATGAAGCATAGAATGAAAGACAGGTTCTTTCCAGCCATCAAGCACCTACTCTTCTCACTTTTTTTCTTTTGTTTGTTTGATTTTAGGTGGAGGCTCCCTTTGTTCCCCGCTACCGCGGTGCTGGCGATACCAGCAACTTTGATGATTACGAAGAAGAGGACATCCGTGTTTCTCTTACCGAGAAATGTGCAAAGGAATTTGCTGATTTCTAAAGTGAGCTCTTCAGTTCTCACCCCTTTGCACCATGTTATAAGTAAAGGCGAAGCTGAATATTATCATCGTGTAAAAAAATTATACCATCCTAGTTCCTTCATTCCACACCGTTAAGTAACGTCATCTTCATTCGTGAAATTATGAAAACCCAGATTACTTAGGTGCAGGACCGGCCATGGGTATTATTTTTCCTTTACTCTTTTTTTTGTTTGTCCCTCTCTTTGGATTCGTTAATTATATTCCTCCCCTTTCCAAATAATGACGTCCCTCCCCCCCCCCCCCAGTAATGACCTGTTTAATTTTGATCGGTTTGTTGTTCAGAAATGGGAGGTGGTACAGCTAGTGGTGTTTTGATGGAAGAGAGAGAGAGAGAGAGAGAGAGAGAGAGAGAGAGAGAGAGAGAGAGAGAGAGAGAGAGAGAGAGAGAGAGGGAAAGAGAGAAAAAGAAAGTATTATTGTCTGAACCAGCTAGTCCCTTTTATCTATAGTCCCAAGACTATGATTTCTAATAATTATATTTATGTTTTTTATTTTTCCTAATTCAAACTACCCCCAAATTATTGGAGATTTCTAAAGACAAAATTTCCCAATGTTATTTAAATTTATGCAAAATTAACCTAAAACAAAACAAAACAAATTTTAAAAAAATTCTGGAAACTAAACTAAATTAGGCAATAAATTGGCATCAAATCAGGGGTGGCCGGTCCCTGTGCCTTGGTTTTCTGTGATCAGTACAATTCTTTCATCTCCACCTTCTGTTGTAATTCTTGCGTGTGTGTGTTCTGTAAATTATGAGTAGCCTGTGCAATGGGAAGCATGTGATCTCATGCAGCAGGAAAATTTCTAAATGGTCTTGACTGTAAACCAGTTTCACTCATATAGGTAACAGCATCGCCGTCTGTATTCAATAAAATTAATGGTTTCAGTATTGTAAACAGCGCATGAGTATTTAAGTGATTATTGTCCGAGGGTCATAAAAATAATCCCTCTCTTTAAACCTTTTCGCTTTTAAAAACAAAAATTAGCTTCATTTTAAACAAGGGCATTTGTGTGGTGAGAAGTGCTTGGCCCTTTGTGTAGGATAAGAAACATAATTAATTAATTAATTAAGTAGCTTCGCTATTGCAATCTATATTATGAATGCGCTGCTAGCTGCTTGCGGCTATTTATTTTTTGTTCTTAGTGGTTTTGACTTAGAGCATTTCGCCATGTTTTTTGTTCTGGTATACTATATTAGTAAGCTGAAGATGGAGTACTGCATCAATCATAATTTTCAATTAAATTGCTTATAACAAGGGAAGGAGAAACAAAGTCTACCAAAACTGCCACAATTGAGTTTAATTTTAAAGGTGCGCTCTCTTTTTTTTTTGAACAAAATCCTCTCTTAAGTTAAAATCAATTTTTAGTTTCCGGCGAGCCAGACGTTACGATCACGTAACTGCAGCATAATTAAGCTTTTGGGCGTAGTGATGTTTTGTACATTCTCACCAAATGACTTAACTTAATTAAGATCTTGCTGCCTCCTGCTGGCTTTGGGCGCTCTGGTTTTTTTTTCCGATTTTTCAAAATTATCCGGCTTACTGCTTTTTTTTTCCTTTCTAACATCCATCTGGTACTCATTTTTACACTTCTGGATCTCTCAGTGACCTATCTTCACACAGCACACCTCCACAGTTTTAAAAAAAAAAAACTGGGGCATACATATTCAAATATGATGTCAGATCAATATCACAACTCACAAATATTTACAGGATGATCGTTTTTAACAAAAAACAGATCTATATTGATATACCACAGTTATATCCAAGGTTTCATAGGTCACTGAAACGACTTCCTTTTAATCTGTCTAATACTCCTTTCTGAACAAAAAAAGAAGAACCTTTGTACTCATTTTACAATTATAATTGAAATGTACTCTTTCTCCAACTTTCAGTATAACACCAGATCCTCTAGCATCTTAGTAACAGCAATGTTGCTAAGATGCTGACACTGATTTTTAGTATTGGTCTACCCACCTTTACTCATGTGCAAGAGAAGTATAAGATAATTTGCAGTATCAGAATTTAAGTAACAAAGATTTGCCATCCCATCAACCAATTTGAAAATTATTTGTAAGAAAAGGTTTAAATCTTTTGTATTTCATTTAGTTCCAGAACATGCTTTGTTGTACGCTAGCTTGTATGCGATAAATATATAGTAACTTTGATGTTGTTTAAAGTTTTAAATAAATGCTATCTGTATATCACAGTTTGCCTCTGGTGTGCCTTTATTTGTCTGATTTTCTTCAAGGTACAAATGTGCTCTGTCCTTTAAAAGGAAAAGTTTCTGGAAAAATTTGGGGAGGGGGGGACAAATAGCCTAACAGAGTAATTTAAATTGATATGTATTAAGGTGGAAATTGAGTCCCAATAGACAAGTTTTAAGGGCAATTCATTCCATTTTATTCTAAAATTTAAATTGTATCAACAAACTCTTGCATATGTAAGGAGTGTCCATTTTCAACTTATGCACTGCACTGAACAAGAAAATATGAATTTGGTTTCAGGTGCAATTTCCCTTACTTTAGTAGGCGCATTGAATATACAAAACCTCATTTCGAGCCCCAATTTTGACCAAAGAGCATTGGTATGAATTTGAAGGAAAATGATTTTCACAATTGTGTTTAGTATCAGATGAAACTTCACAGTTGAAGAAATTGTGCTTTTGCCCAGTTGAGAGCAGAACAGGAACATGATGAAAGGGCAAGACTGGACATGGAGTCAGAAACCTGAGATAAACACATGGAATCTCTGCAATTAACCTGTTTTGTGGCCCTAGATTCTACTTACCTCTTCTAGATCTCTATTTCCTCAGCTATAAAATGAGGAAGAGGGACTAGCTTAGCTCCAAAGTTCCCTTTAACTCATCAAATTCTAAAATGATAGTCATGATTTAGATTCTTTCAGATCTGAAACCAAGTTCTTGGAAAGAACATTTGAATGAATCGATTCTCTTATAAATATTTCCTTTCTAATGGCAGGTTCTATATGTCTTCAGGTACACTGTCTTTTCTGTCATGCAAATTATGGGGGGATATTTATGCATAACCCATAGATTCTTTTATAAGTCTGAATTGGAGTACCTTCTACATACTTCTGTTAATGTATCTGTATTTCTGGTTCTTTATGCTCCTCACTCACACTCTACCCTGAAGAAATCTCCAAAAATAGCTTTGGGTCTAGATCAGTACAGATGTGTGTAAAAGGGTTCCCTTCTCAATGGTTGTCACTTGGTTGAAAGACTATCTTTCCCTGGCTAGGGCCAAGAACTCTTCTCTTGATAAAAGGTTAATGCTGGCCAAGAGATCCTTCTCACTGGAAAAATAGAATCTGTGGTTGCACTCTTTGGTAAAAAATCACTCCTTCCAGAGGGACTCCAAGGTATAGAAAGCTAGATTCCAGGGCCATTGAACTTTGGGATACTAGACAATCAATCCTCAAAAATTCCGACCACTAGGTCATGGTGTTCTCTCACTATAATTGCAACATAGTGAGGATATTGTGTCAATTCCTCTCAAAGTCAAGAGTCAGGAATTTGACATTGTTGAGGGACTCTATTACGTGCCTCTCTGGGATCTCTCAATGACTCACCACAGCCCCTGATGTTGTTATCTCTTGGTTCAAGATGCTAGGGATTAATCAGAGATAACAGGTCAATCCCTGTGGTCCAAGGACCCCCTACTTGTGTCAGGAGCACATGTGACATGTTATGTAATTCTGAACCAAGGCAACCATCAATGGCTTTTGGAAGAACCCCTTCCTGACTTGCTGTCCTTCCAGGGGGAAAAGGAAACGGAACAAAGATCCCCAAAGATTCAATTTCTCAGTTTCATAGCTTTTTTGTAACAAAGTCTCTTAAACTGTGGGTTGTGTCCCATATGAGTAACTGAATGTAGGGGTTGTGAAAAATTTGGCAACAGTAAAAGGTTATGCATACATATTTTATATACCTATAGTGTAAAAATTTCTTGAATGAAAAGGGGTCACATATGGAAAAAGTTTAAGAAGCCCTGTTTTATAGGACAATGCAAGGGGTTGGTTTCCCCCACCCCCACTCAAAACAGAAGAAGTCAACTCACCTTGGAGGTAGTTACAATTCATCAAATTTCTCTTAGGAGGTTCCAAAGATCATGTACATATCCTCTATAGAAAAATACAATCAAAGACCCAAACAAAAGCTTTTCAGGCCTTCTTGACCAAGCTTCTCATCAATCTTCTGGATCAAGTAACTCATTTACTTAAACTCCTACATTGGAAATAGAATGCAAGATAAATAATAAGAAACTAGAAACAGCAGGTGCTCCATCACTTACTTCTCCAAATTCCCCCTCTTCAGTCCTGAGAGTCTGCTCATTCCTTTTCCTGCAGTGACTTTTCAGCACAGCACAGCACAATAAGCAAAGTTGTTGGGGTAGAGTATGTTCTGGTATTCTCTTCATTCAAGTATCCAAAATCACCATGTAGTGTTTTCTGAGCCATAAATTGGTACTCTTTGAGAAGCACCAATGGCATTCTTCTATCATGGATTGTCTCAGTCACAGTCTGGGATGCTACTCCATTGAGTAGAACTAAGGTCTTTCTATTCTCTCAAAAACAGAGTGCCCTTTTGGGGAATGAAACTTGAAGTCCTGAGGTTCACTCCCCTTTTTCTTGGCTTGTATGTATTTCATCTTCATCTTGTAGTTGGCATCCTAATTTTAATCATCCAGGGACAACCACAATAGAAAATATTGGTTGAATGTCACAATTTACATCTATTAATGGCCCATTTCAGTGGAATTCTTGGGTATTCAACTATATTTTAATGTGTTATTCATCATAGCTAAAGACAAATATGGCCTATGAGACAGTGCCTTTGAATCCAAATTAATTGTCCCCGACTACTAGTAATTCTTTAATTCATAGTTGGTCAGGGCTATGACTCATCTCTAGCTAGTAGCATTCAACTTGGCATTGGTCAGAATGTATCAGATGTGAGTTGTCTGACTATGCTAAAATTAGAGCTATATAGACAGTCTCAGAATTTATCAATAACATCTTACTTCAGAGTCAGATCAAGTCTCATTATCAGTAAATATCTTTGTAGAAGCTAAATAGGCTACTGGTAACCATTGCTTTCCTAGTATAAGTCTACTCTAATGTCCTCTGAGACTGGCTTCAACATAAAACACAAAGGATTGTGTGGATCTCTGTAGACCTACATTGTTATATACACCATTCCACTGACCATATCCTTGACATACTCATATTTCTCCCCCTGATAATCTCAAATATTTCCAAGAGTTTAGGTCAGATTGTCCCTTTTTTACTTCAAGTTTTTCTGGACTATCTACCCATGGATGGATGATATAAATGAAAGGCTTAGCAATAATAGCTCACTTCTTGACAAATTCCCAACAGTTACCAAAGGCTATAACAATTTTTAACTCTTAAAAATTCTTTGGGCATACCTAAATGATATGTGCTATCTTGTCTAACTCATTCCCTGCATAGATAGCAGGCATTTATATATAATGTACTTGACATAAGTTGCCTCCAACTGTGCCATTTGTTAATTGATAGCTTCAGATCAGAGGTTTTTACCAAGTCTAACATTTTAAAAGACCTGTTTTTAATTCTTTTCTAATGCCTAATGCTAGGGAAATCATCTTATATAAGATATGCATATCACCAACTACCTTTTCCATGAGAAATTGAAAAATGACAAAGGCTCAAGAAATGCTTTGGTATGTTGACTGAAACTCGTAGAATCCTACTGGCAATCTTATTTTACTCTTCTGTATTGCTTTGATAATATCCAGTACACAAATCCAACACTGAAAATATGAGCTACCTAGTAGATAGTTCAGGGTATCTTAAACTCATGCTATGGATCATCTTAGTTTTTTTCATTTAATAATCTACTTTTATCTGGATCTTCCCAGTTTCCTTTCATCTATGGATGGTGTCTATGGTCTATGGAACTAAATGGTGATTATATTCACCATAAATTCCTTAGGGTGGTTTCTAAAATTCTTCATCTCAGAAAGGGTAGTTTTCCAAGATCAGTATCAAGGAAGAGAGTCTTCGAGTTGGATGAAATGCATTAATTCTTTATTTTTTATTTTCTTTATTTTTTTTTTGGTGAAGCAATGGGGTTAAGTGACTTGCCCAGGGTTACACAGCTAGTAAGTATTAAGTGTCTGAGACCAGATTTGAACTCAGGTACTCCTGACTCCAGGGCTGGTGCTCTATCCACTGTGCCACCTAGCTGCCCCAAATGCATTAATTCTTAAGCATATCACATCTTGTTTTGGCTGGGTTTCCTCCTCAGATGATCCTCCTCACAGGCAATGTTGGAGAATCACTGACATCATATCTCTCCAGATACATCTGTGATGTTGACGGGTCCATGTAGGGGTGTGGCATAAATCAGATCAAATAACTCCCATGAGTCAGTTGTTAAATTTTCAGTGTGAGCATTTATACCTCAGAAATCATCAAAAACAAAAAATTAGAGCTTGGTTTACTGTTTTGTTGATTTCTAAACTTAAGAAAGTGATAGAATGATAATAATGTAGACAAAACTTACAAGTGTGTCCTGCATCCATTTTCTCCATCTTCCCTACAAAGCCTATGTTAAATATTTGCCAGCACAACCCTGGACCCATAATTCTTTGATGGTTACCACTTGCTTCTACCTTCTCATTAGCTTTCTATTTAGTGACACATATTATCAGGGGGTGTAAGTATCAAACCCATAATTCTTCTTTGCAATACTCTGCTGATGCTTTGAATGAGCTGGAATTCATTCAAATCAATGTTGACACTCAAGAAATTTTCTCTCTGCACCAATCATGTTGTCTACCTTCCTCTTGCTGACACTCACAGCTTCCCTAGGGAATTTCAAGGTCACATGGATATAACCAAAATATTGGTATTCTTCTCCCTCAATCCATGGAGGATTTGTACCTGCATAGGCTAAGGCATAAGTTGAAAGTATTCTTCATAAAATGACTGAAATACAATTGTCATTTGGGATCTTCTGTCCAACTCAGCTGAACATTCTACATTGCTACATGGGGTCTTATGAGTCTAAGTGGGAAGAACCCATGAAAGATTGATGGGAGAGAGATTAGGTTCTCCTGAATCTGGGACAGTCAGCTCTTGACTCTATTTTTTGATGTCCATCTATTGGACAACAGCTCCATAAAATGATAGACCGAACTGGAAGTCCAATTCTTTCATTTTACAGACAAGGAAAGTGAGGCACATATAAGTTAAGTCACTAGCCAGGAGTTACATAGTAGACAACTGAGGTTGGATTTTAAACCCAGGTATTGCTGACTCCAAGTCTAGAGCTCTACTCACTATTCCATGTCTCTGCCATGCTTCTTAATTTGGTATTCTTCTCATGAGTACACCAACATGCAGGTGTTTAATCCATAGCAAAGTAGCAAGGCACATTGCTGCCCCTTGGGTTGTAGTCCTTTTGATGCTATGCTAGAAAATGGGCTGCTTTGATTTCTGATGTCATACTTTGTCCCTAAAGGGAGAGTGACTCTGCCTGCTATAACTCTTCTATTAGTCTTGCCCCAAGCTTCTGCAGTGGAATTTAGTTGATTCAAAAGAATCTCATTTCATCTCAGAGATCCATACCTGGGGAATTGTCTTAAAGCTAATCAGTCACTTTCTTTCATTTTTTTCTTTCATTCAAATTGTATTATACAAAATTACTAACATGGTAATGTTTTACATAATCATACATGTATAACCCATATCTGATTGTTTGCTGCCCCAGGGAGGGGGAAAGGGAGGGAAGGAAAGGGGGATAAAAATTGGAACCCCAAACTTTAAATAAAAATGTTTACTACTTTTTTAAAAAGCTAATCAAGATCAGTTGTTCACATTGCCTACCTTTCTCTCTCTCTCTTGATCCTTCTCACTCTCGTTCTATTATCCTTGTTGCAAATGTCTTCACCAAGTACATGAACTCTAAATCACTGAGAAACCATACTTACTCTTCATTCAAGAACAGGTGTTCCCAAAATGGTTTTATTGTATGCCAATACTTCGTCCATTTGGCTCATTCTGACATCTGACAACCTTCCCAAATGTAATACAAAGTCAGAGGCCTTCTGTCTCCCATGTTAAAAGATACTGAGGAATTAATCAGAGAATTTTCATACATCATTAAGTGTTTCTTTTTTTAATTAGCAAGCATAAATTTTCTCTCCCTCTTATCACCCTCTCCAAATTGGAGAAAGAAAAAAAATACCTTAGAACATGTGTTCATAGTCAACTAGGGGACAAGGTGGATAGAGCTCAGGTCTTAGAATCAGGAGGACCTTAATTTGAATCAGACACTGCTGAGCTGAGTGAACCTGAAACAAGTTACTAAACCTCTCTGTATCTTAGTTTCCTCATCTGTAAAAGTGGGGTAACAATAACACCTACCCTCCCAAGGTTATAGTGAGGATCAAATGAGTTAATATATGTAAAGTGCTTTGCTATATAAATGCAAGCTATTGTTATTATTATTAGTCAAGCAAAACAAACTCCCACATCAATCATGTCCAAAAATGTGTGTATTTCATTCTGTACTCAAGAGTCCATCACCTTACCATTAGGGTAGCATGCTTTATCAGCTGTCCCCTGAAATTTTGGTTGACTATTGCATTGATCAGAGTCATTAAGTCTTTCAGAGTTGTTTGTCTTCATATGCTTGTGGTTATTGTATAAATTGTTCTGGTTTTTCTCACTTCTCTATGCATTTTCTGTACCATACACTGTATTTTCAGGGGGAGTATGAGGTCAAAAGTTCCCAGGGGCTTTCCTATAGCCTCATCTATTTCTCCACATCATTTCCTTGTCACTCACTGCTTCATTGCTTCCATTACTTCCATGGCATGCCCTAATTAGTCTTCAAAGCCTTCATTTGATGGATGAGGAGAATGTCCCCTTGAAAAGGACCCTATAGTGTTCCACACTGAGTCACTTGAGTTAGTATTGGTAGGCTGATAGTCCCTATTCCACTGCCTGCTGCCTCTGTCCTGCCTCTGTCCCGAATGGCTACTGCTTCCCCTATTAGCATGGCCCTCTTCATCTTCAGGTACTCTTCTCACCAGGAAGACCTCAAATTTCCTTACTCATTTCTTGTCAGCAATAAAATATATTTGTGAGTTAAATAATTGTGCCCTTCTGTATTTGTTTCTTTTCAAGAGAATATTTCAAATGCCTCTCTTTTTTTGAAAGTCCTCTTCCCTCACTGGTAATAAGGCATAATTTCTCAGAATATTGTTTCCCAGTTCCCATGTAATCCTACTAATGGAGAATTCTTCGGGAATGCTAGAATATATCTACAATTGACAAAACATGGCTGCCATTTCTTATATCTATTTTCTCATGACAATACTTCATATTCCTTCCCCCAGCCTCAAATATCCTTTCCATAATGTAAAGTGGTCTCCTGCTTTGAGCATGTTTCCCACCAGTTTAAGTTATTTATTCTCCTAATTTTTTAAGAACTCATTTTGTTGTTGTTGCTTTATCTCTTGCTTTATTTCTTTACTCCACTGTTGGAGTCTTTGGTGTTTCTACTTGTGTCTATTTTGTAATTACTCTTCTGGGTTTCTTTCTTGAGACTTTCTTAACTCATGGTGCTTCTTCTTTATATTTGGAGGTTTCTTCTGTTTGGGATTTTGTGATAGTCCCAGGCCCTGACCTTTCTTTCACTCTTAGAGGGTGATTCTGCCTAGTCCTGTCCCTGTAGAATATTGTCAATGCATCAAGGTGTACCCCCAAAATACTAGTTTTACAACTACTCATAATAATTATAATAGTAATAACAATAATAATAGATAGCATTTATATAGCACTTTAAAGTTGTTAAACTTCTTCATAAAAATAATACATACCCTATGTAATCAAGTCCCAAGAAAGAGCACAAATATTTCAAACATGTTATTAAAATGAAGTCTCTTCAAAATGAGCCAGATAAAATAGCCATTTGACATTGTCACTTCAGCAACAAGAAAAAAATCTAAAAGCATTTTGACACACAAAACTACAAAATTTCAATAGTTCTTTGTCACATGATGATGACGATGAATTAATTGGTGTGATAAGAGATTCAGTGGAAGGAAAAAACTTTTTTGACTATCAATTAGAAAAAAGTAAAACAAATGTCAATGACTTCTTACATTGTTAGAGTAAATAGGTTAGATTAGAGCGAAAACTGGAAGGGATACGATTTATGTCATCTTCAATCTAAAAATGAAGAAATAAAAGCTCCAAGAGATTAAACAACTTGCTAAAACAGTTCATAAGATGCAAAGGTAGGATAAAATTTCTGGTTCTCTGACTCAAAATATAGCACTAAGTCCACCTTAATACACTCACTCGTATGTTCTCAATGAAACATAATACTCCATTCTATTTTTAATGCAAAAAAAAACCGTTAAAAAACTAGAACTGTGGAATGAATCCAATAAAATATGGTGGCCCAATACTATAATCAGCTTGCTAGAACCAATTTGTCTTCATCATGCATTCAAAACCAATGTTAACAAACCCACAATTTTCTTTGAATCTCCCTACTGTGTTCAACCAGTTTGAATTAATCACATGACATTTAGTAATGAAAAAGAATAATTGCTTAAAATAGAATACAAGGTAGATAAGAATGTCCAAAAAGCAATAGACACTCAATCACAGGTTATTCCAAACCACCTCCTCATCCACCTCCAGTCATAGGAAGGAGAAACTCCATTAATCCAAGAAAGAAAAATGAAGAGCCATGGCTGGAGGAAAAACAAAGAGGAGAAATGACAAGAAAGATGTTGGGAGATGAAGGAATTCATCTGAGAATATTGAAGCTCCAGGTCTTTAGAAGTAATTCTCTCCAGAGATGGGGCCTTCATCACCATGTATATATGTCGCTAATAACAATGCTAGAATAGCACTGTTCACAATCATCTACTAGAGATGTTTCTCTAATATCCTGCTTGCCATAATAATGGACCAATATGGGGAACAGAAATAAATTGGCTATCACCTTTCTAAGAAGTAGTTTGGAAAAATGACTGATGGAGTATCTGCTGATTTTTATCCTTTGATGAACTTGCATTCTATTTTAAATTTCAATTTGCCTTACAATGACATGTGTTTAATTCTAGCTGACTTAGAGAAGATTCAGAAGAAAATAGAGCCTTGTGAATAGCGGTTTTGCACTGAGTATGGATCCACCCAGATTTTAGGAATTTGAAAGAAGTATTGGGGTAGAAAGCCCATTAGATACATTTTTTCCTATCTGATATCTTTGGGTTTGAAATTTTCCCATTTCATTTTGTAATCTAACCATCCCTTTTAGGTCAGTTGGAAAGTTAACTCTACAATATTTAGCCTTAGCAACTTGCCTTTGAAACTACTGAACTATGGGTTCCAATGGTGAAAGTCTAGCATTGGTCTTCTTTCAAATGTTTGGTACTTAGCAAGAACTGTTCCATCAGTTCTGAAGTTCTTCATGGCTGTGGGATGAAGGGAGCATGGAAACCCCAAGCCAGCTGCTACCCTGTCCTTGGTCCTTACAGAGATAATCATGGAAAATTCAGCCATCTCTCAACTATCATCACAAAAGTACATGCATCATTTAGATCCTTATTTTTATCCCCTGACTTTGACTTCATTTTTGGCTGTCTTTCTCTCAAATATGCTCATTGTTGGGGAATTCTGGAATAAGGAAGGTATGAAAGAGATCCTGAGGTGAGCTCCCCCTTTATTAGTTCTTTCTGAGGCAGGAATGGCACAGTGGATCATCTCATGCTGCATCTGGAGTCAAGAAGAGCAGAGTTCAAATCTGACCTCAGACCTTTATTAGTCGTGTGAGGCAGGGAAAGTCTCTTCACCTTTGTCTTCCTCATATCCCTCATCTGCAAAATGGGGGAAATTATATCACATACCTCCTTGGGTCATTGTGAGGATTAATGAGATCATATTTATAAAGTGTCTGGCAAACCTTAAAGTGCTAAATTGATGCTAGCTATTATTATTTTTGCTCCTTTGTTTAGTCTTCTCTCTGTGTGTGTCTCTGTGTTTCTGTCCTTGTCTCTGTGTCTCTGTCTCTCTCTGTCTTTCTCTCTCTGTCTCTCTCTCTTTCAGGATAATTGCACTTATTTACCTTCTCATAGTCTTGTTGGTTGAGAGATTTGAAAATCAAATAACTGCTCACCTCTGGGGGGTGGGGTTGTAGGAATGCTTCAAATGCTTCTTTTTAGTTAAAAGTTCATTTTTTCCCACTGATGAGTTTGTTAGAGTTTTCAAGATTTGTGTTTTGGGGTTGTAGCTTAAGCTTCATTGCTTTTGGGGGTACATAATTCCATTCTCTACCAAATTCCACAGCAGTTGATTTGCTATGCTGTGTGCTCCAGGCATTTTTCCTGACCACCCAAACACCACAAGAGTCAGTTTGCCAGGGTGCCTTCCAAATATTCTCTTGGGCTATCCAAATTCCTTAGAAGTTGGTTAGTCTGGTGACCCTCCAAGCATTTTCTCTGACTGCTCAAACTCATAAACCACATAAAACCAAAATCCACTGCACCTGAGCACCAGCATATTTTCCAGGGACATACTCTCAATCTGGGATATTTCTGCCTTCAGGCTGAATCTCATTCTTTAGCCCTCTTTGAAGTATGACTCATTCTTCCTTCTGCCTTTTCAGTCTCCTCTATTGATGTACCTGTGATCTAGGCTCTTATTCTGGTTTCCTTCCTGACTTCCTTTAAGATATAACTCAAACATTACCTACTCCAGGAGGCTTTTACTAATTCCTCTCCTCACCCACCCCCAGCTGCTGGTGCAATCCCCTCTCAATTACCTTCCAATTACTCTGAATTTATCTTGTTTGATTTATCTCTTCCATTAGAATGTAAACTCCTTGAGTGAGGGGACTGGTTAGCTTTTTTCTTGTATCCCCAGTGCTTAGCATGGTACCTGCAACATAGTAAGGTAATAAATGCATGCTTGTTTAATTGATTGACTGATGCCCAGCATTGAGATTATATGCTATAGTGAAAGGGGAAGTGGCTGAAGAATGAAGAGAGTGACTAGGCATTGAAAAGAAAGGATAAAAGACCAAAGTTTGAGAGAGAAAGATGATTGAGAGGATGGTGGTATTTTCAATAAAAACAAGGATGTTTAGAAAAGAGAAGTGTTTTGGTAAAAGATAAAGTGTTCTATTTTGCCCTTTTAGAGTTCAATATGTCTATAAGACATCGAGTCTGAAATCTGCAATAGTCCAGGAGTGATGGCACATGCCTATAAATGCCTACTATTCAGGAGCCTGAATTTTGAGGTAATCTTGAGCTCAGTAGTTCTGAGATAATCTGACCAGGAGTCTACAGTAAGTCCAGCAGCATTTTACCTAAGGAAAGGTGAGTTAGTCCCAGCTGGAAACAAAGCAAGTCAACAATCTCATGCTGGTAAGAGTGTTTCTGGGTCTGCTAGTATTACCACCTACCCTTTCCAACTGTTTGAGAGAAGAAGACCCAAAAGAAGAAAGCCAGCAACAGATCTAACATTCCCCAACTTGGATTACAGAGTGCTCTTCCTTGTACCCCACTGCCTCCTTCTTGAATTCTTGGAAATTACGTTCCCCAGAAAGGACAAAGAAATGAAGGGGGATGGTTTATAGTAGGCTGGAAATGGAACTAGAATTAAGCTGGCAAGAACATATGAGGAACTTTTTTCCTCAGGTGGATGATAGGGGGCTGGTCCTTAAATGAGAGGCCATCTGGAGAGGAAATAATGTACAAGGGCCACTCTTGTCTACCCCATTGGGAGTGCCTCAGACTTGACTGAAAAACTACCATTCAACTGTGCATCTGGTTTGTGGGATACTGATCTTACCAACAAGGGAAGACAAGATGAGCTATACTCATGATGTATCACTTGATCTGTTTTTACAGCAGCCACTGAATAACATATTAAAGGTCTGGACATTCTATTGGATTAATAAAGATTCAAGTCTCAGGTGGGGATAAGGGGCAAGTTAGAAATTCGTAATTACATTAGTATGTAGAATGGTTAGAAATAAGAACAAAGCCATATGCTAAGAAGCTGGTTAGAAGCAAGACTAAAATTTATGTCCTCAGAAAACCCAACAATATGGAAAACACAGAGAAAACAAGAGAGCATAGTCCATGAATGAGTGATTAGGGCAGAGATTCTTAGATTTTACTGTCATAGATCCTTTTTACAATCTGGTTAAGCTTAAGGAGCCCTTCTCAGAATAATGTTTCTAAATGCATAAAATAAAATAAATAGGGTTGCAACAGAAATCAACCATCTTTTAAAAACAGCTGTCAACCAAAAAAACCCACAAGTTCATGGACCCCAGGCTAAGGATTCCTATGTAATGTATCTGAGAAGAATAAAGGAACAAAGAGTGAAATGAAAAACACATTTTTTATAGTGATGTTAAAAATTAATGTCATGAAATTAAGAGAATGGTTGATGCAGAAGAACAGAGAGAATTTGATAGCATACTGTTCTCTGAGATAAGAAAAAGAGGAGAAAGAATAACAATAAAATTAAACTCAGGGGGAATTTGCTATAGAGCAGGGTAAATTGGTAGGAAGAAACCAGGATCAGATTATTGCAGTGGTTTCTTAACTTTATTTGGCCAAGCCAGACAACAGACATTTATTAAGCACCAACTACATGCTGGGCATTGTGCTAAGCACTGCAAATATAAAGAGAGTCAAAAGACAGTCTCTGCTCTCAAGGAGCTCACAGTCTAAAGGAGGAGACAACACACAAACAACTATGTTTTACCTACATATGTATGTGTGTGTAGGTATGTACATATATATATACACACACATATACATATATATGTCTATCTATCATAATATGCATATGTGTAATAAATTGGGGGTAACCTCAGAGGAAAAGCACTAAAATTAAGGATGAGTGGGAAAGACTTCTTGTAATATGTAAGAGTTAAGCTGAGACCAGAAGGAAGCCAGGGAAACTGGAAGGTGGTGATGAAAAGGGAGAGAGTTCTAGGAATGGAGGACAGAAAGTGAGAATGGGGGAGGGGTGGAGCCAAGATGGTGGAGGAAAGATATTAAATGCACAGAGCCCCAACACAATTACCCCCAAAACAGCAATAAAAGAACACCTGGAGAAGAAAAATCCACAAAAATATTGGCTGAGATTATTTTCCAGCCATAGACATATTAAAGGGAGCTGTGCTGGGCTATGAGTAAAGCCCCATCCCACAATCATGCTGACAGAGACCCCAAGCATGCTGCACCAGAGGAACTTAACCCCTGAGCCTCCAAATCAGCTGCAGAAACAGCATCTTCTGGAACTGAGTTTGTGGTCAGGTGAGAGGGCTGAATGGCTGGCTGGGGGGTGGGAGGGGGCAGGAAGTGCAGGGATGTCAGCAGGACCTAGGGAGGAATTCGGCTGTCTCACCCCCGGCCCAGGTTGGGGAGGGGTGCAGGCTTGTCAAAGCTAAGAACCACTATAGAACTGCTGACTGGTTAACTAGCAAGTTGGCTTGAGGTTATTTTTGGCCCAGAGAACAGGCCAGGTGAGAGAAAAACCTGCCCTCCCTCAAACCAAAACACCTGGGACCCCCTGAAGCTTGGGACAGTGTAGCTTGGAAGTAGGGCCCCCATTGTAAGAGGGAGTTAAAAGTCAAGTAAAAAATGGCAAGATGAGCAAACAAAGAAAGTTGAGAATTATAGAAAGTTTCTTCAGTGACAGGGAAGCTCAAGGTGCACCCTCAGAAGAGGAAAACAACCTCAGGTCCCCTACATCCAAAGCTTCCAAGAAAAATATGAACTGGTCTCAGGCCATGGAAGCTCTCAAAATGGACTTTGAAGAGAAAGTAGAAGAGATAGAAGGAAGATTTAGAGAAGTGGAGGAAAGAATGGAAAGAGAAATGAGAGCAATGCAGGAGAGTCATGAGAAAAAAGTTAACAGTTTGAAAAGCCAAATGAAAAAGGAGATAAAAAGGCTCTCTGAAGAAAATTATTGCCTAAGAACTAGGATTGAACAAATGGAAGCTAGTGACTTTATGAGAAACCAAGACATGGTAAAGCAAGTCCAACTGAATGAAAAAATAGAGGGCAATGTGAAATATCTCCTTGGAAAAACAGCTGACCTGGAAAATAGATCGAGGAGAGATAATAATCATTGGACTACCTGAAAACCATGACAAAAATAAGAGTTCAGACAGCATCTTCCAAGAGATTGTCAGGGAAAATTGCCCTGATATTCTAGAAGCACAAGGCAAAATAGAAATTGAAGGAATCCACTGATCACCTCCTGAAAGAGATCCCAAAAGGAAAACCTCCAGGAATATTATAGCCAAATTCCTGAGCTCCCAGGTCAAGGAGAAAATATTGCAAGCAGCTAGATAAAAGGAATTCAAATACTGTGGAGCTACAATAAGGATAAAACAAGATCTAGCAGCATCTACATTAAAGGACTGGAAGGCATGGAATATGATACCCCAGAGGGAAAAGGAACTGGGAATACAGCCAAGAATCACATACCCAGCAAAACTGTGGATAATCTTTCAGGGGAAAAAATGGGACTTCAATGAAAAAGAGGAATTTCAGGCATTTGTGATGAAAAGACCTGAACTGAATAGAAAATTTGACTTTCAAATACAAGACCCTGGAGAAGCATAAAAAGGTAAACAGGAAAAAAAATCATGAGGGATATTAAAAGATTCAACTGTTTACATTCCTACATGGGAAGAGAGTACTTCAAACTCATAAGAACTTTTTCAGTAAGGAATACTGAATACAGGGGACACCAGTCTGAAGTGAATATGAAGAGATGATATTTGTAAAGCATTTATATTTTGTTTATCCTTGTTCTTTGTGGGGCAAATAGGGTGGGTTGTCTTATGTCTGGGGCTGGATCTGGGCTCGGGGCCTCCTGGGTCCAGGGCTGGTGCTTTGTCCACTGTGCCACCTAGCTAACCCATGATGACATCTTTAAAATAAGGTTATGGGATAGGAGGAATAGACTGGGTCAGGAAGAGGAGAAGTAGACTGTGGAGAGGTAGTTCACATGAAGGAAACAAGAAAAAAGCTTATGGAGGGGAGGGGAAGAGGGGGAAGGTGTGAGGGAGTGAATGAACCTTACTATCATCAGAATTGGATCAAAGAGGGAATAACATACATACTCAAATGGGTATAGTAATATATTTTTGCCCTGAGGGAAAGTGGGAGGGGAGGGAGATAAGGGTGGGGGGGGGGAAGAGGGGAAGGAGGGAAGGGCAGATTGGGGGAGAGAGCAGTAAAAAGCAAAATGCTTTCAAGGAAGGTGAAGATGTTCTGCATAACAGCACATGTATGACATATTGAATTGCTTGATTTCATATGGAGGGTTGAGGAGGGAGAGAGGAAGAAAAATTTAGAATACAGAATTAGCTCAAAGACCTTAACCTCATCAGAGTGGGCTTCAACCCTATTTTAAAGATGTCATCATGGGTTACCTAGGTGGCACAATGGACAAAGCACCAGCCCTGGACCCAGGAGGCCCCGAGCCCAGATCCAGCCCCAGACATAAGACAACCCACCCTATTTGCCCCACAAAGAACAAGGATAAACAAAATATAAATGCTTTACAAATATCTCTTCATATTCACTTCAGACTGGTGTCCTCTGTATGTTCTTTACTGAAAAAGTTCTTGTGAATTTGAAGTACTATCTTTTTTTCCTGTTTACCTTTTTATGCTTCTCCAGGGTCTTGTATTTGAAAGTCAAATTTTCTATTCAGTTCAGGTCTTTTCATCACAAATGCCTGAAATTCCTCTTTTTCATTGAAGTCCCATTTTTTCCCCTGAAAGATTATCCACAGTTTTGCTGGGTATGTGATTCTTGGCTGTATTCCCAGTTCCTTTTCCCTCTGGGGTATCATATTCCATGCCTTCCAGTCCTTTAATGTAGATGCTGCTAGATCTTGTTTTATCCTTATTGTAGCTCCACAGTATTTGAATTCCTTTTATCTAGCTGCTTGCAATATTTTCTCCTTGACCTGGGAGCTCAGGAATTTGGCTATAATATTCCTGGAGGTTTTCCTTTTGGGATCTCTTTCAGGAGGTGATCAGTGGATTCCTTCAATTTCTATTTTGCCTTGTGCTTCTAGAATATCAGGGCAATTTTCCCTGACAATCTCTTGGAAGATGCTGTCTGAACTCTTATTTTTGTCATGGTTTTCAGGTAGTCCAATGATTATTATCTCTCCTCGATCTATTTTCCAGGTCAGCTGTTTTTCCAAGGAGATATTTCACATTGCCCTCTATTTTTTCATTCAGTTGGACTTGCTTTACCATGTCTTGGTTTCTCATAAAGTCACTAGCTTCCATTTGTTCAATCCTAGTTCTTAGGCAATAATTTTCTTCAGAGAGCCTTTTTATCTCCTTTTTCATTTGGCTTTTCAAACTGTTAACTTTTTTCTCATGACTCTCCTGCATTGCTCTCATTTCTCTTTCCATTCTTTCCTCCACTTCTCTAAATCTTCCTTCTATCTCTTCTACTTTCTCTTCAAAGTCCATTTTGAGAGCTTCCATGGCCTGAGACCAGTTCATATTTTTCTTGGAAGCTTTGGATGTAGGGGACCTGAGGTTGTTTTCCTCTTCTGAGGGTGCACCTTGAGCTTCCCTGTCACTGAAGAAACTTTCTATAATTCTCAACTTTCTTTGTTTGCTCATCTTGCCATTTTTTACTTGACTTTTAACTCCCTCTTACAATGGGGGCCCTACTTCCAAGCTACACTGTCCCAAGCTTCAGGGGGTCCCAGGTGTTTTGGTTTGAGGGAGGGCAGGTTTTTCTCTCACCTGGCCTGTTCTCTGGGCCAAAAATAACCTCAAGCCAACTTGCTAGTTAACCAGCCAGCAGAGTTCTATAGTGGTTCTTAGCTTTTATGAACCTGAGCCCCTCTCCCACCTGAGCCTCTCTCTGTTCCAGATTTCCTCCTGATTCCCTGCTGGGGTGGGACAGTCGAATTCCTCCTCAGGTCCCACAGACACCCCTGCACTACCCCCACCCCCACCCCAGTCAGCCATTCAGCCCTCTCACCATAGTATAAGCTTAGTTCCAGAAGAAACTGGTACTGAAGCTGATTCGGAGGCTCAGGGGTAAGTTCCTCTTTTGTAGGGTGTCTGGGGTCTCTGTTGGAGCAATCACAGAGTTGGACTCTTCTCACAGCCCAGTATGGCCCCCTTTAACTTGGAAAATATTCTCCAGAGCTTGTTTTATTGCTGTTTGGGGGGTAATTCCAATTTATGTCTTAATCCTAAAAAAGAGCAATGCCAAAGAACATTCAAATTACCAAACAATTCCACTCATTTCACACAATGGCAAGTTATGATTAAGATTCTAAAAGCTAGGTTTCATCCATATGTGAACTGAAAATTACCAGAAGAGCAGGTTTTCCAAAAGGCAGAAGAATTAAAGACCAAATTGACATCTGCTGGATTGTGGAGAAAGAAAGGGAGTTACAGAAAAACATTTGCTTCTGCTTCATTGACTATAATAAAACTTTTAAGTGTGAATCACAACAAAATGTGGCAAGTCCTCCAAGAGATACAAGTACCAGGTCATATTAATTGTCTCCTGAGGAACCTGTATACAGTTAAAAAAGCAACAGTTAGAACTGAATATGGAACAACTGATTGGTTTAGGTTTGTATAAGGAGTGCAACAAGGACATATCTTGTCTCCTCCATTTAACTTATATGCAGAGTACATTCTATGAAATGCCAGACTATATGAATCAGAGTTTCTGAGAGAAATATCAATAATCTCAGCTATGCAGATGATACCACTCTAATGGCAGAAAGTAAAGAAGAATTGAGAAACCTCTTGATATGGGTGAAAGAAGAAATTGTAAAAGCTTGCTTGAAGCTTAATATAAAAAACCCTAAGATCAAGGCAATTCATCCCATCACTTCCTGACAAATAGAGACAAAATGAAGGCAGTGTCAGATTTTATATTCTTAGGCTCAAAGATAATGCAGACAGTGACTTCTGCAATGCAATTGAAAGACACACCTTGAAAAGAAAGTTATGACAAATATGGACAGTATACTAAAAAGCAAAGACCTCACTCAACTTGCCAACAAAAGTCTATGTAGTCAAAGCTATGGTTTTTCCAATAGCATTGTATGGCTGTGAGAGTTGGACTATAAGAAAATGTGGGCACTACAGAATTGATACTTTCTAATTGTGGTGCTGGAGACGACTTTTAATAATCCTTGGAAAGCAAGAAGGTCAAATCAGTCAATACTTAAAGAAATTAATTAAGACTGTTCATTGGAAGGTCAAATACCAAATCTGAAGCTTAAAAACTTTGGCCACATAATGAGAAGATGGAACTCATTGGGAATGACCCTGTTGTTGGGAAAGATTGAAGGGAAAAGGAGAAGGGAAAGTCAGAGGATGAAATGGATAGACAGTGTCATGGAAGCAATGGACATAAGCTTGGACAGATTTCAGGAGATAGTAGAGGATAAAAAGGCCTGGTGTGCTATGGTGCATTGGATCACAAAGAGTCAAACATGACTGAATGACTGAACAACAACAAGAAGGAGTTTGTCAAATAAAAAGCTGATATGGTCAGACCTGTCCTTTAGAAAGATCAGTTTGACAACTGAATGAGGGATGGACTGGAGTGGGGAGAGACTTGAAGCAGGCAAATCAGCCATCAAACTATTTTAATAGTCCAGGTATGAGGTGATAAGGGCATGTTCCAGGGTGGTGGCAGTATCAGAGTAGAGAAGGGAATGTATATGAGAGATGTTATAAAGGTAGAAACTACAGTACTTGACAAGTGATTGGATATGGGGCAGGGGGTGAGAGAGTAAGATGCTAAAGATGACACCTAGGTTGCCAGCCTGGGTGATTGTGAGGATGGCAAATTTTTAAAGAGTTTAATAAATCTCTCTCCTTCTCCCCCATTCCCACCTCACCCCTGCCTTTCTCTCTTTTTCTCCAGCCATTTCTGAAGAAGGGGAGATTCAGAGGAAACATGACAGTTTTGTTCAAGTATTTGAAAGGCTATTATAAAAATGGAGTAGAATTGTTCTGTTTTGTTGCAGGGGGCAGAATGACTAATGATGAGTAGAAGTTACAAAGAGAGAAATCTAAACTTGATGTCAGAAAAACCTCATAACTATTAGAACCATCTGAAATTGGACTGGGCTGCCTTGGATGAGAAGGAGAAATGGATGCATAGTTCATCCTCTTTAGGAATATGCAAGCAGAGGTTAGTTTAGTAGGTACATTATAACAGGGATTTCTTTTAGGGTATGGATTGAACTAAAGTTCACTTGCAACTCTAAAATTTTGGATTTGAATCTTGACTTTTCCACCTCTGGGTCCTTAGGGAAATGGCTCTATTTTTCTGAGCCTCATATACCTCAGTTTTAAATAAAGGAGTTGGACTAGATGATTTCTGAAATCCCTTTCAGTTCTTAAACTATATATGCTAATTCCATACAGTATATGAAGACCTTATGTTAACATTTGGTATTGAACTCTTGAGTTTTCTATGGTGCTTTGGAACTTTACTTGAGAGAATGAGAACCCCAAGGATTGATCCATCTTGATGACCCAAAGAATAAAATTTCATTAATGAATGATATTGTTCTCCCATATCACGGAGAATGAGATATCAGGGCAGTTTGTCCTGACACTAGCACCAATACTTTTTACTACACTGGTATAGTTTCTGCTGGAGAGAAACTTTTTTAAGCCTTTAAGCAGCTAGAATTTGATCTAAGCAGAAGCATTTTGTCAAATGCCCCATAGTAACAACTTTTTAAATGTGTTTTCTTTTCATTCTTTACTAACCCTCTGAAGGCTTATGTTAGAATAGCATTGTTCTGTGTGACAGGTTATAGTGTCATACTCTAAACAGAATCCAGGCCAACTTCACTTTTCCTAGGTGGCAGAGAGCAATTGTGATAATAAAAACCTTTTTTATTCTTTAAAATGGGACTTGCTTGTCTAATGCCAATGGAATTATTTGCTTTACAGGAGCTTAATGGTATGCTATGAAAAGGAAGAGGACCCAAGTTCAAGTTCCTGTTCAAATCAGTTATCAATAAACATTTATTAAGTGCCTAATTTGTGCCAGACACTGTGATAAGCACTGTAGAAACAAAGAAAGGCAAAAGACAGTCCCTGCCCTCAAGAAGCTCACAGTCTAATGAGAGAGACGACAAAGAAAAAGAAATGTTAAAAGGCGGAAGAAAGAGAGGGTGGTAGGCTGGTCTGAGGGTATGGTGAAGTCCTGATGGATGGCTGCCCTGGGCATCTTCCTTAAATGGAGGATGTGGGAAGAGCTCTCCTATGTCTACCTTCCACCCTCTCCAGTCAAGGCAGGGAGAGACCTTAGTGACAGGGTGGTACTGAAGAAATGTGAGTTTCAGACTTCTCTCTGTCTCTGTGTGTACGTATACATATTCATATACATTTGTATATAAATGCCGCAAGCACTGTCCCCCACATGTACCATGAAGATGTCATTGTGTGGTTCAAAAGGAGGGAGAACAAATATCTCTAGCTTCTTCTCCCCTAACCCTTCTTCAAGGGAGACCTTAGTTCGTGCCAGGAGGGGAAACAGGATGTAGAAGCTGACCATTCTGCTCCCCTTGGAGAGAGGGGGTACTGGGCTAGAATCATATCTATCTGTTCCCTTAAATAATATTAATCCAGAGAATGTGGTTTTCACATTCAAATTAACTTCTAATTGCTATTCCATTATTGGGAGGAGCAGAACCTCAAGCTATCTATCCAAGACAACTTCCTTCCCATTGAGCACAAGTTCTCCAATGAACACACACACAGCACTTAAACAAGAAACCCATTAATCCAAATCAGTAGCAAAAAAAAAAAATACAGATGTCAGAGAAAATACACCTAGGAGAATATGTATCAGACAATACTGAGTGAAGGAATTCTCCCATTGGGAGCTAGATAACTCAGCAAAAAGAAAGAGTCCCAGATCTTACCCAAGGGGAAGTTCCCTGAAATGTCTAGTATAGCAAGCTGGGAATAGGAACATGATGGAGACTTCCAGTTCCTCTAATGCTAGTTTCTTCCCAGAGATTTTTCCTCCTGCAATATGAAGTGGGATTGGAATCATCCATCTTCTCTCTTGAAGCTGGAAGCTAGAAGTACCCAAAGAGACTTAGTGACTTGAAGAAAAGTGTAGAACTTGAAGAAGACTGAAGAAACTTAAAAATGACTTAAAATTTGAGGGGAACTAAAGAGCTACCCTCCCTCCTGCTCTCACCAACTTTAACCTGCCCCTTATATACACATACACACATACATGTGTGTATATATTATACACACATTTACATATGCATGCAATTGTATAAATAATTATATATGCATAGGTAGGTGATTGATAGAGATCTTCTTTGTCCATAATTGTTTTTATGTTGTCTCATTCAGACACTTACTAGCCATGTGACCCTGGGCAAGTGCGCATCAGTTTCCTTAACTGTAATATGAGGATAATAGCATTTACCTCCCGGGGTTATGATGGTCAAATGAGATAATATCTGTAAAGCACTTAGCACAATGGTTGAACATAGAAGGTGCTATAAACACTAATCTCCTTCCTTCCCCATTAGACTATGAACTCCTTGAAAGACAGTAGGCACTGTTATTTGCCTTTCTTTGTGTCCCCAGCAGTGAGTACAATGTCTGACACCTAATAGGTGCTTAATCAGTGTTTATTGATTGACTGACTGACTTGATGGCCTTAAAGGCCCCTTCCAGCTATAAATAATCCCATAATCTAAGGCCTTTTCCAGCTCTAAATTCATGATCCTGTGCAGTGAACTTCATGCCATTGGAAGTATTCAGGCAGAGGGGCTCGTGAACAATGGTGCAAAGATTGATTTTTGAATTTGGCAGGAGGTTAGGCTAGAAGACATCCAAAGTCCCCTCAAACTTTAAGATTCTAGGATTCTATGAAATAGCCTCCAAGTGATTTAGCAGCCATGCAAACTTAGGTTTGTAGAGGAAATCATTTCCATTTCCCCCACTGGTAAAAACAAGTAATGTTCATATATTAACCTTATCAGGGAGTGGGAAGTACACATTTTTCTTCTACAACTCTACCCAGAAACAGCCCAAAATCTAAGCCCTTTAAAATTGTAACCTCTTCATGTAGTTTAAGTCTGGCTAATTCTCTCCTAATTGTATTGAGGTATGCAAAAGTAGAAGACAAATTGCTTACTGCTGCATGATTATCAATGAATGAAGCCTAGATCCAAAGTTGTCTAAATTCTACTTTAAGTATGACAAAAATTTTCCACAAAGCTTTAATCCCAATCCCTACCTTTAATTCCTCTTTTCTCCACACACATACCCAATTCACAGTTGATCCCCCAAAAGGAAGATGGACTACACAATTTCCAAGGTCTTTCCTAATACCAAAGCTCTATGATTCTAACCTTCCGTGTCATACACCCAGGAATATCAAGATAAAGGGGAGGAAGTAGTCCTTACTTTGGGGGCTCCTTAGATATGGCAAAACTCACCTACTTCATGGTGTAAAGATCTTATAAATGCCATTTTGAGGGAATTTCTAAATCAGTCCTAGACCCAAGGTTAGGAAGGATCCCAAGTGAACATGGATGTTGAATAATTGGAGATGGCGTATATGTTCTAGTGAAGTATGTATCAGATTAGATTAGCTCAGGGAGAAATACTTCAAGGAGTACTGGAATTACCTCCCTCCACCCATAAAAAGAGTCAAACTGAAAGAGTGATTATGTAAAAAGAAATAAGCTTTAAAATAAATTTTTAAATCTTGCAGCATTTAACATTCTGCATGAATCAAAAAGATAATAACTGAATATTTCCCCCACCCCCACATACACACATCAAGTTGAAGTTTTAAGAGACTGTTACTGTTAGCACTTTACTGCCATGGCTGTATGCCAGACCTAGCTGTCATGCTTCTGCTGCAGTTTGGATTGCTTCAGGCTCACTCTCATTTGCTCTTCGTGATCAAGTGGTCCTCCTTCCCTGGGGAATTAGAGGATAAAGACAGAAAATAAAAAATTAAAAGAGGAAGAGCAGAAGACAAAGGGGGATTGAGTAAAGGAAAGGGGGGGGGGAGAATAAGAGTGATGATAGGGAATAAATTAGGCTTTCCAGGCAATGTTACCTCTTCCTTCTGAGCATGTTGTTTCACTAGCCCAGGGATGGGATGAGATCGGATGGCATGAAGTGAGGGGTGAGATGCAAAAGGGAGGCAATCTGAAAAGAATCTGTTAGCTCTATCACTCTAGCAGAGAAGAGATCAGCACCATGGCCAGCAGTTGTGGGACAGCTCCTGACTCCCCTCAGCTAGGCTGCATTTTGCTTCAGTTTGTGAGGTAGCTTTTTTGGCAGGTTGGTAAGATGGGGGAGGACCTGGAACTGTATCTTCATTGGATATAGAAAATGCTCTTCTCCCCCAAGGAAACTCCATTTACCATTTAGATAGATAACTGCTATGTAATTTGCAATCTCAGAGAATTGCCTGCAATGCTCAGACTTTGCTCAGGGTAACAGAGCCAGTTATATATCAGGGGTAGGACTGGAACAAAGGTCATCTAACTTGGAGGCTGGTTCTGTCCATTGAAGTCATGCTGCCCCTCAGTGAGTAGCATTAGTCATGATATTTGTGGCAGAGTAAGGATGGGTATAGATGATGGTAAATGTAATTAGGCTGGCCTGGGTTTGTGCATTTAGGTGATTTGGATTGTTAATGAAGCAAAAGAAAGGCATTGGTGAGTTCCTGCAAGAAGTGGGAAAGGCAACACTAATTTGTTTGGGTTTCCAAAAGGGAAATTTCCCTCACTTGGACTGTCCTTGTGTCTTTTCCCCAGCTAATTGTCAGAAAGGCAGCTTAGAAATTGAATATCTGTGTATCCTTCTCCTGACTATTTAGTGTCTTGTGGCAGCTCTTGGCACTGGTGTTTCCAGATATTAAGGACTCCATTTTATGGTAAGAACAATCTTCCAGGAGAAAAAAGAATGGCTTGTTCTGAAATTCTGCACCATCACTTTAAAAGTATATTTTGAAAGTCCATCTATAACAGATTAAAGTGAAGAAAGCATTCTACTCTGAGAACCCAGTCTCTTCATAATATCACTTTATAATTTATACAATAGCTTTCTTCACAACAATATAGTTAGTATTTAAAACCCTTCACAACCTGGCACAACATTACTTTTCCTGCCTTCTTATTTACTACTTCTCTTTACAAACAGTGAAACAAGTTATTCATGGAGAATGGACTTCTTACTGTTCCTCATGCATGACATATCATATCTCTTTTCTGTGCCTTTGAATTAGCTGCCCTTCATGCCTGGTATGACCTCTCTCATTGCCTCACCTTGTAGAATCCTTACTTTCCTTCAAAGTTCAGCTGAAATGCCAAAAAATTTACGATTCAGGGAGTCTTAATCTGGGTTTGCAAACTTTTTTAAAAAATCATTTGTTGGCCATATTTCAACATGATTTACTTCTTCACAATCCTATGTACTTTATCTTGTACATGTAAAAACATTATTCTGAGACAGGATTTTTAGGTTTCACCAAATTGTCATAGGCATCACAGAGAGCCATTCCTGATACCTCCAACTGCTAAAGCTTCAAAATAGTTAATACTTACTCTGTGTGTGTCTGTCTCTCAGTCTCTCTCTCCCTCTATCTCTCCTCTGTGAATATGTATAAGCATACACACATACATGCATATGTACATATACAAAGATTTGCATGTTGTCTCCTCTGGCTAGATTCCCAACTCCTTGAGTGCAGGGACTGTTTCCTTTTGTCTCCTCAGTACCTACCATAATGCTTAGAAATTAGGTAGTGCAAAATATTTCTTGATTGATTAATTAGCTGAAGCTCTATTACACAGTCCTTCCAGTTCCCCTATCAATATAATGGGGCACAGGGGCAGCTAGGTGGCACAGTGGATAAAGCACTGGCCCTGGATTCAGGAGGACCTGAGTTCAAATCTGGCCTCAGACACTTGACACATACTACCTGTGTGACCCTGGGCAAGTCACTTAACCCCCATTGCCCCCCACACACAAAAAATATAATGGGGCACAAACTTTTCTTTAGAAATGTTTCCTCCCTGTGCTCCATATTGGTTCTCTTCTTGCTTTTTCTTTTATTTGTAATGTCATTAAATATTTGTTCAAAAATATTACTCACTGTTTGAAGAACACTGTACTAAAGTGCTGAAGAAAACACAAAATTTAGGTATGTTACAGTTTCTTTGCTCATCAAACTAACATGCCAGTAATAGTAATGATAATTCATATTTATATACCATTTTAAGCCTTTGAAAAATGTTTTCCTCACAACTCTGCCAAGGGAACTGGGCAAATATTATTCAATTCATTTGAAAGATGAGGAAAGTGAGACTCAGGAAAGTTAAATGACTTGACTTTAGTCACACAACTGGTAAATAAAGGAGCCCAGATTAATAAATAAATTTTTTTTATTCCAACAGGAACATAACTTTTCTTTTATATGGCAGTTTGGAAAATGTGATACTGAAAAAAATAAATAATAGATGCTGATTAAGATGGGGGCATTAAGGACTGGTATGTGTATATAAATATTTATGTATCTGTAAGCAACACCCCAAAAAGTTTCATTTAAAATGTTTTAGTATAAATGAAGCAATAAATATATAAAGCTTTTTAAGGTTTTCTGAGGGGAAAAAATGTTCTGTAGCCAATTCTTAATCTTTCACAGAAATGGGTAAAACTCATAGTAAGATATATCTGTGATTTTGCCAGTATGAGTACAGTCTCCAATAATACAAATCAAAATATAACCACAATTCCTTTCCTACATGACTCTTGCCCATAACTTCCCATGCATCATACACAGAGTATCCACTCATCATCCTAGGGATTCTCTTCTAGAACATTTAACATTGTGTAGATAGCAATGGAACATGAGGTCTATCTCTCATTTAACCCTTGCTCTCCCACATTCTTTTATAATCATACATCTCCCTGATGATAGTCTAAAAAATTGTGAACTCTTTAAAAGCTGGGATTTGTGGGGGAGTTGATGGTTGGGGGTTTTTTTTGGGGGGGGTTGTACTTTTATTTTATTTCCAACACTTAGCAGAGTGCCTGGCATATAATAGGTGCTTAATAAGTGATTGTGTACTTAACTTAATAGACTGTGTGTTATTTCTGTTACATAAACCTTTGTTGGTAATGCTGGTAGCCTCCTAATCCTCCCTGTGCACTGCCCCATCATCTTTTTTTTGGCATGGCAATGAGGGTTAAGTGACTTGCCCAGGGTCACACAGCTAGTATGTGTCAAGTGTCTGAGGCTGGATTTGAACTCAGGTCCTCCTGAATCCAGGGCTGGTGCTTTATCTACTGTGCCACCTAGCTGCCCCTTCCCCATTGTCTTTTGAATGACTCTGAACTTTAATTCATTAGACACATTGATATTCCATGATTTTCTGTCAAAATGTGTCATTGAAAGACTACTTTTGTTAAGATTTGCCTTCGTTTTGGAGAACCTTAGGTTCACTAAAATCATTGTCATCTCCCAAAAGTCAATCCAGTCTTCTCTGTTCTTCCTGTTCAATTCTGGGACCTCAGTTTATCCTCAGTGTCTGTCAAAGATATAAGTACTGATGGTCCAACTCCAATGGCTATCCATATCATGTCATAATCTGGACAATAAACATTCTTCAGCCTTTTGGTTTTTCCTTTGTTGACGGTCATGCCAAAACTTTTTTGAATGATTATGTATCTCATTTTGGGGGTTCTGCAATATTTATGGGCTTGATATAATCAACACAATGCCATGCATAAACAAACGCATATGAAAGACCTTTTTTTCATCTATAGGGAATCCTACTTCCATTTGAACTATGTGCAGCTTGGAATAGTAAGGAAAGCACTGGCTCTGGAGTCATACGATGTGAGTTCAAACATTGTCTCTGTTGTTTACCACTTCTGTAACTTTGTACAAGTGACTTAACCTCCTGATTGCCGCAAAAAAATGATACAAGTGACTCAACCTCCTTGTAACTCAGTTTCCTTATATGTAATATGAAAAGATTGGATTAAATACCACTACCAGGTCTGTATCCCACAGAGATCATGCAAAAGGAAAAGGGACACATGAGTACAAAAATATTTATAGCAGCTCTCTTTGTGGTGGCAAAGAATTGGAAATCAAAGGAATGCCCATCAATTAGGGAATGGCTGAACAAGTTGTGGTATATGAATGTAATGGAATACTATTATGCTGTAAGAAACAATGAGCAGGAGGAGTTCAGAGAAACCTGGAAGAATTTACATGAACTGATGCTGACTGAGAGGAGCAGAACCAGGAGAACATTTTACAGAGTAATAGCAACATTGTGTGATGAACCATGGTGATAGACTTAGCTCTTCTCAGCAGTGATATGATCCAAGACAATTCCAAAGAACTCATGATGGAAAATGTTCTCCATATCTAGATAAAAGAACTGTAGATTCTGAATGCAGAATGAACCATACTGTTTCTACTTTTTTTTTCTTTTTTGTGGTTTTCCCTTGCATTCTGATTCTTCTTTCACAACATGACTAATGCAGAATTATGTTTAATGTGATTGTACATATATAACCTGTATCAGATTGCTTTCTGTCTTGGGGAGAGGGGAGGGAGGGGTGGGAGGGATAAAAATTTGGAACTAAAAATCTTATGAAAAAAGGGAAAATGTAAAAATGAAAATCTTGTGAAAACAAATGTTGAAAACTACCTTTATATGTAACTGGAAAATAATAAAATACTTTTATTATAAATAAAATAAAATAAAAAGATTGGATTAAATTACCTCTTTTATTACTTCCATCTCTCAATCTATGATTCTCTAATCTTCCATGATAGTAGCAAACACTTTTGGTGAGCATACATTGTCATCTCTCATGCTTTGCTCAAATTAACATTCACAATTTGATCAATCAATAAATATTTATTAAAAATGAGGTAATATTTGCAAACCATTTAGCACAGTGCCTTGCACTTAGTAGGTACTATATGCCTTTCCCTTTTCCTACTATGTGATGGGCATCTAGCTAGGTACTGGGAAATATAACAAAAACAAACTAAGATTTGCCTTCAAGGACCTCGTGTCCTATAGGTTGACAACATGTACAACATGTATATACTAACATATACAAAATAAATATACACAACATAAATATAAGCCAGCTTTAGGGGAACAAAAGAAACTGAGGGATTCAGGAAGGAGTTCATGTAGAAGATGGCATCACAGGTGAGTTTTTATGGGAACTAGAGATTCTAATAGACAATGATAATGAGGGAATATATTTTGGAAATCAAGGAAAGAAAGTTTGTGCAAAGGCATGAAGAGTAGAGATGGAATACTATGTGTATAAGCCAGGATAGTTATATTGTAGAATAGATAAAGGCTAGATTTGGGGGGACTGCCTGAGACAAGAAATAATAATGTTAAGCCCAAATTAGAGTAAGGGAAAATAATGTGAAACCAATCTGTAGAAGTACATTGGGCTCAAGTTGAGACAGACTTTAAAAATCAAAAGAGCTTGTATTGGATCCTAGGGGTAAAAGGGAGCTACTGGAGTTTATTGAGTAGGGGAGTAATATGGTCAGATCTTTGCTTTAGGAGAATCACTTTGGCAGCTTTGTGGAAAAAGATCTGGAGAAGGAAGAAAGACTTGGAGGAGGGACAGCAATAAGGAGGCTTTACAATAATTCGAGTGAAAGGTGATGAGAGCTTGATTAAGAGTAGCAGCCAGGGGCAGCTAGGTGGCGCAGTGGATAAAGCACTGGCCCTGGATTCAGGAGGACCTGAGTTCAAATCCAGCCTCAGACACTTGACACTTACTAGCTGTGTGTCCCTGGGCAAGTCACTTAACCCTCATTGCCCTGCAAAGAAAAAAAGAGTAGCAGCCATATGAGTAGAAAGAAGAAGACAGGTGTAAGAAATGTGGAAGTAGAATCAACAGTATTTGCCAACTGAGTAGATTTGTGGAGTGAAGAAAAGTAGGGAATTGAAGAAGATTCCACTACTGTAAATCTAAATGATGATGCCCTTTAACAGGAATAAGGAAATTTGGAAGAGGGTTAGGTTCATGGGAATACATAATGAAATATGTTTGGGGCAGAGTGAGTTTGAAAGCTGACATGCTTTTCATTTGAAAATGTCCAATACAGATTTGGTAGTTCTAGGAATGAAGGCCCAGAACAGAGCTCTGTGGTACACACATACAGTATGTTGTGATGATAGTCTAGTAATAGGGTCTGAGAAAGTGCAGTAAGTATAATTGTCTAGACCTCATGACTATGAAAATATGTTCTGTCCTGAAAATAACATCTATGAAAGCTGTCCTTATCATTTCTTAATATCTTTATCAGACAAGGTTTTGAAGCATATACAGATTATCCTCAGAAAAATATGGCAAAGTTGAAAAAATAAGTTTATAGGTTGGTAGTTACTGAATTCTCTGTCACTTAAAAAATAAATTCTGAGATTTTTCAGGATTCTGGTATGTTCTCTTCCTTCAAATAAGAATAAAAATATTTATATAGCACATTTTTTGAAATGTACTTTATGAATATTATCTTTTTGTCCCCACAAGACTTTGGGGAGAGGTACATGCTAGAATTAGCTCCATTTTACAGATGAAAATACTGAGGCAGACAGTGGGTTAAGTGACATGCCAAGGGTCTCATATCTAGGAAGTATTTGAGGTTGGATTTGAATTGTTAGAATTTCTGTTTCCAAATTCTTTACTCTATCCACTGCACCATCTAACGATCTCAGATAGCTTGAGAACTAATTTCCCAACACATTCGTAATGGGTGACCTAATTATTTCAGGTTGAGTCAAACATTTCTTCCTATTTCTGTCTTCCTGAAGCCATTTCTGTTTCTCTTGGAATACATCAGGGTCTGTAATGTTAAAGTCTCAATGCGGTAGCTTGTCAGTCATTGATGCAGAATTGAGTTTTTTCCAGTTTCCATTGGTTCCATTTTTCTTCCTTCCCAATCCATTAAATTCTCCTGGGATTATTTTCACTAATTAATTCATTAAATCAACATTTGTGATGTGCTAGGCACTGCATTGGGTACTAGAAATAGAAGATAAAATAAAACAACTCCTGCTGTTTAGGCATTTATATTTTACCAAAAAAATATCATGTGCTTAGATAAGAAAAGTAAAAGTTAATATAACGTAGTTTTTAGATGGTGAGTGGGCATACAATTACAATGAGGGGATCAGGAAAGGACTAAGGTAGAAGATAGCCCTTGATCTTAGCCTTGAAGGCACCTAGGACTTTAAAAAGGCAGAGGAGAAGAGGATTACATTCTGGGATAGCCTGCGCAAAGTTGTGGAAAGTAGAAATGGAATATCATGTACAATAAAAAAGAAATAGGCAAGTTTGACTAGAATACAGAGCAAATAATGGGAAGGAATATGAAATCACTGTGGAAACATAGGCTCATGCCAATTTATGGAATTTATGGAGCATTTCTTCCCCAACCCCCACTCCTCTTCCTAATTTCCCTTTTTCTGACAGGAACACCAAATTTCTTCTAGTCACTTAGGTTTGTAACCTTATGATGACCCTAGACTGTGTTTGTCTGCTCTTTTATCCATTTTCCATTTTTCCAGCTTCACAACTTGTCTAAATAAGACAGGTTGTGATTTCCTCACTTGAATATTATGCTTTCTAATTTGTAGTCTTTTTTTTCTAATTTTAAGGAAAGATTTTTATCTTTTTTCTTACATGTTACTGGTCAGAGTATAAACAGGTGCCTGGTTCTAAAATTACTCCCACATCAGGGACTAGATATTTTCTCTTCGTTAAGATAAAAATAAAATTTGTTTTATGGTATTATTTAGGGCTTGTTTTGTCCATATCTTAGCAGATGTGTAAAAAACTTATTGAAAAGGGAAGAGGCTCTGGGCAGAGACTTTATAGGAGGTTTTAACAATAGTCCAGGTGAGAAGGGGATAGAACCTTATAGTAGGTGGCTCTGTATGTAAAGAGAAGGGTACAAGTGCAAGAGATGTTGTAGAGGTATGATTGAAAGGGATTGGCAACTGAATGGGGGGGCAGTAAGGGAGAAGAGATTCAAAGATGACCCCAAGATTATGAACCTGAGTACCTGGGAGGAAGATGATGATATATAAATAAAAAGTATTTTGTTTAATTAAAATAAAATAAAGTCAAAAATAGGAAAGTGTAGAGGATGAGAAAGTTTAAGGTAGGGGAAGAAAGATAAAGAATTCTGGTTTGACTATACTGAGTTTGAAATGTTCATGGGAACCAGGTGGCTATCTCCAGTAGGCAATTGGAAATTAGGAACTAGAGTTCAGAAGAGAAATTAGGGTTTGATATATAGATATTGAAGTTATCTGCATAGACATGATAACTGAACCCATTAAAGCTATTACTGATACTGCTAATTTTCATGATTATAATTTTTAGAAAGTTTAGAGAGTAAAGGGCCAAGCCTTGGGGATAGCATACAAATGTTTAGGGGGATGGGAGATAGATGATTATTGAAGAGAAAGGGTGGCTGGGCCAGTGGAAAGAGAACCAGAAGATAAGAGTATCATAGAAGACAAAGAAAGATAGAGAATCCAAGAAGAGGATATGGTCAACACAGTATCAAAAGCGGCAGGTAGTTCAAGAAAGAAGAGTGCTGGAAAAATGTCAATACACTTTGCAATTAAGAGATCACTGATGACTTTTTAAATAATAGTTTCAGTAAAATAGTGAAGCAGGAAGCCAGATTGTAAAGGTTTAAAGAAGTGAGTGGGTGGTGAGGAAGTAGAGGCAGTGAGCTGAAAAACTCTTTCTAGGAAGCTGTCAGTGAAAGGTATGAGAGATAGGAGGTGATAGCTTGCAGGGATGGCAGGGTCAAGTGAAGGGTTTTTGAGGATGATGGAGGTTTAAGCATGTTTGTAGATAGCTGGGAAGGTGCCAGTCCTAACTACTGCTGGTATTGTCCTCACCATCACCCTTCAATCCCAAGAAAATTTTCCTAATTATTGGCATGCACTGGCTTCATCTTTTTTTTTGGGGGGGGGGGACATTGGGGGTTAAGTGACTTGCCCAGGGTCACACAGCTAGTAAGTGTCAAGTGTCTGAGGCCAGATTTGAACTCAGGTCCTCCTGAATCCAGGGCCGGTGCTTTATCCACTGCACCACCTAGCTGCCCCCTACTGGCTTCATCTTAATCATCACTTAACACTTTTCACCCCTCAATAACCCCCTTCCCAATGGGGAGGGTAAGAGAAAAAAAGGTTAAAGAGATAAAACCTAAATTAATCAATTTTGCCATTTGTAGCATCTCTGTTCTAATAAGGAAACTTTTAACTAAATTTGAGATTCGGATGTTATCTGTGTTTTTATAATATAATCCACAAAGCTCTACTGTAATACCTTATCCTGGCATGGAAATGACCTTAAGGTTTTCCAAAGTTATGGCAGCAGCATAATGCAAGTTCTAGAAGGACAAGATTCTACCATGCTGGAAAGACTTCAACAACAGTCTCAGCATAGGGAATTTTTGGTGAGGAAATTCCCTTCTCCAATTCAGATTGGCACATTCTTTGCAAGGTATGCTTCCTAGATTATCAAGAAGTTAAATGATTCAGGAAGTCACACAATTAGTATGTCAGAAGCAGGAACCGAACCCTTGTCTTCTTGGCTTGAAGGCCAGTTCTCTATCCATTTACACCACTTGTACAAAGGAGAGCATCAATGAAGATGATGATCAATGACTGTTGTTTGGAACAGGTGACTTAATGACCCCAACAAAAGACAGAAGACAAAACTGCTGAAGTCTGACTTTGCTTCTGTTTTCTACTTTGAGGATATTGATTATTGGCCTGGAAAAGCAAGAATAAAAGTAATTAATTGGAATGAAACATTGGTGATTAGGAGATGGTATGAGACCACTAAACTGCTCTTAATGAGTTCACATTACTTGTCTCAGATGAAGATGTTGTGGAGGTATAATTGAAAGGTCTTGGCAACTGATTGAATTGGGGGGGGGAGGGATGACCCCAAGATAATGAAGCAAAAATTAGAGGAAAATATAAAATTAGAAAACACAATATGCAAGTGAGGCAACCCCAACCCAACTTATATAAACAAGTTGTGAAGCCCCCCCCCCAAAATGGAGAATAGATGGATCTACAATACCTGCATCTACAGCATCTCACATCCCGGCACTGAAAGAACTGACAGATCTAATTGTTGAACCACCATCAATAATCTTTGAAAGATCATGGAGTATCAATGAAGTAACTGTAGGAATGGAGAAGAGCAAATGGCCTGATTTTCAAAAGTAAAAAAAAAAAACAAAAACTGGAAGGGAGTAGGATATCACAATTAAACTGAGTTCCTTAAGAGGGGGAGCTGTCCTTTTCTTTGTATTCTCAGTATTTAGAACAGTGTCTAACACATAGTAGGTGCTTAATAAATGCTTATTGACTAATTATAGGTCAGTATGTTTGAGTATGATCTCTACTATAACACATTTCTCCCTGCCCCCCAGCCAGAGTTAGTGCTGAAGACCTCAAAGGGTAAATATTTTGAATGATAATTAAGCATCTTGGGACTCGTGGCTTTGGTTTGGCCTTCTAGCTAAGAATTATCATGTGATAATAAATTAGTCAGCATGTGTTACTCAGCATGTAAAACAGACATTAATCATACATTCCACTAGATCCCCAAGCTTAGCCTCCTCCAACTCAAAAGCCCTTTCAGGGTTGAAATCTGTCTTTCATTTGTTCATCTCCCAGAATGGGATAGAGAGGTAACCCACAAGTTTACTTCTCAGTCATCCTCAGTTCGAAGCTAAGTAAAGAGAGTTTTTCAGATTACACATCTAGTACACAAGGAGAGACTGTTAATTAATGCATTGCAAGGTGGCAGTGGAAGCCCCCTGAGAATCTCTTCTGAAGATGGTTTGAGCAAGGAAGGCAGGACTAGGATGGTAGTCATCAATGCTATGATATTTCAGAAGGAGCTCTCTAGTGGAGTATCCTAGTCCCCAGAGATATGTATTTGGTCCTGTTATGTAACACTTTTTTTTGCAGGGTAATGAGGGTTAAGTGACTTGCCATGGGTCACAGCTAATAAGTGCCAAGTGTCTGAGGCCAGATTTGAACTCAGGTCCTCCTGAATCCAGGGCTGGTGCTTTATCCACTGAGCCACCTAGCTTCCCCCATTATGTAACATTTTTATCAAAGGCCTGAATAAAGGTTTAGATGGATGTTGTACTCATCAAATTTGCTAGTGAAACAAACCTTCCTGAGATAGCTATCACACCTGATGACAGGGTCAGGATCCCAAAATATCTTGACATGCTAGAACATTGGGGTGAGTCTTATACTTGGGTTAAAAAAATCAATTTCACAAGTACAAGATGAGGTGAGGTACAGCTAGTCAGCAGTTCATCTGGAAAAGATCTGGAGATGTTAATGGAGTTTGGCTCAATATGAATCAACAGGGTGAAATAACTGCTAAGAAAAAAAGGCTGCTACAGTCTTAGGTTGCTCTACAAAAGGCATAGTGCCCAAAACTAGGAGTGTGTTAGGTATAAGGTATATGGCCCTGGTCAGATGACATCTAAAATCTTGTCCTCAGTTTGGGGTGACATTTTAGGAAGGGATAGGTTAGCTCAGGGTTTTAACCTGAAGAAGACTTAGTAGGGACAGCCTGGCTATCTATTTGGAAGGATTATCACATGGAAGAAGGGTTATACTTGTTTTCCTTGGCACTAGTGAGCAGAACTGTGCAGGTCAGTGAAATATTGTGGCCACCTCTGGGTGTCCATTTTAGGAAGGACATTAATAAACTGGAGAGTGTCCAGAAGATGACAACCAAAATGGTGAAGTCTTGTGTTTATGCTGTATGTTAATTGAAGAAATTAGAATAGTTAGTTTCTTTTTTCTTTTTTTCTTTCTTAATAGTATTTTATTTTTTCCAGTGACATTTAAAAATAGTTTTCAACTATTTTTATAAAATTCTGAGTTCCAAATTTTTCTCCCTCCCTTCCCTCCCCCATCCCTAATACAGAAAGCAATCTACTATAACTTGTATATATATATATATATATATATATATATATATATATATACACACAATTACATTAGACATATTTCCACATTAGTCATGTTGTGAAAGAAGAATCAGAACAAAAGGGAAAACCTCAAAAAAGAAAAAAAAAGGTAGAAATAGTATGGTTCAATCTACATTCAGATCCCACAGTTCCTTTTTCTGGATATGAAGAGATTGTATTGCTGAGAAAAGCTAAGTCTATCACTGTTGATCATCACATAATGTTGCTTTTACTGTGTACAGTGTTCTGGTTCTGCTCACTTCACTCAGCATCAGTTCACTTAAGTCTTTCCAGGATTTTCTGAAATCTGCCTGCTCATAGTATTCCAGAATGTTTAGTTTCTATGTAACTTGTGGCTCAACACTTAAATCAGATAAAAATCTCAGAGGTTGACCCAAAAAAGGTCATACTGCCTTTGGCTTGTAAGTCCTCCGCCCTACTCAGAATGCTTTCTGGGAAATTTCTATATATGTTCAATTCAAGGCTTTCAAAATAGTGGGTAACAGCATGCTCTGCTCTGTGTAAGCACTAAAAGTCACAAATACACATCAAGTAAAAAATTACTTTTATTTCACTCTATGAAAAAAGTAGGGAATATGAAAACTCACAGAAGCCCATAAATAGATATAGATAACAAATAAGGTTAACACAGGAACCAACATATTCTCCTCAGAAAGAAATTGGATTTGTTGGCAAAGATACTGGAGTAGTTTTGCCATTTCCTTCTCCAGCTCATTTTACAGATGAGGAAACTGAGGCAAACAGGGTTGAGTGACTTGCCCTAGGTCACACAGCTAGTAAGTATCTGAGACCAGATTTGAACTCAGGAAGATGAGTCTTCCTTACTCTAGGCCCTGTACTCTATCCCTTGCACCACCTAGCTGCCCTAAAGGTATCCCAAAGGAATGGTCCTGTCCAAATAACTAACAATAACAGTGTGTTTATGTCTCTAGGGGGTAAAATATAGGTCTTTAGCTCTCCTTATCTCATATAGACTACATACATATATTATATATATAAAATATTTGTGTATATATATATATAGAGAGAGAGAGAGAGAGAGAGAGAGAGAGAGAGATTATAATCTCTTACTCCTCCAATTACAGGGGCTATGTGAGAGACCCTCTTTTTTCTTCAAGAAATATGCTGCTTGGATTTGGAACTATGTCCAAAGGGCTATGGAACTGTTCATACCCTTTGACCCAGTGGTACTACTGCTAGGTCTGTATCCCAAAGAGATCATGGAAGAGGGAAAAGGACCCACATGTACAAAAACATATCTAGCAACTCTCTTTGTGGTGGCAAAGAATTGGAAATCAAGGGAATGCCTATCAATTGGGTAATGGCTGAACAAGTTGTGGTATATGAATGTAATGGAATACTATTGTGCTGTAAGAAACAATGAGCAGGAGGAGTTCAGAGAAACCTGGAAGAATGTACATGAACTGATGTTGACTGAGAGGAGCAGAACCAGGAGAACATTTTACAGAGTAATAGCAACATTGTGTGATGAACAGTGGTGATAGACTTGGTTCTTCTCAGCACTGCAATGATCCAAAACAGTTTCAAAGAACTCATGATAGAAAATGTTCTCAACATCCAGAAAAAAGAACTGTGGATTATGAATGCAGATTTAACCATACTGTTTCTACTTTCGAGCTGTTTTTTTTCCTTCTTTTTTGATGTTTTTCCCTTGTGCTCTGATTCTTCTTTCACAAAATGACTAATGCAGAAATGTTTAATGTGATTGTAGATATATAACCTATATCAGAATGCTTTCTGTCTTGGGGAGGAGAGAGGGAAGGGAAGGTGGGAGAAAAATTTGGAACTAAAAATATGATGAAAACAAATGTTGAAAACTATCCTTACATGTAACTAGAAAATAATAAAAATACCTTTATTTATTAAAAAAAAAGAAATATGTTGCTTGGGAACATCTTTCTTCTCTAGAAGGTCAGATCTCTGAACTCTCAAGCTTCAAGTTATTTTCCATATAACACCCAAGGCTGAAATAAGAAACCTCCCTTCTCATCTAGAGTGGTGGCTGTGCCTGAACTCTCATCACCATCCTCCTTAACCCAACACTTTGTATGTCCCAATCTAACTCTTCTTGTCCCTTCCATTATGCACTATAATATTCCCATACTTTCTTTAGCTTTGGACTTCTTCCTGTTGTTTTTTTTTTCTTTCTTTCTTTCTTTTTTTAGCACTCACAAAGACCTAGATGATCCTTGATGACACTTTCTACTTGGCCATCCTCTCTAATACTAGATGCACCTTTCTCATACTTTTTATCCCATTAGTCCTAGAGGAGGAATCAGGGTATTCCTCTTGGTGTCTCCTGTCATTTGATTCTACATTTGCAGCTACCACTCACCAATCCTTATTTCTTTGAAATTTACTCTGTCAAAATTTGTCACTTAGTCCAGATTATGGCAGCTGTTATCTACTAGTCCCAAAGTCATTCTTTTCCTTTTTCAAGTAATTCAGGACCTGGATCACCATCTTCATCTTCTTACCAGTTCCTGCCATTATGATAGGACACTTCAACATACATGTTGATACTCCTTCAAACATCCTAATTCACACCTCAGTTCTTCAAAATTCAAGGTCCCATGATTTACTTCATATTTCAATCACAAAGAGGTAAGATTACAATCTAGTTTTGTCACCTACAAGTGTTTCACTTCCATGAAAAAAATGACATCTCTTTCTATGGTTTATGCCTCCTAAACCTATTCCTTGCTTTCATCATGGCCTCTAATCTCACTATCCCTCAGTACTTTCTTAGACCATTACATTTGATCTGATTTTATTTTCCTCTTGCTAATTTCAACTGTATACTTCACCAATTCAACTCCCCACTGTTCTCTGCTCTCAAACACCTTACCCCCTTGTCCTGTTGCCACTCACACTTTTCCAAAATCTAGCCTTGGATTACTCTCACCATCTACCTCTTTCACTCCTACCCATGTGCTGATGAATAGAGCTGAGGAAGTTAATACAATCAGACTGACTAGTTCCATTACAAATTATTTTATTTAATTTCAACAGTGAGCTTAATCTATCATCAAGTAGTAGGAAGAGTTTGAGTTGGATCACATCTGAGACTGTGTACATACTTTCAATGATTCCAAGATGCTGCCTTCTACAAAAGTTTGTATTTTTAACATCAGTATTCTTGCAGTTAATCTCCAGGGTAATTTAATGGTAGGCCCAAATGGTTAGCAGCACCTTATCAGTGAAGACTTTTTTTTTTGAGAGGCAATTAGGGGTTAAGTGACTTGTCCAGGGTCACACAGCCAGTAAGTGTTAAGTGTCTGAGGCCGGCTTTGAACTCAGGCCCTCCTGAAGCCAGGCCAGTGCTTTATCCACTGCGCCACCTAGCTGCCCCATCAGTGAAGATTTTTGAGCAAGAAGCAGTATCAAAAAAAACACATTAAAAATTATGTATGGGGGACAGCTAGGTGGTGCAGTGGATAGAGCACCAGCCCTGGATTCAGGAGGACCTGAGTTCAAATCTGGTCTCAGATCCTTGATACTTACTAGCTGTGTGACCCTGGGCAAGTCACTTAACACCCAATTGCCTCACCAAAAAAAAAAAATTATGTATGAAAAAAAAAAAAGTATGATCAGGGCATCTAGGTGGAGCAGTGGATAGAGCACCAGCCCTGGATTCAGGAGGACCTGAGTTCAAATATGGCCTCAGACGTTTGACACTTACTAGCTGCATAACCCTGGGCAAGTCACTTAATCCACATTGCCCTGTAAAAAAAAAAAATTAAAGTATGTGTGATCAAATATGGTTGTGGAACAATGACCTATCAAGGTTAAGGAATGAGAGGTAGATAGCTCCAGTGCTATACTATTACCTAAAAGATAGTTAAAATAGCCAAAGGAAGGTTTCCATTTAGTTGAGTAGATCCTCTATGGAGGACTTTGGGAAGGATATCACCAGGAACCTCAGAGGATGAGAAGGTATGAAGGTTTTGTGATCTATCTCAAGGTAGGAATTACTACCACTGATTAGAAATCACAGATCCACCCAAAGACTGAAGCCCCTGGGAGGGGAAATCAAATAAACTTGGTATGTTTTCATAAATCTTGCCTTTGCATGGTTCCAATCAATCTATCTTTGCTTTAGGAAAGGTTGTTTTTTATTGTGGTAACCATTTTTTTTTCCATCATGCCTTTGAGAGACTCAAGGGATCTGCCAAACTTCTTTAAGTGTTCCCACCCAGCCGTTCACAGTTACAGCAGATGGTGTGAAGTTAGATGAGAAAAAGGAGCCAGAATCAATGGATCTTACACTTGGAAGAAGTCAGATAAGGGCAGAACCTCCTTCCATCACCTTCCTGCTCACCCGTCACCCCAAACATTCAATGTAAGAATCCTTGCTTTAGCATAACAGCTGGTATCTCTATAATGCAATGTATAAGGTTTATAAAGAAAATTTTACGTAGTCTCATTTGATCATCACAAATATTATTATCCTATTTTATAAGTGATTGACCTAAAAATGCCAAGGGACAGGGCAGTCTATTCAATTGTTAGGTAGCTGTAATTTTTAGTAAGTATGTTCCTTATATTCATCCAGAGAAAGGGGAAGGTAATATTTTTAAAAAGATTACTAAGTAGCCTCCCTAGAGACCTGGGATCAAATCCTAATTTCTGCAGCTTACTATATATGTGACTTCAGCAAGATACTTAACCTGCCTAGACTTCAGTTTACTTACCACTAAAATGAGTGGGCTATACTAGATTGCCTCTGAAGTCCCTTCTAGCTGCTCTGATGCTTCATTGCTCGGTAGAGGTGACCTAGAATTCTTGACAAAGGAACAGACATCAACCAGATATAGAAATATGAGCAGATTCTACCCAATTTGTCCCTTTTCTTCTCCTACCACACAGACCAACTCCCTAGTCACTTCCCTTGCACGACTGAGCATACATGGAGAGAAAACCATAGAAAAGGCCATATGGCTCAACAGTACCCATTTATCTTATTAGACCCAATGACTACCAGCTCAAACTTGTGGGACAGGGACAATCTCTGGAATATTTTCAAAAGTGAATAAATCCAAAATGATTGAGATTCTCTTTCATATGGTTTAGGTCTTCAATTGAGAGTGAGAGAAACGAAAGGGTTCTTTTTATCTTAACATGCTTACAGAGAAGGTTCATTCTCTCCATCTGATCTCTATGTACCATTCACTATCTCATTTCCCTCTACCTCCCTCTTTACCAATAATGAATCACATAACCAGATTGATCTTTTATATCAAGCGAGTCTGCTTTGATGCTAATTAAAAGAGCAAATATACAACTTTATAGAAACAGAAAACTAAATTTAAATTTCCATTTTTTTCCCAGCAGAAAGAGAAGCAGAAGGCAGAAAGTGGGCCATTGCCAAATGAGTTAGACCTGTGACAAGGGAAGTTCAGCACCGACAAATCATGCCTTGGATTCTAGCTTCCAGTGGCAATGTGGAGGCCAGGTGCATTCAACACATTGCATGCTCGATACTTTACTTGTATTCTGGAAAGAAGGAAGGCAGGTAAGAAGGAAGTAAAGAAGGAAAGAAGGAAGGAAGGAAAGAAAGAAGGAAGGAAGGAAGGAAAGAAGGAAGGAGGAAGGAGGAAGGAAGGAAAGAAGGAAAGAAAGAAGGAAGGAAGGAAGGAAAGAAGGAAGGAAAGAAGGAAAGAAGGAAGGAGGAAGGAAAGAAAGAAGGAAAGAAGGAAGGAAGAAAGGAAAGAAGGAAGGAAGGAAAGAAAGAAGGAGGAAGGAAGGAAGGAAGGAAGGAAGGAAGGAAGGAAGGAAGGAAGGAAGGAAGGAAGGGAGCATTTATTAAACACCTACTATGTGCCTGGCACTGTGTTTAATGTTTTAAGAAATAACAATCTCATTTGATCTTCACAACAACCCTAGGAAGTAGGTGCTATTATTATCCTCATTTTACAGTTGAAGAAACTGAAGTGACTTGCCTAAAGTCATATAGCTAGCAAGTACTTGTGGCTGGATTTGAACTCGGACCTTTCTGACATCAGGCCCAGCATTCTATCCATCTATCTGTCTCTATCTCTTCTCACTCTCATCATGGAGCAAAACACTATGCAAATTCTACACCCTTGTTTTTTCCACTTGAGCTCTTCCCTCTGACTTTTGCAATTCTTCTCTTCCAGGTAAGAGGAAACTCTGATTCCAGTATGGACTACAATTCTCAGAAGTTTATGCAGCTAGGAGTTTTGTCTCTGATTTCAGAAGCCTCAGATATACCTCCCTGCCCTCTTCCCTCAAAGCCTCCTACATTTAAATCAGACTCTTTACAATTTCCCCCCATTACTCCTGGTTCTGGCCAGTGGAGCCAAAGAGAACAAACCTAACCATTTCTCCTTAGGGTAGCTCCTCAAAGACTTCAAGGCAGACACCATTCTTTCCCTAAGTCTTCTTTACTGGAGGCTAAACATATGGTCCCTTCAACTGATCTCAGCACAGCACGGTCACTTTATAGTTCCACCATCCTGGTCACCCTCTTATAGTTTGTCAATGTTCTCCTAAAGTGAACTTTCCCTAAACTACACACAATACTCCCCCTGTGGTATTTTTAAGGAAAAAGCATTTCATGCCCTTTAAATAAATCTCATCTGGCACCTTCGGCTGAGCTGGTGATACTTGAGAACCAAACAAACTTGATTGGTTTCTCAAATGACTTTTCCAATCTGAGTCTCGTATAAATATTTAAATGTTAGCTACACCCACACAGGCAGCCAGCACTTCATTAAAGTTACAAAATGTTTGCTTTGGTTCTTTTAGCCTCCCAAAATATTATGTTGTTTCTGAAACTCTCTGAGTCTTGGTTACCTCATCTCACTTCCTGGCTCTTCTCTAACTATCTTGCCATGCTCTAGCCATACTTTTCATCAATCTCCCTCCAGAACCTAGATTCTGTCCTCTGGCACTGTGGGCTCTGATCTTAACTTGCCCCAAACCAGACATCCCCATTACTTCCTGGCTATTTCTAAACCATGCCCATAGCCTCATACCAACTATCCTTTTTCTGTTGGTGTTGTCTTCTTCCATTAGAATATTGGCTCCTTGTGGGAAGAGACTGTCTCACTTGCTTATATTTGTATTGCCAGCACTTATTACAGTTCCTGGTACAGAGTAAGTTGGGCAGCTAGGTGGCAAAGGAGAGAGAGCACCAGGCCTGGAGACAGAAAAACTCATCTTCCCGAATTTGAATCCAACCTCAGACATGCTATATGACCCTGGACAAGTCACTTAACCTTGGTTGCCTCAGTTTCTTCATCTGTAAAATGAGCTGGAGAAGAAAATAGCAAAGCACTCCAGCATCTTTGCCAAGAAAGCCCCAAATGGGGTCACTAAAAGTAACTGAACAACAAAGTACTAGTTCATTCTTGTGTTCATTCATTCTTGTCTTGTAAAGATTTGGTTACCTCTAAGGTGACTTTCAGCTCTAAAATCCCATAGCTCTTTTGATAAAGAGAATGTTATGCTGTGGATAATTGAGGCAAAGTAGCAGAGTCCTTAAGGGCATGGAGTCATTAAGTGTTCCATTCAAATCCTGCTTCTGATGCTTATTAGCCTTGAGACTCTGAACAAGTAGTCACTTCACTTTTGTGTGACCCAGCATTTAGGACTTAACTTATTAAGCAAAGATAGTTGCAAGCAACCTCTGTGCAGGGAGTTACTGATATAATTCACAAGTCCTGCTTGTGTTCAAGGAAGTAGGTAACAGAAAGGTATGGAAATGGAAATGGTTTCTAAACAAAGGGCCCAAACAAGAATATTGTACTAGCTAACAACAAGTTCTATAGTTGAGGGGGAACCTGAATACTTTAGCTATAAAACTACTCTAGATGGGTAGGTAGAAGAAAGATCAAGTGATCTCTGGATAGGAAAATAGACCTTCTCAGAGGTCATCCAATGGCTTCATTTCAGGAAACTGAGACCCAGACAGATTCAGTGACTTGTCAAAGTCACACAGAAGCCAGAATCTGAACCAAGGTCCCCTCACCTAAAACCTGGAATTCTTTCTATTGTACCTTTTTGTATCTCTGTTGCTAGCACACTTTTCCATATAGAGCTTGGAGTAAGGAGAGCTAACTTTGGAAGGAGACCTGAGATGACCTTTTGTTGTCTCCTCCACCCATCTGTCACTTCATAACAATGCCATGGCTTCTCTCTCTCTCTCTCTCTCTCTCTCTCTCTCTCTCTCTCTCTGTCTCTATCTCTCTTTTCACAAACTATGAGTCAACAGATGTTTTGCAAAGCAATTTGATCTCCTTTGGGTGAGATATGCTGTCTTCAGGTGAGGAAACATGAATGCTTTTGGGTTCCTTGCTATGCATTTTACTATATATGTCTTCTGCTACTGATCATAAAAAATGGGAAATCTTCCCTTAAATATAAATAGAATCTATGTAGATCAGCTTCTCTGTCACTTGTTTTGCTCACTGTAACCTTCTACATGTCATGGGGCTCAGAGGACCCCAGAAGTTCTCTGGGGCACATCAAGGAATCTTCTTGAGAAACTAAACCAGAGGACAGATACACCTAGAGAGATAAGCAGAACCAGATTGGACTGAGCTAGCTCCGGGATCTCCACCCTTCATTCTGGTCTCCCTTACCCCCTTGGAGAATAAATTTGGGTGTGGCTGCTGCCTTTGTGTCTGGAAGAGAGAGATGGCTTGAGAGATCTGAAGCCACCCCTCACCCAATTCCTCCAGTCACTACCAGTGGGGGATGGTCCTCCACTCCTCACCCAGTTCCTCTAGCCACCACCAGTGGGAGATGGTCCTCCCTCACTAAAAGAATTTTCCACAGGCAGATGGCCCACCCCCATCAGTCCCCTGTAAAAGTACCTGCCAGCCTCCTGCTCGAGGAGATTGGTACCTCAGAGCCATGTGCTTTGTTCCATACCTCTCTCCCCATGAGAAGTCCAAGGATTTCTTTCATGGTTTCCCTTCCCTTCCTTTCCCTTGCCCCTAAATAAACTACCATCTTATTCTAACTACTTTTGTGTGCAAGAGGGTATAATTCTTTAAAGAGGAATTCCTAAGAACCTCAACCCCTAACTCCAACCCCATAACCCATTTTCCCCCCATAACATACACAAAGTGGAGAACAGGCATATGAAGGTTCACTTCCCTTACCCAAGTAGAAAGCAAATGGTGCTTTACAAAGCATTGAGCCCCTCCAACAGCAATGGTTTCCAGGGCCTCCTTTGGATCTATGGGCCATCATGGTGACATTTTTTTTTTCATAACCTTTGTGGCATCTGAATCTATCAGCTGGCCTCCAAGGTGAAAAACTCAGTCTTCATCTGGAATTCTATGAAGAAAAAAAGAGAATGTCATTAAATAAGGTTCTTTTACACACACACACACATTCTTTTTTTTCAATGACTGGACCATATTGGATTTTGTGGAAACATACACAACTGTCCATTTTCAGAACTAATAAGAGCCCAGATAAAGGTCCTCTGTCTTCTATGCCAATAGAGCCCATCAGTTTAAAAAAGTGACTAAATGTACCCCCAATATGTGCATATTTCCTTATTTATAAATGACATACTCACCATGTTACCTCTCTGGGCCTCAGTTTCTTCATCTATGAAGTCAGGAGGTTGGACTAGATGACCCCTAAGGACTCCGATCATGTCCAGAGATCACTTAACATTTTTTCTACTTTTACATTTAAAGATGTGGAGTAGCTAAAATATACAGACTCCTTAACTAGAGGACCCACAAGATGGTCTAGGAAGGCTCTCAGCTCTCGGCTCTCATGTATTCCCAATAGATGATGGTATCATATGGTTCACTTCAAAATGATTATGTATGTAACAAAGCTTATATAACAAATTGGAATTTTTAAATGGCGAGGTAAAGATGAAATTTATATTTGATGCTAGAGTCAATAGGGAGCCACTGGAATTTATGGAAGAGGGGAATGATGTGGTCAGATCTGCAATTTAGAAAAATCACCTTAAAAGCCATGTGGAAGATTAGAATGAGCAAAGGAAGGGAGACCACTTAGGAGCCCAATGCAATAGGCCACGTAAGAGATGATGAGGGCTTGTGAATATGGATGGGAAAGAATTTGTGGAGGGAGAAACAACAAGATTTGGTAACTGGTTAGACCAGAGGAGTAAGGGAGAATGGGCTTGAAGATGACTCTGAGGCTGTGTATTTGGGTGACTAGAAGGAGGTTGGTACTCTTGATACTAATAGGGAAGTTCAGAAGATGGCTGGCTAAGTGTGGGGCGGGGTGTAGGCTAACATAATTAGATCTGAGATGCGGATTAAAATCTCCTTAGTCATGCTCAACCTATGAAACTCATTCTGTCCCATTCAAAATAAAAGGGATAGGGGGAACAGGAACAGGGCTCTTACTGTTCAGTCACTACCCCAAAAAGCAGAATATACAGTGTGATGGCCACTCACTCCAGCCATCAGGTGATTGAGGGATAGGAGGTGAAAATGTGTCAAAAAGAATTCTCATAATGGCACCTGCACAGCTCCTGATGAGAATGTTCAGGGAGCAATTAGGTTATATATGTCCAGGAAGCCCATAGAGGACTCAGAGGGGAGAAGGCATGGGGTGGGAGGTGGGAAGGAGTGGTGAAGTATTGAGGGATGGGCATAGGTGGGCTTGTGTTAGAGGCAGACCTCCAGGATCGAATTTCATGAGGAAGATGGTATGTAGCTAATCTTTCCACTCTCTTGTCAATCATAAACCTCTTGAGGTCCAGGGCCCTACAAGGGACCCCAGCCCCATTTTGAAGACCATTACCTTATACCATATTGCCTCTATATTACAGAGTTATGTTCCTCATTTCCTACTAAAATAGGGCAAACCATAGAAATCACTTCATCTTAGAGCTGAAAAGGAACCCAGAAAACATCAGATCCAACCCATAGCTGAATGAGAACACATGTAATCTTTACTTGCAAATAACTCAAGACTCATGCATTGCACAATAGATGGCGAGCTGGCTTAAAGGGCAGAAAGACTGAGACCTACCTCTGACACATGCTAACTGGGTGACCCATGGCAAGTCTCTTGACCCCTGAGTTGCTATAAATATTTTTTTTGGAACCATTTTCCCCCTTTTCTCTTTTTCATGATTACTATTGTTAACTGTTTCCCTTCCATCCTATTCCCTTCCCCATGATATTTATTCTATTATCCATCTTCTTTCATCCTATCACTCTTCAAAAGGGATTTGCTTCTGTCTGTCCCCTCCCCGACTCTGCTCTTCCTTCTTTTGCCCCTCTCTCTTTATCCCCTTCCCCTCCTATTTTCCTGCAGGGTTAGAGAGATTACTCCACCCAATTGAGTGTGTACATTATTCCCTCCTTGAGCCAATTCTAATGAGATTGAGGTCTTTGAGCCAATTCTGATGAGTGTGTACTCACTCTCACACTGTGCCAGAGTGGGTGCAGATCTGCACTGGTAGAGATCATTACCAGAAGCTCCCTGTAGGATGAAATCTCAAGTCCAGAAACAAACAAACAAAAATCCAAACCTTCTCATTCCTTCTCCTTCATCTTCTTACTTCAACAGATCTTGGATTTCCTTGGAATGGCTACACCCTTCACTAATGCCAGAACTCAAGAATTCCATACCTTCTTTACACTGGGATTTCCTGAAATCCTTGATTCAATTAAACATTTATTAGATCACTTACTGTATGACAGACACCATCCTAGATGTTGGGGAAACAAAATGAAATAAAGCCTGCTTTCTAGGGGCCTACATTCTATCTTGGTGGAGGGAGGAGCGTGGAGATTGAGAGGGAAACCAATGTGTACACTAATAAGGCATTTTAAAATATTAAATATTTTTAAATATAAGGAATTTAAAATATCACAAAATAATCTAGAGAGGCAGAACTAATAATTGAGAGAATCAGGAAAGGCTTGTCTAGCTAAAAGGCTAGAGATAATCCATTGGTTGAGTCCTTTCTGTAGTTCATGAATACCAGTATAACTCACACAGTTTGCTATCCCTCATTCATGCTACACAGCCCTCTCCCCCTCCTTTTGCAGTGAGGCATAGGTATATTGACATAAAAGGGACCCAAGAGGCCATCTAGTGCAACCTCTTGCAATTTACAGATAAGGAAACCACAGCATAGCCTGTATAAGTGACTTGCCCAAGGTCACATAGGGAGTAAGCCTCAGAGGAAGGATGTCCCCCTAGGTCTTCTGACTCCAGAGCCAATGTTCCTTCTACTGTTCCCAGCTACTTCCTATGTCCTTGGCAGGGTCTTTTAGGTCATTTTCCCTTAGGGTAATATGCTATAACCTATTTATAACTACCTCTTCAAAATGAAGGGAAATCCCCCCTCCCCCCATCACCACCAATTGTAATGAATGTGGGAAAGGCTTAAAGCAGAGCTCAAAGATTATTAGGCATCAGAGAATGCACTCTGGAGAAAAACCTGATGAATGCAATGAGGAACTGACACCAGACCTCAGACATCCTAATAAAGTCTGCTCTGTTCCCTTCCAGTTCTGTGCTGGGAAATTCCTGAAATCAGTTAATATCTCCTTGGCCTCAGCTTCACAGAGAAGCTAAACAATCATCAGCCTCTACTTTCTCTGGTTCTTCCCAAATTTAGCAGCATCCTAATCATAATTCTCTATCGGCCTGGCACATGAGCCACCGGAAGCATTATAGGCATAGTGCCTGGTGGGTTGTTTTCAATTTGAGGAGACGGGCCTTGCAAAGGAATGATGGATTTTCTTTCTGTCCCTGGGCTAATTCCCCAGACTTGTTTAATTAGATAACTGGTCATAACATGGGGCTACAATTTCTTGTAAATTCTTACACATTTAGCATTTGCATTGATTATCATGTGTCTCAGAGGATGTGGATGAACTTGCCTAGTTTGATTTCCAGTTTCTTAAGAATATTTGTGCCAGGTGTTAGGGATATGTCCATATTTTATATGTGCATAAACATTAGGCTCGTTGTCACTGCAGACTAAAAGGGTAGGATGCTAGTCTTTTTTTATTTGTGTTATTCAATTTTCAATTCATTTAGTTCATTAATCAGTCAACAGGCATTTATTTACTTACTATGTGTCAGTTATTGTGCTAAACTATGGGAATACAAATTTAAGCAGAAACTTGATTGCTGGCCTCAAAGTGCTTAAATTCTAATGGGGCAGACAAAATGCAAATAACTATGTACAAAAAAGATGAATATAATAAATAGGATAAATAAAATACAAGGAAAAGAAATATAGAAATATGGTAAATGGAAGAAAATCTCAGAATAGAGGTACTAGAAGTTGAGGCTGGGGGAGGAATGTGAGACCAGGGAAGTCCTCTTGAAGAAAGTAGAATTAGAGCTGAACCTTGAAGGAAGTCAGGGAAGCTGAGAGGAAGAGGAAGAACATTTCAGGTATAAGGGACAGCCAATGAAAAGACACATAGTTGAGAGATGGAGGGCCACATTCAATGGTCAGCAAGAAAGCTATTATACCTGGATCATGGAGTAAGAGGAAGGAAATGAGAAATTATTTCAGGGGGCAGCTAGGTGGCGCAGTAGATAAAGCACTGACCCTGGATTCAGGAGCACCTGAGTTCAAATACAACCTCAGACACTTGTCACTTGCTAACTGTGTGACCCTGGGCAAGTCACTTAACCTTCATTGTCCCACAAACACACAAAAAAGAAATTATTTCAAATTATACCAAAAAATGGGACATGATCAACTTACCTGAATTGGAAAATGAATAGGGATAACATGCAAATATCTACTTTCCTACAAGTATTCTATAGACATTCATGAATCAAAGAAGTCCTTCTCCCTGCAGGGCTTCATGCAAGAGATTCTTTTGCTTCATGAGTTGAACTAGATGACCATTGAGGTCCTTTATAACTCTCAGATTCTATGATTCTACAATTATGTGATTCTATGAACTTTGCAAAGCCTTTTTCCCCGCCTCAGGGCAGTGTGGGTGAAGTGACTTGCCCAGGGTCACACTGCTAAGTCAAGTGTCTGAGGCTGGATTTGAACTCAGGTCCTCCTGAATCCAGGGCTGGTGCTTTATCCACTGAGCCACTTAGCTGTCCCTGAAAAGCTTTATATTGACGCTGTGAGCTAGAAAGAGCAAGGGCAATTATCCCCATTTTACAGATGAGGAAACTGGAACTCAGAGATGGGACTTGCCCAAAGTCCTATGGCTCATCAGTTTGACTTTGATTTAAATCCAGAGCTTTCAAGTACAAGCCCAGGGCTCTTACTGCCTTCTTTAGTCTGAAATTTCTAGTAGTAGAGGATATCAAAGGCTGAATATCCTTTCTTCAAAGTATCACAGAAATTCAGGGAACTTAGTCCAACTATATCTGAGCAGAAATTACCTATATTATATACACAATAGTCACCTAGCCTCAGCTTAAAGTAGTCCATGGAGTGGTGTCCCCCACCTTCCAAAGGCAGCCCCTTCCAGTTTTGGATAGCTCTAATTATTTTGAAGTTTTTCCTTATATCTGGTTTGAATTTGCCATTTTCTACTTTATATCCTTTAGTCCTTTATTTTACCCTCTGGAGCCAAACAGCACAAATCTAATCCCTTTTCCATACAACAACCTTTCAAATACTTTAAGAATAACAAATATCCCCCTTAAATCTTCTCTTATTCTTGCAAATAATCCCCTAGTTCCCTTAGCTGCTCTTCATATCACATGGGTTCAAGCCTCTTCACCATCCTGGTTATTTTCCTCTGGGTATTCCTCAGTTTATCAATGTCATTGTTAAACTATGGTACCCAGAATGAAGACCCACAATAAGCCAAATGTGTTCTTATCAAGGAAAAGTACCAAAGGGCTCTGACCTCTTTCTTCCTGGAAACTCTTTATTAATGCAGTCCAAGGTCACACATTTTTTTTGGCTTCCATATATAAAACTATTTTTGAGGTTCAGAGAGGTGCCAACATCTTTTTCAAACAGATTGCTATCTAACCATGACTCCCCATCTTCTATATATGAAGTCTATTTCTTGAACTCAAGTATAAGGTTTTAGATTTCATCTCAATGTTCAACCCTGTCAAGATCTTTGGGGATCCTGAATCCACGATTCAGTATGTTAATCCCTGCCAACTTTGTGCCATTTGCAAAACTGATAAAGGATGGCATCTAAGCCTTTCTGTAAGTCGCTGATAAGAATGTTAAACAGTACAGGGACCATCAGAGATCCTTGGGGTTCTTCATTGGAGATCTATTTCCAAGGTGATATTGAGTAATTAATGACTAATCTTTTAGTCCTTCCATTTAACCATCTAATTATATTGTAGTGGAGAGAGGAAAGAGAAATAATCAGGATACCCCTGATCGATTGATTTCCCCCAGTCCAACTGATATACCAAAGCAAATAAAGAGCAACCAATAAAGGCAAAAGGAGTCAAGATCTTAAGGTATGTTTCCCTTTGAAAAAGTATGAGGAAACTTCTGATGGAATTGGAGAGCAATAAGTCATCGAGGGCTAAAGCTCAGCCACACTTCTGGTACTTCATTATAAAGATGGATATATTCTAGAGGACAGGGAGAATAGGGAGTTAGTTAATCAAGGCAGTTGTGGGGAATATGACCTCTGACAGCATAGAGGAGAGCCATCTATAGAGAAAGAATACAGCTCTTGAGAGTATATTATCCCTTGCCTCATATGGATCATGAAGTAGGATTATTCTCTTAGTAAATATTATACCCAGAAGAAACCAAGAAAGGGGAATCAAGGCAGGAGAAAGAATTGAGTAGTATTACTCCTGGCAGCAGAGAAAGAAACAAGGGAGAATTAGTCTTGGCAGTCCAGAGTTGATTTGTATTTTTATTTCCAGTGTTATTGACTACATCAACTCTTGTCGATTTCATTATTTGTATGGGGTACAAACATTTCACATCTGTAAACAAACAAACAAAAAAACCCTTCCCTTTGTCTTTATCTGTATAATTGACCCTTCTTATATATTTCATATTAAGCAATTTACCCATGTTTGATTAAATTTTTTTAAATCACCTGCTTCTTGTTTGGCTTGCCCCATTAAAAACATAAAAATAATTCCCTCAGAATTGACTTGTAGAGACACTGCCCAAAGAGACACTGTGCCCATGGTGAGGACTATCAAGAGGACACCTAGGGAAAAGCAAGAACCCTGGGGTCCTGTCACAGCCAAGGTGTGAATTGTCTTAAGGACATGCATTCTTAGCAAATTCCTTTGCTTTGAGATAATTGTGTGATCTGGATGACTATAAGATTATAAGATCTTTGAGGGCAGGGACTGTCTTTTGCCTCTTTTTGCATCACCAGAGCTCAGTACAGAATCTGACACATTTGATCTTGTTCTTCAGTTACTTCATTCCTGTCTAACTCTTCATGACCCTTTTGGGGTTTTCTTGGCAAAGATGCTTAAGTGGTTTTCCATTTCCTTCTCCAGCTCAATTGATTGACTATTCAAGGTAAATAAGTAAACCAGTAAAGGCTTGTGAGCTGAACTTGGCTGTGCAGACACACCTAAACCACAGTTATCCATTCCCGTGAGGACCTACTCTGCAAATGTGAGTTAATAGTTCATAGGAGAGAGGGACTTTTGGAGCATGGCATAAGTTCTCTCTCATCTGGCCCATATTTCCCCATTGTTGTTTATCACACAATCTTAGCTAAAATGTAGATAAAGATATATAGACAACTTTGCCCTGATCTACCCAGCTAAAAATCCTGTCCAAAAGGGAATGGAATCACTTAAGCATAACCTGTTTTTGATGAAGTCACACTGACTTTTTGTAATTAAGCTACTCTCCTATCCCCAGAGCAAGGCTAGCTCTTCTCCCTTTCTAGCCTGGATGCCAAAGGTACATTTACCTAAGCGCTATTGTATGAAGGACTCACACAAGTCAAGCATTCACATGGAAGTCAAAAGAAGGGGTACTAGGAAACTCTCAAAGTCTCTCTGAAGAACTTTGGCATTGATTATGAGGCATGGGAGATGCTGGTACCAGACCACCCAGGATGGCGTGACCTGATCAAAGAAGATGTTGTGCTGAATGTGAGCAAAGTAGAATCGTGGTAGCAGAAAGGAAACATGAGATGCGCAAATCTAGAAACATCCCCATCACAAATGTTCAAAATGATTATTTGTTCCTGACCTATGGTAGAGTCTTCTGAGCTCATAGTGGACTGATCAGCCACAGGTGAACACGCTGACCTTGACCCTCATGTAGTGATGTCATTTTGGTCCTCTTCGAGTACAAAGGATGAATCTCGACAGTAGGGATATCTCTTGGTTATAGCAAATGGAGAAATGTTGAATGCTGTGGATAAGTTCATTTCTCTTGGCTTTTCAGGGATGTCCACACGGATGATGAGATTGATGCTCGTGTTGTCAGAGCTAGCTGAGTGTTTTTGTGGCTCTGAAGGAAAGTGTGGGAGAAAAGAAGGTCTACAGAGTCAGTGTGCCTACCTCATTATTGTATGCCTATGAAATCTGGACAGTCCACCAGTGCCATATCAGGAAACTGAATTATTTCAATTGTCACAGGAAGATTCTGAAGATCACCTGGCAAGATAAGGGACCAGGAACAGAGGTCCTTTCTCAAGCTGAACTGCCAAGCATTCAAACTATTGCTGTGCAACTCTGATGGGCTGGCTGTGCTGTTCTAAATGCAAAAGGTATACTTGCCTAAAAGACTCTTTTATGGAGAACTCACACAAGGCAAGTGCTCACATGTGTCATGGGGTGCAGAGCACCCCAGAAGTTCTTTGGGGCACATCAAGGAGTCTTCTCCTTGAGAAACTAAACCAGAGGACAGATACGCCCAGAGAGATAAGTGGAACCAAATCGGACTGAGCTAGCTTCAGAATCTCCACCCTTCATTCTGATCTCCCTTACCCCTGGGGAGATAAATTTGGGTGTGGCTGCAGCCTTTGTGTTGTAACGATTGGAATAACGCCACCTGCTGGATACTTACTGTAGAGGAGTTCTGCCCATGAAGGGAAGGTCTTTGAGGGCAAGACCAGGAGTCAGGAAGTGACGCGGGCTAGTGGGAGGAGGAAGGAAGAGACTGGCGCTGAGTCTCGCTCTCTTTTCCTCTGGACTCTGGTGGAGAAGGGAGCTAGAAATGTGCTCTCCCTTTAATAGATAGAAATCTAGGCCTTTTTCTCTCTCTTTACCAAATTCTTATTCTCCTTAATAAATGCTTAAAAGTCTAACTCTTGCTAAAGCTTATAATTTATTGGCGACCACTCATTAGATATTTTAGACAGTTTAGCTAGAATTTTAGCCCTTAACAGATGGCTGACCACGAAGAGGAAAGCTAAACCTCAGTCTTCTGATCTTCTGGTTGGGTAAGAAATTTCCCCTACCCTTTAAATTGCTAAGTACTGGCGCACTGGCTGTGTTTTCCTTTAAATTTTTTCAAATGGACCTTTTAAACTCCCTAATTACCCTATTTTTGATTTTAGTCTGTTTAACCAGACAAATGGGAGATAAGATCATGTTAATGCTTTGTTTTTGTGGATTTTCTATTTTTCTTTTTATTTTTGTTAAAAGAGCCAGTAACATACTCACACAAGGAAATATCTCTCCCTCTCCCAACCATGCTTTTTCAGAGAAACCTGAAGAGATTCCTGCTGCTTTTCCCAGTTCCAACACTAATTGTTGCTCTAATTTTGCATGCCTGGAGGCAATGACCCACCCTCTAGAAGCTTTTAATCCCCTAGCACCTGGAGGCAAAGTGGGGGAAGAGGAATCCAGGCCTGAGTTCAAAATCAAGTCTGATTCAAATTGCGATGGTCCCTCCCCTCCTCCCCAGACCCCACCCTCTACTCCTCCTATGGCCAAGCCCATTGCTTCCCCTGCCTGGGAAGTCCAGAGATCTGATGCGCATGCTCAACTTTTTCTACCTGCATTTGGAGCTTCAGGCTCAGCCCTTCCCCAGCCTGGCTGTGCTTTTGAGACAATCTTAGAAAACTCTTTAAATTCCAGATATGCTTGTTTTGTTCATAATTTTGCTAACCTGCTTTTGTCTTTAATTAGTAATCTTATAAAGCATTTGTATGGTGAAAAGACTGACAGACAATATAAAGGGGTTAAAGAAGAAAAACTTAAGCTGAATAAGAATGACAACCATCAACATAGTTCAAGACTCTGCTTCTTTTGCCATGGAAGGGTATATATTTTAGAGAAATGTAGAAGTAAGCAGCAAGGTATTGATATGAGTGTTGGGGATTTTAGATATCGGAATCAAAAGTGTTCTGAATTCACTCAGAGTATTAATGTCAGTTCAGAGGTTACATAGGATTTCTATGCTATTATATATACATTTTGAAATTAATGGTATGGGTTTATTTTCATAGAGATTTTCATGCTTTTGAGATTGTGTCTTATACTTAGTTTTTAAAACAAGGAGAATATTTGTAAAAGCTTTTTATAGTCATGTGATCAAGTTTATATTTTATAGTACTCTTATTAATATTAAATTCATATTCATTTAGATTTCCCTAGTTTGAATTTCATTGTCTTTTATTATTCCACGTGTATTTTCTTCTATTCATTCATCTATCTAATTTTGAAACATGGTTTTGATTTCATAATACAATGTTAATTCTAGGAGTATTGTGCTCCCATATTCTGAGTTGTTTGTTTTTGTTATTTTTTTTTCCTCAACTGATTATTTGATCAAACTCTTTAAAGCATTTCCCTGGCAAATTGGTTGCCATGGCAAGTGTAAATTGATTCTAGAAGTATTATTTTTGATAAGCATATTCCCAAAAAAAAAAAAAGAGGGGAACATTTGTAAAAGTTTTCTTTTTTCAAAAAAAAAAAAAGTTCTTTGAGATTCTGTTGTGCTTTAACTTGTATTTAAGTATGTTCTGATTTTTCACAAAAGTAATTGTATACTAAGTAAAAAAAAGGGTATTATTTGAAATTGTTGCATAATTATATATTATATTTTGAGTCAAGATGTATTCACATTTTTTGCAATCATTTATTATCCTCAATTTTAAATCCATATGAGACTTGGATTATGGGAACTTATCATTTAAGACATTAATTGCCTTTATTCTGAGTTATCAGATGCCAGTTGGCCAAGATGCCATCCAATCACAAGAGGAATACTTGCAAGAGCAGACACTGAACTGTCACATGAGGGGAGACATGCATGAAGTCAAGGTATGGCCGAGGGAACGGCTTTTGACAAATGTTGAGGTTGGATTCTCTTGGTTTAATATTTTATTCTCTTTTTCCCCACAATATTGTACAGATGGCTGGAAGTATTCATTCCACCCATCTCACTTCTACACCTGGCTTCTATGCTCCCTCCTATATGCCTGATGCCATGGACATCTCAATCCCATGCATCTGATTAAGTCTGACTCAGTTTCTTCCAATATGTTCGGTGGCATGGACATATATTCCATCCACCTATTTTAAGCCTGGCATACTGTATGGGCAGTACATATTGCTCAAGTGTGGGAATGCTCATATCCCATCATTTCTCTGTTCTTTTATGGTAACCCCCATAATTATCTCAGGTGTCATGATAAATACAGTGTTGAATTTGGCCTTGACACCTGTTACCAATTATATTAGATTTTTTAATTTCTCATAATGGCATGAGGATAATTAGGCAGATGATGCAAAAAGTGATGAAACAAAGATAAAAAATTATTTTTAATAATTAATATCGCAGCAATTGTCTTCTCAATTACCCTCCATAAGGGGGGGACTATAGTAATATTATAATTTTAAAGAATGGTTCAATTTTTGTTTTATTATATGTTTCATGTGTTAACAACTAAGATTCTGAATTCCCTTAGACATGTTTTTGAGAACTTTCATTGTTTGATTTGATTATTGACAAAGCTATTTTAAAGTTGTGTTAAGCTCAATTTTGCAGGAAATTTTCCTGGCTGATTACCAGCATCCACACATCAACCCCTGAAAAGACTTCCATTCCACGACTACACCTAGAGGACATCTGAGAAAAGACTTTCAGAGACTTTAAATGAACAGTTTTGATTTGTTCTTTTTGTTGGTTTTTTTCTCTTTCTGTTATAATATACACCATCTGTAACATGTATTCTCTGCAGAGGCCCTCCCTTTGCAAGACTAATGTCAAAGCGTTGGTTCATGAGGACAAAAAAAATCGCCCCTCTGAACAAAACTTTCCTCTCTTCCTTTTCTATATTGTTGTTCACATATTATTAGTTAGCAATAGTTATCATATTGTTTTTACTGTTCCGTCAAGGAAACATTTTGTTTCTTGAGGAACAACAGGGGGGACTGTAACGATTGGAATAACGCCACCTGCTGGATACTAACTGTAGAAGAGTTCTGCCCATGAAGCGAAGGTCTTTGAGGGCAAGACCAGGAGTCAGGAAGTGACGCGGGCTAGTGGGAGGAGGAAGGAAGAGACTGGCGCTGAGTCTCGCTCTCTTTTCCTCTGGACTCTGGTGGAGAAGGGAGCTAGAAATGTGCTCTCCCTTTAATAGATAGAAATCTAGGCCTTTTTCTCTCTCTTTACCAAATTCTTATTCTCCTTAATAAATGCTTAAAAGTCTAACTCTTGCTAAAGCTTATAATTTATTGGCGACCACTCATTAGATATTTTAGACAGTTTAGCTAGAATTTTAGCCCTTAACAGTGTCCTGAAGAGAGATCCATAGTCATGCCTCACCCAATTCCTCTAGTCATCACCAATGGGGGATGGTCCTCCCTCACTAAAGGAACTTTCTACAGGCAGATAGTCCACCCCCATCAGCCCCCTATAAAAGTACCTGCCAGTCTCCTGCTCGAGGAGATTGGTATCTCTGAGCCATGTGCTTTGTGCCTATCTCCCCATGAGAAGTCCAAGGATTTCTTTCATGGTTTCCCTCCCCCCCCTTCCCTTCCCTTGCCCCTAAATAAACTACCATCTTAATTTCACTGCTTTTGTGTGCAAGAGGGTGTAATTCTTTAAAGAGGAATTCCTGAGAACCCCTACCCCTATCCCAAACCCATACCCCATTTCCCCATAACACATGGAAGTCAAAAAAAAAAAAGATACAAGTACTCTCTCAAGTTCTCTCTGAAAAACTTTGGGATTGATTGTGAGACATGGAGATACTTGGCACAGGATCATCCAGCATGACATGCCTCTATCAAAGAAGGAACTGTGCACTATGAGCAAAGCAGAATTGCAATAGCTCAAAAGAAACATGGGATGCGCAAATGTAGCAATGTCTTCACTCCAAATATTCATATGGAATATTTGTGCCCAGCCTGTGGTAGAACCTTCCAAGCTCATATTAGCCTGATCAGCAGTGTACCTTGACCCCAAAAGGGTGATGTCATTTTGGTCCTCTTGCAGAAGGACAAAGACCTACCAGCTTTTTTAATGCAATTGCTCATCTCTCTTTGGTAGGCTCTCCCAATGATCATGAATTGTTATCTCTTGGCCAGCCAGACTTAATTAGGTAATAATAATAGCTAGCATTTACATAGTGATTTATGCTTTGCACAGAGCTTTACAAACATTATCTCACTTAGTTACTATTTTGCCAATTTTACAGATGAGGAAATTGAGGCAGACAAAAGTTCTTACTTGCCCTGAGTCACTCATCCAGTAAGTGTCTGAACCTGGATTTGAACTTATATTTTGTTGACTCCAGGTCTGGGGTTCTATCGAAAGCACTACCTAGCTGCCATTTCAAAATGTGTACTTACTAAAATGGTTTAAGAAAGAACAATTGGTGCAAACAACCCCTTCTCCAAAGTCTGACACACTCTCCCACAAGTACATATAAAGTCCCAGAGAAAGTGGGCACTAGTTTAGAATACATGTGGCCAAGGAGCCATAATTCACAGGCCCTAGAAATCCTTTAGGTAGAAATTCTTTTCCTTTTTCCTGCAGTCCTCATCAAGTTTACTTTAGGTAATGTGTGGCTTTCTGTTAGGCTCCCTGCAAAATCTCAAAGTTGGCTTTCCTCAATGTTCCTAGTTTGTCCTCAGCTCCAGATGTATACACTGATGTTCTAGGGATGAAACAAGCTTGTTAATGAGAAACCCAACTCTCAGAAGTTCACAAGGTCCACTTCTGACCAAGGCGAGATGTGGAGGAGGCTGAGACACTTCTCCTCTTGTCCCCTACCCTTAAACAACTTGCCTTAGCTCAAACTGTTCTCTCCCAGCTCACTACTGGAATAATCTTGAGTACCAAACTGGTGTGCTGTTTTATAGGAGACTCACATGACAGGGCACAGATTTGATGCATCTAATTGATTTAGTCAATAAAGGTGTTCTTATCTGATAAAGGTATCAAGGCAAAAATATCTTGTTAGTTACTTTAAGTAAGGTGGAGTGATTGACTGATTGATTGACTTAATCTTTACAGAGAAATTCACCAACCATCTCTTAAATAATACATTCTAGAATTTTTCCAGGAATTGAAGTCTGGCTTGCTGGTCTATGGTTTGCAGGCTATTATCTTGCATTTTTAGAAAATAAGAATTATTCCCTTCTCTATCTAGGGACTTCCCCTGTTTACACAATCTTTTAGATATCAATGATAGTGACTCAACAATTGTATCCCCAGTAGTTTCAGTATCCATGGATATAGTTCATCTGGACCCAGTGACTTTGATTACTCCAGGGTAGCTAGGTGCTCTCTTATTATCTTCTTATTAAGAATCTGATTCAATTGAATCTGATTCAATTCAGGATAATTCAGTTCGGTTCAATTCAACAATTATACACAAAGCACCTGCTCTCTGCAGTTTACTTGGAATCCAGTGAAGTCCACTTTATTGTGGGAAAATAAACTAGCATTCAGAGGCCGTAACTAGCAGATGGTAGAGTTCCAAAGTAGTCCAAATTTGGGGTGATGGATGAAACCTATAGCACCCAGGAACGTGCGCATATTGCTCCCCTCCCCCTGGAGAATGTTCAACAATAGCTGAACCCTATGTAATTGGAATGACAAAGCCTGAGTCCTCAGAACTGAGAAAATAAAAGCACAGCCCTTCCTTCTTTGAAGAGGTGGAGTAGACAGTGTATCCGTTGGTATGTTGATTAGTCTTGCTGAATTGCCTTTTTCTTTCTTGGTTGGTTTTTTTTTTTATTCTCTCTAATAAGTAATGCCCTCTAGGGAGTGAGTAGGGGAGGTATCTATTCAGAAATGAAGGTGTCATACAAAACAAAAAGGATCAATAAAATTATTTAAGATTAGATTGACTTTATAAAAGAATGGAAGCCTGGAGGGCAGGGACTATTTTTTGTCCTTATGTCATCTTGTACAGAGGCAGCTGAGGTGTGCTGATGGGTTCAGTCTAGTCAGGCTCTTCCTGAAGCTATTTGACATTTTCTAGTTGGTCTTGAATCCAGGAAAGTTGGGTTTAAATCACTCCTCTGACCCAGATTGGCTATCGGACCCTAAGCAATTCACTAGACCAGAGGGTGGCAAACCATGGCCTGAGGGCCAAATCCAACCCCCTCAGCCAGTCTTTCCCCTTACGGTCTTACCAATAAGAAGAATGGGTTTTAATTAAGTTTATATGAGTTTGTTTTAAAATGTAAAAACCATTATTAGCTCTCCTACAAACGCAGTTCTCTTCCCCCCACATCAGTCAATTCACAGGAAGTCCCTGCCCCATTGCACCTGGTCAGGGTCTAGTATATATTACCACTTGAATTGAATTTTACTTCACCTCATGGAATAAGTTCATTTCAATTCAATTAGACTATAAACTCCTTGAGGACAAGGATTATCTTTTGCTTCTTTTTATATTTCCTACAGCTTACTGGATGTCTGGCACAAAGTGTTTAATAAAAGTTTATTGACTGACTGGCAACAAAACATTATTTAGCAACTACTATTTGCTGAGAACACAAGCTCACAGTCAAAAATGTCCTGATCCTCAATGAGCTTACACTTGTCTGGGTCTTTTATACAGCACCCCCTCCCCCTCCCCCAAACAGAATCCCAAAGAAATTAGAGATTTTATTGAAGATGGGGAACATATAACGAGGCCCCAGAGATAAGCTTCCTTAAAAGGAAGGGGCATAATTTAAAACATAATCTAGAAATGGTCACCAGTAAGACATGCAGAAGAATGAAGGAGATTTCAGAATAAGAATTCAAGTTTGGTCCTATGTTGGTGGAAAGGAATAAAATTACTTGGAGTCCAGGGCAGCTGGGTGGTGTGGTGGATAGAGCACTGGCCCTGGATTTGGGAGGACCTAGGTTCAGGTCCGGCCTCAGACATTTGATAATTGCTGGCCGTGGGACCCTGGGCAAGTCACTTGACCCCTATTACCCCTCAAAAATAAAATAATAATAAAAAAAATTTTTTTTAACTATATGGAGTCTGGTAAACAAAATGGACTTTCTCAATTGTCCTCTCTTGTGTGGAAATGAGACTGGTGAGCTAAAAGGGAACTTCCTGTCCATTGACAACTATTATTTCGAGTTTCAGTCAGCCACAATCACCTGGAAACCAACATAAAATGAGAAAACTTGACCACCCTCTTCAGTAACTCAGATCGTCATGAGCAGCCATATTTGGTTTTCTCTACCTTTATAGCATTCATTTCAAGATTTTAAAAAATCTATCCTTAGTCCTATTACTTTTATGACCCCCCCTAACTCCATCCAATTAACCTTCACCAAACCTGTCCAAAAAAGTGGGGATGGTTCCCCTGCCTGGAGGAAAAGACCTGAATTCTTTATCTTGAGTCTGTGAGGATGCTGACATCCAGATGTCAAATCTTCATTTGCATCGTGAAGTCACTGAGGAACCATCTGGGGAGCTGTTAGTTACTTGGTATTTCCTCAAACTCCTCTTGAAAACAACAGTGAAACCTTGGTTTAGGAAGATTTCAAACTGCCTTACACCTAGAAATGGCTGGTACCTCTTCCCAGACTGTGAGAAATGGGTAGTTGTCTCCTCTCAATGTGGATATAACAGTCAGTAGTACTCCCCCTGACCTTTTTGTAGGACAAAGGTCTCAGATCCCCTCCTCTCCCTCAGGTTAGCAAGGTCACATGGTTCAAGGAGCCCTGGTCTCAATAAGGCCTGCTCCAGAGTTGTGTCCATATAAAGAAGTATAAGGTCCACTCCTGAGTTATGCCCATACAAGGAAGAGGGGTGGGAATACTGCGCTCTGATTAGTTAGTTTTTGCGAGTAAATTGTAACCCCACCAGTGATGAAAAAGGGGAAGGTCCATTCCCGTTAGGGACTAGGGTATAAAACAGGGCCTGCAAGCCCCGTTTTCTGGGCACTCACTAGCTGCACACTAGGGTGCCTCCTCATGAGAATGAAATAAAGCCTTTCTCACCTCACTGCTGAGTTCCTGAGAATTATTGAGAAGAGGATGGATTTTTCCCTCACACAAACTAATATGTTTAGCTTTGAAGAACCCACCTTTTGATTGTTTGTTTTGTTTTTGTTGTTGTTGTTCTTTTGGTGTGGCAATTGGGGTTAAGTGACTTGCCCAGGGTCACACAGCTAGTAAGTGTTAAGTGTCTGAGGCTGGATTTGAACTCAGGTCCTCTTGAATCCAGGGCTGGTGCTTTATCCACTGCACCACCTAGTTGCCCCTGAACCCACCTTTTGAAGAAAACAAGATTTCCCTCACAGCTCCTTCCTCTCACTCACTCTTCTCCCTCTCCATAGGAAATGCTGCTACTGTGAAACTTTGTCTTCTTTGCTCCTTAAGCCAGAAAGGCCATCTGGCTAAGGAAAGGAGGTGGAGGAGTCATAAGACAAGAGAAATGAACAATTGATGTTTTTCTTTGCTGAGGCCAAGAACAGTTCTTCACATTCTAACAGGAACAAACAGGAAATAAATCCTGGGGTTGAGGGAGAAATGCTCCTGAAGTGTGACCAATGCATCAAGGTCTCTATATGGCTTACCAAAATGGAAAAAGTTTATTTGGTCCTTTCAACATTCTCGTGGATTCCTGACCTTGTTCCCGGTTTATAAATGTGTTGCTGGTTTCAGGCTGGAAGGTCACTGAACAAATGCTTCCAGCCCAGAGTGCAATACTGGGCTATGAACTACGTGTTCATTAAACCTTTGATCGTGGTGCCTCGGCTCAGTGATGAGCCTCTCCTCCAGGCAGGATAATGATTAAATCATTTTAGGTAAATGAGAAGAGTTCTTAAGAGATGGGAAGATAAGGGTTCAAAGCCCACCTCTGACACAGTTATGACAGTGACTGTGGGCAAGTCACTTGAGCTCTCTGAGATTCAGTTTCCTTACATGTCCAATGAATTATGCCTGTAGTACTTTGTTTCTCAGGATTATTGGGAATGAGATAAAGGTGGTAAAATGTTTTGCAAATTTTAAAGTGTCACCATCAATCAACAAACATTTATTAAACTCCTACTAAGTGACAGACAAAAAGGGTGATAATCCCTGCCCTCCAGGAACTAGGTGTTTTCCCCGAAGATTACCCTTAAGGATCTGTACTTAGCAGCATCTGCTCTTACTAAAGCCACTCTTTCTGACAAACCTACAAGTTAACTTGCTGTGCTTTTTTTTTTCTGAACCCAGGTAGAAACTTCATTTCCCCTCAAGCCTCTCTTCCAGCGGAAATAATCAATTCTTTTTTTTTTCCTCATAGGATGACTTCCCCATCTTTTAGTTTTCTGATTTTTCTCCACTTGACTTTGTCCAAGCTAAAGAATCATAAAGCCCTAGAATTTCAAGTTGGAGGGGACTTTAGAGATCTGGCAATCCAACCCCCACCTAAGTGTGGCATTTACATGGTGCCTTAAGGTTTGCAAAAGTACTTTCCAATGTTATCTCATTTAGTCCTTACAATAGCCTGAGGAGTTTGCTGCTATTATCCTCTCCATTTTACTGTAGAGGAAATTTGACCAAGGTTAAGTGGCTTGCCCAAGGTCATGTGGCTAATAAGTGTTTGAATCAGGATTTTAACTCAGGCCTTCTGATTCCGACTCTACCACTCTACCCACTGCACCACCCAGCTGCCTATGTTGGAAAGGAGAAAACAGGAGCACAGAGAAGGAGAAATAATTTCCCCAAGGTCCCCCAAGCTGATTTTTGTCAGAAGTAGGACTGCACCCTAAGTTTCTGACTCGTTTTCTATTTTTTTTCCCCATTTCACCAAAGTTGTTTATCTAGTTTAGTAATCATGGAGGTCAGAGCTAGGAACTTAATGCGGAGCTTTGTTGTTGTTGTTGAGTCATATCTGACTCTTCATGACTCCATTTTGGGGTTTTCTTGGCAAAGATACTGGAGTGGTTTATCATTTCCTTCTCCAGCTTATCTTACAGATGAGAAAACTGAGGCAAGCAAGGTGAAGTGACTTGCCCAGCGTCACCCAGCTAGTAAATGTCTGAGACCAGAGGGGAACTTCAATAGAAGATTTGACAAATGCTTATTTGATCCATTCTTATACACAGTAGAAGATATAGAAAGGGACCATGTCTGAGGCTCATGTACCTTTCCAATGCTATGGGACACATGCAACTTATGAGGAGTGAATGTCACTAAAAGTCTTTGAGTTCAATATTCACACACTGTTGGATACTGATCACTCAGTCCTTGAATAACATATTCACAAAAAGATTGTCAAAAATTATGATCCACACTGCAGTTAACACAATTCTGCAGAGTGATGATAAGCCCCAAGGGACAGAAGTAGCTCACCAGCCAGCTCCAGGGAAACGTATTGAAAAATTTTTAATGGCAAGATTTGTTGGGGGAGACTGAAAAACAGAACATGGCATCCATGTGTATTGGGATCCAAAGGAAATTCATGACTTACAGAGCACTAGAGGACCAACACAAGGCAAAATGATGAAGTAGGCTCAGGCTTAGAACTCCAATTCTGGGTTTACACAAGATGGTATTTTCTTGAAGGGCTACCCAAAGATAATTTTTGGCTTATGTCCAAGGGATTTCCTTAGGAAACTTAGAATTTGGTCATGTGTGAGTCTTTATAGAAAAGGTAAAAAAGGTCCTCAGAAACCCCATGCAAGTACCCAGGCTAAAAATGTATACTGACTATAGATGTCTCTCTAGGGACTATAGACTGCCCCTAAGTGAACACACACACACACACACACACACACACACACACACACACAAATGCAAAACCACAACATACTCTTAACCAAGACCATAAACAGTCAAGACACTTCCTAAAAGAGTAAAAATAAAGATACAGAGTCATGATGAAGACCTATTGTAAGTCACATGATCTGATGGTACCCAAAAACCTCAGATACATTTCTTTTCCTTTTTTTAGTTTTATTTTTAATTTATGGAATAAAACAAGCATTTGCATCATGTAGTAAGATAAAAAAAAAGATGGTATATGGAACTGCAAACTTATTATGCACACTTTCTGTTCCTTTCAGACAACAATATACATACAATGATAAATACAACATACATACATTCAAATATACATACAAAATGAAGATGGAATTTTTTTTTCTCTTCTACCCTGCCTCCCCCCCCCCCCCATACCTATTTGTGTCTGCTGCATTTCTTTTCTAAGAAAGCCACCAACACAAGCCAATGCTATGCTTGGAAGATGATAGAGGTCCTTGGAACTTGTTTCCTCTTTTCAGTAAGCTGAAGCCAGGAACTGTCTGTGTGTGGTAATAGCTTTTGGAGTGGTGTCCCTGCCTCAAGATTATTCCAGCTCTAATGCATCCTCCACTAAATTACCAAAGTGATTTTTGTTGTATCCTTTGCGCTTAGAAAGATGACTGACTGATAGATATATCCCAGATGGATGGGTCAAGCTTGGTTAAAGAGTTCTCACCGTTTCACCACTTCTTCTGGAAGTGTTCATTTCTCAGTGGTAGTTCTCATTTCTCATGCGGTTTCTTCCCATCCTGGGGCCACTGGCTTCCCTTCTCCTCTGTGAAGTCCTTCCCTGAACTGTTGCTGCCTCTCTGAGGCTGAGGAATTCTTAGGGGGCTTCTGTGGATAAGCAGTGTCTTCAACTCTGCTCTCTGCCTATACTCAACTCTGGTTTCCATTTTTCTCTTCTCAACTCCTTCTGCTCCCTTTCCTAGGCTCAGAACTGCAGCCATGACTCAATCATCCCCAAATGCCATAATGTAGCCAGTCATCTTTAATAGACCAACAAGCACTTCACACCCCACTATAAAGTAAGTGATAAAACACTCCACTGCTGGTAGCTTAACTGTGTGGGAAATTGGGTTGATTGAATGAACTGGAATTGACATTGCACAGAAGAAGTGTTTGGATTGGTTGAGGATATTTGTTTGTACTCTAGGAGTCATCTATAAAATATCAAGCTTCTTTGGGCCAAAGGCAATTCCAAGTCAGGTGAGTGGCAGTAAAGAGGAGAGAGAGAGAACTGTTGCTTTTAAGAAGGATTTTCCTGGGAAGGAAAGAGCACACCTCAGATTTTTTCTTGGCTTCTCTTCTCTCCCCCATTCCCCACATTGGTTAGAGTAAGATCTTGTGGAATTTTGAAGGTCCACAGGATTTTCCATTTTCCCATGGGTCTTAACAGTGTCCTTGGAATAGCTGAGGGTGGTAACTGCATAGAGAAGTAAGGATAGATTTGTACACAGACTCACAGTTCCACAAAGGGCCCATCAGAAAACCTCTCCACACTTAAGGGGAATATCTTGAGGACTCTGGCAAAGGGACTTCCAGGAGCTATGGGTATCCCTTTGCCCAATGTATTCTTTAAGCTTTTGAGCCTCCTTTCCTCTGCACTCATATATTTGAAGGAGAATATGTCACAGGTGTTTGGTGGGATGTTTTATGCCAACAATTTTTCTTTATCACTATAGTAAATGAGCTTTTAAAAAAGCTACTTAAGTCTGGCTGACTAAATGATTCTTAAGTGATAACCATGATGGCAGATATACTTGTGGGGGCTTGTAAACTATATAGCATTACTACTCCTAGATCCCTAAGGGTACCTGACTTGTCATTGGGAGGGAGAGTTGGGATAATCACTAAGGAGCATGTGCTTCTTTCAGAAACCAGAAGAGGAACATATCATATCTGAAATCCTGTTTGCTAGTGGAGTTTTACCAAGACTTTCGGCGAAACTATAGAGAATGAGCTCATATCCCAATACTTATTCAACTACAAAAAGAAGTTATTTTGGGGGCAGCGAGGTGAAGCAGTGGATAGAGCACCGGCCCTGGAGTCAGGAGGACCTGAGTTCAAATCTGGCCTCAGACACTTAACTGGCTGTGTAACCCTGGGCAAGTCACTTAACTCCAATTGCCTCACCAAAAAAAAAAAAAAAGAAGTTATTTTATCCTCCTGTGCAATGGCCTATAAAATATTGACTACAAAAAAAATAAAAGCACAATATTGATTTTTCTGAGAACTATTTCTATATGAACCCTTTCCAAAAACAGGAATAAGATAATAATTAAGAATAAGAAAAACATCATTAATCACTTTATTTACATGGATGATACCATCCTATATCACTCTACCCAAAGCCATATTAAACAGTTCCTTCATGTCAAGGACTCTTTCTCCAATAATAACCAAATGCCATTTTGAGTCAATATATATAAAATTCTTAACCTATGCCAAGAAAAGGCAGCTTGAAGACTTCAAACTTGAATATAAAGGCATTATCATTTCACAAATGCCTTTATCTCTGCCAGGAAAGACACATTAAGGATCAAGGTACCAAGAAGTCAGCAGCTAGGGGGCAGCTAGGTGGCGCAGTGGATAGAGCACTGGCCCTGGAGTCAGGAGGACCTGAGTTCAAATCTGGCCTCAGACACTTAACACTTACTGGCTGTGTGACCCTGGGCAAGTCACTTAACCCCAATTGCCTCACTAAAAAAAAAAAAAAACACAAAAACAAGTCAGCAGCTGAGGATGTTGAAACATTTTTGGAATCTTGAAATCATAGCTACATAGGAAGAATACTTTAAAGCAATTAACGCCTACTTAATAGTCATCTTTATGTGCCCTCTAAGAAGTGTACAATGGGCTTTAACAGATCTGGAAAGAATTCTAACAAAAAATACACAGAACATTAATGAAACACTGGGCATATCACTCTAAAGTAGCTACAGAAAGAAAGACCCTTCTTGCCAAAAAGGAGGAAGAAGGATTGGCGGAGACAATAAGCAGGTCAAAAACCTTCAGAAATGCTTTGGGAACAAACAGCCATCACTTTGTCAAGTCACAGTAAAGGCTGTTATCAGGTACTCACCAGGGGATTGGTCCAGTGTAATGGATGGTGCTTTACTTCCTGAAGGAGTTTATGGAGTGGCACAGATCCAAAGATGAGATCCAAAGCTCCTCCGCAGGTGGGAGCCACATGAACTTAGCCCACAATGTGCTGACAAAGAAGCAGCAAAAAATGGCTGTCACGCAGACTTTTTTAAAGTTGATGGCAATTCAAGACCAGGTCATTCACATAAGAAATTACAGAAGCACCTTTTTTTTTTTTTTCTGGAGCATGGATTTCATATCAATGTAGTTCATGCAAGGAAATGGTAGAACCTGTGCAGCATCACTGCAGGCTATGAAGAAATTAGTCCTTATCAAATACTTGGTAAGACATGATCATATATCATGACTCATGTATCAGGTAGACTCATATATCAGAATTTTGCTATTTTTCACGGACTGACATTACAAATACCCACATCACAAATACAAATCTCAAAATATCCTGGAGAATTCAACCAACAAATTGTACTTGAAATTTCAAAATGTAAAGATCTAGCAAAGGCTAGAAGTCTATCCTATCTTTGCTATTGGAATTATACTGAAGTTGATTTCAATGAACCTACAGAGGATGAGTTTACTTTTATCACTAATTATTTTCATAATAATTTAATTATGGTTATCACTTTTATTCAACTACAAAATGCATGTCTTATCTGTGCCATGGTCCATAGAACATTAAATATAAAGGAATAATTTGTCATAGGACTGTTTTTCTTTAAACGCCATCTAAAAATATGAAACCAAGACGATGATAACAATGGCATGTATATAGTAATTTAAGGTGTGAAAAATGTTTAATTACCTTGAGTCTTACAAATCTAATTAAAAAGTCTTTAAATTGAAAGAGAAGGTGGATGGGGAGGGAAAGAAAATAGCTTTTGTCTATCTACCAAGCTAGATATCATAGAAAGTAGCTACAATGAATGAATAATAGCAATAGAAACACCCAGAAATACACAAGAGGTAAAATCCAAGAAAGGAGTCAGTATTAAAATCCATGGTCTTCAATGTCTCTGCATAAATGATCACAGTATGGCTAAGAAGCAAGATGAGCAAGTTAAAAGGCCGTTTTGACCCCATAGTAATCCCTTATACTCAGGGGGATGAAACCCATGACTGGAATATGGTTTGGATAAGTATATCTTATTTTTAAAATGTAACATTGGGGCCAGAGAGAGTCACATTTTATATTAAGAAGATTAATTCATGTGAGGAAATCTAGGAATCTGAGTGAGGGTGTTACATAGAAAGCATTTGGATGAACATCAGCAAAGGAAGAGACGGAAATAATATTGTCGTTACAGTTTATTTAAGAAGCAGCTAGAGAGAAAGAGAAAATAGATGGGGAGTTTGGGAAGCAGATCACACTCCTGGCACGAGATGGATGTAATAGTAATGAGGGACTTCAATTAGCCAGACATCGGCTGGAGCTCTCTCACTGCCAAAAATAGAACAGCAATCCATTTCTTAACTTCCCTAAATGACAATTTGGACCTTCAAAAGGTGGAGGAACTAACAAGGGGAAATTCAACTCCAGCTCTGATTCTCACCAAGGAGGAGGAACTGGCTGCTAGCATGGAAATGCTGAGGACCTTGTAGGGAAGGACCCCTTCTCATTTTAGAAAGTGTGATAGAGAAGGAGATTAAAACTGGAAATAATCTAGCACCCTAGACTTTAGCCAAGCAGTTTTCGGAAGGTGGAGAGAAAGGACAGAGAGAGTCCCATAAGCAGTGGAAAGAACTCAAGAGACTGTTAAAACTTCAATGTGAGCATTACACCTCAGGAAAATTCCAAATCAAGGCTTGATTTGTCATTTTGTTGATTGTCTATATTTAAGGAAGTGACAGAATACATGTTAACAATGTAGATTAAACATAAAAGTGTCTTGTATTTGTATATATCCCCCTTCCCCACCCAAAGCCAGTTGTTAAACATTTTTACCAGCATACTGACTGATTGCTTAAGCCACTGTAATACCTTTTGCCTTAGAGGGTAATTCAACAGGGAATGTTAGGTCAGAGGGGGATGGAAAGCTCTCATTAATGAAAGTCTGAGGACATAAAGAGACATAGTTTCGATGAAGAGGGGATGGAAAGTTATCCAAAGTGTTCAATTTTGATGCAGAAGGAACTTATTAACAAACTTTTTTAAAAAGAAAGTATTATAAATAACACTAATAGCTAAGATTTTAATACAGTTTTTTTTTTTTTTTTAGTGAGGCAATTGGGGTTAAGTGACTTGCCCAGGGTCACACAGCTAGTAAGTGTTAAGTGTCTGAGATCGGATTTGAACTTAGGTCCTTCTGAATCCAGGGCCGGTGCTCTATCTACTGCGCCACCTAGCTGCCCCCATTTAATACAGTTTTAAGGTTTCAAAGGGGCGGCTAGGTGATGCAGTAGATAGAAGTTCCTGGTGTGAAGTTAAGAAGACATCTTCCTGAGTTCAAATCTGGCCTCAGACACTTGCTACCTGTGTAACCCTGTTTGCCTCAGTTTCCTCATCTGTGAAATGAGCTGGAGAAGGAAATAGCAAACCACTCCAGTATCTTTGCTAAGAAAACCCCAAATGGGATCACAAAGATTTGGAATCAACTGATAAACAACTGAAAAAAAAAGGTTTTAAAAGTGCCTTCTCTATCTTATTCACATATATCATATACATATATTATCTCAGAGATGGTGAGAAGCATCCAGGTTTAGTCAGCCTCAGGCCAGCCTTGGAGTCAAGATGAACTAAGTTTATATCTAACCTTTATTTCAACTGCTTTTGTCATCTTCCATAAGTTTCTTAACTTATCTGAGCCATTTAAGCTGCCCCAGCCAAGTCACAAATGGCAGAAAAGAATGCAGAATACCAGTAGAGACACTGATCTGTATTGGTGGAGGGAGTTTTCTCACCAGAAATCCCCCCAACCCAATATGATGCTGACCAAAATGTACTGAAGATGCAATAAAAACACAGACCGGCCTCCTGAGCATGGTGAAAGATGTTAATGTTCTAAATGAACTTAGCAGCCTAAGTGGAAAATGAAGGATAACAACATCATATTAAGTTTTATTAAAGAAAGTGTGGGAGAGTATGTTTGATATGGTGGATAGAGTGCTTGACTGAGAGTCAGGAAGACTTGATTTCAAATCTCTTCTCTGACCCTTAACAGCTTTGTGATCTCCAGCTGGACATTTAAACTCTCTCAGTCTCAGGCAATTCTCTAAGACTACAAATTATAGACCAATTGCAATCAGTCTCAGGAGAGGGAATTCCCTCTAATTCCCAGGAGCTCCCACATCCACGGAATCACATCACAGGTCTTTGAACTTATCGATCTTTTAAGGAAGGGAGGAGGGTTAAATAAGAGCCGGGACTATTGCTGAGAGTGGGTCAAATGATGACAAATGACAATGGAGAGAAGCTAGAGCCACTAGAGTTTTAGTTTCCTTCTTTTTTCTTGACCCAGAAAAATGGCCTGTTCCTTTGAAATGAAAGAACCCAATTGATTACTAGGGGATTATTACTTAGACAGGTAGGGAGAAAGAGAGAGCATCTAGTTCTAAGATCCTGCAGGAGGGAGAGGCCAGACTTGGGGGAAGAGGGGAGGAATAGAAGTCAGGATTAGGATGAAAGAAAAGAAATCTCCACTATTTTCCCTGTCCAGGGATGAATCCTTGTCTACTCTTCCACTTGGAGTAGGTTTTCCTCTGCTGGCACTCCCACAGGGAGTGTTTGGCCAGGGAATAAGGTGATCTTTTGCCTGCATAGACCTCCTAGGTAAAGGGGGAATCTGGAATGTGAAATATGTGTAGGTGCTTGTGCAAGTAGTAACAGTGAATTGGGCCTTGTGGAAAGTAGACAGAGCTGTGAGTCCTGGTGGAGAACAAAGTCCCTTCCCTGAATCCCATGACTTCTTCTTGGTGCCACATTTTGTTTCCTTGCTCTCTCCCATCCTCACCCCCTTTGGACAGTGGATCCTGAGAACACCATGGTTTGGGGCTGAATCTGATGCTCAATATGTGCCAATATTTCCTTTCCATCATAATCTTTGCTTTGAGGCTTTGTGGCCTGGCTAGGTGTAGGTATATGATCAAATATGTGGCATTCAGAAATGGGACAAGAGGATGAACAGAAGCTAGATTGGTGAATGGTCATGCTGTGTACCTGTGTTGTGGCCAATGTGGAGTCTATGGTATTTGTAAACAAGGAGTAATGCTAGGCCGTTTCACTAGTATGAAACTGGTGCTTAATACTATCCCATTGGGGGTACTTTGGGAATTTAAAGTAAGGGTGGGGTTGGGCAGAATGTTGTGAAAGACCAGTGTAAGAGATGGTTGATTTAATTTTTGTTTTTTAATTTTCTGAGATTGAAATATGATCACTTTGCCAATTAATTGTTTAACACAAAAGGGAGGAAAAACAACCAGTGCAAAATCCACACAATATGGTGAATGGAGCCAAAGGGGAGTATGTTGACACATTCTTTCCCTCACCAATGGCCGGATGGTGTGAGGTATGAAGGATGCATGTACAGTTGCAAGGCAGCTGGCAAGAAGCTAGCTGGGGAATAAAATGAAGAATGACCACAGCTCTCCTGGATATAGTACACCCCAATTCAACTATCAAGATTCAGAACTTCAGGAATGACTAGACCCAAATAGTGGCAATTAATGGTGCAATGATAATTAGAAGAAGGTACCTGGTAGAGCCACAAAGGGATCTGTGCTTGATGGATTGTGGTTGCTTGGCAGTCAGTCTGAAGAAGATCTAGGCATTTTAATGGACCACAAACTCAATTTCAGACCATGATGTCAAGGAATCAAAAGTAATTTTAGGCCTACTTGAAGAAGCCATAATGTCTTGATCTGGGAGAGACAGTCCCATTGTATCATGTCTGGTGATGGTCAGGCAACTCCTAGAATACTGTGTGTGGTCCTGGGCACATACTGTATGAAGAATATCAGTAGCATGAAGACCATCCTGGTTAGGAAAAGAACTCAAGTTCATGCCATATAAAGATAGGCTAAAGGAACTGACCATGCTTAGCAAGGAGAGAAGACTCAGAAGCGTTGTTATTCTTGAATCATTTCAGTTACTTCTGACTCTTCATGGTCCCATTTGGGGTTTTCTTGGCAAAGATACTGGAGTAGTTTTCCATTCTCTTCTCTAGCTCATTTTTATAGATAAGGAAACTGAGATAAGCAGGGTGAAGGGACTTGCAGCTAGTAAGTGTCTGAAGACAGATCTGAATTAGCTCCAGGCCCAGCACTCTATCTACCTAGCTGCCCCCAGTACATGGTAAATGCTTAATAAATTGTCAGTTAACTGTAAACTTAATAAGTGCTTTGCAAGTGGGAGGGAGAGGAAGAAAGGGGCTTCCACTCATTTGTGCAGGTTGTAGCTGAGAGAAGAGAACCTTCATTTGAGTTTTTCAGCCCAAGTTCTTTGCCCACTTTGCAAGATATAACCCATTAAAGAAGATTAGGGTAATCTAACTACTTGAAAATTTTTAAAAAGTCTTTGTCTATTGAGTTTTCATAGATCCTCATTTCTTTATGGACAGAGATTAGCCCGTATTTATCTATTTCCATGGCCTAGAAAACACATAGTTATTGATTAATAAATGTCTGTTGATGGATTGGTTGATTAATGTCTCATCCAAGGGAGCCAATATGGAAACCAGAGTGTTACTGTTAAGCCAACACTTTCTTTGTTGATAGTTCAGTGAAGAATAGACACTGGTTTAGATTTACAAACCAACAACAGAATTGAAGAAGTAGAGTATTAAAAGTTCAGGTTCAATCATTCAAAATACAAAGAGATATGTAAAGTGAATCTTACAGTATGAATAGTCTAATTAGCAGCCCAAATGGAGGATGGGAGACTTACTAACATAATCCTCAGAAACGAGAAAGGCTAGAAAAAGACATCAGGACTTCCTGGTTAGCACAAAAAACATGACTGGGAATAAACAGTAAGAATGTACTGAGACATTCTGTCAAAGCAGTTCTGCTTCCCTGTAACTCAGAGTTCCAGCACCTATGGGACAGTGGAGATAAAGTAATTGTCCATTGGGTTGCATTTGCTTCCAAAAGCCTTCTATTGATGTCTGACATCTTGCTTTTTACCTTTTTGGTCATAGAAACAAATTAGGATACCTCTAGAATCATAGCACATTAAAACTAAAAGCGGGGGGGGGGGTGGAGCGGCTAGGTGGCACAGTGGATAAAGCACCAGCCCTGGATTCAGGAGTACCTGAGTTCAAACCCAGCCTCAGACACTTAACACTTACTAGCTGTGTGACCCTGGGCAAGTCACTTAACCCCAATTGCCTCACTTAAAAAAAAAAACTAACTAAAAGGGGGCACAGCTAGGTGGCAAAGTGGATAAAGCACCGGCCCTGGATTCAGGAGGACCTGAATTCCTTCTACAACCTCTGCCCTCCATTGGTTTCCTGGACAATTAACCCTTGGATTTCTGTCTCTTGATCTCTGACGTCAAGAAGAGTCCGTTCAAACCATCCATTCAGCGGCTACTGTATGCCCAGCACTGTTAGGTTCTGGGAGGTACAAAGAAGAAAACCCAGCAGATCCTCCTGCAAAGCATTTGGACTCTATGTGGTGGAGATGATGTATCCTCCCCTTGTCAAGGCTAACCTCTTAACCTGTATTATTGATCCCATACCCAGATGCTTTCTCCAGCCCCTTTCCTCCTATCTTCTCTGCACCAAAAGTATGCTAAGTTCTCCCATATCCTAAAAACATCAAGACCTGCTCTCATGTTGTGCTATTTACTGTCATGTCTTCTTTCAAACACCAATGAATTCTCTTGCAAAACTTTTTTACTTATAGAACCCCCTGCTTAGGAAACTTAAATGGTTCTCCATTGGCTACTTACTTATACCCCAAGTCAAAGTCCACCATAATCTATCCCCACCTCACTTTTCCATGTATTTTCTATTCCAACAACACTAAGTTACCTTTGTGGGTACCTGACCACATCTATTCTCTTACCTCCATGCCTTTATCTAAGTCATGCCTAGAATTCTGCATGGAATTCTTCTCCCCCAAACTCTCAAAAGGGGGCATGATAGAGAAAGTAAGAAGTGCAGCCCGGAGAGGAATGAGCTGTTGTTGTTTGTCTTTCATTCTCAAAGAGGACCATGACTGATGTCATGACTTGCACTGAATTGGATTTAAGTGAGGGAGGGCTGTTCAAGGTCACTAATCTGACTCTCTCCTCCAGAGCCATCTGGGTCCAGTGGCAAGATGGCCCTAGATGTTTTTAAGGTAATTGGGATTAAGTGACTTGCCCAGGGTCACACAGCTAGTAAGTGTCTGCCCCATACAGTTATATCAGAGTTATATGTCCAGTTATATTACAATCTGGAAGCAGTACCTAGCATCCTCAATGAGGATGTTCTCCAAACTGATGGGCTCTGAATACTCCAGACCACCATTACACATATACAGTCTCATTTGAAATGTGAAAACCCTCAATCCTCCCAGCTAAAGGTTAATTCTTCTGTCTGTGAACTCCCATAGTCCTTTGCAAGTAACTCTGTTGCGAAAATTACTCAACAAAAAGCTATTAAGCAATGATTATTCAGTACACTGTCAAGTTTGGGAAGAGCTAAAACATTTAGATGAAGAATCTTTTCTGCCCTCTTGAGACTTATAATCTCGTAAATAGTTTTTTTTTTTATCACATACACAAAGAAACTATAATACAATGATGTTGGTTATGACCAACCCCAGAACACTGGAGAGACTTTTGTAATTTATTTCCAACCAGTCAAATGAGTTTAGCATAAACATCCAAATCAGAACAACCAAGTGGATAAAGAAACCCTGTTGTCCTGATAATGGCATGCAGCAGGTTAAATAACCATAGATGTAGTCCATCAGCAAATGTAGCTAAGGGTAGAAGATGCAAGCCTGAATGTATATCTCTGTGAGAGATGCATTGGAAACAGGACTTATACATGAATTATACAAACATGTAATGCACATAATAGCTACGTGTATTATGTATTACATTATTATTCTATGTTTGCATATACAATATAATACATATTTCTATCTATCTTTCACACACAATGCAAATGTCTATAAAATATATACGTGTATATGTGTACATATATACATACATACACATCTTTCAGAGTACAAAGTATATACATGTGTATTCAAACAGTATATGTGTATATATATCTTTCAGAGACAACGTAAATGTCTAAAAGATATGCATATGTATCCATATATGTGTGTGTGTATAAATATGTAATATATATACATCTTTCATAGACAATGCAAATGTTTATATGTATGTACACACATATGAATGCAGCTATATAGCACATTAGAAAGATATCCAGGCCTGGAGACTGGAAGACCTGAGTTCAAATCTAGTCTCAGATGCTTACTAGCTGTATGACCCTGGGTAAGTCACTTTACCCTATTTGCCTCAGTTTCCTTATCAGTAAAATGAGCTGGAGAAGAAAATGGTAAACTGCTTTAGTATCTTTGACAAGGAAAAATATTATATATGTATATATATATATATATATACACACAAACACTTAAATACAAGTGTATATATCTTTCACAGACAAAGCAAATGTCTGTAAAATATAAATATGTATACACACACATATATACAAACACACATCTTTCAGAGACAGTGCAAGTAGATGAATTGGGTAGCTCAGTCTTTAACAGGAGAATGAAAGTGGGCCGAGCTGCCTTTAAGAAATTGCAAAGATTCTTTTTTTTTTTTTTTGAGGGGCATTGGGGGTTAAGTGACTTGCCCAGGGTCACACAACTAGTAAGTGTGAAGTGTCTGAGGCCAGATTTGAACTGAGGTACTCCTGAATCCAAGGCCGGGTGCGTAATCCACTGCGCCACCTAGCTGCCCCTGCAGATTCTTTAATGGCACCAAAACTACTCCCAGAAACAAAAGCCCCCTCTCTCTTTTTGACACCGACCATTCTAATGGCATTGTTGCATGATGGTGACTCATAGAACCCTACAACCTTTGAAGAACTAAAAATGAGTATTACTCAGAGAAGAGAGGGGAGACACAAGGTGGGTGTTTTAGGGCTGCAGAACATAACAAATGAAGGAGCTCGAGTAAAAGATGTCATTAGAGGAATGCATGATTGAAAAAGATGGGCTAGTCACATGCTGAGAGCAAGGGCCAATGAGTGGACAGCCTAGGGGTTCTACTGGTACCCTGGCAATGCCTGGAGAAAGTCAGGAATACTGGGCCCCCAATGTCAGGTGGACCCCCAATATAAAATGATTGGAGAACATGAACAAGAGCTACATAGGACAGTCAGGATGGGTAGGTTGTGATTTGCCTTGTGCAATGGAACATCCCACGTTTAAATCCATTTGAATACACGCATAAAAGAGGTGTAAGCAAAGAGCTAGTTGTATAAGAGGTCTTAGGGGAGAAAGTTCATTACCGACTGGGGGAGGGGCAACCATCAGAGTCTTCCCACAGAAGGTAACATTTGAACTGAACTTTAAAAGACAGGTGGAAATTCAACAGGTGGAGAGCCAGAAGGAGGGAGATGCCCAAAGCAGAGGGAACAGTGCCATCAAGGTGAAGAGGTGGGCATAGGTTGTGACAATCAAGGGATACTGCAAGCCATCTACTCTGACTTAGGCCCACAGAAGTGAATGGGAGTGGTATGAAAAAGGAGGAAAATAGAAGCATTTGATGCCTTCCACAGTTTTGTTACCTGTGGTCCTTTTTTTTTCTTCAGCTGGTAAAAAGAGACACATATACCAATGAACAACTGATACTGCTACAGTACAAAAAAGGGATGGAATGAATTAGAGAAAGGACACTTGGATTTTAATTCCTACACTGACACAATGCCTCTGTAAACATAAGGTCCATGCCTTCCTTAACCCTTGTGTGCTTCAGTTTTTACATTTTCAAATGGTGATAATAACTCCTTCATTAACTACACAACACAGTAATGTTTCTGGGAAAGCACTTTATAAACCTTAATGTGTCACTTTATAAACCTTAATGTGTGCCCTAAATATGAGTCGTTATTATTAATTACGACTAATGTATTAACTGTGACTAATGCATTAGCCAGCAAAGGGGTTTCCTGCTGTAGAATACTGTGGGATAGCCTAGGAATCGGGAAGATCTGGGTTCAAGTCCTTCCTCCAACATGCACTACACTAATTTACTGATGGTCTTACCCCAAAGAGCGTGAGCTCTGTGAAAGCAAGGGCTGTCTCATCTTTTCTATTTGTGTTCCTAGAGGTTGACCCATAGTAGAGGTTTAATAATGTTCATTCATCCATCCATCCATTCATTCAAGCCACTTAACCTGTCAATGCCTCAGGCAATTTTCTAAGACCATAAATTTCAGAGTTGTTGCTGACATGCATTAATGCAGAGATCTTTACATGGATGGAATCACAGGTCTAGATAAAAAAAAAAAAAATCCCTCCCTCCTCCCCCCAAGCAAACTGTCCAAGAAGCACGCATCTCTTGGTACAATTTTATGTCTTTATCTTCAGATTGAAATTTAGGGTGAAAATAAGAGAACTGTGCATCCCAACAATGTCAAGCAACATTTTTATTTTGTGGAATTTGTTATCTAATTGGAGAGGTCCCGTGGCATAGCAAGAGGATGGAGCTTTGGACTTGGGAACAGGAGGACCCAAGTTCAGATCCATCTCGGACACTGACCAGCCAAGTGATCCTAGGTAAGTAATCCCACAGGATGATAGAGTGAGCCAGAAAGAATCTCAGAAGCTGCCTAGTCCACCTCCCCACTACTCCACACCACTCAACCCTCCTTCTTGGGGTTTCTAGGAGGATCAGATGCTCGGTGAAATTCCGCAGATGTGCGCTGTTATTATTACAATTCTCTCCTTCCCTCCCCGTCACCAGCTTCTTTCAGTAGTGAGCCCGCACAAATCTACCACAATACAACATCCCCGATGGTAAAAAGACAACAATAACAAACATACTCAGGGATCAATCATAAGAGATGTGTTTTACTTCTGTAGTTGAGTCCGGTGTCACTATTTCCTCAGTACCGAGCAGTTAACGGCTCTGAGTCATAAGCTAACTCACTCATCTTTCCTTGTCTTCCTTGGCTTTTAAAGTAATTGAAAATGAATTATTTTTAAAACTTTTGAAACGGCAAATTCCCTCCTCCACCGCTCCTCTCCCCAACCCCTCCCCTCGTTCTTTCCAGGAGAATACTAATAACTCACATTGGCAAATGGGCTTTTAGAAAAAAAAATGCTGGTTATATGTGTTCATACCATCCCCACTACTAAACGCTACTAAATATCATTGTACAAAGGGAAAGCCTGCTGAGCTAGCAGAGTCAGGAGGGGGCCTAGGGTTCTAACCACTCTTCCTACCCTAACTGATTGTGATTGTGGGGGAACTCAAATGACTTCTCTAAGCCCCATTTTCCAACATTGCAAAATAGGGATAAAATCTAGGGTACAACAAAGTTGTCATGAGGTGCAAATCAGTGGGATGGATTGTGGGGTCCAGTTCTCCTAGACCCCTCATTATCCGTGAGCAATCCTAGATAAATGTCAGCAATTTTCTACACCCTATCTCCCTCATCCATTTCCATAGTAAGTAAGTAGCCTCTCCCTTTTGCAAAGACCTTGTATTCACTTATCTGTATATGGGCTGCGTATTTTAATAGATTAGAAGCTCCTTGAGGACCGGCATTGGTTGCAAGACCTCTCAGAGGGTCCAGGAGTCAGTAAGCACTGGATTCCAGTACTGCCTAGAACGTGACACCAAGGGCAAGTCACTTAACCTCACAATGCCTTCCAGGCAACTCTCTCAACCTCTCTAGGAAATACATAAAAAAGGAAACCAAGGAGCCTGGAACATAGCTAAATGATTAACAAACATTTGTTAAATGGAATAAATTGTAAGGACCTGTCTTTCATTTTTGTACCCCAGCCCATCCTTTGCCATCCAGCATAGAGCCTGGCACCTAGTAGGGTTCTTTGTCAATATTTTCCATTGAATTTCTTCTCAAATTAAATTCATCCAATTCGTATCTCAACTTCATTGAATTAAACTGAACTTCAGAGTGTTGCTAAGTCTTCCATCTTTTCTCAGTGGTGGCTTGGAGGTGGAAGAGGATAGATGTTTCTATAACTGAGATTTAAAGAACTGGAATTGTGGCTGCATCAGAATATGAGTTTACTCAGATGCAGATGATAGGGAAGCTCATACGGAATCCAACCAGCTGAATAGAGTGGGGGAGGGGAGTGAAAAGAAAAAAAACAAAAGGTGAGGGAGGAGGATAGAGAAGAGAAGAGGCAAAAATAATTGAAAACCTAACTACAATAAATATTACTTAAGCACTAAATCACTGGCACTCTGATAGGTGCTAGAGACACCAGGACAAACTGTTCCTGCTGTTAATTCTGCTGAGTAAACAATGAGTACAAAATATAGGCAAAGTAATTACAAAATAATTTGGGGGGAGAGGAAGCAGGAGAAGGAGGGTTTCTGAGATTTGAAGGAAGCTAAGAATTTAAGTTGTCGAAAAGGGGTTAGAGCCGGGAGGGGCTTTACCAATCCCTTAATACCGGTGCCCTTGCATTGTACAGGTGAGCAAACTCTGGAGCTCACAGGTAAGCATCGGTGTCATCAGAATCCACAATCTCCCTGCATTCCAAATCCAGCACGATGAGATGATGATCGAATAATATTGATAAAGAAAATATTAATAATAAAGAATGCAAAAAGAAAATAAAGGAATAACAATAAAACATGTGAAAGACAATATTAATAAAGAAAAGCCATCTGTCCTTGGTCGGCACCTGGTGAAAATAATCAGAATCACTATATATTATTAGTATTAGTCTTCGATTCCCTGGGACCTCTTCTGCTCTGATTACCATCCAAGCCCTGCTCATACTTTTGCAAAAAGCATTGGCTGCAGAGATGCCAAGAAGGAAAGGATACTTGGCTGAAGGCCCTAACCAAACAGTGTGTGTTGAAGTGGGGGGTGTCCCCCCGACCCCCCAACATGTAGGGGGGTTTCTATTGGGGTTGTCACTGGTCTCCTCCCCTATTTTTGCATGCCCCTTCCTTTAGCCACGCCCCTCTCTGCAGCACACCTCCCCAGCCTCCCCTCCCCCAATCCCTGGTCCTGCCCCTTCCCTCCCTCCCCTCCCCTCCCCCCACCCCTCTCCAGCTTCCAGCCCCAGAGTAAGCCGTTCTCACCGGCTCCCCAGGGACTACAACTCCCAGCGTGCCACACTCCCGCGCAGGTCGCGGCTGATTGGGCAGAGGCAATTGTATTTGGAGCTGGACATGTGGCTGCTGCTGTTCCTGGGCTGCTGCTGAACTGTGTGTGTATGTATATGTGTGTGTGCGCGGAGAGGGGATCACTCACTCCGCCGGCTAAGAGGAGAGGTAAGTGCTCTCTGGACCCTCGGGCTTCCAGGGAGGAAGGGGGGACTGGCCTGGTCCAGACCCCCTTCCAGCCCCCTCCCCGCTCCCAGCCCCCCATTGCAAAGCAGAGCAAAACCAAATCAAAGCCCCTCTGCCCATCCCACCCCATCCCCCTCACGTACTCCTCAGTCCTGGGAGAGTCGGATCCAGGGCAGGAACTTGAATAGTTGCGTGGAGAGATGCTGCACCTAGGGGATGTGCCTGAGAAGATCAGGCATGTGGAGGGTGGAGATGGGGGGAAAGAGTGGGAGAGTTAGTTTGACAAGTCATAGGTGCCCTTGCTGTCCTGCCCACCACCTCCCTCGCACCCCCACTTCTTGATGGACTCCAGCTGAAAACTCGAAGCAGTATAGAATTGAGTCTTCTTTGGAGCGTCCCAGCGTCAAGTTTCTTTTTTCTTTTTTCTCCCATGCGCTGTCAGTGCAGAAGTAAGCCATCTGGCCAAAGTTGAGGACCGATTGCTTTTTCCCCTTACCATTTTTTTCCTTCCCTATCCCACTTCTCCCCACTCGACTCTTGCCACCTTCGCAGCTTCTCGAATTTCCTTCCCTATGCCCTTGGCCCCCAACCCCCACTCCAGCGACACCCCCGACCAGGACATCTGTCGTTCTTGACCAAAGGTCACTGACCAACTTTGGGGCAATGGGGCCATCTCAGAGAGCTGGAAGTGGAGTCCAAATGAACTTAAGTTGGATGGCTTGTGTGGGACTGTCCCTGACATTGGAGGGAGTCTTCTGATTCTTTTTTTCATTTGGCCCTTCCCCTGCTTGAGAGAAGACTTTTCAGAGACAAACAGACCAATGTCCTGTACTTTTCACTTAAGTGAAAGAAAGAAAAAAAAGTACTTTCCCCTGATTTTTTTTTTTTTCAGATATAGTCCATCCTCTGCCTGGGAAAAGACTTGAGAGAGAGACAGAGAGACAGAGACAGAGAGAGATGTAGAGAGACAGAGAGACAGGAGACAGACATAGAGACAGCAGGAAAGAAAAAAGAAAGGAAGGAAGGAAGGAAGAAAAGGAGAGAGAGATGGAGATAGAAAGAAAGAAAAAGGGAAGGAACTCACTAACATACTGTACTTTTCACTTAGGTAAAAAAAAAAAGTATTTTCCCCTGATTCTTTTCTGATACATTCCTTCTTCTTCATGGGAAAAGGCTTTTTATTGGGGGCTAGGAGGAGAGAGAGAGAGAGAGAGAGAGAGAGAGAGAGAGAGAGAGAGAGAGAGAGAGAGAGAGAGAGAGAGAGAGAGAAACACCAGTGTTCTGTACTTTTTTACTCAGGTGAAAAAAAATCACTTTTCCCACCTCCTTCTACACCCGGGCATGCCTCATGTGAATTGATGGGTCCCAGAAATGACTTTAGTAACACACGAATGATTGGGTGTTGAGGGTTGTGAATGAGTTCTCTTCTGCACCCATCTCTTTCTCTCTCTTTCACACATGCTCGCGCGCACGCTCACACACACACACACACACACACACACTTCTCATAGGTCTTTCTTTCTTCATTTTAAGTAATGGGAGTTTAAGTTGAATAGCATGATGGAAGAAATAAGTGATGGGGTGGGTGAGCCACAAGCTATTTGTATCCTGAATGTCAGTCAGCTCATCACCAAAGTTAGAAACCAGCTGATTCAGGAGACCTCAAATTGTCCTGATTTAGATTTCCTTTGCACTTTTAAAAATTATTAGATGGAATTTGCTTCCTGTTAAAGTCAAACCTTTTTTCTTCTATTTAAAAAAATTGATATATTTTATTTGTACACATCAATAGCTTCCCAATAAAAAAACGTCCCCTACACAGGACCTTCCCATAAAACAAAACAAAACAAAAAGGCCTCAACAGTCCAGTATTGAGAGTGGCAATACAGAACTTTCCATATCTAAGAGTTGGCCATTTCTTAACCCAAAGGATGTTTCTCAACCTCGGTAATTTGGAAGTAACATTGGCTGTTTATATTTGACCTGAATTCTATTTTTAAAATTATCTTGATCTGTATTATTACAGTAATTGCCTGTATATAAGAAATTCATTTTCTGTAACAAGTTCTTTTGTTCTCCACCCACCCCCACCTCCACTTGAAATCCATACTTTCTATTAGATTTTCAAAAGGCAAACTTTTTATCCCAAGAGGCAGAACTAGAGAAACTTTTCTCCCTGTTTGTGATGGCCATTGCCTTGGTCAGTCATTACAATATATTTCTTTCCGTGTGTGAGTGTGAGTGTGCATGCTCGCAGTTGCTGTGGAACTTTATCCCTCCTCCTCCTCCTCTCTTCCTTATGTGGTAAGTGTGCTGATAGGTGCAGAGAGGTGATTTTTTTTTCCCCTTCTGGGCACCAGACTGGGTTTGTGCAAGTTGGAGGTATCAGCCCCATCTGTCATCTGCCAGGATTTAAAGCCCCAATCAAATTCCTACAGCCCACTCCAGCTGGATTTAGTTGGAGAAGGTTGGAGGGACTCTGATCCAGGCTGAACCAGAGGCTAAACAGTGCTCGGGAGAGAACTTCTACCTCAGGCAGGTTAAAACAGTGGGGGGGGCTCCAGGGTTGTCAAGGACACATTGCCGTATGGACCTCCTGTTGCTGAATTATGGTGGTTTTGGGGGAAGGGGATAAAGGAGTGTTTCGTAAATGTGATGCACTGACAGTTTTCTTTTGAGAACCAGCGACTTCCCCTCCTGAGGACCATTCTACAAAAGGTGAGGGGAAAGAAAGCTTTATTAGGGCATTGACATCCAGGCTCCATGTTTGGCTAGCCTTGGAAGAACTCCTGGTGGTCTTAGACTGTGGCAGAAGGGAAGCAAGTCTGTCCATTTCTTTGCATGTGATTTTGACTCCCAGAGACTCTTCAGGGGTATGGGGGTAATTCAACCTCCTTATCTGGGACACTGCCTAAAAATACATTTTTGCCTTCTAAACATCCATCAGTGGCCATTCGGCCTGGCCCTGGCCCTGGCCCGGCCCTGGCCCTGGCCCTGGCCCTGGCCATTTGTAATTACAATGCTTGGGCTTAGGTTGTGTGAGGTGTGTAGATCATGTTTTGGGTGTCCTGTGAGGAGAGGATTAAATAAACAGGTAACATAACTAATAGTTTCCATTTCTGTGATAAGTTCATATGTTTCCCTGCTTGAGTTTGTGATAGCTGCAACCTGTATAATGGAGGCCAAATAATCTTTTTTTTAAAAAAATATGGGGGATGTGGAGGGAAGGAGAAAAAGAGGGAGAGACAGAGACAGAGAGACAGAGACAGAGAGAAGTGGAGAGACAGACAGAGAAAGGAGGAGAGAGGGAGGGGAGAGATAGAAAAAGGAGAGAGAGGAGAGGGAGAGACAGAGACAGAGAAAGGGGGAGAGAGGGAGGGGGAGAGATAGAAAAAGGAGAGAGAGGAGAGAGACAGAGAGAAGTGGAGAGACAGAGACAGAGAAAGGGGGAGAGAGGGAGGGGGGAGAGAAGATGTAGGAGAGATAGAAAAAGGAGAGAGAGAGACAGAGACAGAGAGACAGAGAGAAGTAGAGAGACAGAGAAAGATGGAGAGACAGAGACAGAGGGAGGGGAGGAAAGAGAGACAGGCAGAGAGAGACGGAGACACAGAGAGAGATAGAGATCATAAAGCTTGGGCATTTCTAAGAAGACACTGGTGACCGTTTGGTTACTTCCACTGTGAAAAAACCTTACTTTCCTGCATAGTCATGTAAAGGGACTTGCTGATGACCAAGTCCTAACCACAGAGAAAGGTTGCTACAACTCCAGCCCCAGGAACTTTGTCCAAGGGACTAGGCTCAAGGAGAGTCCTTATTGATGGAAGCTCGTCCATCCCAAGGCCGCCCCCAAAGCTCACTTGCTTTCTCTCAGGTACAAAAGAGTCAGAAACCTCATTTTGGAGTCCAGGTGAACAGTAACCAAAGGATGTTTTGAGGGAGATAGTAACTTGTAGAGTGGGAAGCAAAGGGGGGGGGGGAGATGAAACTGATCAATGCGTTATGTGTTTTCCTTTTCTGAGAGAGGTGCAAAAAAAAAAAAAAAGGGCCCCTGCAGTTAGCAGCCTCCCAGGGGCTTCCCATCCCATCCCAGCCTTGCTGCTGGGGGCAGTGAACCCAAGTGAGCAGGCACCAAGCACGCTGTAGCTTTAAAAAGTCAGCCATGAAATTGAAGGCAGTTGGTGCAGCTCCTGTGTGTGAGTCCCAACGTCATGTTGGCTCGGGGCCAGTCAGCTCTCATTTCACTGTGTCAAATTGTGTCTCCTTATTGAATTCCTTTGGCAGCCCACTTTAGGAAAGAAAACATTGGGGTTTCTTGGGCTGACATTGATAAGATTTTTTTTTTTAAAGTGCTCCATTTTAGTTGCTTCTAAGTAGGTTTGCTTTTTGACTTTTTAAAGATGTTTCCCCCCTCAGAGGAGTGACAGTATAGTAGGGCTGTTTGAATAGCAACATCACAGTGAGACAACACAAAAAACCCATCTTCCCCCCTACCCATCCCCCATCCCTTCCTTCCTAAATATGCTTAGAAAATGGTGACTGTCTAATCAGTTTCCAAATGAAATCAGCCTTCTGGGGTTGGCCAAACAGCCCGATCTCTTTCCATCTCTTTGTATTGAGGTGTGTGTGCACTGAGAGATATAATGTGGAATGTATAGAATGGTCATCGAAAGTTGTAGATATGTGTATGTGTGTGTACTGCCATGCATAGAACGGAGAAAACCCCGTGCTCAGAGCAAGATTTACTCTTCTATTGAGGGTGGGAGGGGGTGGTTCTTTCTTTTGGCAGGGCCTCCTGGCTAGGGATGGCATCTTGCAAATCTCCTCTAAAGGATGTACTGAATAGTGATCAGTGGCCCTACCAGGTCGTTGTGGTCCGTTGAGTGGGTAAGCCCCCTTTCTCCACAACCCTGCTGAGGGCTCCCTGACATTTTTGTGGGCTCCCAGTTCCCTCCTCAGCACGGCCATCTCATACATAGGCACTTGAGGCTTTTGTGAGGGATAAGTGAGGAAGGGAATATCTGCTGACAGAAGCTTAAAGGGAACTTTTTGCATTGCTAGGAGAAGGGAGGGACCCCTTGGGAGTCCTACAAAGCAGTTATAGTGAGTTAAGATGCCATAAAGCCAGGCGAGGGGGATGGGGTTGGGGGAGAGGGATAGAGTTCTCAGTTGCTCTTGTTTCTCCCCAGCTTGACTCACTGATGTGGCCCTGGAACCCACATTACGAAGCCTGTATGTGTGAGCATGGCACATGTTTGCAGTCTGGGGGATGATGGGTTTCCTAGACGCCTGCCAAGGTCCAAAGCAAGGAATGCTGGTCCATATAGAAGCACCAATAGGCGGTCTCACCCCTCTACTGGAGTTCAGTCATCTCCATCCAGGTTTTGAGAGAAGTGGGGATTTCTATAAACACTTCAACCCGTTGGAAGTTTATCCTCACCACAAATGGCAGCTCGATGTTTCTGAAGCTGAGTAAATGCTCTGCTTCCTCACTTTCTGGGCGTTAATACAAGGTTACTGTTGTTTTTTTCTCTCCCTTTCCCTCTCCCACTCCCCCACCTCCCACTCTATTGATTAGTTGCTGGACTACGAGAAGACCGAGGCATTCCAATGTACCCAGTTGACCTGGAAAACAAGGAGAATGGCTCCATTGGTGTCCAAAAGTAAGTGAGTGACTCCCAGATTTTGAGTCCCACCTGTCTCATCAGTGGAGGGATAGCCAGGCTTTTCCTTTTGATGCCTCCTGCACAGTGTCCGGAAAGCACACTGCACTGATTGGCTTGGTTGGCCTTCCAACAGGCCCTGCTTTTAGCTGCCTCCTCTTTATTCCAGCCCCAAGATGGGGATGCCCCAGATTGACTAAAATGGGCATCTATCATTGGGGCACAAGGATTCAAAGATGACTGGAGGATTTCAGCCCCACAGCCTGCTCATCAAAACGTAAGCATCCTGCCCAAGGAAGCTGTGCGGAATGACCCAACTGGGAAGGCTTATGAGGGTCAGGATAGATGGAGGGAGGGAGAAAGAGAGTCTTAATTTTTATTACACTGACAGCTTCATAACTCTCAGAGGTGGGAGTGTGGTCATCAAGGGAGAAGAAAAAGTTACAAAAAATCCTTTAAATGTTTCCTGGTTTGTTTTGTTTGAAATTTCATCAACTGGCTATAGAAAATGACAGCCTGTTACTGGCTACTGTGTACAGTGTTTTGCTTAGCACTTTGAAAACTCCAGCCTACCTTTCCAGCCTTTCAAAAAAAAATTCCACATTACTGTCCTTCACTCATTCTATGCTCCAACCAAACTGGTCTATTTCCTATTCCTCACACAGGTCATTTCATTTCCTGTCTCCATGCCTTTGCCTAGGTCATGCCCCCCTGCCTCACCTCTGCCTCTTAGACTCCCTCATTTCCTTCAAGGCTCAGCTCAAAATGCCACCTCCCACATGAGATCTCTCCTGATCCCCCAGCTGATAATGGCCCCTCCAAAATCCACGGAGTCCTAGCTGTAGAGCTGAGAGGGACCTCAGAGACCATCTGGTCCAGCCCCCTCATTTGACAGGTGAGATAACTGAGGATGAGAGTTCTAAGCTTGTTCAAGGCCACAGAGGTGAGTGACAGAGATGGGATTCAAACCCAGGTCCTTTGTCTTTTCTTTGTTTATGTGGTGTATTTTCTTATGTGTGCATGTTGTTTCCCTTGACAAAAAAAAAACTGTAAGCTTTTTGAGGAGAGGAACTGTTGTTTTTGTTTTTGTTTTGTTTTGTTTTCACATTGCCTAGCACAGTGTCAAGCACCCAGTAGGTACTTAGTAAATGTTTGTTGATTGACTGAAAGCAGTTGTTATTTTCCTGTCTCACATGTTAAGTTCCATGTTTCTCATATATGTGTTTATATAATGCTTTAAAAAATCTATATGTATTATATTGCATAATACACACAAATATAAAATCTACCCCAAGATGGCAGAGAGAGGGGTGGGTTTGGAGGCTGTGTTTAGGCCATGGCTAACTAAACTGATCATCTCCATTTGGAAATTAAACTGAAGAGACAGTCAGGCTTTTGCCACACTGGTGATGGTAAGCTCCAGGAGGGTATCCTTGATTTCATCTCTTTTCCCTGTGGATTCTGTTAAAACCTGCCCTTGAGTTAAATCTTCAGAACAAAGTAATTAAATGTAATGGAAGCTGTGACTTCTAAATGAAGACACACAGTGTGTGCCATGCATGTCTTCACAGAAGGTGCACTTTACTCCACAGAGTAGTTACATAAAAATAAGCTTAATAAACAGTGTTTCTTTAGCACCCTGTTCATTTATATATCAGGGCAACCCTCCCTCTCACTCCTTTCCCTGAGATCACAGACAGAAAGGCTAGGGGGAGGAGAACCAACTAATAAGTACAACTTTAATTGGCCATCTGGATCATGGAGACAGGTAATTTGAAGACTGGGGGGTGACTGGAGGCTCACCACTTATCCAAAAGGAAGAATCTGACTACTTCCTTTGGGAGTAACTAGGGGTCCCTACCCAAAAGGCCAAAGTAGCATCATGTACCCCTATCATGGCCTGACCTAGACTTCTTTTTTTATTTTTTAGTGAGGCAATTGGGGTTAAGTGACTTGCCCAGGGTCACATAGCTAGTAAGTGTTAAGTGTCTGAGGACGGATTTGAACCCAGGTACTCCTGACTCCAGGGCCGGTGCTCTATTCACTGCACCACCTAACTGCCCCGTGACCTAGACTTCTAAAGGGTCCTCCTAGTCCATTCTAGTTCTAAGTACTATCATTGCTCAAGGCTCTAGGATAGTGTAAATGTTGGTCCATCTGTTAGTTTTTCCATCTCTAGAGATATGTAAAAACTAAAATGTGACTGCAGCAACCAAAGGGATGGTTGCTTTCTCCTAAAATGAATATTTCTAGCCAAAATGGTACTTTTAGGTTCTTCCCTAAACACTTATAGGATTATCTAGTTTAAACACCCCTGGGAACTAGTTTGAAGGGCAGTTCCAGTGTAGTAGACTAGCTTACATGCAACCAAGGATGGTTCACTGGATCCTCTCTGCTTCGAAGAAAGAAAATGAGGCAGTCACAGAATTTCAGAGCCAGAAGGGTCTCAGAAGTCATCGAGTCCAACCTATGCCTGAGAGCACACGACTAGTGGTCCTTCCTGGGTCCTTTCATTGGACTGAGAGCTCTTCACCATTCTGGTTGTCCGCTCACTTACTAATGACCTTCCTAAAATGTGTTGCCTGGGATGAAATACAATGTTTTTGTGGCCAGATATGGTCTGGCCAGAGCAGAGACTGAAGCAGGATTATCATCTATGTGCTAGGATTTTAGGAGTAGAGATGTAGAGTCTGAAAGGACCCCATCAGCCATCTAGTCCAACTTATTTTACAGCTAAGGAAACTGAGGCCCAAGGAACTTAATTGACTCATCCAAGGTCACACAGGTAGTTAGCATCCAAGGCAAGATTTGAACCCAGGTCCTCTGACTTGAAAGACAGTACATGTTCCACTCTACCTCCTATTTTGGGACTTTTTCAAACTTGTCTCCAAGGTGTCCTTCACTTAGCTTCTCTTTATCCCCATAGAGAGCCATAATAACTAGGGATAGGGTTAGGGGAAAGGATAAGACCTATGATTTCATTGGTATAGGGTAAATTCCTTCCATCAATTTGAATTGGACCTTTTCTGCAAATTGTACTTTTAGAGAGCTTCCTGCAGCAGAGGTGTCAAATTCCATAGGAAACAAATTGAAATGTAATTGGAAATATTTGAAATAATAAATAAATGTACAATAGCACCTAGATAATGTTAATTTGTGGTTTTCTAAGTCGATAGACAGCCCACTGGGATCTATTTGAATTTGACACCCCTGACCTAAAGCACTCAGAGGTCAAGTGACTTGGACAGGGTCACACAACCATGTGTTTCAAAGTCAGAACTTGAACCCAGCTCTTCTTGCCTGGTTTTCTATTCCCTATACCATGCTGTTTGATATGGAATAGCTAACTGCCAAAATGAGCTAGAAGTCAATCTGATACCCATATACCAAATGTGCAGGGTGAATTTACAAAGTGTTCATCCTGGCTGATGCTGAGAATTCATAGCTGGTCCATATTTAGAGGTAAATAAGCAACCTTAGTCAGTATGTTCTGAGATATTGCCTATTTAGTACCTCTAAAACTCTGACTAGGTGATGGAAATTGAAAGTGTTTCCCTGATGCATCCTGGAGTGGACCTGACCCTGGTCGACTTCTAAGGTGGTAGCCACTATGGCTTTTTAATTGTCTCTGGAAGGAAGAACAGAGCCATTTCACTTGAAATTTGAGCCATGCCTTGGCTCTTGTTTATTTTATTTAATTTTTTTTGGTGGGGCAATTGGGGTTAAGTGACTTGCCCAGGGTCACACAGCTAGTAAGCGTCAAGCGTCTGAGGTCGGATTTGAGCTCAGGTCCTCCTGAATCCAGGGCCGGTGCTTTATCCACTGCACCACCTAGCTGCCCCTTGTGCCCTGGCTCTTATAAAATGGCTTCCCTCCCCAAAACCAGGTGAGATGGGTGGTACAAGTCATATCATCCCCTTCTTACAAATGGGTAATCTGGTTCAGAGAGTTGAAATCACTTGTCCATGGCTAAAAAGTGTCAGAACCAGGAATTTGAATTCAGCACCCATGGCTACAGAACCACTCCTCTTTCTACATTACCAAGATGTTTTCCTAATGGGGTCATTTCTACCATGGGGAAAAAAATCATACTGCATCATGGCCATGTTATTAGCTCTCCGCTTTTTAAGATGGGAGGTTGGATTTGATGTCAGTGAGTGAAAAGGATTATCTGGAAGGCAACTAGATTTTCCACCCCAGTGAAGACAGGTTTCCTCTCTCTGTTTATTCATCCATCCGTCCATCTGTCCGTCCATCCATTCATCCATCCATTTATCCATCCATTCATCCATTTATTCATTCATTCTTTTTTTTTTTTTTTTGTGGGGCAATGGGGGTTAAGTGTCTTGCCCAGGGTCACACAGCTAGTAAGTGTCAACTGTCTGAGGCCGGATTTGAACTCAGGTCCTCCTGAATCCAGGGCCGGTGCTTTATCCCTTGTGCCACCTAGCCACCCCCTATTCATTCATTCTTGCCAAAGAGCTACCAAGACTATACAGTGAGGACTAGATGACCTCTAAGGTCTCTTCTAACTCAAGATCAAGGAGCCTATGATTCTCTTTATCTACTTCCCTTGTAGGTAAAGACCCAACTCCTACCTTTTACATGGGAGCATTATTGTAGTTTGCATGCAAAGTACCTAATCCTAACAGGGGCTCTTAATCTTCTTGTGTCCTGGACCCCTTTACCAGTCTGTTGAATCCTATGGACCCTTTCTTTGAACAATGTTTTTAAATGCATAAAATAAAATGCATAGGATTACAAAGGAAACCAATTATATTGAAATATATCAATATTAATATATATGTATATATAGATATGCATTTGTAAATTTTGGTAAAACATTTTATATTTAAATGTTTAAATATATTGTCTAATATATCCAAAGTTTATTTTATATATTGTATATGTGTATATGTATATACATGTATAAATATTTTTAAAATTTACAATAAGTTTACAGATGCCAGGTTACGGACCCCTATTCTGTATGCATAATATAGGCATGGACATGACTCCAGAGATAATTTAGTCTAACTCTCACTTGAACTAGAGTCTCTTCTACAACATCTCTGGTAAGTGGTCATTGAATCTTTGCTTCATAACCTTCCCTAGGCAGCCCATTGAATGCTGAGATAGCTGTATTTGTTAGGAAGTTTTTCCTGTCATCAAAATTTATTCTACCTCCATCATCTTCTACCCATTGTAACCTACTTTTGCTAGCTGAAAGCAAGGCAGAATAACATTTTGTTAACATGATAGCCCTTCAAATTTTTGCTGTTGTTCAGTTGTTTTAGTCATGTCTGACTCTTCATGACCCCATGCAGGGTTTTCTTGGTCAAGATACTAGAGTGGTTTGCCATTTCTTTCTCCGGCTCATTTTACAGATGAGGAAACTGAGGCAAACAGGGTTAAGTGACTTGCCCAGGGTCACACAGATAGTAAGTATTTGAGGCTAGATTTAAACTCAGGTCTTGCTGCCTCCAGGTCCAGTGCTCTATTTTCTGCACCACCTAGCTGTCCAACCCTTCAAATATTTTAGACCCTCAAATACTCAGAGACAATAGCTATCTACTCTCCAACCCCTATCTCTGGCTCTCAGTTCCCAAAATCTTTTTTGGACTAATTCTCCAGTTCCTTGAACCAGTTTTCACATGGCAGGATTTCTAATCCTCCCACACTCCCAGTTGTCTTCCTTTGGCCACTTTGTTAGTGTCCTTTGAACAGTGGGGCCACTGAACATGACACTGAACATGACATTATGGTAGGAACACTATCTCCCTTCTGTTTGTACATCATACCTTTCTTAACATAGCTCCAAGACTGCTCCAATTCTTCCCTTCTTCTGCTATTTGCTATATGCCCACATAGTTGTGATGTGCTAATTAGCAAGAATGGGAGTAACACTTGAACTCATCCTAAAATGATATGGATGATTAATTTTACACTGAATGTTCTGAGCTGTAAAGCTTCAGCAAGTGGTTTGCATTGTGTGTAGCTTCATTTCCTTGCATATGATAATCATGAGGAAGTATCTCTGAATTAATAGTTCTGAATTTTTCCTAGTAAATAGAGAGCCAGCTTCCTAGGAATTAAGTAGTCAACAACTATTTAACTAGGGATTGGGTACCCCAATGGAATCTGTGAACTTATTGATTCAAAAGCTCTCTCCAGTGACGCAGATCCATCCATCCATGGACACAACTTATCCATGTCTGACTACCTTCTGGGACTCTTGCTTATTTCTTCCCATAGGTGTACCCTAGCAGGTCTACCCAACATGTTGGAATCCTTCCTTTCTTAATCCTGACTCTGTGAGGGTGCTACTGGAACACTCTGGCTGTCTATCTGTCCTACTCCCCCTCTTGCTACACAACCAACTCATCTTCTCTTCTTATTGTACAGATAATTCCTCAAAGATATGGCATATGAACATAATGGAATATTATTGTGTTACAAGAAATGATCAAATAGATTATTTCAGAGAATCCGGGATAGTATCATCCAATACTGAGCTAAGTGAGCAGAGAAACGAGAAAAATTAGCACGAGGACAATTGATGGCTAGGGTAAAGCACTTTGAAAAAGTTGAGAACTCTGTTCCATGTAATGATCAATGAGGTCTATAGAGGACATGCTTAGGAGATGTGATAGGGATGATGATCCAGCAAAAGAGTGACCACATAGGGAGGAGGAGAAGCAAGGGACAGCAGTGTCATGAAAACCCAAAGAGACAGTATCCAAAAGGAGAAAGAAAGCAAGAGTTTCAGTTGCTTTAGAGAGGTCAAGAAAGAAAAGGCACTCATGGTGATTCATTAGCAGAGTAGCAGTTGCATTTAAGCAATGAAGTTGGAAGCTGCATTGCCAAGCTTGAGAAGTGACAAAAGAATGACTAGAGGTAAAGGGTGTAGACTTTGACACACACTGAAACACACATTTTGCTACATTCTTGGACTTTATCATGGTCTCCAGAAACTTACTGTCCTGCAAGATCACATCAACTCTCAACCTCACACCTTCTCCCACCCCTAGGGCCCCTCCCTCCTTCTGATTGGAGATGTCTCCCAGATGCTCCATTTAAAGAAGGCACCCAGGGGCCTGTCTCATCACTTCCCACCCATCAGTACCACCTTCCCCCACCCGGGGCCGGCTTCCTCTTCTGAGCATGTTTTTATGTCTTATGTTCCCTCATCAGATTGTAAGCCTTTTGAGGACAGAAACAAACTTTTGCCATTCTTTGTGTCCCTAATGCTTAGCAATATGCCCAGCACATAGTAGGTACTTAATTAATGCTTATGGACTGACATTGCCATGTGACCCTTGTACAAGTCACTTTATCATCCCTACGGTAATTCTCTAGGACATAAATTACAAGTGCAGATGCATCTCTCTTACGGTAGAGGGAATTTCTTCAACAGGAGTTCCCTAGACTAACGAAATCACAGGTCCAATCATGTGTATATATAATGTGTATTTCCAGATTAGTTAGAAATGAGTGCAGTCTATACTATAATTGTTATCAACATATTCATGATTTTATTACATTTCAGGTATTTTATGTGTTTGTCCATCTGTGTGTGTGTGTGTGTGTATTTATGTAAGCAAAAGAGATCACAGGCACCATAGGTTTTAGATATGGAAGGGACTCCAGAGCTCATTTAGTCTAGCCTTCTCAATTTGCAGAGGAGGAAACTGAGGCCCAGAGGTATCAAAGGAAAGGTCTGAGGTCACACAGTAAATTACAAAGCTGGAATTTCATTCCAAATTTTGTATTCTTTCATTGTATTGTTCATATTTGCTTTAGTCAGTTTTCTTCATTTTAGAGGGTTGAGTTTTTCCTTTTTCCTTCTCCCCACTTCCAAAAAAAAGGACACAAAAGAAGAAATTAGGAGACTCCTTATTATAAATGGTCAGAGAAAAAAAAAGAGGAAAAAAAATAAATGGTCAGAATAAAGTATGTAGTTGTTACAACTCCACAGAGTGCTGGACTGGAATTTAGGAAGACCTAAGTTCAAATTCAACCCCAGACACTTATTAGCTGTGTGACCCTGAGCAAGTCACTTAGCCCTCTCCCTGCCTCAGTTTCCTCTTCTGTAAAATGGAGATAACAATAGTACCTCCCTCCCAGGTTAGTGTTGAGGATCAAATGAGATAATATTTGTAAAGTGCTTTGCAAGCTTTAAAGCACTATATAAATACTAGCTATTTTTATTATTATTTAACATGATCCTTATTATTCCTCCTCCTCCCCACTTTAGCTGCTGTTGGAAGACAATTGCATTGTTCTCCAATGGCTTTGAAAATAGATTTTCCCACTCTAATGTTCGTGACTTATGACAATATCCCTCTGCTTCCTAATTTTCTTATGCTTCATCATGAGTCAAAAGCAAGATCCCCCCCTTTCTGGAGATGTCATTGGCATGTTCTTTTCGTGATGAGACAAAAGGTGCAAATTGCAACCTCCTTCACACGATTTTATTCTGGGTAAACTGGAGTTCTACCTTCCCCTAAATCTCCCATGGAAGATGTGCTCGATGCCTGGGAGCCTTCCTCTCGTGGATTCTGAAATACCCGCAGCCTGTGCCCAGCTTGTCCACCCATTGTCTCATTCCCATCACGGGCCAACCTGCCTGCTTCTGGGTTCATGTGTGTTCTTAATGATTTTTTTTTCTGCTGCTTCTCATGAGTAAGTCATCATTCCGAGTAGGCTCCAACCCACTTACACCCACCATGAGTTTTTCCATTGCCTTTTAAATTACTTGTAATTTTGTTTTTCTCCAAGTTCACCGTGTTCCATCATTGGCAGCCACACAGCCTCATCGGGGAAGAATATTGATGTTACAGAGATAAGCTTTTGGGAAATCGAGCCATCTGAAAACGCCATGCAATTTCCCAAATGTGATGCAGCCTAATTGCTTCCTTCCGTCTAATTCTGGAGCCAACTCACTGTCCATTTGTGATGCCTGTTATATAGGGTGTCCCAAAAGTCTTAGTGCAGTTTTAAGATCTCAAAGCCTTAAACTGGACTTAGGCTTTTGGGACAACCTATATATTTACATTGTACTAACTGCAGAGAGCCCTGTTCAGTTCTGGAGCCAACTCACTGTCCATTGGTAATGCCTGTTATGCAGGGTGTCCCAAAAGTTTTAGTGCGGTATTAAGATATTAAAGCCTAAAACTGCACTAAGACTTTTGGGACAACCTATATATTTACATTGTACTAACTGCAGAGAGCCCTGTTCACTTCTAGAGCCAACTTGTTTTCCATTTGTAATGCTGTAACATACACATTGTACTAACTACAGAGAGCCTCTTCAGTGAAATCTGCAGCAGAATGTGTGTGGGCTAGTGGGTGGTTGGGGGTGGGGAGGTGGAATATGATTTCATCATTCACAGTGGCAAACAAAATGGAAGAAAAACACATCATGTCCAGACCATGGTTGGAAGCTGGGCAGCTAGACTTTTGAGCTATCTACTTTCCATTGAAGTATACTTTTGTATGTATGTATCCTCTCCCCCTCTCCCCAATTGGTTGTTTGAACTCCCAGTGAGGAAACTCCCTCTATCATTGCAGATTCACACCTGGTCTTCAGTTGTAGTCTTGGAGAGTTTGCTGGATTAATGAAATGACTTTCCCAGGGTCACGCAGCCAGCGTGTGCCAGAGGAGGACTTGGATCCAGGTCTTCCTGATAGTGAGGTCAGCTGTCTATGATAGTGCTTCTGAAATTACATATGGGTGTAGGTGTGCATATACACAAGCTCAGCTCTGTGGATGACAAGAATGAAAAAAGCAGATAGTTCATTAGTTGTGACAGTGGTCAAGATGATAACATCTTAACAATAGTCATTTTTAAAAGATTCACATTTTAAAATACTTCTTAGTAGTTCTGATGAGAGATTTCAAATTGATCTGCCTACTTTTTCCATTTCTTTTTGTTTGTTTTTTTGGGTGAGGCAATGGGGGTTAAGTGACTTGCCCAGGGTTACACAGCTAGTAAGTGTCAAGTGTCTGAGGCTGGATTTGAACCCAGGTCCTCCTGAATCCAGGGCTTGTGCTTTATCCACTGCACCACCTATCTGCTCCCAGGAACCCTGGTATCTTAAGGGAGCACATGTCACTGTGTTCAGCATCTGGCTTGATGTCAGTATTCAGGAGATCCCTGAACAGAACTATTTGCATAATCATATAGTGTGTTCATCTGTCATAATGTCTTGTATAATTGAATGTATATATTCAACAACGTGTTAAACACTAATGAGGTTATTTTTTCCCACGTGAACCAGGTGACTGCGGGGTGGTGAGCAGGGGCTGGGGAGGGGTAGAAACTTTGCCAGGAATTTCAGAAATTTGATTTGGATGCATTGTAGAGATGACAGCGTTGAGAGAATCTTCTCATTCTTATCCTTTGCCCTTGGAGCCATTTTCCTGTTAACAAACATGGGGTCACCTGTCAACCACCCCTGGATTCTCTTGCCATAGAAACCTCTTCATCTTGGAAGTTTACTCCTCATACACTGGAAAGTCCCTGGCCCCTTTGCCCCCTCCCAGCCTCGAGAGGTCCCTGGGCAGTGCCCTGGGCCTGGAGTTGGGGAGAGCTGAGTTCATATTTAGATAAAGACACTAACTGGGTGACTCTGAGCGAGTTACTTAAGCTCTATTTGCCTGTCAAGTGGGGATGATAACATCACCTACCTCACAAGGTTGTTGTGAGGACCAAATGAGATGTGAAGTGTTCGGCACAAAGTAAATTCTTTATAAATGCTTGTCCCCTCCCCTCTTCCTTGCCCCCTTGGCCTCACGATTAGCTGGCTCCTCAGAACCTTTCTGGACCCTCTCTTAAATGCCATCGAACCCAGAAGCCCACTCCATCCCTGGACTTCACACATTGGAAGAACCATGTCCTTGAGCTGGGCACCTTCATCCCCATCTCCCTCACCCCATCTTTTTATGTGTTATCTTCTCTTCCACTAGACTGTAAAGCTCTCTGAGGGTAGGGGCTATCCCTCTCTGTTTGTATTTGTATTCCCAGCCCTTAGCCTGAAAAGCAGTTTATCACAGAGCTAGCTAAAGCATCCTCTATCTGCTGGTACATGCACCCTTCCCTACCCATAGTTTCCCACCCTTGCAAGAAGGGGAGGTTTGTTTTCCCAGCTCTTCTCTGGGGCTAAGCTTCATGATCATTATAATTACACAGTATTCAGTTTCATAAAAACTTAGCTAATTAAATGCACATCACTTAGGTGAGTGAAAATTTGCATTGGAAATTTTGGCAAAATGTTGTCCTAGCTGTGTGGGTTTCAGTCCTGAAGACTTGCTGGACTTGCTTACTAATGGACAAGTACTACTGCCTGACCAAGATGGCCTCTTTTCCCATCTTTGTAACATAAATAACAACTTGAGGGAAGAGCACTTGTGATGCTTAGTATCTCCATTTATAAGATAGTACCCTCCCTCCCATTGTCATTGCACATTTCCCCCCTTCCAAAACAAGGACAAAGTTTAGAAGAGTGAAATCCATTATCTCAGCTGAGAGCATGATAGTGTCATATTTTAAACTTTAAAACGATCAGGGAAAAATTTTAAGGAGCTTCCTCAGTATAGAGAGACCCCCACACCACATATCTTTCACAAACTAGCCAGCCCAAACTATTTTAGTGTTTGTGGCCGCCATATTCCAAAGACCACTAGTTTCACCTTCTCTGTCCCCATAAAGGAGGACCAGTCAGATTGGATGCAGAGCAATACCCGAGTTTCTCAGAAGCCAAGCCAAGCCCAGGCAACTGGGACTGGAAGATGCCACTTTTTCTTGGGAAGTTCCTAGTGGCTGCAAGGCTCTTCCCACTGGTCTTGGGACTGCTTTCCCATCATTTTAATATTTATCATTTGGCTTGGGGGCATGTACTAATGATTTTCTTGCCCTGATCAATAAAGGCTGGATTCTACTTTCCCACTAATCAGGGGAGGAGGGGAGTTATTAGTAGTGGCAAATGGAAGACAGGTGACCAGCAAGGTCCTTTGTCCTGGCAAAGGGGTCATTGGGAAGACAGTTGATCTTTTTTTTTATTTTTATTTTTTATTTTTTAGTGAGGCAATTGGGGTTAAGTGACTTGCCCAGTGTCACACAGCTAGTAAGTGTTAAGTGTCTGAAGCCAGATTTGAACTCAGGGACTCCTGACTCCAGGGCTGGTGCTCTATCCACTGCACCACCTAGCTGCCCCAGACAGTTTATCTTGACTCTTGGTTGATCATACGAGGCTTTTAAAAAGATGTCCCATGTTTTCCCAATGAGGCTTCCATATGTTATGTCTTAACTCATCAGCTAAGTCATTTGATTCTGTACTTTACAGATCATTCTGTTGCACAGTGTTTCTAGTTTTCTTGTTAGCAGGGACATAATAGCTATCTCTAAGAATCTGATGGGCTATAATGTGAAAGGGGGGAGGATTTATTCTGTTTGGCCCTGCTAGGGATTTCCTCACTGGGAGTTACCTAGGAATGATTGGTCTGGCATAAACAACATCAAATGTGTATCTTAGATTGTGATGCAATCTTGGATTGAAGGAGCAATGGGTGGAAATTACGAAGAGGAAAACGTAGTCTCCATGTAAATAAAATCTTATAGCAATTCACGGTATACAAAATGGCAGTTGACAACCCCAGTGGCAAGGGGTTCCTCCTCGGGAAATGTTTTTAAAGGATACTTGTTGAGTAAGTTATAGAGGGGAGGCTTGTTCATGGATGGGTTGGACAAGGCAGTTTCCCAGGTCCTTGCCAAATCTGAAATTGTGATTCTGTTATCTACTTCACCCTTGCCCCGAAATGAGGGTTTCCCCATGGAGAAATCTGCCCCTCAGAGGCAGAGTGGTCTAGTGAATAAAGGCACCAAAGACCTAGGTACAAACACCATCTTAGACACTTGAATGACCTTGGGTAAACCACAACCTCCCTGAGTCTCCATGTCCTTATCTGTTCAATGGAGATGACTTATGAGGATCAAATGAGGTCATGGAATGAATGCACAGAAATGAATCAAACATTGGTTAGGCACTTAGTATGTTCAAAGCACTGTGCCAATGACTGTGAATAATGTAGAATAAGATGGTTCTTGTCCTCATCGAGCTTACATTCTAATGGGGAGATGATACTTGTGGAAGATAATCTATGTAAACCATATTGTAAAATTTGAAAACTTGCTTTGTAAATATTAGCTATGTTAAAGATGATTGTTGTTACCCTCTGCTTAAGTGCAAAATGGTTTAGTGTTTCTCCTAAAGATCTTCGTTTAAAAAAATGTTTTATTGATGCCTTTTATATCCTGTCATTTCTGGGTTGGAGGGGAACTCACTCCCCCCTCCAGATGGAACACTCAATGACAATAAAAATTAAGCAAAGACATCAACATAGTGACTGCATCTGACCATCTCCAACATTCTGTCCTTGGGCATCTCCTACCTCTTTATTGTGAAAAGGGAGAGATATTTGGCTATCTGTTTTTCTGAACTAAAGACTTGTCTTGGTCTTTGGTAATACTCCACTTCCTCCCCTGAAGTCCTTTTCTGATAGCTCATTGTGGTTGGAGGTGCCTGGACTGAGAGGATCAAAAACAATGACTGTGAATCTGCATACTGCAAGATGTGAAGAAGACTTTGGATGTTGGCCATGCCATGTGGCTATAGTTCAGGAGCTGGATGGGTAGAGAATGGCGAGACTCCTCACTAGGTCATTGGCCACTAGATAACTAATTATCAGGAGGCCACAACCCCTAACCAAGTGAGTTTGCTGAGGCAGAGGGGCAGTTGTAACTTTGGGTGGAAGGAAGCCCCACACCAATGAAACCAAGGATCGATGAAGTAAGTATTAATATCCACACTCACATAGCATTGAGATTTTTCTCTACTGGGGTGTCAAAGTGTAGGAGCAAGCATGGTGTCATAGAGAAACATGTTGAAGGTAGAGATAGAAGACTTGGATTTGGGTCCCAGTTAGTGGACCTTGTTAGTGGACCTTGGACAAGTTATTTCCCTCTCTGAGCCTCAATTTCCTTCTATGTCCACTAACGGGGCTGGAAATGGTGACCCCTAAAGGAGTTTTCTGTGTTGAGGTCATTTTGAAAATCAGTGCAACAGCCTTCTGTGTAGTGAGGAGAAAGATAGGTGTCTTGAAAGCTCATACATATTATACCACAGGAGAGATAGAGTCAGCACCAGGTCAGAGCCAAGTGACTTGGAATTTGATGTCAAATTTAAGTTACTCATTTAATGAGCTTATTTATCCAGCTTTTCCTGGCAATCTTCAGTTCTTCTGAGGTTAGGGTAGATGAGGGCAGGAGCGGAGTGGGGAGAGTGAGGCTTAGAAGGAAGGCAGTAGGGAATAATAGTGTTGGATTTGAAGAGAAGATGAGTTTTCTGAATCCTGCCTCTGACATGGATGACCTGTGTGACCTTGGACAGGTCACCTAACCTCACTGGGTCTCAGTTTCCTCATCGGTAAAATTGAGGGGGTTGGAGTCCATTATCTATAAGGTCCCTTTCAGTGCTAAATCTATGATCCTTTGACCTCTAGCTATTTTTAAAGGAACCATCATTTAAATTGGTGGATAGATGGTGTACATATTTTATTGTGGGGGATTGAGGCTCCTTATCTCACCCAGGCTGAAAGTGCAGAGACCACTACTTAAAATAGGTTTCAACCTACTCTGTTCCCCTAACCTCGGCCCATCTTGGGGTCACACTATATTGGTGCCATACTTCATGAGGACACCAGATTGGCTTGAGTCTTACTATACCTCAGAATTCCCAAGTTCAAGCAATCTACCAAACTCTGCCTCAGGGACTGCCAACCTGGGTCCCCATGCCCTGTGCATATGTGTGTTCATGCAAACACAAAAGAATACACTAAAATGCTTGTAGCTCCTGAAAACAAAATGTTCCTCTCATTCAGGAAAGACACTTTCATTCCTGAAAATGGTTTTGAGTTGTCACTGACCAGGTATCATACTCCACTCCCTGAGATTCTAGCTTCCTTTAATGCTTTCTTTTCATCTAACTTTCTGCTCCTTGGCCAAGGTGATCTCCATAGGCTTAAAGGATGCTCTTTTTCAATACCCTGAGTATATACCTGACTTTAGATGGAGAAAACCATTGGGAAGGGATTTTTAAAAAATTCACCCATGAAGTGGCAGTGTCTGGGAATTCTAATCCCATGTTCCTACGTGGTCCAAAGGAGCATGCTGGAGGCCCAGTGGTTGCATTTGGTCTCTCAAACCACCAGTTATCATTACAATATGTTGACATTTGGTCTGGTATGTGGGATTAGTGTCCTGTATCTGGCAATTCTCTAATTATTTGCTCACCTCTTTTAAAAAAAGCCCAACCTCATGACTACAAATAAATCTGCCTATCCAATTGAAAATAGTCCAATTAGAGTGTAAAGAAATCAGATGGCAGAATACCCAACTGTCTCGGTGGTCTTGCTGCCTGTTTCAGAATGAAGTGTTCTGCACTGCTGACCACTTGGGGAAGATCTCCATTCAAACAACTGGGACCCTACATGGAAATCTGGAAGCTATGTGGTGAGCCCTGGACTGACTTCCCATCAGGGTTGTACGGGTCAGTGTCTGGCCATGGTCTCAGGTCTTTTCTACCCCAGGAAATGGAAGTGTCTTTCCTACAGTGGAGGACAGTAACGTTTTTAACATTACATCATTTAAAAAAACGTCAGTTGACATGTGACCACAGAATTGAGAGTGTGTTGCTGGGTTTCGGATAAATGAATAAATGGATGCCTGAAGAAATAAGCATTTGCTAAATGCTTACTCTTTGTCAAACACTGTGCTAAGTGCTGGGGATACAAACAGAAAAGTCAAGGCAGTCATTGCTCTCAAAGAACTCCATACTCTAATTGAGGAAGATAACACATAAAAGAGGGTACAACTGCAGGGTGGGTGAAAAGACCCCAAAGTCTTCCATCACCTGGAAGAAGGACTACTGTTGATTTTAGTGATAGAGATGGGACCATTGCCCATTTCTGTTCACACGCAATTTGGCTCCAGAACAGGCTCCTATAGAAGTCGACATTATTTGTGTTTTCAACTTAATTCAGACATTGACTGAGTTCCTATCTATGGCACTTTAGCAAATAAGATATTGTGGGTTCTCTCAAGGACCTTAGAAACCGTTGGTTCTAGAGAGAAAAGCCCTGAATACAACAACTAAGATGCCAGTTAGAATATGATAGAAAAGCTGAGAATTTTGAGGAGAGACAAGCAGCTTTTGGTGTGGAGGATGGAGGCTTTCCCTGGGTAGGATTAAGGCTTCTCTTTGCTGTGTGTTAGGGTCAACCATTAACTTTCCCAAGGCTGACAAAATTAGAGCCTAAATCCCCTGTGGATGCTAAAGAATCATAGATGTAGAGGTAGGAGGTCCTTCAGAGGTCATAGACTCTAACCCACTCATTTTCCAGATGAGGAAATTGAGGTGCAACCAAATAATAAGCATTTATTAGGTACCTGCTGTGTGCTGACTACTAGGTTAGAAGACTTGCCCAGGGTCACAGAGCTTGTAATAGCTGGAGGCAGGATTTGTTATGTGTCATCTTCCTAGCCCAAGAGATTACTCCCCTGAAGCATATTAAGACCTGAGAAATTGTTTCTCTGAAGTGAAATGGTTCAAAAATAAACTTAGCTCTTCCCTGCCTGATATAACTTGTCACTGTATGTTCTATCCCACGTTGTCATTTGCGTGTATTCCAAACATCTCACCATCATTATGAATTGAGAAGCATTATGAGAATTGACTCACAAATGGGTGGATGTATTGTAGTTAACTATGTTCTATTTATCCAGTATATAGCTTATTTACACATATTTGTTTGCTTGTCTCCCCCATTAGACTGTGAGCTCTTGGAGGGCAGAGATATCCCTAGTAATTAATATAGTGTTTGACATATAGTAGGTGCTTAATAAATGCTTATTGACTGGCCTACTGATTAACTAGTAAATTGAGCATTGGCTCTAGAGTCAAAGGACCTGATTTCATAATCCCAAGGTCCCTGTGTGACCTTGAGTAAATCACCTAAACTCCATGGTCCCCAGATTCCTCATACATAAAACAAGGGTGTCAGACTCAATAGTTTCTGAGGTTCCTTTTGGCTCTAAATCTATGGTTCTTTGGTTCCCCATCAACCAACTTTTGAAATCCTTTCAAGGTTGCTACCTGTTCCATGACACCTTTCCTTTTTTGGGGGGGGCGGGGCAATGAGGGTTAAGTGACTTGCCCAGGGTCACACAGCTAGTAAGTGTCAAGTGTCTGAGGCCAGATTTGAACTCAGGTCCTTCTGAATCCAGGGTCAGTGCTTTATCAACTGCGCCACCTAGCTGCCCCCAGTTGATACCTTTCCTGACATTAATGACGTCTCCTCTGAGCTCTCAGATGGGTGGAACATTTTCAGTTCAACAGACATTTATTAAGTGCCTACTGCATGCAAAGGCTTTGTGCTAGGTGCCAGGAATGGAAAAAAAAGCCTGAAGGGGTTCATATTGGGGGGGGGGGAGCCAAGGGGTTGAGTTTGGGGGAGGGGATGCTAATAGCATCTCAACACCTGAGTATAATTCAAGGTATGGGAGTGAAGGGATAAAAGTATAAGCAAAACAAATGTGGTAGCAATGTCTGATGGAGAAAGCAGGGAAGGATGGGGAACAGGGCTGAGCCTAGATGGAAGATAAAGATTTTGAGAGATGGAGCTGTCGGACTGCTTTCTATGCGTGAGCAATGTCTTCTGCAAGGACCGAGAGGCAGGAGATGAAATGTCAAATCTGAGCAATAGCAGGTTGTCCCTTTAGTCTGGAAGGTGGCAGCTTGGAGCCAGACCCTGGAAGGCCTTGCAAACTTGCCACCTCCCTTCACTGATAATATTCTAATTCATGTCTTAATTTTTGTGTCTGTGCTTGGTGTCTCCCCTATTAGTCCATAAGCCCCCCCAAGTTATTTTTCTTTTTTGCATCCCCAACACTTAGAGGCGCCTCTTAATGTACATGTTATAAATCCAATACATGTTGGTTAAATTGAATTGAGTATCAAATGAAATATGCCCGTGTATAAAGTCATCCCAATTTAATTCCCAATTCCTGACATTTTTTAACTTTTCGAAAGATCTGCACCTATAGTCTCTCATTTTACTGGGGCGAGACAAGTAGCCGACATCCAGGCGTCATGTACAAGAGCAGCAAAATGTTAAGGGTGAATTTCCAGATCCGGGACTTGGCCTGCAGAGTACCTGGAGACATTGATGCATTGAAAGGGGTGTAAAACCGAAGACATGAGCGTGGCTCTAAATGTCAGCTCCTGAAGAAACTCAGGTCAGGTTATTTTATGGACAAAGTGCAAGCTGTATCAAGCCTGGGCTGCTTTCTCCAAATATCAGGTCTCAAATTGCTGGTTTCTTCTTTCTTCCTCTCCCCCAAAGTCTTTTGTGGATCACATTACTTGAGACTACTGCTAAAGCTACATCAGAGGTTAGCCTGTCATTCGGAAGCATGAACGGCTACTTTGGGCCTTTGTGTTCTTTGGGGCAGCCCACCCTCACCCCCACCTTCTTACATGATCCAGTGGATAAGGGTCTGCTTGCTTTTCCTCCCACAAGACACTCCAACCCCTTCCTTAGTCAAGTTTTTCCCCACCCCGAGGTAAGGCTGCTCCCCTGTCTCTGTCTCCTGACTTCTCTGGCTTCCTTCTAAATCCCAGCTGAAAATCCCCCCTTCCTCAGGAAGCCTTTTCAGATCCCCCCAAATGCTACTGTTTTCCTTCTGAGAATTCCCTCCAGTTTATCCTGTATCTTGTACACACGTGGATGTTTGCATGTTGTCTTCCCTCCATTAGAGTGTGAGCTCTTTGAGGGCAGCCCCTGTTTTTGCCTTTCTTTGTATTCCCCAGGGATTAGCACCATGTCTGACATATTGTAAGTGCTTAATAAATATGTGTTACCTTCACTTGGTACTAATTAATTTGGTTCCTGGGGGATGAGTTGCTGGTGTTGCTATCAGGATTAAGCTGGGATAGATCAATGTACAGTTTAGGATTGTTTCTACAACCTTGAGTCTCACACATTATTTTGGACAAGGCCAAAAGGAGAAATTTGGTTTGCATATTTGTTACACGAGTTTTCCATTTCTTCTTTTCCTAGAGAAAGGGAGATCAAATTGAGGAAGAAGGAAGGGAAAATAGATTTTTGTTCATTTCAAAAAATAATAAAGAAATTTAAAAGGGATAATTAAAACCATGTCTCCACTGGGTACATTCCATTGAAGCAATAAGATATACTGGAAAGTGAGCTACATTTGGCATCAGGGACCTGGGTTCAAATCCTGGCATTGCCTTTATATAAGTGGCAAATCACTTCACTACTGAAATTCACCTTCCTCACCTATAAGATAGAGGTTAGACCAGATGATAATCAAAGTCCCTTCCAACTCTCAATCTCTAATCTTTAGAGTGTTACTGCCACTCTTAAAATTACTTTATTGATATCTTTTGTTTTTGACATAATCTAAATTTCCCCCTGCAGCCTTCTTCCTCTTCCCCTCTTCCACAGAAGCAATCCACATACATTGCCACTCTTCCCAACAAACAGCTAAGGTGAAATTTTGTCTTCTGAAGCTTGCTTGGAAGTTGACAAAGACTCTATTGACCTGGTCCTCAGCCCACTGTGGACACCTGAGAAACATTCTGCTCTTTATAGCTCATGTGATGCCCCATCCCAGGAAATTGAGAATCAGGAATTCCTTCCTTTATGCACCCCCAGGAGGACAATGAGAACAATTATCTGTTTATATTTTGTATTTCCAAATGGCAAGTAAGCTCCCAGAGAGCAGGAACTATCATTCTTGTCTGTATCCCCAGCACCTAGGGGCCTGGCACCTAGTATGTTCTACAAAAAAAGGTTTTTTAAATTATTATTTTTCAACATTCTTTTCTTTTTAAATTTTCAGCTCCAAATTCTCTTCCACCTTTTCTCTTCCCTCCCCACTAAGAAGGCAAGCAATGTGATAACGATTATACATGTGGAATCAGGCAAAATATATTTCCATATTAGCCATATTGCAAGAAACATAAAGAAAGTGAGATTATACTTCAATTTGCACTCAGAGCCCATTAGTTCTCCAGAGGTGGTTTGCATGTTTTCATCATGAGTCCTTTGGAATTGCCTTGGATCATTGTACTGATCAGGGTAGCCAAGTTTTTCACGGTTGATCATCATTAAAACATCACTGTTATTATGCACATTGATCTCCCCATTCTTTCCACTTCACTTTGTATGAGTTCATGTAGGTCTTGTCATGGTTTTTCCTAAACCACTCCGCTTGTCATTTCTTATAGCGCAATAGTACTTCATCATAATCACCCTAGTAGGTTCTTAATAAAGGTTCATTGCCCTGAGTTTAATGAATTGCTGAGACAGAAAGAGGATAACTTGTGTAACTTGTGTACACAGAGATAAGCCGGTTCTTTATTGTTTGGGCAGATGAAAGAATGGAAGAGAAGGGAACTAGAAAAAAAAAATCATTACATTATTTTTAAGAGGGTAGGGTCAATTGCTCACTTAAACAATTAACATAAACTAATATAAAGATAATTTACCTTCCCTGAGCACATAACAGTTGGATGGGTTACAGAAGTAAGGCAGAATTAAAAATGTTGTAGGGTCGTGCAACTGTAAACCTAGAGCAGACCTCAGAGGTCAGCTAGTCACAGGATCAAGACTTACAGTTGAAAGGAACTTTTCAGTTGTTGTCCTTATTCGAAGGGTCATCTGGTCTAAACCCCGTATTCTTATGAAGAAGGGAGTCCCAGAGCAGATAAATGACTTGTCCTGGCTCACATGGCTGATTAGTGGTAGATCCCAAAAGATAACCCTGGGACTCCCAATTCTAAGACCATTGGTATTCCACCATACCAAAGATACCATTTGCTATTGGTTGTATATGTAATTTAAAACACACAAACAAAAAGGACAAAAAATGTTTTGCATGTGGAGTCAGGAAGACCTGAGTTCCAATCCTGCCTTGGACACTAGCAGTGTATCTCCTGTGTACCTTGGTTTCTTCATCTGTAGAAAGAGTCAGACTCAGTGGTCTTTAAGGTCCCCTCCAGCTCTAAGTCTATGATCCTAATACCCCAAGTAAGTCATATGTCATAGGTTTGGCAAGCCACTCTTCCTTACCTGGAAGCCAGAAACTTTGTTCATTCTAAGATGTCCCTTCTAGGAATCCAATCAAGCCATTCAGTGATTGCCTTCCGTATGCAGTGAATTGCTTTGGGGAAGATTAGCCTGTTGAATCAAACCTCCTGAGATTTGAAGCTATGTTTTTACCAGGTGTCTTAGGAGGGCTGAAGCGGGTATGTAGAGAAACTTACTTCTCTGCTCATCTCTTAGACAGCCCCACTGGGTTGTTGTTGTTGTTTGTTGTTGTTTTTCTTCTCCTCCATCTGAAACCTACATAGAGAAAGCAGGATCCTGGCCATACTGCCTTTCCTAAGTGCTTCGTATGATTAAAAAAAAAAAGCTTGGTAGCCATCAATGGAAATATCTTTTAAATGAAATTAGGGAGACAGGAAGACCCGAGTGCAAATCCAGCCTGGCATTTGCTAGCCACTACTAGGTCTATTTCCAAAGATGATTAGGGGAAAAGGAAAAGAACCTATGTGTTCTAAATTATTTTATAGCAATTCTCTTTATGGTGGCAAAGAACTGGAAATTGCAGGGATGCCCATCAATTGGGGAATGTCTGAACAAGTTGTGCTATATAATTGTGAAGGAATAGTATTGTGTTATAAGAAGTGATGAGCTCAATGATTTTAGAAAAATATGAAATGACTTGCATGAAATAATGAAAAGCAAAATGAGCAGAACCAAAATAACGTTGTATACTGTAACAGCAATATTATTTTAAGAACAACTTTGAGTGAATAAGTAATTTTGACTATTATAAATGCCCAAATCAACTAAAAAGACATATGAAGGAAGATGTGATCTGTATCCAGAAAAAGAACTGATAAATAGAAGTATGTATAGAATAATTTTATACACACACACACACAGACATATATATACACACATATATACATAATGGTAGCCATCTCTATGGTGGGGAGGGGGAAGAAAATAATATATAACAATTTTATTATATATTTAAAAGGAATGGCAAGTTGCACATAATAGATTGGCATCCTCATGTACAATCACCTTTTTATTATACTATATTATGGAAATGCTTGTTTTAAATTCCATGAATTAAAAATAAAATAATTTTTTTAAAAGATTGAATAGCAATAGATGGCTAGGTGGGCCCTGATGTCCTGGTACATGGTTACTTGGGATGTAAAGCATGGTCTGGGAGCCCATACATATAGTAGGCGGAGGTGAGTTTTTACTTACCAATCATGGTGGCTCTGTTCCATGCCAAGTAGATTAATTCTCCTGGAATGAAGAAGGGGATCATTTCTGAGGAAATTAATCTTATATGTGGGTTGGACTAGATGTCCCCTGAGATTACTTCTAACTCCAAAATTCCATGATTCTGGAGGCCCAAGTCCTAGTCTAGAAGGCCAAAGAGATGCTGATCTAGGTAGAGAGGAGGGCACAAAATGGCAAGGAACTTATTATGTTTGGTAGGTCCTGGAGTCTTGATAGATGGTTAGATGTCATCGTAGATGGAGACGCTTAGAGATTATGATGTGTCCATTGTCACACAGCAGTTAGGGTAAAGCAAGGCCTAACTTCCATCCAACATGAGGGTCTTTTCACTTAGGACACAGGGATGGAGAGATTTTCCTGAACTGGTGGGGTGGGAGGGGAGGGTGCAGTAATATAGTGATAAGAGGGAAAAGATTATGCTTACCTTGACCTTATCCCTAAAGTCTGAGACCAGTTTCATCCAGAAAGGACAGAAGAAGCCCATCTGAGCCCAGCCATAATGACCAGCTGCCTTTCTGAATTTCCATTTTGCAGCGCCATAGAGAATAGGAGACCAACTGACCCTGTGGACTGGGACGTGATAGATGTCGTCAATTATTTCCGGAGAGTGGGATTTGCAGAACAAGCCCTTGCTTTTCAGGAACAGGTAAGATTTATCTGGGAAAACAGCTGTTGATTTTTAGACATAGCCAATGTGGGACCTTGTTTTGTTTGACTAAATGTGTTTGTAACTAGGGATTTGTTTCTGTTTTTCTTTTCCGGTGGGGGAGGGGTGAGAGGGAGAGGAAATAAATATTTGTTGAAGATTAAATTCAAATTTGTAGAAAGAAAACTATTGACTGGGATTGCCACTCTGTATCTCATAAGGGCAGAAGCTGCTCCTGCACCTGGCAAACTGATGAAGAAGGTGAAAGGAAGAACAAGTGCACGGTGCTCTTTGGCGCACCTTCTTCACTGCGCCTGGGGACTGGGAGTCAGGGAGAAATGAGAGATCCAGTGGATTGCGACCTTCCTAGGGGAAGGATCTATTTTTGTTTTTCTTTGTATTCCCAGCACTTTGCATGGCGCCTGACATATACAGCAGGCACTTAATAAATTCTTGTTCATTTGATGACTTGGAGAAGAGCCCCAAGACGTAAGCCAAATGCACAGAGACCTAGTTAGCCCTTCCCTGCTGACAACCACTTTTTCAAGAGAGGTATGGATGCCTCTTGAGAGTAGGAAGTTTTATTCTTTGAATAGCACCTCACCTGGCACATAGTAGGTCCTTAATAAATGCTTGTTGGTTGATTCGTTGGTTGGAAGATGACCATAATCTCAAACCAGACACAATTAGAAGAGCAAATTGGGAAGAACAAATCCAGCCTTTCCTGGCTAGAGGGTTGTTGGCATGTTTGTAGGCAGTTAGGTGGCTCTGTGTATAGAGGGCTGGACCTGGAATCAAGGAGACCCGAGTTCAGATCCTACCTCAGACACTTACTTGGCTAAGTGACTGTGGGCATGTCACTTAATGTCTGTTGGTCTCAGTTTCCTCATCTGTAAAACGGGGATGATAAAAGTATCTACCTCCTAGGGTTGTTGTGAGGATCAGATGAAACAATAATTGTAAAGTACGTAGCACAGTGCCTGGCACATATTAAGTGTTATATAAATATTAGCTTTCATCATTATTGTTATTATTAATCTTGTTAAGCCATTTTTCCTGAAGGTCTAGCTAGGTGCTTAGAGCAAAGGTTGGTGTTGGGAAACAGAGAGATTGACGAGGGTAGGTCACCTAACTACAAACATCCTTAGCCAAAGCAGGGATGAATCAATGGTACCACTCATGGCCCTGCTGGGTTAGTGCAGCTTCACTATCTTTAGCACCTCGGCTGGATGAGGGAAGGGACTGCAACAGCATGGAAGTCATTTGGGAACATCCTTTCTGAAGCTGCCTGTGCCACACCAGCCCAACAAGGAGACTCGCCATCCTGGAGACCCTATCTGGGAAGTCCACAACCTAATTCACTTTTCTAACTTGACAAATATTGCAAGGGTCTGTAATTTGTCTGGTCATGGGGACTACTTCTCCATGGGCAGATGAAGGCTTTTAAGATGGTTTGTGGAAGAAAAACTTATGCCCCTTCAAGCCAGCCTGGTGTTGAGTCCCTCCCAAATCTGAGCTTTCTGCACTAGCCCTTGCACAGTTGAGCTACAGATCATCCTTTGATGGACCAATACTTAAAGCCTTTCCAGGTAAATAAGAGCCCCCCCAGAGGTGGGACTCCATTTGCAGAGCCTTGGAGAATATAGAGTCAGATACATGACAGTGAAGTGGAGGATGGGTATTTTGGTGGACGGTGTCCTAACATTTAAGAAAAAACAAAGCCTTCTGGGCTACAGGATGTTGATGAGTAAAGGAATTCACCCTTCCATATCAAACTTCATTCCTCATTCAGCTTCTGATTAGCTTCAGCTTTTGGTTATTTGGCTCAGTTTCACAGAGGCAGATGTATCAAAGGGATGGAGAAATCTTCATTTGGTCTAATAGCAAGAACTTGGATTTCTAAAGAGCATCTTGTCATTGACTTCTGACATTGTCAGCGCAAATATTATTATCCCTATTTTACAAATAAGGAAACTGAGGTTCTGAGAAATTAACACAGGCTCAATTAACAAAAGGCCCTGTCTAGTATACCACTCCAATGCCTACATAGAAATGTAGCTCTAGAATGGAAGGCACCTTACCAGCCATCTGCTCCAATGATTCGTCTCATTTCACGGACGAGAAAACTCTGGTCCCAAGACTTAGAATGACTCGTCCAACACCACAATGTGAACAAATTTCAGAGCTGACAACAGTTTTCTTGCTAGCAATCCATGGCTTCCTTCAAACCTGAGATTTTTTCCCTGTGTTTATTTGGCAACTCCAAAAATCATAGTTTTCAAAGACACATGGGAGATATCTGATGGACTGGAATGGGTTTCATCTTTGTTTCTAAAGGTATCCATTTGGATTAATGGAGTTGAATGACTCCCTTCTAAAATGAAAATGTTAATGCTATTTTATAAGATTAGCCAAAAAAAGTTAGCAGAAATGTCTACAGGCTGAAGTCCCAGTTGTCCTGAAGCCATTTCCCTTTCTGAATCAAGATGGCTGCATCCCAGATTAGGGGGGGTATAAATATTCTTCTTCACACATCCAGCCCTTCAAGGATCCCATGAAGTGCTTCAGACGTGGAAATAGCTCAGCTCGGAGATGTCCTCTGAAAAAGTGGCCTTGCCAGGGTTGCCCTCACTTGTTTGGCACAGGGAAAGGGGGAGTTAAAATGAGAACAGTCTTCCTAAAGCTTTTTCATTCAAAAATGTTTTGATGGAGAAAGATAACTTCTTGTTACTCTGTTGATCCCCCTGACCTGGGAGCCTGAGAAATAGAATCCCAGGAGATTGGAGTTGTGTGAGGGTGGCCCAAGAGCCAGATGCAGTCTTATTCTCATGGAAGAAAGTGAGGGGAGGGATGGGACCAAGCCTGCCTTAAGGAATTCTCCAGACATACTCAGAATCTCCTTGCGACTTCTCATCATTTTTCTTTTCTTCCCTGATTAAGAGACAAGAGGCTAGCGTATTGGGGGCTGACCTGACATTTGTTGTCTCCCTTGAAGATATGAGACAGACAACATCATATTTTTCCTAATGACAGTGGGACTGAATCTTGGGTAATCTGATTCTCCCATCAGTTTAAGATAGGAGTCTTCCATTTTTGCTTGATAGGCAGAGGAGTTCTAGGACATTCATTATTCCAATGGACCCTCACCTTGAAGTCCACACACTGAGAGGCTTCCCATCCCAATGGTGGCCAGAATTTTTGATCCAGCCATGTCGTTTCAGTTATAGCAGCTGAGGGACCTCTGCTCCCCAAAGCAAATACCATACCTCTTGATCCCATCCCTGAACTATGTCTGGCCACTGCTTAAGAAGCATGGTCTTGAAGGAATAGAACCTAGAACTGGCTCAGTCCAGAGTGGACTCAAGTCCACTAGTTCTTGATTCGGGTCAAGAGTTCACTGCTTTATTACTGTAGCCATCCTTCCCCACTGGACAGGTCCACCATTGCTGGCTTTCAAAGTATATCTTTCTTCAATTCCCAGGCTAATAGGCTGTTATTGGCTAGGGTGTTGCCATAGCAACCAGATGTAGTTGTTGCCTTTTCCCTGAAAGCCACCTTGGAAGATGTCAGGCCATTAAATATGGTTTGTTTGGAGGCCAGGAGCAGTCCTGGACTGTGTGAACTGGTGCCCAGCTGGGCTGCTGGACTAATCAGAGACCTCCAGTTAGTTCCTCATTCTCTATACAGCTGGGCCTGTCTAGGGTCCAATCTTCTGAAGCATGTAATTCCTGGGAAATGATTTCAGAGTTGTCTGTGAAAAAGACCTCTTGAAGGGAAAATGTGGTCTCCCTCTGACCATCGACATGTCATTAATGCATTCACTTGGAGATGTTTGTCCATGGATGGTTCTGTGCTGATTGATCGACACATTATCCCACAGACTCTCAGCATTGGGAGGGACCTCAGAGTCTTTTCTGTACAGGCTGCACCTGAGCAGGAATCCCTCCCACAACATGCCTGACTAGTCAGCTAGCTCTTGCTCCAAGACTTCCGACGAGGGGCACTGCACCACCTTCCAAGGCTGCCCATTCCACTTTGGCACCCACCCCTGCTGTTTACCCCTCGGATCTCTAGTTCTGCCGTCTGGACTCCAGCAGAGCAAAACTTAGCCCTCTTCCTCATGATCTTTTATTTTTGTTTTATTTTGTTTTGTTTTGTTTTTGTGGGGCAATGAGGGTTAAGTGACTTGCCCAGGGTCACACAGCTAGTAAGTGTAAAGTGTCTGAGGTCGGATTTGAACTCAGGTACTCCTGAATCCAGGGCTGGTGCTTTATCCACTGCGCCATCTAGCTGCCCCTCCTCATGATCTTAATAATAAATGACATTAGTGTAATGCTTTAAAATCTGTAAAGGGATCTATACTTGTTCTCTCATTATACCTTCACAATAGCCCAGGGTAGGATTGGGGGGGTTTGTGTGGGGGGGGTAAATTCTACAAGGTATTATTCCCATTTCAGAGGTGAGAAAACTTGAAATTCAGAGAAATGGTCATATCAGAAAGACCTGGGTTCAGATCCAGCCTCAGACTAGCAGTGTGACCTGGACAAGTCACTTAACTGCTGTCTGCCTCAGTTTCCTCCTCTGTAAAATGGAGATAATAACAGCACCTACCTCCCAGTGTTGTTGTGAGGATCAAATGATACAATAATTGCAAAGTGTCTGGCACATCTAGAAAGTGCTATATGAGTGTTAGCAATTATTATTGTTATTATTGTTAATTATTATTGCCATCACATGACTCTAAATCCAGTATTCTTTTTTCTACATCAGTGTTGTCTCAAACAATCCTTCAGATACTTGATGACAGCTTTTTGTACCATGTCCATTTCTCCCTACTCCGCCTTAACCGCCCAATCCTCTCTTCTCCAGGCAAACATCTCTACTTCCTTTCACCCTATCTGTGTGACAGTGTGTGCTAGGCATGATGCTAGGCGCTGGGGGCTAGGGAGTGGTAAACAAGACAAAAAAATAAAGCAATTGTTGTTCAATCATGTCCAACTCTTCATGACCCCATTTGGGGTTTTCTTGGTAAAGCTACTAGAGTGATTTGATACTTCCTTCTCCAGCTCATTTTACAGATGAGGTAACTGAGGCAAACAGGGTGAAGTGACTTGCCCAGGGTCAGACAGCTAGTAACTATTTCAGGCTAGATTTGAACTCAGGAAGATGAGTCTTCCCTACTCTAGGCCCAGTTCTCTATCTACTGCACCACCTAGTTGCCCCATGTTTAATTGTTTTTCAGTCATGTCTGATTCTTTGTAACCCCATTTAGGGTTTTCTAAGCAAAGATACTGGAGTGGTTTGCCATTTTGTTCTCGGGCTCATTTTTATGGATGAGGAAACTGAAGCAAATAGGGTAAAGTGACTTGCCCAGGGTCACACAACTAGTAAGTGTCTGAAGCCAGATTTGAATTTAGGAAAATGAATCTTCTTGACTTCAGGTCCAGTATTCTATCCACTGCACCACCAATCAAGCAGTCAATACCACCTTTCCAAAAGCTTATGTGGTATGGCTCACCATCTGGGTGGGCCCCATCTTTTGCCTGTTTCCACAGGATCATCAGAACACAGTTTCAGAGCTGGAAGCTACCTTAGGGACCATTAGAGTAAAATCCTTTCATTTTATAGATGATGAGATTGAAGCACAAAGAGATTAAGGGATTTACCCTTAGGTGTATGAGGGAGGATTTGAATTCAGGTGAAGATCTGGAGCTAGCAGAGACCTCAGAGGCCATCTGGTCCATCCCTCCTATTTTACAGATGAAGCAACTGAGACCCAGGAAGGGTAAGTGATTTGCCCAATGCCCCACAATCTCAGAAATGGGATTTGAACCCAGATCCCTTACCTCCAGAGCCAGGGTCTCTTCCCTATCTCATGCTGACTTCATAGTTTCCGACCCTTTCATGTTACAGATGAAGACATTGAGGCACAATGGGACTTGCCCAGAGCCTCACAAGTCTAATTGTGAGAGAATGAATTAACTAAGGTTATTACTGAGTCTCAAAATCTGGAACACTTTTCCCACTGGTTCTGGTTATCTCCATTCCCAAGCTTGAAGCCACATGGTGGCAACAGCGAAGGAAGGTCTTTCAATCCAGTGTGTCATTGATGCTCTTCTCATCAAATACCAACTCTAGGTCATGGCTGCAAAAGCTCCTTTGCCTTTGGAGTTCTACCCATAACTCTCCTCTGTCTGCCTCTCCCTGCCTGCTCATCAAACCTCTGGGAGGATGGAGCTCATAAAGCAAACACTTTCCCTCTCTTCTTGTCATTGCCATGTTGGTTCCTCAAGCCATTGCAACTTGAGTGACATCAGCACTTGTGTCCCTGGAATGGTACTTGCTCTTAAGACCATTTTCCTTTCTCAGTGTTATGACATCATAGAACACAACCTATAAGGTTGAATTAATTTCACTCCATTTTTCCATCACTCACCCAAAACACCAAGTAGAACAGTATTTCACTATATATAGTTACTTAACATTCCTATTGAAGTTGTTCACTTGAAACATCTTTTCCCCTTTAGAGGAAAAAAAAAAGGCAGGATGCCGGTTTCCCACATGATCAGATTGGAGCTCAGCTAATCCAATCAAATCAAACTCACCTTGTTGCTTTTCACAAAGTAACAGCTCCTCCCTCCAAAGTCAGTAGCAAAGTGAGGAAGCCGCTTTAATCAATCAGTAGCCTTTGTTGAGGGCGGGGCTTCAAGAAGAAGTGTTCTGAAAAGGCTGCCATTTCACTGAGTGTGTATGTTTTCCATTGATGGAGTTCACAACCTTTTTGTGACCCAAAATGTCATGCTGTTTAGCAACCATATTAACTGTTGTCATTCAGTCATTTTTCAGTTGTGCCTAATGCCATTTGGGGTTTTCTTGGCAAAGATACTAGAGTGGTTTGCTATTTCCTTCTCCAACTCGTTTTACAAATAAGGAAACTCAGGCAAACAGGGTTAAGTGACTTGCCTAGGGTCGCACAGTTAGTAAGTATCTGAGGTCAGATTTGAACTCAGAAAGAGGAATCTTCCTGACTTCAAGTCAAGTGCTCTGAGCATTATGGTGCCATCTACCAGTCCAATATTATTAATAAGCTCCTCTAGTGTAGCGAGGTTGTTACTTGGAGGAGGGAGTTAGGTTGGTGACCTTGCACAGCCTTCCTTCACTTAAATCCAATTCAGTGCAAGTCATGGCATCACCTTGATGTCATGGTCCTCTTCAAGAACAAAGGACAAACAACAACAACAACAACATTTCCAGTGTGGGGTAGGTCCTGCCTGCCTTTGAGAACTTCTGCTACAATGAGGAACATCGGATCAAAAAAACCTTGTAAAGCTAGCTCACTCAACCCCCTCATCTTAAAGATGAAGAAACTAGAAAATCCTAGAGAGATGAAGTGAGTTTTCAGGGGTCATAAAGTAGATACTAGCAGAGAAATAAGAACCCTCTAATCTGGAACTTACATTTATTTCCATTAGAAGTACTCTTTCCTATGAAAAAATCAAAGTCTGAAAGCTTTCAAGGGACCTTGATACCTTGATATTTCAGACTTCAGGAATGCTTAAAGTGTTGGGGAGCATCATGAACAAGGAAGGAAATAATGTCGAACATTTGCTATGGATGAAAATTTCAAAGCATGAAAATGCAAATAAATTATTAAAATTTACTAGAACAAATATAAAATACACAACAAAATAGCCAATAATTGAAAGCATGATGTGTAGGAAAATGACACTTTAATTCTTGAGTGAATTGGGAAAACCCTACAATAAGTGGCAAAATATTAAATTGAATTTTTAAAAATGCAGGCATTCTTCCCTATATGGTCATCTGCAGAACTGGGCCATAAGAAAAATGGTTTTACCTGAAGATTCCCCAAATCGGAAGTCCAAAATTCCTTCCAAAGACATCTTATGATAACACCTGCCCAATTGATTCCTTGTCTTATCAATCCTATAAAGTGATGGCTGTGGATCTTAGAGTGCACTGGGGCTCCATCCTAGAGTGTTTATCCTTTATTATTCTTCTTTGTGGAGCAGCTAGGTGGCCCAGTGGATAAAGTGCTGACCCTGGAGTTGAGAAGATTCATCTTCCTGAATTCAAATCTGGCCTCAGACCCTTACTAGCTGTGTGACCCTGAGCAAGTCACTTTACCTTCTTTGCCTCAGTTTTCTCATCTATAAAATGAGCTGGAGAAGGAAAGGGCAAACTAGTCCAATATCTCCACCAAGAAAACCCCAAATGGGGTCATGTGGAGTCAGATATGACTCAACAACAATGTTCTTCTTTGCTCCCTTGGCAGGCGCAATAGTTAGAAACAGTCACTGTTTCACCGTTTGTTTTTCCTCTTTCTCCTGCAAGACTACTTACTATCTTGCCTTCAAGAACTTAGACCCCCTGGTCTATTTTACAACTAGAATCAATGAGGGAACTGGATCTTGCTCAGTAGCTGAAATTGTCTTTTGCAGCTAATTTGGCTGGTAGGTACCCAGTTCTGTTTCTTCAGGGACAGCTGCATGTAAAAAGGGGCTTTCATTTGGAAAGGAGGGTGAGCTGGTGCCCATTTTTGTACAGAAAAGAAGTATTTCGATGAGATCCACTTATAAGGTTACTTGGATTTTTATTTTTTGAGATTTATCTCATTTGTCCAATGAGACATTTGTAATTTGCAAACCTTAAAGCAAAACAGAAATGCTCACTACTATGATCACAATTATGAATAACTTCTGTTTTCGTGCTTGCTGTTCTGATTAGAAGAATCTATATAGCTACATTTGTGATTCACTGACCTTCAAGGTTCAAGTCGTATTTTTTAAAAATTACCTTCCTGGTTGCAGTTGGACATTAAACCGGATCACCCTTGTGCATAATTTTTCAACTGTTTTAATTGATGATGTATAAATACATATTATACCTAGGGGTCCAAAGATGACTTTAAAGGTCACCATTTTGAAGCAAAACTGAAAATGAAGCCAGTTTATCCAAGAATGATTCATCAAATGATTCATTACAGATCTGCAACATGGGAGACACCCTCAATAGGCATAGAAAGATAGGTACAAGACAAAATCTGGACCCTAGGAAAACAACATGGTATAGTGGAGGGTTCAGCTTCTTCTCCTTCCTACCTCCCCGTTGTTAGTGCTCACCAAATTATTGTATGTATCTATAAGTAGCTTTGTTTGTTTTATAAGAATGTGTGGTTTGCCCACTCTTTTTGTATATAGCCAACTGGGCTAAAAGAATTGGGGCCTATTGTTGGAGGTCTGACTCCCATGGGCCCTTGGGCATAATAAATTCTTTCTTTACCTCGAAAAAAAAAAAAGAATGTGTGGTTGGGGGCAGCTAGGTGGCACAGTGGATAAAGCACCAGCCCTGGATTCAGGAGGACCCGAGTTCAAATCCAGCCTCAGACACTTGACACTTACTAGCTGTGTGACCCTGGACAAGTCACTTAACCCTCATTGCCCTGCCAAAAATTTTTTTTTAAAAAGTGTGGTCTATAATTGATAGGATGTGATGGATTAATTTTTTGCCTTTTGGCTTAACCACAGCACCTAGCACAGAAAGTGGTAGTCCAAAGTAAATCTAACATGAGGGACCTAGATGCCCTATAAGGTCCCTTCCAACTTGAAATCTATAAGCTTTCAGTTTTTATCCTGTTTCTTAAGACTACCTTTATCTCAAGGTTCTCTAGAAGTGAAAATAAGGATGATTCTTCTTTCCTCCCAGGGTGAGGTATATATAGTAACAGTTGGTAATATAGCTCCTCTCTCATCTACTAAGTGCTAGCAATGACTGTTAGGTAACACAGGCGTGTCACTGAAAGTACTAACCCTCACAATGAGGTGAACTGGATTTTGTATCTGGTGCCAAGGCAAAAACCTGTTTTTTTCTGACTGCTGCTTCAGCTGATGCAGTGGCCATCTCCTTTTTGAACCAAAGATAACAGAAAACTCATCCTCATTACCTGGTGAACCCAGCACTGGCTCTCAGGGCCCTTTGGAATACTTCATCTTTCTTTCTTGTGCCATGATCCTAATATTTCCACCAATAGGATCTCAAGGCAAAACTTAGACTGCAGAGTCATTGGCTGAGAACTCTGAGGTCACAATCACTCCATCCCTGGCAATGAACTGCTGAAGACAGGGGGTTAGAAATTCCAGAGGACACCAAAGTGGGGTTTCTTCCCCAGAAGAAAATTTCTGCCAAAGAAATGATGTGGTAGGAAGGGGAGCAGGGTGGGTCTCGTGGTTGAAGAAACAAGCTGCCCTCCATCCTTCGCAGGTGTGTGGAAATTCCTCTGGCAACAGGCTGTTCAGTGGGGTGGATGAATTAATGTTGTTTCTGAATCCAGTGAAAAAGCATGGTGAATTATTATAAAATTCTGGGGGTGCCTCGGAATGCCTCGCCAGCTGACATCAAGAAGGCTTACCACCAGCTGGCTTTGCAGGTACATCCCGACAAAAACCCAGAGAACAGGGAAGCAGCAGAAAAGAAATTCAAGCAAGTGGCTGAGGCCTATGAGGTCTTGTCTGACGCCAGGAAACGTGATGACTATGACAGTTCCAGAGAGAGTTCTATCAGAAAAGAAGAGAAAGACGGTGACACCGGCCGAGAGATGAGTCGGTTTGAAGAAGATTTGATGTTCCAGAGGCCACACAGTGTCTTTCAGGACATTTTTGATGAGGATGACCTCTTTTCAGGGGACTTGTTATCATCGACAAGCCGCGTGAGAAGTGCAGGGGGCCGGCGCCGGTCCCGGGCCAGGGGGAGGTATCATACTTCCCTTTTTGATGTGGCCCCCATTTTGGGCACAGGGTTTTCCACCTTTGTTACACTGGGTTCAGGAAGAAGTGCAGGATCTGCTTGGTCCTTCATACCATTCATGAGCAACAGCATGGGTAACTTCAGACTTGTCACCACCTGCAGTCAGATAGTGAACGGCCGGAGAATCGTTACAAAGAAAATTTTTGAAAACGGGAGAGAGAGGATCGAAGTAGAAGAAGAGGGGATGATCCACTAGGGCTCCCCAGCCACAACTGGTAAGGAATGAGAAGATCTGTCACGCACAAGTGGTACATTTTAAACCAGTCTATGGGAGGATTGGTAGGAACCCTATGGTCCATTGGGCTCTGTGATAAACATGGAAAAAAATAAGTACCATACTTAATAGTACTTTAAAAGTTTGCTAAATACTATTAATATATTGTGCTGGGTTATGTTGCTTTTTATTACGCTATTTTCACTTTCTGCAAAAATGAAGCAGCTTGGAGGATAAAATTCCCAAATGTATTATTATTAAAAAATATTTTTTAGGTGCGGCTAGGTGGCGCAGTGGATAAAGCACTGGCCCTGGATTCAGGAGTACCTGAGTTCAAATCTAGCCTCAGACACTTAACACTTACTAGCTGTGTGACCCTGGGCAAGTCACTTAACCCCAATTGCCTCACTATAAATAAATAAATAAATAAATAAATAAATAAATGAACGAATGAAAGAATAAATGAATAAATAAATATTTTTTAGAACTCCCTTAGCCATGGAGACAACATGTTATGGTGGAAAGGATACTGAGTTAGGAGTCAGAGGACCCAGGTTCAAATCCCCGCTCTTCAGTTTACTCTCTGTGTAGCTAGGCAAATAACTTGGTGTCTTTGGCCTTCAGTTTCCTGATCTTCAAAATGAAAGGTTCAGTTTACATACCCTTTGAGGCACCTTCTAAATCTTAATCTATTGTTCTGTGATTAATCCGTAAAAGCTATCATGAAAATAACCACTTATTTGTATCTCAAGTTCCTTATATCTTGCTAATTCAGACATAAATAAAAATGTCACACATATTTATACGACAATATTATACATATCTGTGTGTATGTATATAAAGTACAGGTTGAAAACTTCCATGTTCTTTACAATTTGGGTTTGTAGATTTAGAACTGGAACAGAGCTTGAGATCTAGTCTCACCCTTTCCTTTTATAAGTGATGAAATTGAGAACCAGAGAGACTAAATGACTTACTTTCAAGGTCACATCAATGGGCAGCAGCTGGGATTTGAACCCAGGTTTTCTAACTCGAAATCGAGGATACTCCACCTTTCCATGTTGCTTCTCTAAAAAGGGACATTCAGAAGGACTCTTGTAGGACAGCTTCCCCCCATCCTTCAAAAAATTTACATTTTAAAAAATTTGCATTTTTATAGGAAATACTTGAATTTTTCCATATATGTGTGTGTGTGTGTGTGTGTATTTGCTTTCATTGTATGTAAGTAGTTAATTCTACCTTGTCTGCATATGTAGCAACATGGTCCGGTGGGAAGAATGCTAGCTTAGGAGTCAGAAAATCTTTGTACCAGTTGGCTTCACCAATTATTAGATTGTGAATTTGAGTAAGTTACTTGGAACCCCAATGAGGTAATTTGAGTAAGTGACTTGGAACCTAAATGAGGATAAGATCTTCCTTGTCCATGTCACGGTGCTGTTGTGAAGATCAAATGAGATTAATACACAGGACAGCATACTAATGACTGGTAGGTTATATGACAGGAGATGCTGCCATCATTGTCAAGAAGCCATTTGGTGTGGGAAATTGAGTGTGGGACTTGTGCTCAGGAAGAACTAGGTTCACATGCTCCCTCTTGTCACTTAATAGGTGTGTGACAGGGGGCAAATTACTTAATCTCTCAGTTTCAGGCTCCTTATCTGTAAAATGAGGATAATAATATGCATAGTACCTTTCTGACAGGGTTGTTGTGTGGCTCAAATGAAATAATATATGTAAAGAGATTTATAAGTACTGCCATTACCACCGTGCTGACTAATATAGATGAATGTAAGCAGCAGGAGGGAATAATTAGCAAATTCCTTTCAATGCCTTTCTTTTTGGTAAAACATAATCATTTTTGTATGTGCATATAAATACTTGTAATTCACCTATAAAATATGTATGTATGTAAATATAAAGGATATATATGTATGCAAATATATTTATACATTGTGTATATTTATATAAATGTATAAAGACACGCCATTTTTATTAATGTCATCGGCAGATACTAGTCAGTGATATGATAACTTGTAAATTTCACATTGCTTCTTTCTTAGCAGCAGCCCCAGGTTGGTCACTATTTTCTTAAAAGATACAATGATGATGGAAGCATCAGGCCTTCTTTAAGTCAGCAAGATTCAACCTCAAAGTTAAAGTAAAAATAGTACCCTATTGTGGGAAGCTTTTAGTTTTCCTTGCCCAAGTGCTTCAAGGGCTTGGTTTTTCTAGGGGAGAGGGAGGGGCAATTGGGGGTTAAGGGACTTGTTCAGGGTCACACAACTAGTAAGTCTTCTGAGGTCAGATTTAAACTCAGGTCCCCCTGACTCCAGGGAAAAGCGCTCTATCCACTCACTATGCCACCTGGTTGCCCCTTTCAAGGACATTAAGCAACATGTAAGCACATAGAATTATAGAATGTTAGGTCAAGACTTTAGTCATCTAGGACCTAGTCCCAGTCCCTCGTTTTTCAGATGAGGAAAATGAAGACAACAGGGAGGAAGTGAGCTGCTCAAGGTGCTGATCGACCCAGCTCAATATTCTGCTTTGCATTATTATACCTCTACATCACATAGGCATATCATGTTAATAAGTGCAAGGGTCTGTCAGCACTCCATACTGATTTCACTGATCCTCCCAATGGAATGATTCTTGTCCCCATTTTATAGATAAGGATGCTGAGGCTTAGAGATGTTAAGTAAATTGTTCCTGTCAATTCCAGCTCATGTCAGAGGTGGAACTTGAACCTGATGGTCAGGATAATGTTTCCTCACAATGCCTCCCAATAGCAGACACATCTCTGGTTTTCATTCAGTTGCATTAGTTCCTGCTTTGTAAATCATCCACTTTGAGAGGGGGTGGGTGGCTCCTTGTAACTGCAACTCTGCAACCTGGGTGGTTTTACCATAGACATTTTTTGCCTGTGCTTTAACCTCAGGAAGTTTGCAGAGCCTTGACATTGAAAAATGCTCAAGCTACTTTCTGTAGAGATTAGCAGTTCAGCAGTGAACTGTATCCAAGGGGAGGGCAGAGGGCAGAAGGCAGGAGAGTCCAGACAGACCACTTGACTTATGTCTAGCAGCTATTCCCCGCCCTCTCCCCGCAAATGTGAAGTCTTCAGTCAGAAGTTTTGTCTTGTTCGTTGAACCCATACATTTATTGGTTTGTTTTTAATTTTGAATTCCATCTGTCCCTTTCTTTTCCTAATTCTGGTCCAAGGTGAACAGCAATGTGTCTGCTGAGCACAGGGAAATCAAAATTGGAGCATGAAACATGATTTTCCATTTTGTCTGAAGTGGAAGCCAGATTTCAGCGTCTTTCACAGACAATCTCTGCTTTTGACAGAAGTGCTGAGTTGTGGAAGAACTTAATGCCAACGGAAATGAAAAGACTTCACTTTCTAGAGCCTCGTGGAAGCCTCCTGATTTGGCAGAGCAGTGCAGAGGCAGATTCATCTGTCTTAATCTTTGTGTAGAACATACAGCATCCCCTTCAATGAGTGACTAAAAGCAAAGCTGTTGAGCCTGTAGGTTGGACCATTTGGTTAAAAAGTCCCCAATTAGAATAAGTGGATGGAAGTGCCACAGAAAAGATTAGAGGTTGCTTGTCTCCAGAAAACAAACCTTGATCAGTTCATGCTTCTGGATACTGGTGACTTCACACAGCCTTCAGACCTGCTCCTGCCCCCTGGGTAACAAGCTTACAATTTAGCTGCCCAAAGAGAAGGGGAGAAAAGAATCAAATGACTGGGAGGGCACATTGCTAAGCTGAGTCATGTGGCTGTTAAAAGATTCTTTTCTCTTGCCCTCTTAACTGACCATTCTGAGAACTTGCCTCATTGGTTATTGGGTGATATACAGTCAAGTCACATGGTTTTGTTCAGTAGTGAAGTCCAATGAAGACCTGAGAAATCCAAACCCACAAATAACCCAGGCTGAACTAATAGAGATTTGCTTTGGCTTTATGGCCAGGAATAACATGAAACCTGGAGAATTAGAGTGTTATTTGGGGCCATAGCCAAGTTTGTTGTTGTTGCCGTTGATGTTGTCATCCTCAATTCCTGAGCCCTCTTCCCAGGAGGTATTTGTTAGGATCTGATCACATTTATTCTTACAACAGCTCCCTCAAATAGACGAGAAGTTTAGGAAACTGATCCCTTCAGTGAGCTGTCTATATCACCCTGGGGAAAGAACTGTTCCTTTCAGAGCTGTATGTTTTCTTTCAGCCTCATGCCCAGCTGTATGCCACCTCCCACTTAGGCGTTGATCTTCATTGCCTAAATGAGCTCACCTGCAGCATTAAGTGACATGGGAAGCAATTTGCTTTATTTGTGAAAATGTGTCTAGACATGAAGGGAGAAAAAAGAACTGGGACCACCAGGCATTTTGTCCCTACCTATTAGGTAGGGGCTCCAATCCAGGTCTCTACCATATTCATGCCAATGTTGTTAATAAGAGATAAATAGTAGATGACATTACACACAGCACCATCATTCCAAGTATCTCAGAACATATTCTATTCTAGAAGTCTTCAAGTGTGTGTGTGTGTGTGTGTGTGTGTGTGTGTGTGTGTGTGTGAGAGAGAGAGAGAGAGAGAGAGAGAGAGAGAGAGAGAGAGAGAGAGAGAGAGAGAGAGAGAGAGAGACAGGCAGACAGAGACAGAGAAAGAAGGAAACAGTCACAGGGACAGACGACAGACAGAGATAAGGAGCTATTTTTCATTTTCTTTAAATGTAAGCCATTGAAGACAGGAAGTGTTTTCCATTTGTCTTTGAATCCTCAGTGCCCTGTACACCTTTTCTCCCCAAGACCTGTGATTTCATCCATGTAGGGAACCTTTCAGTGTAGAAACTCTCTCAAGTGATACAGATGTAATCAACAATTCACCTGTAATTTATAGTATTAGAATGCTGCTGGGATTGCCAAGAGACTCAGTGACTTGCCCATGGTCACATGGCTAATTATCCACCAAAGACAAGACTTGAACCCAGGTCGATCTTTCTCCAGTGCTACCACTCAGACCACTATGGCACATTGCATCCCAGATTATACATATATTCATGTGCATTCTGGGAGCTGATTGGGTGGGATGGTTGACTTGCAACCTTGAGACTCCATTCAATTAGGCAATAAGAACAAGGTTAGTGAGGAACTGGTAGTGCTTTAAGCTTTTCCACCCTTTTTTGATCTCTGTAGCACAGGCATTAAAGTCCCTTTCCTCAGATGAAGAAATTGAAACTTTTTTTGGTCCTGACCTGTGATTTTATCTGTATGAGGATCCAAATGGGCAACTCCACTGTAGCTTCACATTTCCTGAGAGTTCATTACCCAGGACTTGGGAAAAGAGAAAGGATTTATCCATGCTTAAATAAGTGTCAAGTGCCAACTCTTCTGTACAAAGTCTTATGAGCTGACTCTGTGTGCAAAGTATGAGAGGTATGTTGTAATAAATAGAAGACAGAACTTGGAGTCAGGAAGACCAGGATTCAGGTCCTTCCTTTGACCTATGTTGGCCTGGCGACCCTGGGAAAATAATTTGTCATTCTGGGACTCTAGGCAATGCTTTAAAATGTTAAGTGACTGATGAGTATTGATCTGCATCATTGGTGGGAATCTCTTGATTCCCACGTGAGAGTTTTCTATGCTGTTGACATCATGGGTCCAGATAAAGAAAAGATGTCTAAAGCCCCATGCTAGGCCAGTGTAGGTACAAAGACAAAAATGAAGGTACTCCTTCCATTACCCTCAAGAAGATAACATTCCTCTGCCTTATACTTCTAGAATCTGAGGGACTAGCTATTGTAACTCACAGGTGAGTTGGAATCTTCTTTGGAACATACCTGAAAAGGGGTTATCCAGCCTTTGCTTATGTAGCTTAACATAGATAGAAAGTGACAGAAAGTTTGATTGACAGGTCAATTGTTGGTTGAGGGGAACTCAGTTTTTTTTCCTTACAACTTTCTGTGTGGGCATCCAAGCAAACCACAGAGAAGGAAACATGGCATCAGCAGCTGGCTTAGAGATTTTCCAGCCAGCCTGCCTTTCTAGAAACTACTTCAGATTCAGAGAACTTGGTTTGAGTCATAGCATGGCTCCTCACCAGTTGTTTGACCTTTGGGTAAATGACTCCTCTTGTCTGACCATCAGGCCCATCTGAAAATGAAAGGGTTAAAGTAGATGGTCTCACAGGTACTACCAGCTTTTAAATCCTATTATCTCTGATCCTAGTTGATTGGTTGGATACTCCAACACATGCATTAAGTGTTTATGTCTAGTGTGAGGTTAGAATATTATTGTTTTATTTAAACAGGGAACAGGCTCAGTTGAGGTCAAGGTAGGTTTTCCAATAATGTTAGTTAGTCAGACATGAATTGGATTTTAGGAAATCTGAGTGCCTGTCCCTTATTTTACTTATCAGCCAGCTTACAGTTTGCAAATCCAAATGCCTAATGTTAGGGATCTTGTTTATGTTTCCTTCAAATAATTTGAAGAAACCAGTAACTTAGTTCTCTTTGTCATGTTTCAATCTAGAGAGCTAGGGTTTTCCTATTTTAAGGTCATGAGCTATAGATCTCACCATCAGTTACTAAGATGTAATATTTGAGATTTTAATAGCTGTGATTAGATATGGGTCATGTTTAATCAAATCCCAGTTTGTCTGGCTCTTTTTGTAAAGGGGAAGGTGACATTTGGAAACATTTTTCTTGAGCTTGGTCCATGTGAAGTAAAATGATTTGGATTTTCAGTTTTCTAACAATCCCCAGTGTTTTATCTCTACCTTTGAAATGGAAGGGAAAGATTTCTTAGACTCTCTAGAGCTTCTAGAGATAAAATTGGTTTTATTTTGTTTTCTGTTTTAGGAAATTGATGGAAAATCCCTGCTGCTGATGACAAGAAATGATGTGTTGACAGGACTTTCATTAAAATTGGGTCCTGCCTTGAAAATCTACGAATATCATGTAAAACCGCTGCAGACACAACATTTAAAGAACAACTCCTCATAGTACAGTCAAGTTGGGGCCTTGGACCTCAAATAATAAATGATTAAGTAATTTAGTTTCATGTAATGAAACTTTGTAAACATAGAATACATATATATATATGTATATGTTGAGAATTTAAAACAAAAGAAAACTTTATCCTATTGGATAGAATAGGCAATCCACTGTCCCCGATTCAGTCATCGGGAGCTAGGAGCGCCACCGGAATGCATGGTTTTCCTTTGGGGGGATTATCAATAGAATCATGGAGGGAATTGGGCTCCAATGACAAGACTTGAATGACAAGGCTTGCTTTATATTCATTCCTTCATATGCAATTTCCCCCAAACTCTCAAAAAACAGACAAGAAAACAAACATCTTTGCTTATGGACTTAGAGAGAGATGGAAAAAGAAAAAAATGGGTGGAAGTTTGGGGGGGAGGGAGTGAAAGGAAGACCCCTCTCCAAGTTCCTGCTCCTTGTAGCTTTGTGTTACTTGGATGGAATTGCCAACACCCTTATTTGTAGAGGGTCCTCTACTTGACCTTATTAAGGTTTACATGTGTTGTCATATGTAGTTTGGGTTTTTTTTGTTTGTTTGTTTGTGAGGCAATTGGGGTTAAGTGACTTGCCCAGGGTCACACAGCTAGTAAGTGTTAAATGTCTGAGGCCGGATCTGAACCCAGGTACTCCAGACTCCAGGGCTGGTGCTCTATCCACTGTACCACTTAGCTGCCCCATATGTAGTTTTAAAGGAATGAGCAGACCACATACATATAGCCCATTCCAGAGCTGAAGGCAATGCCAAGAAGTAAAGCACTGCTAAGAAGTAAAGCACTGCTAAGTAGAGTAATCATCGACTTCCAGCTTGTTTTCATGAGCACGTAATAGCATTTTCCATGTAGAGTTGCTTTTAAATAGATTTTCTGCTTTGGAAGAAAATGTTTTCACTTATGCTTTATATTTATAATAACTTGTGTTTTAAAGAACTTTGCAGACAGCTGTAAAAAAGGAAAAAAATACCTTGCTCCTTGCACAGAATTTTTATTCATATATATTATTTTATGGCGTGTGATTTTTTTCAATTGTCTGATGCTTTCCTTATTATGCCTGGTTTGAAAAGTTGCTTTTAAGAGCTTCAAAGAAAAGGGCTTGGTACTTACTCATCTCTGTTCCAAGAGACATTTGTTCAATCTGCTTGTTCCAATGCCCTGTTGAATTAGTGCCCTGTGTCCCTAATAAAGAGTTGCTTTGGTTCATTCCCAATGAATTTTTGCTCTTTCTGCATTATTGTTTCTTCATTTGGGTTATCATCTTCTAGAGACATTTCTTAATATTCAGGTTCTGATGACATTATGCCAAATAAAGTACAGAGGTAGAGTAATTAATTCAATTTATTTCAACTCAACAAACATTTATTAAACTCATATACTCTGTGCTAAGCACTTTATGTTGCTGGGGATATGGATACAAAAAAGGGAGAGCTTAAGGTCAACTATGGGTTATATGGATATTGATTAGTCAAAATTCATATTATCTTTATCCAATATAAAATATAGACAAAATAATTTCAATGCAGGGTAAAAAATTGGAAGAATCTCAAAGGCTTTATTTGGGAAATGACACTTGAACTGAAGTTTGAAGGGAGCTAGGGATTCCAAGAAGAGGTGAGGAGAGAGCGCATTACAGACAAGGAGACTACATTGTACAAAGGCATAAAGGTACAATGTAGAAGGGTAAATGGGGAGAACAGGTAGACCAATTTAGCTGAAGGGGAGTGGTGTGAAATTAATTTAAAAAGATAGGCTGGGGGCAGCTAGGTGGCAGAGTGAATAGAGCACTGGCCCTGGAGTCAGGAGGACCTGAGTTCAAATCTGACCTCAGACACTTAACACTTACTAGCTGTGCGACCCTGGGCAAATCACTTAACCCCAATTGCCTCACAAAAAACAAACAAAAAAAGATAGGCTGCAGGGGCTGCTAGGTGGCACAGTGGATAGAGCACTGGCCCTGGATTCAGGAGGACCCGAGTTCAAATCCAGCCTCAGACACTTAACACCTAATGGCTGTGTTACCCTGGGCAAGTCAGTTAACCCTCATTGCCATGAAAAAAAAAAGAAAAAAGAAAAAGATAATCTGTAGCTAAGTTGTGAAAGGCTTTAAATGGCTAAATATGGATAAATTAATCCAGATGGGCAACTAGAAATTTCAAGTCTAAAGAAATTTTCAATGATATGAAATGTGAAGTCATTCTCTCTTGTCCCAGGCTAGTTAATGTCATCACTAAAACCTTGTGTTTTCATTAAGTCATTAATGTCAGTGGAGGCATTTTGACTGGAAAACATGGAGGCTGAAGGCCGGGAATAACAATCTAAGCAATTCAAAAAAGGAAATTAGTAATGTGTGTATCTGTGTTCTAATCCTAAAGTCATTCTTAAGATGCCAAATGGTTAAATGGAAAGAGTATTGAATTTGGAATCATGGAATATTAGTTCAAATTCCAACTCTACTACCTATTACACAGTGGAGTCACTTTCCTCTCTTCACCCTGGTTTCTAATCTATAAAACGAAAGGGATTGAACCAAGATGACTATAAAGATCCCTTCCAGCTCTGTCTCTCTGAGCCTGGGATAAATGAGGATTTCTTGACTACCTCTTATGTGCAGAGGATTCTGCTGGGGTAGGGAAGGCCCAAAAGTCTGGAGACCGGAAGTGCTCGGTTCCTTTTTTTTTTTTTTTTTTTTTTTTTTAGTGAGGCAATTGGGGTTAAGTGACTTGCCCAGGGTCACACAGCTAGTAAGGGTTAAGTGTCTGAGGCCGGATTTGAACTCAGGTACTCCTGACTCCAGGGCCGGTGCTCTATCCACTGCGCCACCTAGCTGCCCCTCAGTTCTTTTTCTTAAGGAACACACAGTATAGAGAAATGAGACTAAACAGATAAAAAGCTCCAATGAGTGATGCAAACAAGAGTTGGAAGGAACCTCAGTGGCCATTAAGTCCAACCTGCACCTAAAATAAAACCTCACTACAATTATCCCCATCTAGCCTTTACCTAGAGGCCCCCAATGAGAGGAGACCCATCACCTCCTCTGACAGCCCATTCTTCTTTGGAACATCTCTGGTTAAGAAGTTTTTCCTGACTAAAGTTTCTTCTTTGCAGCTTCTATCCATTGCTTTTCTCCCCTCTGTAGCCAAATAGAACAAAGCTAACCCTTCTTAGACTCCCCAAAGGGCAAAGATCAATTTAAGACTGAAGTGACTAGAGAAAGCTTAATTGAGGAGGTTCTATAAGATGGAAAGTGAAATACCTTCCTTGAGGAACTAACAATCTCTCCAAAAGAGTTTTCCATCAGCAAAATGGGGAGAAGAATTCTTGTCTTTCCTGATTCACTAGGGATGTCGTGAGGTCCAAAAGAAGAGATTACTTGAGTTCACCTCTACTGTATTGCTATATTCTTATCTATGTTTGGTGGTTCTTTCCTTCAGCTGTTGTACTGCCATAACACAGTAGTTGTTAACAGTATTCATTAGTCACTATCTCATGCTCACACTCACATTCATTTTCTCTAAAACTCCTTAGTATTGACATTGGAACCCTTGTTTAGTGAGTCTAAACCAATCCAATGCAAACCAAGAAGTACTGATTAAGTGCTTACTTAAGGAGAAAGGCAACTTGACATATTAGATAGAGAACCAGCCTCGAAGTCAAGAAAATAGGTGTTGAAGTCCTTCTTCTGACACACTCCAGTTCTGTGATCCTGGGTAAGCCCTTTGAACTGTCAGCACTTTGGACATTGCCTAAGATAATGCCAGTCAGCCAATAAACATTAAGTGTCCATTATGTGCCAGGCACTGTGCTAAGTACTGGGATTACCAGGAAAGGCAAAATGATCATTTCTGCCCTCAAAGAGCTCACAATCTATTGGAGGAAGCAACATGCAAATAACAATGTACAAGCAAGCTATCTACAGGATAAATAGGCAACAATCAACAGAGAAAAGTACTAGAATTGGGAGACATTGGGAAAGGCTTTCCCACAGCAGGTAGGATTTTTAGGTGAAAGCCAGGGAAGCCCAGAGGAGGAGATGAGAAAAGCAAACTCTTCTCCATCCATGGGAAGAGTTGCCAGGAGTTCCCTTCCATGGTGAAATTCTCTGGAATTGATTTCTTCCCCTACCCCCTCAAAATGCATAAAACACTTGGGATACGATGATAAAATAAAAAAAAAAATAGTTCCTGCCCTCAAATAGTTTCTATTCTATTGTTTAAGTTAACTAATCAAAACACAATGGCTATCCTAGTTGCACAGGAAGTGCCCTCAATAAGCATTTGATGTGAAATGAAGGAAAGTAATTTTGGACTGACTGGTTTAAAAGAAAACAGAAAGAAGATTGATGCAACTTCTCCGGTCTCTTGTGAAGCCTTTCCAGCAGAGTCTTTCCTAAGAGAAGCAAAAAACTCAGAGACAGAAGGTAAGTCCTTACGACATTGAATTATGGCCTGATACAAGCAGGCTCTGTATACTCCAGGGAGCCTTCAGAATGCCACATTGGACAATAATTAAAAGCTGTCTTCACTGTGACTTTACCAGGGGAAAAACACCGTGATCAGAACAGGCCACGAAGGATGGCTGATGTTTGAAATGTGTCCCGGGCGGCTCTCATTACCAGACAGCTGCAGAAATTGGCCAAGTCTGATTTCTTTTTCATCTCACATTGAACTTTAAATAAATTTATGAGGCCTGGCTCTGCACCTTGAAGAAATGAAGCCGTACAAGAAAAGGTAGTGGTGATGGAAGCAGGTTGGGCATATCCTTTGGTCAAAATATCTTCTGTGGAGATGGCTTGGTGAGGAACTGCTTAATATTTGGAGCCTTGCACAATGACTTGGTGAATTCATCTACAGCAAGAGACAAGCAGCATGGTATACTGGAGGTAGCAAAGAACTTGGAATTAGGAGGACCCGGATTTGGATCCTGCCTTAGGTACCTATTGGCTGTGTGATCCTGGGCAAGTCACTTCACTTCAATTTCTTTGTCAAATAGGAGTAATAATAACATTTATGTCAGGGTTGTTATAGGGATCCAATGAAATTATATATTTAAAGTGATTGGCAAATATGAAAGCAATATATAAATATTAGTATAAGCCCTTTTATAATATGAAAGTTAAATATTATACAATAGATGTATCATATGGAAGTTAGATCCTGGCACAAAGATGGGGGCCTCAGCCATGGGGGAAACAAAAACTTGGATTATTGGGTTAGAATGCATGGTAAACTAATGAGCAAGATGGATTTAAGTAATTGCTGTCTAGTTTGCTATATGTTTCTGGGTTCTATTCTCATTGCCCATCTTTAGTGAGTCAAGCGCCTTTGTTTTGTTGTTTTTGCACTGAGTTTCAGAGTTTGCCATCAGGGATATACAGCAGAATTTCCATCATGTTAGATTAGATTTCTTTAATAACTTTGAAGAAATTTAATTTGCCAAAGTCCTCAGGACTTCGGAGGGTCAGACATGAAGAATAGTTCTTGGTAATTCATCATCAGCATTAAAGAGGATATATCAAATGGGGATCTGTAGAGGTCAATACCTGGCCCAGAGCTATTGAGTATTTTCAATCATGAGTTGCATGGTAATAATAACACCAACACTAAGAACAAGAACAATAAGGCACTCCATAGGTTACATCCACATGACCTCAACTAACTACACCAATAAAGAAGTGATGGTAGAAAAAACGTCTGAGTCATGAAGATGTTTATAGAAATGGAGGGGTTTATGAGGGTAACAGAGAATCAGGTCATTCCACCAGAAATTACAAATGGATTAGACTTTAAAAGCCAGAATTTACTGATCAATGCAGATTATACAACAAAGTGGTGGAAACTATGCAAAATATCATTTCATGTTTTACTGGCTAGCTACCTAGGAAGATGCAATCAGGTGGCCAGAATTAGAAGGCTGAAGTTCTCTATCCTTCATATAATGGCTATATGTTAACAGACAACATATCCTCATGTTACAAATTCAACCCCCCAAATATCTCGGACATAGCCTTACTATGTGTTGTTGCCTTTGAGTCATTCACCTCTGTGGACCATTTTCTCATCTGTAAAATGAGGGGGTTAGACTAAAAGAAACACAAAAGTTGCTTTCAACTCTATATCTAGACTGTGATCAAGAAGAATTCATTGACTATCTTCCTCTGTGCAATAAATGCTGGAAGGCAGGGGGCATAGTGACTGAAGACGTGGTTTTAAAACCAGAAAGACTTTTGTTCAAGTCTTTCCTCCGATATACAGTGGCTCTGTCACTGGGCAGGTCACCTTATTTCCCAATGTTCTAAACAGCTCTCTGAGACTCCAACTTGCCAACCTACATTGGTAGGGAGGGTTTTCTCACCCAGGGAGTTCCCTGTATCAATGAAATGACAGGTCTGATCACTATCCCTATTGCTAATCAATAAATAGAATGTTTTGGGATCAGAACATCATGACAGACAGCCCTGTTGCCCCCAACTCCCCAGGCAGAACATTTGATCCATCAAAATATAAGAATAAATGAATTTACTCTCTACTTGGGAGTCATCTTCTTACCAAGTTGTCTCACAAATGTTGTGCTAAGTGCTGGGTTTACAAATACAAAAAAAAAGTCAATCCTTCCCTTCAAGGAGCTTAATGGACTGGGAGGGAGAGTTTGGTCTGGAAAGTTACTGGCATGATGAATGAAGCCACAGGGGAGTCTTGACTGACTTGCCTCTTCCAGAAGCAACAACAGAGCTGATTTGACCACAGTTATAGATCTGGAAGCAGGGCAGTAAGGGGAAACTCCAGGTGAGCAAGAAGGTGGCCAGGGATGGAAGCACTGATGAGGCCTGCTTGAGAGATGAGCCAGGAGGGACAGTCATCAATCAGGGCAGGGGAAGGTGGATCAAGGGCAAAGGATCTGAAAATGGAAAAGTTAAAAAAAACCCTCCAAGGCATGAGAGAGATCATTAGGCAGAATACTTATGATCACCAAACTCTATAGAATGAAAAGGTTTCAAAATGGAGCCTCTTGGCAGGAAGCCTTTCCCATCCTGTTACGGGCTGATCATCATCATTGGGTTTTGTACATCCCTCACGACGTGAGTTTTTTCTCCCTATTAGGATGCAAGCTCCTTCCGGTCTGGGCTGTTTTCACATTTTCTTTGTATCCTTGGTGCTTATTTAGCACAGTGTGTGGCACGAAACAAGGACTTAAATGTTTGTTGTTTTTTTGATTGAAGTAATTAACACTATATGGGAACAGGATGAGGTAAGTACATGTCCTCCCTGTCATCCTGTTGTTTGAATTGTTCCACGTTTACTTTCAGTGAATCTATGCCTAAATCACAATATTCTTATTCAATTACAAAAAAGCAGCCATTTTATCCACCTGTATAAAAGTCCAAGAGGTAGGTAAGTTGTGAAGTGAATAGAGTGCTGGCTCTGGGGTCAGAAACATCTCAGTTTCAAGCTGGAATCAGACACTTATTAGTTGTGTGACCCTAGGCAAGTCACTTAAACGTTTGCCTCAGTTTCCTCATATATAAAATGAGCTGGAGAAAAAACGACAAACATTCTAGTATCTTTGCCAAGAAAACCCCAAATGGGGTCATGAAGAGTCGGATGAGAGTGAAACAACTGAAGAACAATAAGAGTCTTAAAAAACTCTAAATATGCAAGCAATAATATGAAGATAGCAACTTGTTCCAGTACTGAATTAAATTTCTGTCTGAATACAATATAATGGAATCAGGAATGGTTGGAGAGTTGAAATCAGAGACTTAATTGTTCAAAATGAACATGGTGAGAAGTCTCCAGTAGAGGACCCAGGGGTCCTTCCTTGACCCTGTGCTGTTTAACATTTTTATCAATGTATCTTGAACAAAAGGGATAAATGCCATGGTCATTAAGTTCACAGATGGCAAACAGCTGGAAGGAATAGCCAACACACTGGAAAACAGTTGGGATTCCAAAGGATCTTAACGGGTTAGATCAGAACCTGTGGCTAAATTGAATGAGATAAAATCTGTTTGGGATAAATGTCAAGTCCTACACTTGGGTACAAGAAAAAATCAGCTTCATTGGTACAAGAGGACAGACATGGTTATGTGGCCTAGGGGAGGCAAGAGAATTCAGTTTGTCTGAAAAAGATCTGGGGTTTTCAGTGGACTGTCAGCTCAATAAGGGTCATCAACGTGATGTGGCAGCTTGAAAGCTCATGTGATTAGGAGAGACCACCTCTAGGTAGAGTGACATGGTTGTGCCACTACACTGTGCCCTAGACTGACCTCATCTATTGTGTTCAGTTTGGGAGCCACAGTTTAGCTTTGATAAGCTATAGAGTAACCAGAGGAAGTCATCCAGGATGGTGAAACAAGTCATATCAGGATCAGCTAAAGGAACAAGGAGATACATTTGCTGTCTTATAAATATATGAAGAGGGGGGCAGCTAGGTGGTGCAGTGGATAGAGCACCAGCCCTGGATTCAGGAGGACCTGAATTCAAGTCCAGCATCAGACACTTGACACTTGCTAGCTGCGTGACCCTGGGCAAGTCACTTAACCCTCATTGCCCCACAAAAAAAAAAAGAAAAGAAAAAAAGGAAAAGAAAAGAAAATACACAAAGAACTGTCATGTAGAAGAAAGATTATATTTACTCTGTTTAGCCCAAGAAGACAGAACCAGGAGCAATGGGGATAATTTGCAAAGAGGGAAATTTAGAAATTTAGAAATTTATCTTTAATATCTTTATCTTGATTTCAAGAAAAACTTCCTAACAATTAGAAATGTCCAAAAGTTGGACTGCCTCAAGATGTGTGGGTTCATCTTTATGGGAAGTCTTCAAGCAGAAATTGGATAACCACTTGTTGAGTCTATCAGGGATTCCCTTCATGGACAGGTGGGGTCCCTTCTACCTTGAGATTCTGAAATTATAATCATTATTATTTTCATAATTTCATGGTATCTTTCATATACATGTTATTTGGATTTACTAAGTATAAAATTCTTAACATATGTCAAATAAATATAGAGACAGAAAGCTTCAAACTTGAATCAGGGAGTCACACTGAACCAATGGCTAATGACAATATTTACACATGCCTTGACCTCCTCAAGGCAAGACACACTGAAGGAAGGATGTGGCTGAGTGCATCGAAACCTACTCACATCTTGAAATCAAAGCTGAATGGGAAGGACATGTTTAAAGCAATTAACACCTACGCAATACTCCATTTAATGTACGCTTAAAGGACTATAAAACAAACTATAACAAATTTAGAAAGTATCCCAACAAAAGCTTTTGTAACATTAACAAAACATAGGGGCCATTACAGTAAGGCAGCTAAAGGAAGATTAACACTTTGTCACCACAAAGGAAGAGGATAATTTATAGACAGTGTCAGAACATGTTGAAAAAGGTTTTAAAAAACCTACAGAAATACTTTTGGAATAAGCAGACATTATTCCTTCATTAACCAACAGTTAAGGCTAATGATAGGTAAATGCCCTCAGATTTGTCCAATGGGATATGAGAAATTGCCAAGATCCAAGAATAGAATCAAAAGGCCCTCCATGGGAGATATCTGCATGAATTGAGCCTACATTATGTCAGCAAAGAAGCATCAAACAAAGCCTGAAGCATGCAGGTTCATTGGTGAAAATGGGGAGATTTGTAATGGCAAATCAGGATTTAGTTATTGACATAAGAAATTATACAAGGTTATCTTTAAGAAGTCTGGACTCAATGATCTATGTAACTTGTGTATGCAAGACATCACTGCAGGCTGTAAGAAATTACCACTTACCTAATAAGCCATGATCTGATGACTAGTCAGTCATGCATCAGAAGTTTGTAATTTTTGTGGACTATCAGATGACAAATTCCCGTGCTTCAAACACAGACTTCAAAATATCCTAAATCAATAGTCTCAAACTCAAATAGAAATAGGGGCCACAATAAAAATCCTCATGGGCTTCATATTGACTTAGTTTTAAAATCTGAAATATCTATGTTTTATTGTATATTTATTAATTTTGTTAAATATTTCCCAAATTACATTTTAATCTAGTTCTGGCAGCATGAGTGTTACCCACAGGCCATCCATTTGACATATGGCTGTCCTAGAAAAATCAACCAACTGGAATTGGATCATTATCACAGAATTAGTGCCTACAATAAATAACCTGGATATAACATGCATCCACAAATAGGTAAGAACAGTATTTTAAAACAGATGTCTCCATCCCAAATACGTGTAATCTCCAAGCTATGAGGAATAAAAAGCCTTTGAAATGTAGAGAACTAGTGAAGGAGATCACATTCATGCAGGAACAGAATGAAAGTTATATCATGGTTGTTGTCCATGTGTTACTGGAGTTACAGCAAAGATGTATTGGTGAGCATACAGAGAATGAACCTACATTCTCAGGCTTTTAGTCAGTCAACAAGCATTGACTAAATCCTTTCATTGTGCTAAGTCCCAGGGATAAAAATGATGGGCAAAAAACCCAGTCCCTGACCTGAAGGAACTCACATTCTAATGGAGGAGAGAATAAATAACTGCATACAAGATCTATCCATCTCTTCTCTCTCTCTTCTCTCTCTCTCCCTCCCTCCCTCCATCTCTCCCTCTCTCACAATACTGATACATGTATATATAAATAATATGGATCTTTTGATATAAATAAGTATATATATATATACATAGAGAGGGATCTATAGCGATATTGGTCTAGATCTATATAGAGTTAGAATAGGTCTTGTATGTAGTTATTTCCATGTTATCTATATGTAGATATAGATCTATCTATCTATCCATCTATCCATCTATCCATCCATCCATCTATCCATCCATCCATCTATCCATCTATCCATCCATCTATCCATCTAGGAAGTACATGAAAGCAAATTTGAAAAGGGAGGCATTAGCAGCTGGAAGGACCAGGGAAGGTTAGTTGAGACTTAAAGGAAGCCTGAGAAAATGAGAAGCAAAGGTGAGGAGGCAGAAGATTTCAGGCAGGGGATAGCCACAGCAGAGGCACAGAGGCAAGAGACAGTATCATGCATGAGGAATTGCAAGTAGGTCAGTGAAACTGGATTGTAGAGTGTGTGGACAGAAAGAAAAAGTGAATAAGCATTTACATAGCACCTACTATGCACCTGTGTTAAGTGCTTTTTACAAATATTTGATCTTAACAACCCTCTGAGGTAGGTGCTATTGTTTTCCCCATTCACAATTGAGGAAACTGAGGCAAACAGTGGTTAAAGTGACATGTCCAGGGTCATGAAACTAATAAGTGTCTGAAAGCTGGATTTGAACTCAGGTCTTCCTGACTCCAGGCACTATATCTTCTGGATCACCAGCTGCCTCTATGGAGGGAGTAAATAGAAGACTTCAGAGTTGGTCCTTGTGGTAATAAGGAGATACTGTAGTTTACTGAGTAGGGGGATGATATGGTCAAACCTACACTTCAGAAAAAATGGATTTGACAGCTGAGTAGATAGATCAGGCAGCTGAGTCTCAGTTTTCTCAACTACAAAATAGGGGGAGGGGATTATAATAGCACTTATCTTCCAGAGTTATTGGGAAGATTGGTGAAATATTTGTAAAAAAGAGCACTCAACACAATGCCTGGGAGCTAGGTAACACAGTGGGTAGAGAGTTACACCTGGAGTCAGGAAAACTCGAGTTCAAATCCAACCTTTTCTATACTTAACTAGCTGTGTGACCCTGGGCAAGTCACTTAACCTCTGCCTCAATTTTCTCATCTGTAAAGTGAGGATAATAACAGTGCCAACCTCCCTAGTTTGTTATGAAGATCAAATGAGATAATTGTAAAGTGCACTACAGAGTAGGCACTGTGTGATTAGTAGTTAGCTATCATTATTATTATCTGAAAGGACTTGGGTTCCCTGAACAGCAGCAGGGAAATCCAGGAAGAGCTTGGAGGTAAAAATGATGAGTTCTGTTTTAGATCTGTTGAATTTGAGATGACTTTGGAACATCCAGTTTGAGATATTCAAAAGGCAGTTGGCGATGAGAAACTGTAGTTCAGTGGGAAGACTAGGGCTGGATATAGAGATGTGTAAATCAACTCCATAAAGATGATACCTAAGCCCAGGTGAGTGTATGATATCACCAAGTAATAGAGAAAAGTGTGAAAAGAGAAGAGGGCACTGGACAGGGCCTTGGAGGGCATCTATGATGAGTGGGCCCAGCATGGATAAAGAGCCAGCAAAAGAGACTGAGAAAGCGTGATCAGAGATCAGAGAAACCAGGGGAAAAAACATGTCCCAAAAACTCAGAGAGGAGTGGCAGCTAGGTTGCGCAGTGGATAGAGCACCAGCCCTGGAGTCAGGAGTACCTGAGTTCAAATCCAGTCTCAGACACTTAACACTTACTAACTGTGTGACCCTGGGCAAGTCACTTAACCCTAATTGCCTCACTAAAAAAAAAAAAAAAAAAAAAACTCAGAGAGGAGAGAATAACTAAGAGAAACAAGGGAGCCAAAGGATCAAACATTTCAGACGTCAAGAAGGATCAGAATGGAGTAAAGGCTGTTACATCTGACATTTCAGCGATCCTTGGTAATCATGGAAGTCAAACTGGGAAGGATCTAGATGAGAGCAGTTACTCCAGTTTACTCAGCTATAAAATGAGAGTGTTTGACTTGCTAATAATAATAACTATAGTACCATAGATCAGAGAACATTAAATATAAGAATAATGGCAGGACGGTGACTTGTTCCAGGACAGAATCTTTCTAAATGCTATCAAAGAAAAAGAGAATAAGATGATAATGATAGTAACAGTAATAATCAGTAATAATCTCTCAAAATATGGCCTGTGGGAAGGAATAAAAGTCATGTGAGAATAGGAATGAATGAATAAATTTTATCATTTAAAATAATATCTAGCATTAATATAATGTTTTAAGGTCTGTAAAGTGGTGTGTATATATATGTATATATATGTAAATTTGATTAATTAATGAACAAATAAAAACAATTTATTAAGCACTTACTATGTGTTAAGCTATAGAGATAAAACATAAAAGCAAAGACAGTTCGTGCCTTCAAGGATTTCATATTCTAATGGAGAAGACTATACATATAGGGGAAAGTTGCCTAAGAAGGGGCGCTTTGGTCCAGAAAATTACAGGGATAATGTAAAGGGTTATAGTGAAATAGACTGACAAAGCCTGTCCAGGAACAATGGCAGACTTGATTCGATCATGGTTCATGGATCCAGAACTGGAGAGTGTACAGAGGTTGCAGGTGGGAAGAAAGGCAGTTGGCAAAACTGACATCCCAACGCTTTAATTCACTTAGAACAATCAAATCTTTTACCCAACCAAGCCATAGTTTGCCAAACGATCAACAGAAAGGAATGTAAATAGAGTATTGACTTGTCCTAGGATGATTTCTGTCTGATCTTCATCAATCACAAAGGTGAGAAGAATGTAATAATAATAATGACATGCTTAAATTTAGCAAAGCATTTTATATACATTGTCTCATGATGATCAGTTAAGTAGTGTGGTGGGACTAAATTATACCTAGGAGTCAGAACTGATGTTCTGACTGTTCCAATCACTAGCTGTGTGACTTTGGGCAAACCTTGTTAGATTTCCATTTTTCTCTGCTGTAAAATGAGTTTGGCTGGTTAATAATAATAATTACTGAAATATATGCTTTTCCTACATAATCCCTAAACACTGAGAAATAACTACTATAAATATTCTAGTTCCCATTTTATAATGAGGGAACTGAAGCTCTGAGACATGAAGGGGCCTAAACCAGGGTCCTCCTCCCACTAATGTCTAAGGGAGGATTCAATTATGGTCTTCTTGACTCCACGTCTGGTGCTCAATCCACCACAGAGACGTGCTGGCCCCAGAGGGATTGCTTAGATTCTCTTCAGTTCAAGTCGAATAAGCAAGTATTTAGCAAGCACTTAACTATGTGCCAGGAACTCTACTAAAGACCAGGGATACAAAGAGAAATAAACACAATTTCCACAACCTGAAGGAAAACATATTATAATAGGGGAGAAAACAGGCAAACAACTATTTACATTTAAAATATCCCTCTGCCTATCACCTATCTATCCATCTAGATGAAATATAATATATAGATCTGTACATTATATATCTTTAGAGGGAAATATTCATACATGTTCATGTATAGTATGAAAGATATGCAACTATCTCTTTCCTATATATCATGTATGTATATAGTTTAATGCATATGTATATGTATACATATGTGTGTATATATATCTGAAGTTACCTCTAACTTAATTGCATGTTTATACATGTAGTATCTAATATGAAAGATACACATTTATATCATATATATCTTGTCTGTACATAGTGGAATGCATACATCAATATATACATTTATATACGTGTGTGTTTATACATCTTGGATACATCTAACTTAATCTGTGTTTATATATGTATATATAATATCTCATATGAAAGAGATGCTATCTTTTCTACACATAGTATGTCTATCTTGTATGTAATAGTTGAATACCTGTATATGCATATATAAATGTATATATGTGCACATGAGTACATATACATACACAACTGAGATTACCTCTATTTTTGTGTGAATATATATTCACATATATGCATACATGTATTGTGCACATTATCTATTGAACTATCTACATATGCATAGGAAGGAGCTAGCACTGGAAGTTTGAGTGAGACCCAGAAAGGCCTCCTTTGCACGGGGTAGAAATTGAGCTAAATCTTAATTGGAAGTCAGGAGATAGAGACGAGGAGGTAGATCATTCCAGGCATGGGGGCACATCTAGTGGAAAATCACAAAGTCAAATGATACAAGTGTCCTGTCCAAGGAAAAGCAAGACAGCCAGTGTTGCTGGCTTGTATAATACATGGAAGAGAGTAAAGCTCCGATATTTTATACTTCTATGAAGTACTTTTCCCAGAGCTGATTTCTTTGGTTCGGTGATACCGCTGTTGGAAGCTTGTCATGTCTGTTTCTGAACAGAGCTCAGAGGGAGGAAGGAAGGTGGGAACGAGCAATGTGACCGCTCATGAGGCACCACTTAATGCCTCCCCTGGAGTTTTTTAGGTGATTAAATAGCTCAGGTTCTCTTTTTGGATTAATTTAATCTTCCTGGAGGTACCAGAAGTTGAAAAATAATTTAGGAAGCGCTGAGGCAGAGCAGAAATCAGGGGAAGTTTTCATTCTGTCTCTATGTCTAGAGCACCCAGCATAGTACCTCACCCAGAATACCAGCTTAGTCAGTGCTTGCTGAACTGAGCTGAACTGAATTGAATTGAAATGTACTTGATAACTATGGTCAGCCTCGGATTGTGCTGATTCCTGGAGTCTTTGGAAACTTGTCAAACCCCAGATGGAAGAGTTATAGTCATACCCCATGGGGGAAGGGAAAGAAATACACATTTACATAGCTCCTATTATGTGTCAGGTACTGTGCTAAGCTCTTTATAATTATTATCTCATTTAATCCTCTCAACAAGCCTACAAGGTAGATTCTGTTATTATCCTACTTCACAGTTGAGGAAACTAAGGCAAACAGAAGTTAAGTGGCTTACCCACAGCTAGTAAGTGTCTGAGGGTGGATTTGAATTCACCTCTTCCCAATGCTCATTCTCCTGTACCACCTAGCTGCCTCCGAACAGTGAAAACATAAACCAGGAGTATGAGCAGGTGAAGATCCCCCTTAATGCTAATGTTTTTCCTCTGCAATTATCTCCAATTTATCCTATATATATCCTGTTTGCAAGTTGTCTTCAGACACTTGACACTTACTAGCTGTGCAACCCTGAGCAAGTTACTTAACCAAAATTGACTCAAAAACATCTGGGGCCAACTCCAGTCATCCTGATCTATATCTTGCCACTAGACCCAGATGGCTCTGAAGGAGAGAGTGAGGGTGGTGACTTTGCACCACCCTCCCTCACTTAAATCCAATTCACTGAAAGTATTGACATCAGCTCCCGAGGTCATGGTACTCTTTGAGAATGAAGGACAAACAACAACATCCCCAATGCTTAGTACAGAGCCTTTCATATAGTAGGTGTGTAATAAATGCCTGCTCACTTGATAATGTTGGAAAAGAAGGATGGTGTCACACTGTGAAAGGTCTTAAAAGCAAAACAGAAGAACTTATATATAATTCTAAAGGAGGAAGGGAGCCACTAGAATGTTTTTTCTGATTTCAGAGAATATGAGGCAAGTGAATAAAGGAACCCAATGGGGTCCATGTTACTTAATCAATGGACTTTCTAGTAATTTGTTTTTCATTGAGCACGGCTGCTGGATTTTGCTTAGAGCCATATGCAGAGATGGGAGACCAGGGCTTTTCTTCAGGGTATGAAATTTAGAAGTTGCTGAAAATACTTGCAGCCTTTTTAGGGCAGAAAAATAATAGAGCTTTGTTAACAAATAGAATTAGTTAAAATAGGAAGCTACCAGATGGACATTTTCCTCCTCCTGACAGCTCTACACTCTACCCTACCTCCATTTCAATGTCCTAAAAAGTTGATTTAGGGCATACTGTGTGTCATCTGCCAGGGGATAGTGTGCATTGCCCCCAGGTTCAACAGTTCCTAGCTATGTCTCTGGGCTTGGCTCTGATAAAGTACCAAGGAATTAGAACTGTATGGTCCTAAATATGACCCAAGCACCAACCAGGGTATATCCTTGGTCACTGGGGTGAAAGGTCTTAAGCTTTCTGGAAAATGAGACAAATCCACCAAAGAAACTCCAGCTCAAGGCTATTCACTTCCATTGTCATTATCCATGTGGAAGCATTCAAGTTAAATGTCTTCCCTCAGAGTTAATGGTAGCAAATTCATTCAGCAAATTGCATTTCATTTCCTTTTGGGAAAGCTTGCATTCTCTCTTAATATGCTGGGAAATATGTAATTTGAAAATGCTTTTCCGCAACTGTTCTAATTATAAACAGATTGTGCGGCAGACCCTGTGAAACTCAGCAGGCAACCAGCAGTGTCTGCCTTTAGGAGAATGCATGAGGCACCCAATCCCATCTATCCTGGGAGGCTGTAGGAGGAGTCTGACACCCAAAGGCCAAATGTTCTTGTTAAATTCAACCCAGTCTGGTTGGTTATCAGTTAGCAATAGTGTACCAACTCCTCTGCCAGATGCACTGACTCTTGAATGGAAAATTATGATTAAAACAAAATATTGAAACCTATCAGGCACCTTCTGCATGGGAATAATTTAACCAGGATTATGTTTGGGTCAGGAAAGATGACTCTCTTAGTCACTCACTCACTCATCAACAAATATTTGTTGATTGACTACTATGCACTTTGCAAGACCTGGGGATACAGGAACAAAGAATGAAACAATTCCAACTTGCACATTGCTTATAGTTTATTGTGTGAGACAACTGGGACATGGAGGTTTATATGGAATAAATATAAAGAAAATAAATTGAGATAAATGCAAAGTAGTTAAATGCAAGGTGGTTTGAGAAGGAGGGCTCTGGCAGCCAGGATCAAAAAAGGTTTCAAGTAGAAGGTAGACTTTGAGCTTCATCACAAAGTAAGAAATCCTATGAGGGTAAGGTGAAAACGAAGGGCATTATTCTAGGCAGGGGGGACAGCCAGTGGAAAGGTATAAAGATGGGAGAGATGGAATATGTAACAAATAAAAATAACAGTTTGGCTTATTTGTAGAGTATGGAAGGGGAAGCAAATGTCTAATGATGTTAGAAAGATAGGTTGGGGCAAGGTTTTAAAATCTAAATAAAGAAATTTATGCTTTTTCTTAAAGAAAGGGTTTTTAAAAATAATTTTGTGAATTTGCTTTTTAAAGAAATATATTTGGGGGCAGCTAGGTGGTAGAGTGGATAGAGCACTGGTCCTGGATTCAGGAGGACCTGAGTTCAAATCCGGCCCCAGACACTTGACACCAGCTGTGTGACCCTGGGCAAGTCACTTAACCCCAATTGCCTCAGAAAAAAAGAAAGAAATATATTTGATAATTATATTTTAATATATCATTTCCAAATTGACTTACTTTGCAATCTTATGTATTTTATTTTGTACATTTATAAACATTATTCTGAAAAGTCCATAGATTTCACCAGACTGCCCAGAGTCCATGAAACAGACAAACAAAAAATGTTAAGGACCTTTGTCCTAGAAGAAATAGAAGCTATTGGATTTTCTCTTTTTCAAGAGAGTGACATAGTTAAATCTATGCTTAAGGAAAATTATTTTGACAGCAGTGTATATGATAGACCAGAGCAGAGAGAGATAAGGCAGGGAGATGAATAAGGAGGACATTGCAGTAATCTAAGTAAGAGGTGGTGAGCCCAAACTAAGGTGATAGCTCTGTGAGTAGAGACAAAGAGGTTTGTATGTAAGATATATGTGAAGAATGAAATGGCAATACTTGGCAACTGTTTGAATGTGTGGGGTGAGATGGAGTGAAGAGTCAAAAACAATGATAAGGTTATGAACCTTGGTGATTGGAAGAATGGTGGTGCCTCTGATAGGGAAAAAAAAAGTTTGCGATAGGGATGGGTTTGGGAGGAGTGGTAATGATTTGTTTTGGTTGTGTTGAGTTTGAGATGTCTCATAGACAGTTTGAAATGCCTAATAGGCAATTGGTGATATGGGACTAAAGCTCCAGGGAGAGACTGAGATTCAATAGATAGATCTGGGAGCCATTTGTATGAAAATGATGATAAAACCCATGGGAGCTAATGAGATCACCAGAAGAAAGTGCAGAGAGAAGAGTAGAGCCCTAAGACAGAACCTTGGAGAGCACCCACGGTTACTGGGCAATATGTATGGACGACTGATTGTCCAGCAAAGTAGGCTAAGAAGGAATAGTTTTTCATGTAGGAGGAGAGCCAGGAGAAAATAGTGTTACAAAAGCCCAGAGAGGAGAGACTATCCAGAAAGAGGACATGATCTTTAGTGTCAAATTCAGCAGAGAAGGAAGAAAAGATAAGGACTGGGAGTCCATGGGGAGAGCCACCGGATTAGGTAATTGAAAGATAACCAGCAACTTTGGAAAGAACAGTCACAAATGGATAAGGTCAGAAGCCAAGCTGAGGAGTGAGTGAGATGACAGAGAGGAAGTAGCAACAGAGAACAGTTTTTTTCTAAGAGTTTGAGGAAGAAAGATGTATTATGTGCATGATGAAATGGCAGGGTCCAGTAAGGTTTTTGTTGTTTTTTGATGGAAGAGACTAAGGCATGTTTAAAGTCAGTTGAGAAGATACCAGTAGGTAGGGAGAGACTGAAAATTTGAGGTGAGGGGGAATATGATTCAGGTTGCAATTTGCTGTATCAGATAAGAGTGGATTAACCAAGTAAATGTATGGGGGGGGGGGTTGGCCTTGTAAGGACAGTGGCCTCTTTGTAAAAATTGGAGTAAAGGAGGAGAGGGTGGGAAACAATGGTAAGGCGTTTTGAGACCAAGAGGAGGGGAGAAGCAGAAACTCACATCAAATGGCCTTAATTTTCTCAGTAAAGAAATGAGGAAAGAGGCAATTGTGGAAGGCTTGAGGAGAAAAAGTAGGTTTGGAAACCTTTTGTTGGAAGTGAAGTAGGAAATCAATTAGGGAAGATTATATGAATTGCCTTGCTGCGCGGGGGTCTTGTTGAAGTTGGATGACCTCAATTTATAACCTACTAGTCAGCAAAGTTTATGACTTGCTCTATTTTAGTTCAATGGATGATGGGAATAATCCAGAGTAATCAACATCCAGGGTATGTCAGTTACAGTGAAAGTTACCATTGCCAGGTATGGGTTGAACTAGATAGCCACTGAGGTCCTTCCTGCTCAGAGAATTTCTGATTCTGGGTTCTGATCCAGCATGCAGATGTGGTAAAATGGATCCCCCATCTCACTGCCCTCCTTTATGAGGCTATTTGCATTCTCTATAAAATTTAACTAAGATCATTATTTCACCAACACTAACCATGAAGATACGGGAATTTGAATGACGATGTACATATTGGCAATAACAAGAACAACAATATCTGGAAAGAAAAATATCCAAGAGAAAGAATCCAGTCACTTGGGTATATGAAAGCAAACAGGGCATTTTTGCTATAATTGTGTTAATATTCATTGACCAACAAACAAGTATTTTTAAGCACCAGTTAGTGATGTGCCAAGTACTCACACTAGATGTTTAAGACACAAAGGAAAAAATGATAGTACTTGCCCTCAAAAGGCTTACATTTTTATCAGACAACACAGCACAAACAAAATAAATAAATATTAGTTATTCATGAAGGAGGGAATGACTGGAGCTGCAGCATTTATTAAGCACCTACTATGTGTCCAGAACTATGCTAAATAGAAAGAAAAGCCAATGTAAAAGTGAAACAGTCCCTATCCTTGAGGACTTTACAATCTAGTTTACGCCAATACATCTCAATGAGCTCTTATAATCCCAGTGATACAGAGACTTGCTCCACTAGATACTGGGAGCAACCCAGGTATAAATAAGTGGGTAGATCTTAGAAAGATGCCTGAAGCTCAGAGGGGTTCAGTGATTGACCAATACTCTATCAATTATGCCAACTTGTCTACCATCTAATAAATTGTAAATAATTTTTTTACAAAGGATCATTTTAAAACTTTTCTTTTGTTGGGGGCCAAATTTAATATGTAGAGAGTTAATTGGGTGTCTCACTGTAATATTGGGGTTCTGAAAATAATGAGGGACCTCTAGGTCCAAAGCTCCCTCCCCTCCGAACTGCCTTTTTAGATATTTCTCCCAGGACAATAAGAAAGGAGCCTAACAGCCTCTTTTCCACAAATGAATCAGATTTTATTAATGGGAATAAAATATACAGCAAAGGTGAAATTAATAAAGTCAAAGACAAGGGAATAGGGAAAAAGGAAAATAGATAATTGCCCTAACTCTAACCAAAACCTATACAATCCCCAATCTTGCTTCCAGTTCAGCTAATTCAAAAGAGCCAGGCTTGTTTATTAACTCACCACAGGGCTGTAGCTTCAATGGGAAACAGCTATGCAACCAGGGCCCACAGGAGAAACTGCCAGAAAAACCTCTCTCTTGTCCGCTCCTGCCAGCTCACCCGATTGGAAAGAGACTCAGCTCTTCTCAATGAGCATTTACTCTCCCTCCCCCAAAAGGGGAGGCCCTTCGAACTGCCAGTGGAGAGTGGTTTCTCCTGTTGACATCAGCAGCAGTCACTCAGTACAGGCCAGGTGTGGCCCATCCCAATCAGTCAGCCAAATTCCATTATTTTACTACACTTTGTATATTTACATGTTTTTTAATTGATATTTGCTAAGTTTTGAATAAATCTTCTTTTTTTAAACCAGCAAATATAAATACAGAATTCTGATAAGGGTTCCTCCTAATCTCTTAGATGCAGTATGATACAGTGGAGAAAGCCTGCCTAGAGGTCAAGAAGATCTAGGGGATCCTGCGCAAGTTACTTACCCTTTCAGTGTCCATATTTCAGCTACCTTCTCCTTTTTTCCCTGGGCTCCCCACCAATTTCTCCCACTTCTGAGTTCCTCATGGAAACTCCATTTTGAGGAATGCCCTAGACCAGCCAGAATTCATTCTGCAGACTTTATCACCATCCCCATCATCCTTTTCAGATCCCTTTTATTTTTATATGTTGTCTTCTCCCATTAGAATGTAAGCTCCTTGAAAAGAGATTGTTTTTCTTTTTGCTTGTGTTTATATCCACAAAACTTAGTTAGCACAGTGCCGGACATATAAGGAAGATTTAATGAATGCTTCATGGCTTGACTTGACTTGCATCCTCTCAGTGCCCCCAGACAACTCTTGACTACTATAAGTTGCAGATTAGATAGAAGTTCTTTTTAGGGAGTTTCTTACACCAAGAAAATCACAGGTTTGACCAAAAAATAATAATAATAAACACCCTGACCCCAGATGACTTTTTTTTAAATGCTGAGTTCAAATTGCTTCACCTGTTTTAGATCAAAGGAGAAAGTAGAAAGGCAGCCCATGTTATCTTCCCTTCACTCCTTAAATTAGGTGGAGAAACTGAGGCACAAAAGTTTATCAAATAATAGGTCACAGAGGAACCTCATTTGCCCTTTAAATGTGCTTTCCCTCCCACTCATTTCTCTAGAGCAGTCAAAATGCTAAGGAAGGACATCACCTAAATGGAAATGGTGGAAGGCTTAGAAAGCAACTTAGACAAATGTAAACCTAACCAATGGCCGAGCCTAAACTTAGCAATTGATGTTTCTGTTTGTCAGGAAAAGAAATGTGTTTAACAGAGACCCTTTGTGAACTCTAGGAGAATTACTCATTGTTTGAATTCCCTTCTGCCTGGGCCCAAGTAAATGCCGTATATCTGATACTCTATTCTTAGACATTTGGACAACTCTACAAACTATACCCATGCAAATAAATTAAAAACTTGTCTTTTCAAGCTCCTGGGAAATACAAAAGGTTATGATCAGTCAAGGAAAATGTGTTGAGCAAAATGTATCTAAGTTTTTATTGGCCCCAAAGCCCCTGGAAAAATTGGTTAAGAAACTTGTTGCATTCCAAATGTATCTTGTCTGCATTCCTTATTAAGGCTCGATGACATCCAAAATGATTTGCGTGGCTACTGGTCCCTTCTCTCTGGTCCCTTTGTGAGTTTGGTAGACACAGGTCAGAAACAAACAATAAAAAATGAAAATAAAAGACGAATGCAATTTCATTCACTAAATTGTGCCATTTGAGCTGAGGCCTGGTTGTTTTAATAATATAGTCTGCTCTCAACTTGCCATTTTGTTACTTATACTGATTGAATTGTGAATGACAGGTTGGCTTCCCCAGCCACCCTGTCCCCCACAATCTTGAAAGCAACTACCCGACCACCAGCTATTGTCTGCCCATAGAATGCAGGTTCATTTTAATATGAGCCTAATCCAGGCAGAAATAAGAATGCAGCTCTTCAAGGAAAAGGGAATGTATTACATTTCAAAGCCAATTACAGCCAGAGTGGTGAAAAGAGCCCGGGGATACAACTTTAAGAGACCTACATTATGAGCCAAGTTTTACCACAATTTGTGTGGCTTTGGGCAACAGGCTTTGCCAGTTATGTTATGGTGAAGATTTGTTTTGCTGTATGGGTTAGACTAGATGGCCTCTGAAGTGTCTTCCAATTCTGAGCTTCTGGGATCATAAAGCTTTATTAAGCACCTACTGTGTCCTAGGTCCACAGTACTAGGCACTGGGGATTCAAGTACAAAGAATAGAACCATTATTGCTCTCATGGAGCTTACACTCTAATGGGGGGGCGAGTACCTATAAAATACAGACAGCATAAGCTGTTGTGGTTCGTCCTTTTGTTTTTGAAGAGGACCCATGACAGCATGGGTGTTGTCTTGACTTGCTCATGAATCGGAATTGGCAGCCTTAACTTCTTCTCTTCCTGAATCATCCAAGTCCACTGGCAAGCCAAAAGCCAAGATCGCTGGTAAAGGCCTAGAGTTCAGTGGATGATCTGGACATCTGTGATGCCTGACCAAGCTCTAAGTGTTCCACAGCACCTCCGTTAGCCTGCTTTCATGGCTGTTGGTACGAATTGTTGTCATCCACCCCTTCTGCGGGGGAAAGTTTTCAGAAGTTCCGGGTGGACATCCCCTTAACTCACAGACAGGTTTGAGGCCTGTCAGTGACCTTTACAATGGGCTAGTCTGTCTGCTGAGATGGTTTTATCAGGGTCTGGTCACTTGTCCATGCTATAGCTTCTTGGAGCCATAAATACGAGTTTGGGTGAATCAGGTGGACACTGAAGATGGATGAGCAGCCCTAAAAAGGGCTTAACAAGCCTTCACACCAAAGGGGATAGTCCTCTCTGAACAAGGGCACAAAGAACTAAGAGGAGCTTGGGAAAGTCTTCATGCAAAAGATGATGCCTAGTATATATCTCAAATGAAGAGAAGGGTTATATCAAGGAGGGAGCACTTTCCAGGTATAGGAGACAGCCAGTGCAAAGGAGATGGAGTATCATGAAGGAAGAACAGAGCATAAACCAGTTTGGCTGGATTGCAGAGATTGGGAAGGGGAACAATATCCAATGAGACTTGAAAGAGAATTTGGGGTCAAGTTATATAGGGATTTCAAAGCTAAACAAAGTAGTTTATACTTTATCCTAAATAGTGTGGGGGGCCAAATTTAATATAGGGAGAGTTAATTGAGTGGCTCGCCATAATATTGGGGTCCCGGAAATAATGAGGGACCTCTAGGTTTAAAGCTCCCTCCCCCTCGAACTGCCTTTTTAGATATTTCTACCAGGCCAATAAGAAAAGCGCCTAACAGCCTCTTTTGCACAAACGAATCAGACTTTATTAATGAGAATAAAATACACAGCAAAGGTGAAATTAATAAAATCAAAGACAAGGGAATAGGGAAAAGAAATACGGATAATCCTCCTAACTCTAACCTAAGTCTATACAATCCCCAAACTCGCTTCCAGTTCAGGTAATTCAAAAGAGTAGGGCTCGTATGTTAACTCACCACCTGGGGTCCATAGCTTCAATGGGAAATAGCTTTGCAATCAGGGCCCGCAGGACAAAACTACTAAAAAAGAACCTCTTTCTCCTAACTCCAGAAAGAGACTGAGCTCCCCTCAGCGAGCATTTACTCACTCTCCCTCCCCCAAAAGGGGAGGCCCTTCCTGCTGACATCAGCAGCATAGTCACTCAGGATAGGCCAGGTGTGGCCCGTCCCAATCAGAGACCAGTTAGGAAACTGTTGTAATGATCTAAGCTAGAGGGAGGGTCTGACCTAAGGTGGCAATTGTGAGAGTGGAGAGAAGGGATCAGATGTTGCGAGGATACAACTGGCAAGAGAAAGACTGCTTCTATGATGACCTATTCTAACTCTAACAGTCTCTGATTTTTATAGTAACCAGGGTTTGGGATTCTCCACACCATGTCTCCCCTCTTTGAGCTCAGATAGTTGAAAGTGACTGGGGGCAGCTAGATGGCGCAGTGGATAGAGCACCGGCCCTGGAGTCAGGAGTACCTGAGTTCAAATCCGGCCTCAGACACTTAACATTTACTAGCTGTGTGACCCTGGGCAAGTCACTTAACCCCAATTGCCTCACTAAAAAAAAATAAAAAAAATAAAAATAAAATTAAAAAAAAAAAGAAAGTGACTGGCAATCACATTTCCCATATATGGTGCCTGAGAGTATCCCAGTAGTCTGGTACCTGGTTCCATTTCTTTCTTGGCTGTGGAGTGGGCTGGAATCTGCCTTTGGGTGTCAAGTTTGGCTTATTAAAGAAACAAGGAGCCTAGATGTGAAAAGGAGTGGGAGGGTAGAAAAGAGTAAATTCTCCACACATACCCATTGTTAATTTTCTCTTTTGGCACCTAGAAAGGAGCTGTGGTTCATGGGTGGATGCCAAGATAGCGGAAAGATTTCAAATGCTGCTAATTGAAAAAAGGCCTCTTCTTTTAATTGTTCAAATGCCTGCAGTTGGTTGGCTTGGAGATATTAAGGGGTTACCAGTTGGATAGCTTTTTATTGAACAATCAATTCAGCAGACGTTTATGGACTACTTCCTTGTGGCAAAGCACTATGCTGGGCATGGAAAGGGCCACAGAGGTGAGAAAAACACAATCTCCACCCTGCAGGAGCTTTCAATCCAATAAGGGGCATGAGCCATAGGTACATATGTATATGGCTTACATACACAATAAAACAGAGTATTGACAGTGTACATGGTGTACACAGGAGGGAAGGGTCATTTCTGGCCAGGAGTGAGGAAGGTACCACAAACGAGGCTGTATTTGAACTGTGTTGTTTTGAAGGATGTTGCAGATTTCAATAAGATTTTTGGAATGCAATATGGTCTATGAGAAAAAGCACAAAACCTAGGGTCAAGAAGTCAACCAGCAAGTCAACAAACATTTTGGAAGTGTTGACTATGTACCAGACACTGTGCTAAGCACTGGGGATCCAAAGAAAATTTTAAAAATCCCTACTCTCAAGAAACTCACAATGTAAGGAGAAGGTTGGGACACAACATGAAAACTATGTACAAACAAGATATATACAGAATATACCGGAGACAATTTCAGAGGGAAAGCACTAGCATTAAGAGGGATCAGGAAAGACCTTGTTTTAAATCCCACCTCCATCACTTACAAGTTCTATGACCATGGGAAATTCATTTAAACAGTCTTCCTGCCTTCATTTCCTTCCTTGTAAAATGAGAACCATATACCTGTAGTACTATGCCTCACTGGTTGTTGTGAGGGTCAAATGTGATGTGTCTGAAGTACTTTGCAAATGATGATCTAAGACAGTTCCAAAGAACTTATGATGAAAAATGCCAAAGAAAGAAGTGATCAAATCTGAATGTAGATCAAGGCATTTTTTTTTACTTTATTTTTCTTGAGTGTGCGTTTTTTTTTTTTTTTGATCTGTGTTTTCTTTTGCAACATGACTGATATGGGAAAATGTTTTTCATGATGGCACATGTAATCTATATCAAATTGCTTGCCTTCTCAAGGGAGGGAGAGAATTTGGAACACAAAATTTTTTAAAAGAATATTCAAAATTGTTATTACATGTAATTGGAAAAAATGAAATATAAGAAAAGATTAAAAAGTCCATTGCAAACCTTAAAGCACCATATAAATGTTGGCTATTATTAACTTATAATAATTATTATTATTTCATTCTTCTTACATAATTATCTTCTTCTTGATTTTTAAAAGGTTCAGATAGAAAATAGTCCTAGGACCAGCAGTTATTCTGCTATTATTCCTTCATATTCATTGATTTGTGATCTGTTTGTTTTTGGTTGTTTGTTGTTGTTGTTGTTGTTGTTGGGTTTTTTTGTGAGGCAATTGGGGTTAAGTGACTTGCCCAGGGTAACACAGCTAGTAAGTGTCAAGTATCTGAGGTCAGGTTTGAACTCGGGTCCTCCTGACTCCAGGGCTGGTGCTCTATCCACTGAGCCACCTAGCTGCCCCTGTGATCTGTTTACCCTGTCCATTATGTGGGTACATGGTTGTCTACAGGTTGTCTCTCCCATTAGAATGTAAGTTCCTCGAGGACATGGACTGGGGGGTTTGCCTTTTTTTGGTATCTCTAGTACTCAGTACAGTGCCTGGTACATAGTCAACGGTTAATAAATGATTGTTGGCTAACTTTTGCACAAGTGGAAAAAATAGCTGCTTTAAAGAATTGAACAAAATGGAAGCTATAAGTTCATTCTCTGTAAGCATGCTCAGTACAACACTAGCAGCCCCATATCCTATCCTGCAGCCTACCAGCTGCAGGCATCTGAACAATTAAAAGAAGCCTGTTTCAATTAGCAGCATTTTAAATCTTCAGGCTATACTGGCATCCAGCCATGTGATTCTGATGTCTGCTCCTAGGTCCATAAAGCTTTATGTTCCATGTTACTTGGAAATAATTATGAATATCTAGCATGACATCCTTTAAAAGTTGTTTTCCTAATTTTGTTGTTGTTGCTGCCACTGCTGCTGCTGCTGCTGTTGTTCCAGGGATTGATAAGGTGTACAGACGTAAGGTACCATATAAGTGGGGAAGCTAGGTGGCACAGGGGATAAAGCACTGGCCTTAGAGTCAGGAGGACCTGGGTTCAAATGTACCTCAGACACTTACTAGCTGTGTGACTCTGGGAAAGCACTTAACCCCAATTGCCTTAAACATCCTGGGCCATCTCCAGTCACCCAGATCTATATCTTGTCACTGGACCCAGATGGCTCTGGAGGACAGAGTGAGGTTGGTGACCTTGCACAGCCTTCCCTCACTTAAATCCAATTCACTGAAAATCATGACATGCCATGGTCCTCTTTGAGAATGCAGGACAAACAACAACCACATAAGCAAAAGTGTGGGAGAAGAAAAGCAAGGGATATATTCAGTAAACAGTGAGCAGACTGGTTTGACCATAAGGTATGCCTAAGAAAATATACTAACATAAGCCTAGAATATCCATTTAGATTGTGGAAGTTGTTGTTCCTCCTTCATTCTTTAAGAATACCAATGACAACAGGAGGGTGATGTTCTGACTTTCAAGTTAATTGGATTTAAGTGAGGCAGAGCTTCTCAAAGTCATCAGCCTCACTTTCTCCTATGGACTTATCATATTCCAGTGGAACACAAAGGTCAAGATGACTGGTGATGACCCAGCAGATTGTGGAGACCTTTAAATGTAAGACTAAGGAATTTGGACTTTATCAATAGGTAATAGGGAGCTAGTGAAGATTTTTAAGGTGAATGGAATGATCAAACCAGTGTATTGGGGAGATTAATTTGGTAGCATTCAGAGGAAAGATTACAGTAGAAATAGTCTGAAAACTGGAAGACTGGTAGGAAACTGTTGAAATGGCATCACTGAGAGAATAATAAAGCATGGTGGTAGTTGGAATGGAAAGGAGAGGAAGAATGTGAGAGATACTTTAGAGAGAATTGATGGAACAAATATTCAAGCCAGTGAACACCTACTGTGTTATTCACCTCTGCTAGAGAAAGAAAAAGAAGAAATGAGTTTAAAATGTATCAACATGAGATTTAAAGAAAGGTTGCTGCTTCATTTTGCTTTGACCCCTAGACAAGAGACTGAATTACTTAGAAGGGTAGATGAATTTTCCTCCCTGTAGTTATTTAAAAGAAAATTAAATCTCAGGATATTGATAAGACTGTTGGTTGTAGAGTTTAGAGGACCTTGTTTTAAATCCTGGCTCTGCTACTTACTCTCTTTGTGACCTTGAAAAAGTCATTTATTCTTCTTTTGGCCTCAGATTTTCCTGAAAGAAAGTAAGTTCTCCTCCCCACACCTGTTAGTGCCCTTCCTCCCAAACAAATTTGTATTTAATTACTTCATGTGCATATGTATTTATGTATACATGTATATATATATAATATCATTATTATCTTAATATCTATGCTATATGTATTTTATATGTACTTTGCCAAATTACAAGCTAAGCTCATTTCAAGTAGGGTTTATTTCATTCTTCATATTTGTATCCCCAAGGCCCATTCAGCACAGTGCCCAACACATAGTAGGTATATATGAGTACTTGTTGATTAAAAGATGAATTGATTGTTTCATTTCTGTCTTCATATTCTTAATATTTGACACGTAGTAAGTGCTTAATATGTACTTGATGGAATGATCTGTAAAAGGAGTTCAGTCAGATTTGATTGATTGACCTCTGAGGTCCTTTCAAGCTCTAGATGAAGACCAAGGAGTTCAGTCAGATTTGATTGACCTCTGAGGTCCTTTCAAGCTCTAGATGAAGACCAAGGAGTTCAGTCAGATTTGATTGACCTCTGAGGTCCTTTCAAGCTCTAGATGAAGACCTTATGATGTACCATGCTTTTAGTGTGGTTCTGCCTTAAGGCAAGGCAAAGGACTATGTGCCCTCTCAACACCCTTTCTTCTATTTCCAGAGTCCTAGTTTTGAATGTGCAATAAGGTATTAGAATATACTCTGATGTGCATTGCCCTTTAGCCCTGCAGGGTTCATGATAACTTAATGGGATTTACCAACTGGAGGTTACCCTTGTCAAGAGGAGAGCTGCTGCTCCCCCCAAATCAATTGAATTGAATTTGACAAGTATTTTATTAAGTGCCTAGTTTTTGCAGAGCACTATGCTTTAGGGTGGGGATGCAGAAAGTATGCCCTCATGAGACTTACAAATAACTATAATCCATTACAATAAATAAGCAATAATATGAGCAATTATCTCTCATGGCTTTGCTTTGCAGACCTTAGAGTTCTGTACAAATTATATCTATCTATTATTATCTGATCCAATTTCCCTTGTTTTGCAGATGAGGAATAAGGGACCAAATTCAGTTACTTCTACTCCCCTAAAAGTGACACATGAGATCAATTCTCATGAGCTTGGAAAAGAAACCTATAAAATGATAGGTTTCTATCAGATATGGAGTCCAAGGACATGAGTTTGAACTCCAGATCTTCTAATTACTACCTGTGTGTCCTTGGGCAAACCACATTATTGTAAATCTAGAGTTGGAAATGACCTCAAAGGGCATCTAATTCATCCCGATTGATTTTACAGAGGAAAAAAATGTAGCCGAGGAGATGTCAGAGATGGGATTTGAACTCACATATTTTGACTCCTTGTCCAGTACCCTTTCCACTCTCCTCTCCCTGTGGGCCCCAGTTTCCACATCTATAACATGAGAATATTGGACTAAAAGATCTCTAAGATTTCATCCTACTTTGAAATCTATGATCCTGTGATCCTGGTGGTAATATTTCCATTCTAAAGGTTGGGTGTGACCCAGGGTTGATACAGAGGAAGTGATGAGAATGGGAGAGTAATAAGACTGTTTATGCCTATATGCAGCTGAGATGAGACAGAAAGGAGCCCTCAGACAACAACACCATGAAGAGATGAGGGTAGCAATAAGGCAAATTTGAGAGGGTCAAGGAACCCAGTGGAAGTTGAGGAAAATGATGAAATTCACTTGTTTGAAAAGAAGCCTGATGATTCTCCAGGGGCATTATTATGGGAGCAGATGTGGCAATGGCTGTGTAAACGAGAATGCAGAGAAAGCATCATCAGAGAGCAGCTGTGGACTCTCCCCATAGCTCAGTCCTAAGGAAAGGAAGCTAAGAAAATAGAAGGGGTCGGAGGGAAAAGCTCACATCTCGCCAATTAAGGCTCATGGGGAGGTGGGGTGGAAGCCAGTATTGTTTCAATACTGAGCCAGTAAATCCTGGCAAAAAAAACTGGAGAAAAGAGGTCCTGAAATGGGGAAAAGAATGGTTTCTGTCTTGACCCTAGAAAGACAAAGGACTCACATGATTTTTTTCTTTTAAAAAAAAGATTTATTGATATTTTTATTACATCATCTCACTGTTGTCTAATAATGATGATGAAAACTAGTATTTATGGACTTCTTAAAGATTTGTAAAAAAATATTACTTCATTTGATCCTACAACAACTTTGGGAGGCAGGTATTATTGTTATTGTTGTTTTTACAGATGAATAAACTGATGCAGACAAAGGTTTAGTGACTTGCTCAGTAACACACAGCTAGTAAGTGTGTGAGGTTGGATTGAAACTCCGGTCTTCCTGACTCTGGGTTCAGTGCTCAGTCCACTGTGCCATTCACATACTCAACACCAAGTTCGATCTTTATAATTACCGAGTTTTTTGGGGTTTTTTTGGTGGGTGTTTTTGGCGATTCTTTCTATTAATATTGTCATGGTCAATGATGTTGATTGTTTTCTAGGTTCTTACTTCAACCTGCATCAGTTTATATGTCTTTCCATGCTCCTTTCTTATTTCTCTCATTTCTTGTGATACAGATCTCTAATCAACACAATGACTCCTCCTCTTCCTCCTCCTCTTCCTCCTCCACTTCAGCTTTCTCTTTCTTCCTCTTCTTCTCTTCTTCCTCTTCTCTCCTATCATTCTCCCTCTTCTTCCCCCTCTACCTTCTCTTCTTCCTCCTTATCTTCCTTTTTCTCCTCCTGCTCTTTCTCCTTTTTCTCCTCCTGTTTTCCCCCTCTCCTTTTACTTCTCCTCTTTTTTCCTCCTCTATCATGACATCAGAAGACCAATGATGAAGCCTGCCTACCTCACTCCTCTTGGCAGAGGTGGACTATAGGCATAGAACAAGAGAGAGTGCATGTGGCCGGTGCCTCAATTTATTTTATTTGTACTCATTTTTTTAAGGAAGGGCTTCTCTTTGAGCAGTGGGAAGGTGAAGGTTGGAAGTGAGGAAAAAAAGAAAGAAAAAACATCAATAAAACATTTAAACTGCAGAAGGAAGCAAAAAGATGTTCCTAAGTGAATACAAACAACAGAGCAATTTTGTGATTACTATGCTAAATTTAATATACACTTTTAAAAAACAAATTGTACATAATGGGGGAAAAAAGGAAAGAGATTTGCAAACCTAAAAAATGAATAAAAAAAATCACAACCAATCCTTTTTTCTGAAAATCTCTAGTTTGAGATGCTAGGCACAACAGGGACTGGCCCATGTTGAAAGGACTAGAGAGGTGAGGGGATCTCTCTTGCTCAAAGAAAGCTAATTTTCCCTGTCTCCTCCTTTTGACAGCAGCTCCCACATGGGATCAGCTTACAGATTGATTGTAATTCTTTGCCTGCCCACCCATCTGCCAGTGCAATGCTGCCGCCACTGGTGTGAAAAGGACAGGTGAAGCATAAAACCTGTTTTTCAGCATATGATTTAATCCTAACTGGGTGGGGGGGAGGGGAGGGGAAGCAAGACAACAACAACAACCAAAAAAAAAAGCCCAAACTTAATACTGTCCATGAAAAGGGGAAAATAGGAATACATCTTTTTGAAATTTCATAGACCAGAGGCCAGACTGCTGCATACATGAGATAAGAAATCAATTAGCTAATTGGAAACCAGTTGCAATTATTTTTTCCCTAAAGCTCAAGAGAACCAGAAAGATACATGTCAAAAATGGGCCAACAGATTCCAGTCTAATAAGTCTACCATATTCTTGTCTTCTGAAACAAACGTAAAAGATTCTTACAAACCTACAAAAGAAAGAATGCTAGACCTAGAGCCTGGGGACTGGGCTCAAACCTCTACTCCGCCAGTTATTATCTGTGTGGTTTAGGGCAAGTCATTTAACTTCATCACCTGTCAAATGTTAGGGTTGGATTAGATGACCTCTAAGGACCCTTCCAACTCTAAATTCCTAATCTCATGATTAGTGGAATATTGATGATCGAGGTTATACTTATATATTTATTTATAAGGAACCAGTTCTACTCGCCAAAATTGAAGAACCTCACAAAGAATCAGAATGAGAAAGACCTTAGACACTATCTAGCCCATCTTATATATGAATAAGAACCCTGCATATATCTCTGAGAAACTGACATTCAACTTTAGCTTGAAGACTTTTAGAAATTGTGAGCTAACTACCTCTTGAGTCAGCCCATTTTACTCTCAGGCAGGTTTAATTGTTGGATTTTTCCTTCTATTGCACTTCATTCTACTTGTCTGCAACCATTTACCCATTATTGCATTCCTTGCTCTGGTCTCTGGAGCTAAACTGAGTCTGTTCCTTACTAAAGTCTGTTAGATGGAACAGTGGATAGAGGTGGGCAGACTTTGATTCAAATCCAGCCTTAGATGCTCACTAATGAGGTGATCCTGGGCAAGTCTTTTAACCTCTCTGTGCCTCAGTTTCTTCGGTCTCGAAATGGGTATTATAGTAATAGCATCTACATCAGGGGGTTTCTGTGAAGATCAAATGAATTAACATATGTAAAAGGCTTTATAAACCTTAAAGCACTATATAAATGCTAATTATAATACATTATTATTATCCTCCCCTAGGATATTCTTTTAAATACTTGAAGTCAGTTATTATGTCCCACCTCCAAATCATTCAAACATTTGGGTTCAATGAAATGACAAAACCAGTAATAAAAGAAATGTAGCCATGTATTTAAATGAATGAAAAAGCATCTATTAAGGGGCTCGCTATGTGTCAAGTAGTAAGCTAAATACTAGAGATTCAAATACAAAAATGAGACAGCCATGGGATTGGAGATTTGGAGCTAAAAGGGATCTTCCTTTAGAGGTCACAGAGTTCAGTCCCCTCTTTTCACAAGTGATGAAAGAAAAACCATAAAAAATTGAGCTATCTACTCTTATCTGGATTCACTGGACCTGATTTCAGGTCCAGTGTTCTATCAGCTACACCACGCAGTGTCTCCAAGAATTCTTCCCCTCGAGGAACTTGCATTTAAATACGCAGAGACAAGATATATAGGGGAATTCTTATCTTTAGGAAGTTGATTAAATGTAGTGCTGAATTTTGCTCAAAACTTATCTTCCCCCTTTGTATAATATCCTTCTTTAAGAAGATTTTGGCCAATAGAAACTCTATTTTTCTGATCTTAGTTAAGGGAGTTGCTGTTCTTACATACTCAAAAGTTCTTGAACTCTCATCTACCCAAGTAAAGTCTGGTGATGAACTTTTCCTTGGGTCTAGGACATGTAGGACTAGGAAGGGGTAGAAGGTGGCTTAAGGAATAAAGGAGCTATGAAATTTTAGTGAATAAAACAGGAAAATGTCCCATTGAATACATCGGATAATTTCCTGAACAAAGAAAGATTCTTTAGGCAATCCATTATGATATATTTCCCATAATTTAGTTTATAAAATGTCAAAAATAATAAACCATAGTCATTTTCGCTACTTGGTCATTAAAAAGCCAAGAACAAACCCCCCAAATAGGTCTTGAAATAATCAGTGTTTATTAAGTGCAACTCTTTTGTACATAGTGATTCAATGATTAAAAGAGAAACAATCTGACTATTCCCTCCTGACCCTTTATGTGATCATCATTATTTATAGGCTGTAAAAAATTAAAACCCAACATATTGTCAAAGCATAGAATCATAAATATGTCATTAAAATAGGCATATGAGCTCCCAAGACTCCATGGACTCCATTGTGCTTACAGATTTGCGGTACTCAGACACTAATTGAAGTTACCCTGGTAATGAATTTTTGCTGTGATTCTATCATTAAATTATCAGCATCATCCATAAGAGAAATTTGCCATCACACGTACAAAAGCATTATTGGATATTCTTTTTCCTAACTCAGAGCCTAATTAATTGATTTTTGCATCTTTATAATTTATTATTAGTTTCTTAATGATTCGATTTGAATGCTCCAGGAATCTGAGAAAGCACAAGCTGACCCAAAGGGAAAGTTGATCCATGGTTAATTGTCATTGCTTTCATAGAACATTCTGTTTTCGCAAAGCATGTCACAGCCACTGATGAGTTCATCCATAGAACATCTCAGTGAGGTAGGTTCAATAGAGAGAAATGAATGAATCAGCAAAGAAAATGCAACCTATATATTAACCTGACACTTAGCAAGCAAAGATAGCTTTCTGCTGTGACACCCAATACTACTCCAGCAATGTGACATCTCTCCAGCAGAGGGATGGCTTTCGATGACTGGTGAAGAGTTACAACTTCGAAGACAGCTTCCTTTTGACCATGCCAGTAATTTTGCCATATGGGTTGTCAGTAGGGAGTAGAACCTATGGATAGAACCAACATTAGCTTGAGGGAAATAGACATCTAGCCATTCAGTTGTGTTTTATTAATTCATGTCATGGAAATATTCAGTAAAACAAATGCACATAAATATATATAATGTATATACATATATTATGTATATTGTAAAATGAATGTGCATGCACATAATATGCTTTTAATTATACATATATATAAGCATAGATATGTGTGTATATATACATATATACACAAAGATAGGGCATTGTTGGGGAATAAAATATTCCAAATAAACTAATTTTCTATATAATTCAAGCTGAACTCCCTCACCCCGCTCCCCTTACCACGATAATTTTTTAAATTTTAAATTCTTTAATATTTTAAATTTTTTTAATATTTAAAACATTTTATAAGCTTTTCTCCCAAGTATTACATAGAATCATAGATCTAACTAGAAAGAACCTCAGAGACCCTCCCCCTTAGTTTACTTTTGAGCAAACAAAGGCCCTCACTGAGATGGAGTGATTTGTTCAAGGTTGCATAGGCACTAAGCATCAAAGGCAGAATTTGAACTCAGCTCCTCTCACTACAGAGCCAGCGTTCTTTCCATTGGCCAACAATTATTCACCTCTTTGTTTAAAAAGAAAAGAAATCTATTATATTCATGCCTTTTCTCTTTACTCCCCAATCATTTTCTACCTCTGTCTTGTGACAAAGAAAAACAATTTTACAAAAACATCTGATACAGAACCCTTGTTTGACAACCTATCCAATATTCTATTCTAATAGTCCCTCAGCTCTTTGATAAGAAGGAAGTATGTTTTATTATCTCTTTTCCAGAACCTTCACTGCTTTTTTCCCCATTATTCAAAGTTTAACTTCCTTGTTTTTTTTTTTTCCAAGTTTCTTTGCCTTCAACAGAGAGTAATTCAATGTTGTGGCAGATCCTTGCTTTGTTCAACAGCACAGCATTCAACACCCAACAAGCAATTGTAAGATTCTTCTTATATCCCAGGCACTGGGATAGGTCTGGGGATTACAAAACTATACAGTCCCCACCCTCATGGATCTTATATTCTTTTGGTAAGGGAGAGAAAGATTAGCTTGGACACACACACACACACACACACACACTTCAATAAAAACTATTTACAAAATGCACTCAAAAAACATTTTGGGTTGGTTACTGAGGGTGTGGCATATCAAGATTAGCTTCCTTTGGGAAACCACTCCTAAACTGAGCTTGGAAGGAAGTCAGGCTTCCATGAGGTGGAGGTGAGATAGAAGTGTGTGAATTCAGGCACAGGAGAGAGACTGTGCAAAGTCAGGAAGGAAATGTCTGTTGGGAGTAGAAAGTTGGTCAGTTTGGCTGGACTGTTAAGTTCATGACGGAGAGTAACATGCATGTGATAAACCTAGAGAGGGAAGCCTTGGAACCACACTACTGGGGGCTCAAATACAAAGCTGAGGGGCTTGTATTTTGTCCTAGAGGGAAGGGTCAGCACTGTGCTTTAGGGATACAGCTTTGGTAGCTTGAGTGGACAGTGGAGTAGAAAGGAGAGAAAGTGATCTCATTGTGGTCACTGTCAATAATTGTACCCAATCCACACCTCCATATGTATGTGTGTGTGTACATGTATACACACACATACATATATATACATATATACATACATACATACATATATATACATATACACACACATACACATACAGAGAGAGAGAGAGAGAGAGAGAGTACAGTTCTTATCAGTCCTCCTAAAATTCCTGCCCACTGGAAGATTTCCATTATGGCTTTTAATTCAATCTAAATCAATCAATAAACATTAAACCCAACTACTTGCCAGGCTTTGTGCTAAGCCCTGAGGATTAAAAAAAAAAAAAAGGCAAAAGACAGTCCCTGCCCTGAAGGGACTCACCCTGTAATGGTGTTTATCAAGTGTAAGGCCCTGGGGAAGCCAAAAATTAAACAGCCTCTGCTCTAACAATCCACTACATTTTAAATTCCATAAGTTTCAATACAGTTCTCACATCACCCATCTGGCATCTTGAAGATAATTTAGCATTTTATTAAAGACTTAAGGCCATCATTATAATAATGAGTGTACTTTGTCACAAAGAGTGACACTCCCAAGTGTTGCTGGCCCCTCTTCCAAAGACTTTTGGAGGGCTGTGCTTTTAGAATTCTCTGTTTCTTTTAGGATTCCCCCTCACTCCCCCTCCACCCCCGTCTTCCTCATGGTCAGTTGCCCTTTCTTCCCACTGCCAATTCATAGTGCCCTCTCCTCCTAATTCCCTGCTTCTGATCTGACATGAGCAGAAACCCCAGATAACTGACTTTGTTACAATTACCTATAAGGTAAAGAATGAATAGATCCCAAGTGAGGGGTTGACAGAGTTTTCCCATGGAGCAAAGCACATGAGTGTTAATGTGGGTTATTTCACTTTCTATTCCTCATCCTATTTCTTTTGCTTTTTCTTTTGAGAATCACCCCCGCCCCCCTTCTTCTTTTCATCTCACTCATTTTCTGTGGTCTCCTCAGCCCCAGAGATGATGTGGAGAAATTTAGTAGGTGAGAAAAAAACCACCACAGAGGGCACAGAATCAGCCTGATTTTGGTCACAGACAAAAATTCCTCAGATGGGTGCTTGCCTCCGTGAACTGTGAGGCTCCCTCCTAAGGAGCTCCAGGCATTTACAGAATTGCCAGATTTTAGGAGTTTAGATCCGTAAGTCTAATTCTCTTCCCTTTGTGGATGAGGGAACTGAGAGTGGAGAGTGCTGCAATTTCTTGCTCAAAGTTACTCAGATATTTAGAGACAAATCTGGTACCAAGAACCCATGTCTTCTGCCTCCTAGTGGTCTTTGAACTATATAATACTAGCAGAGGGAGGGAGCGGGAAGAGACATACTGTCCATCTATCTATATTATTAAATATTCCTATATTTGATCATTAAAATAGCACCCTTTCCTGAGCCTTCCTCAGTAACTCATGGGTGGTACAAGGTTTGGCACTTTTCACCAACAGATTATTATATGACTGGTACAGGATGCTCCTGGAGCTGTGGGGCTCCCACAATGGGAGGCATAAGGAGGCTGGTCTATCTGCTCAATCCTTTAGAAGTCTTTATACCCTGTGATCTTGAGACTCTGGGGAGGTTAATTTGCTTCTGTCTGCAGATATTTACACATTTTCCTCTTAAGTGGCACCTTCTACTTGAGGTTTCTCCTGATTCCTACAGTTGCTAGTGTCTTCTTCCAACAAATTACCATATTTTTATCTTGGATATAACCTGAAGATTATTTAAATATGATGGCACAGTAGATAGAGTAATGGATTCCCTGGGTTCAAATCTTGCCTCAGATACTTATCAGCTATATGTCCCTTGGTAAGATACTTAACTCCTCACCTCAGTTTCCTCAACTGTAAAGTACCTACCTCTCAGGGTTGTAACAATTAAATGAGAGTGTATATAAATGCTTTACAAACTTAATGCACTTTATAAATTCTAGTTATTATTATGTTGTTGTTTCCCCTGATAAAATGTAAGCTCTTTGAGAACTAGGACTGCTGCCTTTTGCTTTTGTGTCCATAGTGCCAAGCACATAGTAGAGGTTTAATAAATGTCTTAATAAAAATCAGTTGATGCTACCTTGCTGTATTAGGCTGAGGTTGCATGAAAGGGACCTGGAAGGAGAAATGACGTTAAATACACTCTAGATCAGTTTCCCTCTTTGGTCCCAGAGCTCCACTCATATTCTGGACTAGGTATTAGACTTTTCTCAATATGCCACTCTAGTAGATGCTTTTGCTTTGAGCTATTTTGTCCTCTGCCTGACTATGAAAGCTAAGCACACTGGTAGAGGCTCATGAATTATGGGTTTATGGATTCACACACAAAATATTTTGACCCTAAAAGAGCCATCCTTTGGGGATCTGATCTGTGAGATGGGGGTTGGGGAAGGGTAGACCCTAGTTCTCAAGAAGAGGGGACATAGAAAAATGTGTAAGGATACAAAGGGGCACATGGCAAAAGCATGCCTGAGACATGTAGCCTAGAGAGTCTATAGAACTTCTGGTCAAAATGTAGCTGTTAAGCAAATTTCCAATGTTTGACCAAAATCACGTGTGCTGCCTGGGCATTGTGGGGATTGCATTTGGTTGGAAGAGGAGAGTCTGGACTCGGATCTCAGCTCTGCCACTAAGTTTCTAGGAGACCTTGGGCAAGTTATTTAATCTACGTAGGTCCAAGTTTCCTTATTTTCCAAATGAGGGCTTTGGACCATTTGAACCCAAAGGCCCCTTTTTGATTTTAAATCCTATGAACTATAGGAAACCTCATAATATTTTACTTTCTATGTGTATGTGTAATACAAATGTATGTTGTGTGTATATATATGTATATATATATATATATATTTATACATAGACACACATAAGAGGTAGCATGGCAGGGTGGTGACATAAAGTAGGCCAGCCTTGGACACAGAAAGACCCAGCTTCAAGTCCTACCAGTGTGTATGAATATGGTGAAGTCACTTAACTTCTCAACACTCCAGGCAACTCTCTAAGACCCTAAATTACAGCAGATGAGTTTCCAGTTTGCATTGGTAAAAGGATTTCCTATATTATGAGCTTCCCACATGCATGAAATTAACAGTCCAGTCCAAAAAGTAGACCTACAAGCATGTATATGTATACATGGATATTTTATGTAGATAATCAATATAATCATATTAAAAGAAAAAACCCAAAGTTTAAAAATCCATCCATAAAATTGGGACAAGAACTGTTCAAGAGAAATGTTGCCTATGGAATGCTGATGATAAGCAACTGACGAAAGACTGGCATGATCAGAAGTGCCTCCCCTCTTTAATCTCACCCCCCACCACCACCACCATCCCAGTCTTTTAGCAACAGGGAATAACTGCTCATGATTCCAGTACCATTAAAAATGCCCCTGAGTCTTCTAGCCAGATAAATGAAATGGTTTAATTGTTTTTCTTCTTCAGAAGAAAAATGAAGACAAACAAATAAACAAGAAACCTTCCCACAATTTAGCTGCTTTTCTAAAACCAGACATCACGGCTGGAAGGGAACCTCTTCATCCCACCTTCTATAATTCTAGTTAAAAACACGAATGTTCTTTCATCTCTCCTAAAAAGCTTCTTTACTACTGGACTTGTTGTTCACTAATCAATAAAACTCTTTGGCTGGTTGAGGAAGAATAATGCATTGATATAAGGGAAGGTAACACTTCTGAGGGAAGTTTTCCTGAGAGCTTTGTACATTGAACACCCATTCTCTTTGTCCCCTGCCATCTCTACCACCACCTCCCCTCTTATCATCCAATCATCTGTCCACTCCTAGACTATCCAATCCTTGAGACCTTGAAGTGCCCTGAGTGTGAAATTTTTAATTAGTTGTCACCTAGGAAGACCCAAGAATTGCTAAGGTGGTAGACAGCTTTCTGCTCTGAAAACTCAGGGTGGGAAATATAGCTGGCAATTGAGAGTGACTACATGCTGGGTATTTTAAAAGTTTTCTTACCTCATCTTTGTTGATAAGCCCCATTTTGGACATGTCGATGGTGAAGTAATGGATGTTGGGAAGGCTGATTTCCATGTCTTCTATCTGAAATTAATTCCATAATATAGATCATGGAGTGTGATTATTTTGAACCTCCATCCATCCACCCATTTTCTCTTATTCCCTCCTACCCAATTGTTCCTGTCTATGACTCTTTCTATTGTTGCTATTTCAGTCATGTCTGACCCTTTGTGACCCTTTCAGGCTTTTCTTGGCAAAGATACTGGAGTAGTTTGCCATTTCCTTCTCCAGATCATTTTACCAATGAGGAAACTGAGGAAACAGGGGGAAGTGACTTTCCTAGGATCACACAGCTGGTTAGAATCTGAGGCTGCCTACCTGCTCTCCTTCTGGTATTTGTAATATATCTTTTCCTCCTCCTTCTCTAATCCTTTGCCTGCTCCCATCTCATATTGTCCAAGGCAGCTCTCTTTGGTGACTTCTATCATTCTATACTAAACATATCCAATTCTTCCCACATAAGTCCCCAAACAGCCTTCCTGTTGACCACCCTTTTCCTGCAACCTCCTTATTCCTCTCTACATCCCTCCTCACAAATTTTAGTTCATTACAAACACAGATTCACTCAGGATTGTGCTACTGGCTAGTGGGAGCAAATTGCAAAATTTTCAGTGTGAGCTCAGAAACAGGCAGATGCTACTAATCAGTGCTCGCCTGATTGTTTTGTTGATTGCCTAGACTTAAGAAAGTGATAAAGAAAATGTTAATAATGAAGATTATACTGAAAAGCATGTTCTGTGTACTGAAACATTTATCAGCACATCCTTGAATCCACTCCTAGACCATGGTGTAGGGACATAGAGGTGCTGTAGGTCACACTTACCCTAAATCAGCAGCAAACAAAAAGGAAACAGAATTTTCAACAAGAATTAAGAATGATGCTATTGACCCATATTGCCAGTTCTACTCATCTCCTACTGTTGCTTATTTTTTCTTTGCTGCACAGAATTATTAAGCCATAGCAGGTTGTTTTTACCTAGTATTTCATTTTCTATTTTATCTTCAAGCTCTTTCTTAAAATGAGAAGATCCCCAGCAAGTTATCACAACCTAAACTCTCCAAAGGGATAAGTGAGGAAAGTTACCTGTGGAATTTGGCTCAAGGAGAACACTTGAATTTCATAGAGGGTCTTCTGAACCGAAGGTGAATACTCTCCTTTGTCATACGGCCCAGCAAATTTCTCCAAGACAATATCCCTAACACCATTCCTTAAACACAGAAGGGGGAAAGAATAGATTCAAGAGATAGCAAAGCTGTGACATTTTTTTTTCAAATGAAGATTTCATTAATAATGCCACTTCTTTTTAGTATGACTTTACCTGTCCCCTCCTGCCCTCATCCCACTCACCCCGCTAGGGATCCTCATATCATGCATGCTTATGCTTCTCATTTCCTCATGCAGTAAAAGCAAACAATATTTTCTAGTCATCTGATAGATGATCAAATATGAGTCACTGGGAAAAAGAACTTTTAAGAATATTAGAACATTGTGATATTTGGTTTTGCTTCAAAATCTCATTACCACTACCTCTGTACATCTCGTCTCCAAACACCCGCTCCCTAACACACACACACACACACATACACCCCTTCTTTGGGATCCCTGGCATCAATCTACCAGGCAACTTCTATTATCTAGTACATTTGACAATTCGCACCAATAAGATACAAACTCTCCCCGTCTCTCATCCCTGTCAAGTACTCAAGAAAAATAGGAAGAAGGCATTTGACAACTTTGATCATCCTCCCTTTCCTTACCCCAGCTAGTCCCCAAATTAATAACTATATTCTCCTTGCAATCCCTGACTCCCAATGCAGAACTGGGTTTCTTTTAAAACCATAACAACTGAAAGGCTAATATATATGTAAGGTAGCATTAATAAATAAACATATATATGTGAGTGTATAGATGTACATATGTACATATATGTACATATACATACATATATGTATTTGAGGTGTAATACATATAAAAAAAGAAGAAAGGAAGAGTGCTATAGGTGGTGGGATAGAATCATAGAGCAGGGTTCAGTAATGGCCAGATCACTTCCAGAGAGTTCAGTTCAGTTCTGAGCAATGCCTTTTTTTTTTTTTTTGCGGGGCAATGGGGGTTAAGTGACTTGCCCAGGGCCACACAGCTAGTATCAAGTGTCTGAGGTCAGATTTGAACTCAGGTACTCCTGAATCCAGGGCCAGTGCTTTATCCACTGCGCCACCTAGCTGCCCCCAATGCCTTTTTCTTTTAAAAAGAAGAGATCATGACAAATCAAAATCCATCCAGAAGAGAGTGACTAGAATGGTGAGAAATCATGTCATAGGAGGAATGGTTAAAGAAACTAGGGATGATTAGCCTGGAAAAAAGAGAAGACTTAATGAAAACATTTTTGAAGGACTGTTGTACGGAAGAAGTAGTCTTAACGATTTAGAGCCGGAAAGGACTTTTGGGGCAAAATGTAGGCTGTCTAGTCCAACTTGTCCTAAATTCAACACAATTCAATGAGCATTTATTAAGCACCTACTGTGTCCCAGGCACTGTGCTGACTGCTAATGATACAAAAAGAGGCAAATGACAGCCTCTTGCTCTCAAGAAGCTTACAGTCTAACAGGAACAAATATCCCTTCTAAAACTTACCCAAGAAAGGTCAGGTGGTTCAACTCCCTCATTTTACAGTTGGGAGAAGTGAGACCCAAAGATGTTATATGACTTGCCCAAGGTGTTACAAATATAACATAATGGCAGATTCAGATATTTGAACCCAGGTCCTTCTGACTCTAAGTCAGCAATTTTCCCAAGGTGCCTCTGAAATACTTGTTCTGTGTTGCAATAAAGGGTGGAACCAGGAGCAATAGGTATACAATACAGATTAATGCAAGGGATAACTTTCAAATAATAGGGACTATCCAACAAGGGAATGGGTTACTTATAAAGCAAGATGGTGATCCAGATATTAGATAGATAGATAGATATTTGATAGATAGATGGATGGAGGAATGGGTGAGTGGGTGGGTGAATGGATAGATAGATAGATAGATAGAACTTTTGTTAATCACTTATATGTAACAGGACCAAGCATTAGCAGTATCCAAGAGATGAGAATCTATAGTCACCCATCACCTAGAGATATTGGAGGAGACCTATATGACCTTCTGGTGCTATGGATTCCACCCCAACTCATGGAGTTGGGGCGGAGGGGGTCAGTTCATGCTCCTGACTCCTCACCACACTGCTTGGAAGTCCACATTCTGGAACTGATTGTAACGCCACTTGCAGTAGACCTGGGTGGCAAAGCAGCGGTCTTTCACTTCAGGAAGGGTTGTGAACTGGTCCTTGATGAAGCCTTCAAATCCAGACTGGGTTGTTTTCAAAACTTTCATGTCTTTGATGCCAGAGTGAACAGTTGGGGGTTCTGTTCAGAGAAAAAGAAGTAAAAAGGAGAAATCAAAATGTTAAAAGGCTGAACTCTACCTTTATGCCAGTGGAAAAGAAAAGTAGAAATTCTGGGGCTGTTGCCATTTTCACAAAATAACCCTGCTTTCTCCCAAAACATTATTCTTTCCCAGACCCATGACTCTGTGCTTCTCCCAGGAGGCTTTCAAATTCTTAAATGAAAAAATTCAGAATAACCTTTTCAGAGAAAACATTGTTATCTCTTCTATGGATACGCTTTTGTCAGTTCCTCTATGTACAATGTATTTCTCCCTGTATCAAAATTCTATCCCAATGGAATGTATAGAATCAAGGTAGGAATGGGAAAGAGTTTAAAGCACCCATTTCAGCTAAAACACCCTGAAACGAATACCCTTGCTCCTCCATGCTGCCATACCCAAAGGCAGGCATTATGTATGTAATTAACATTCTGCATCTTTAAGGAAAAGTCTGAGGATGGAGAGATAACCTTGAAGAGTAGATCGAGCCAGCATTGACACACATTGGACAAAGTCTGGCCATTTGACCCTGGGTGAGTCATTTTATCCCTCAGTGATTAGGCAACTATCTAAAATTATAAATTTTAGAGCAGGGGCTAATCTATATTGGTAGAAGGTAGTGGAGTAGGTTGGGGTAGGGTTCTATATAGACAACTCCCCAAATCAGTGAAATCACAGAATCTCACTGGTTTAGACAAAAGAAAACCCTATACCAATGTTATCTAATGTGTCTCCTATTGTCGTTGTAGCTCCCTTTATTATAATTCTGGACACTCAGTTTGATGGGCTGACCATTGAGATTATTCATTCAATAAACATATATTAAGCACTGACTGAGTACCAGGCATTGTGCTAGGAGCTAGAGCCACAAATCCTTCCAGAATATGGTTTCAGCCTATCTTTTCAGGCTGATTAAACATGACTCTCTCTCTCTCGTTCATATCACATTTCAGCCAAACTCAGCTATGTATTTTCTGTTCATTTTTGTATGGAACAATGAACTTACATTCTATTGGGGGCTAAGGAGTGGGGAAACAGCATATATACAGAAAAGTGAATACAAAATATATTCTAAAATAAGCCACTAACAATAAGGATGCCAGGAAGGGATGGGAAAAGTACTTTGTGAGAGGTAGCACTTTGTATTGACTGTCCCCCATGAGTGGAATGCTGTTGCTCCTTATTATCACCTCCTGGAACCCCTCAAGGCTCAAGCTTTGCCTGGTCTCTTAGCTGCTAATGCCTTCCCTCTTGCCCTGTATTGCCTTATAGCTTGTTTCTATATGTGTAAAGAGGCAGATTCTGTTTTCTCATTAGAATATAAGCTCTTAGAGGGCAGGGACTATTTCACTGTGGCTAGCACAGTGCCTAGAAAATATAGGCAGTTAAGGAGAGGCTTGAAGGAAGCTAGACCTTCTAAGAGTCAGAGATGAGGGAGGACTCTATTCCAGGAATGAGTGGGTGGGTGGGGGACAGACTTTGCAAAGGCAGGGAGGTGAGATATGAGATGTCATGAACCAAAAATACATACATCAGTTTGTCTGAAATGTAACACGTATGAGGCAGAGTAATGTTTAATCAGCCTGAAAAGATAGGCTGTGGCTTGATCCTGGAGAGCTGTCAATACCACAGAAAGGGGTTTGCATTTTATCCTAGAGACATTAGGGTGATGTTGAAGGTTCTTTTATATCTGTGTGTGTGCGTGTGTGCGTGTGTGCGTGTGTGCGTGTGTGTGTGTGTGTGTGTGTGTGTGTGTATACACCACTCTCCATAATCCCTTTTTTTTTTTTTTTTAGTGAGGCAATTGGGGTTAAGTGACTTGCTCAGAGTCACACAGCTAGTAAGTGTTAAGTGTCTGAAGCTGGATTTGAACTCGGGTACTCCTGACTCCAGGGCTGGTGCTCTATCCACTGCGCCACCTAGCTGCCCCATCTATAATCCCTTTTTACAATTACATTTTATTTTATTTTCAGATCTGCCTTCTCTCCTTCACACATCCTCTTATCCATCAGTAAAGGAATCAAGAAAAATAAACCTTGTTACAAGTACATATAGTCAAGCAAAACAAATTCCTGCACTGATCGTATAAAATTTTTTGAAAACCCATGTCTCTATCATTTTTCTATCATCCATAGTCTCTTTTTAATTTTTTTTTATTTTGGTGAGGCAGTTGGGGTTAAGTGACTTGCCCAGGGTCACACAGCTAGTAAGTGTTAAGCGTCTGAGGCCGGATTTGAACCCAGGTCCTCCTGACTCCAGGGCTGGTGCTCTATCCACTGCGCCACCTAGCTGCCCTCATACATAGTCTCTTAATGCATGCATTTCAGAAGGTTTTCTCCCCATTACCAAGTGATTCCAGTGTAGGCAGTTTGGTAAGTGGAAAGAAAACTGAAGTAGAAATCAGAAGACTTGGGTTTTGAAATCAGGGGACCTGGGTTTGAGGAAGCCACTGAAAGTTCTTAAACAGAGAAGTGACATTGTTACATCCTTGTTTTAGGACTACCCAAATCAGGGTGTGGAACCAAGATGGTAAAGTAATAGCAAGGTCTACTTACCCAAAGGACTATGATTTAATGAATATTATTTCACCTAAAGAAATACCTCTACTACTCTCCCATCTTCACTCAATGCCCACAAGTCCCATTAACTCTCAAGTCTGTGGATCTAAAAAGCTTAGCTGGCCCAGGCAACTTTGATTCTTTGAGATAAACCACTTATTTCCAAAATGCTATTGGGATTGCAGAAGAAAGTAATTCAGAAAGTAGTTCTCTTCAGGCTAAGTAGGTCCTTGACTAAATTCCCACCATAGGCAAAGGTGACTGGATTGAGTTACAAAATGAACGGTCCCATCATTTTAGCTTTATTGAATTTTAAGTAGCCTTTTCTGAAGACCATCAGCAAACATTTACTTAAGTACTCACTAGGTGCAAAACATAAAAAGCTCATAGACCCCAGCTAAATTCTAGTTACAGATTTTAATAGCACAGTGATTTATACTCCCTACATAGTTTTAATTGAAGTGGTTCAATAGACATTGCTCTGCATTCAGGAGTAGCTGAATTTCAGTAAAAGTGAAATAATTACTATTTCACATTCCTCTCTGTTATATCCGATAGAGAACAATGACCAGTGAAATGTTGGTTCATTAAATATGTATTAGTATCTGCAGTGTTCAGTATAGTATTCCAGTCTAAACAAGACCGGAAAGAATGGATTTATTTTTAATCTCAAACATGTATTGCAATCCACAATTAAGAAAGGAGAGTAAGAGCAGCAAGGAATACAGGGCTCTGTCCTGGACCCCTTCTGGTTCAACATTTTTATCAATTTCTTGGATGAGGGAACAGTTGTCATGTTCATCAAATTTGTAGGCAAGACAATTCTGAAAGCAATACTGAAGTCTGAAACACATTGGTTTCAAGAAGCAAGATCCATTAATATTTCCATGGGCTACAATGATTGAGTCAAGTCAAGTAAAGTGAAAATTACTAGAAAAAATGTACATTTGTTCACTTGGGTTTAAAATTTCAACTGTAGCAGGGCTGGGTAAGGGATTGATGGCCACACAAGATGCCACTTAACAATGACATTGTAAGGAAGAAAAACTTGGAAAGATTTAAGATCTCTGATCCATGCACTGACCAACCATGATTCCAGAGGATCAGTGATGAAGAATGTTACCCACCACACGACAGAAAGACTATAGATTCAGGGAACAGAATGAAACATAAATTTTTGGTCATGGTCAATGTAGGAATTTGTTTTACTCAACTATACATAGTTGTTATATGAGTTTTGTTTTTCTTTATTTCTCTAATGGGAGATAGGAAGGTAGGAAAGAGAGAAAATAAATGCTTAATTGAAAAAATTTTAAAAATAAAAAAAGGGCTTAGTGTTTTATTAGACTGCAAGTTCAATGTGTGTCTAAAGTGTTATGTTATGACATCAAAAAGAGTTGAGGTGATATTAGACCATGTTACTGAGGAAACGAATCTGGAACAAGGGGAAAATAGTTTTGCTGTGCTCTATTCTGATGAGACAAGACCTGAAAGTCATTTTTGACAAGGTTTCACATTTTAGGAAAACATTCTAATAATTTGAGTTAACCCAAAACATAATGGGTTCCCTTGGGAGATAATGAGTTCTCCCTCAATAGAGATATTGAAGCAGATGCAAGATGACTGCTTGACTGTTATGTTCTAGTGGGGATTCCTTGTGGATATAGATTGAGTTAACTGGGTGCTCGTGTCTCTTCCAAACTGTAATATTCTGTGATTCTGATTCCATGCAGGACATTGACAAACTAGAGTATGTACAAAGGAGGGTTACTGGGGTGGTTGAAGCACTTGAAGCCATGTGATACAAGTACTAGTTGCAGGGACTAGGAATATTTGTCCTTGGGGAGGAATGACATGATGGCTATCTTTGAGTATTTGATGGGTTGTCATGTGGAAGGCAGATTGGACTAGTTTTGCTTAGATGTAAAGGGTAGAACCAGGTTGGAATTTGAGATGAGAAGAGGAGAAGAGCACCATCTGCCTATCTCTTGCTTATAATAGACTATAAAGTATATCATAATGTATTGGGAAGGAAAGGCATTTATAAACACCAGTGCAATTCAATTACCCTTGTCATTTGCTTCTATGCAAATGCTCACTCAACTTACTTCCATCCAAATGATACCTACCATCTCTACACCGAAGTCCACCAAGGGAGCTTTTCTCTTGCCTGAATTCAATACTCTTTCCTCAACTCACTGTGAACCAGGCTAATTCTCACCCAGTAAAGGATCTTTGAACTATCTACCCCTGCCTTAATATTTTACAAATTCTCTCTTCCCTCTCCCCCTGAAAAATCTTTGACTAGACTGATTAAATGTAGTCTTTAAAATATCCCACTCCCTACTATATGTACCTTCTTCAAGGGTATTAAGTGTGGAAGCTATTATATTTCCTCATGACAGAACTTTTTTATGTCTCAGGGAAAGCTTTGTGCTTTGTGACACCTGATGTGTAGGTAAGGAAATGGGTTTGTTTTCTATTAATTCTCAGTGAGTTCCTTTCCTTAAGAGAACTAAAGGGTAGGGTATATGATTCTTTGGGAAAGAAATTGCAGTCTGGTAGGTTAATGAGTATGTAGGAGGAATACCAAAAGCTAGGGAAAATTATTTTGCAGGAAAGTTGAATTTCTAAAAACTCTTTCCCCTCTTCTCCCCTCCCCCTTTCAATCCCCATGCATTACTCCACAATCATTGAGGGAAACCTGAAAAGCTGATTAAGTGGTTTCATGGAAATGTAACCCAGAAAAGGACAATCTTTTTTGGTGAGTTGCTTCTTTTTTGCATAAATTTGAATATTCTTTGAGTGTGTGAAGCATAATATTTTCATTGGTGGGTCTGTAGACTAAAAAGGCTCCAACTCAGTCATTGTACTGAGAGTTGGGATGCTGCCAATAGAGAAGATAAAATAAACTCTCTGATTTTATCTGGGGTTCTTTATGTCTGCCAAGACAAGTTAACACACACACACACACACACACACACACACACACACACACGAAAAGAGTTTTCATAGAAAGATAAGAGTGCCAGAGTCATGAAGGCTCATTCTGCCAAAAATGCGGTAATAGTTAATTGTCTCTGGGAACATAAGCCATTTATTTCTGTGCAAAATTGAAGCCAAAATGGATTAAAATATGCAACTACTGTCTCCATTTTCATAATGTATCTATAAAGGGAAGGTTCCAATAGAACCAAGGAGGACAAGTATTCCCATGTGTATTGTCAGTTCTGTGCCAGTGTTGGAGGCAGGCCTAGACTTTACATTGGGGAGCTTTGTCAGAACCAAGAGAACCCATGTGATCAGCTCGTTCTACTTACAGTTGGATGAAATTTTAAAAATATCACATCAAGTGCAAATCATCCAATCACAGAGCCTAGAGTTGGAAGGGAACTCAGCACAGTGGGAAAGAGTCTTGGGTGTAGGATCAAGGGGACCTGGAGCAGTCTCAACTGCTTATTATATGCATAATCATGAGCTGGTCATTTCCCCATTTTGGGTCTCAGTTTTCTCCTCCATAAAATGAGGGGTTTCGGGCGGCTAGGTGGTGCAGTGGATAGAGCACCGGCCCTGGAGTCAGGAGTACCTGAGTTCAAATCCGGCCTCAGACACTTAACACTTACTAGCTGTGTGACCCTGGGCAAGTCACTTAACCCCAATTGCCTCACTAAAAATAAATAAATAAATGAGGGGTTTGAACCAGATGGAAACTCCATCCCAGCTTGAAATCTATGATTTTGTAATCCATCTAGTCCAACCCATACCTAAGCAGGCATCCCTTCTGTCAGACAAATGGTCATTCAACCTTTACTTGATGCCATCTAATGATGGTGAACCTGTAATCTCCTGAGACAGTTTTTGGAGATTAAGTAGACTAGATGAATGAGTGTTTCACCAGTCAGGTTTTGTTGTTGGCAGATATGCATACCTAAGGCAGCAACTTGAATGGGAAGGAGAGGCTGAGGACAATAGACATGCCTTACTTACTGAGCTTTGGTTCTAGATCCTAGCTTATTTAGGTTCCAATTGCAGAGAATCTTGGGAGCAAAGCTTACTTTGGTGCTCTAGCTTTGTCATTGGTCCTTTAGATTTAGGGGGAAGGAACAGATTCCCTCAACTGGATTTTGCAGAACCAGGCTTACAATGAGGGATATAATGTATTATGATGAATTTTCTAAGCCATGCCCTCCTGGCTTTTGTTAACTTTCTAGCTAGGCATGGTGACCATAACCTCAGCTTTGTACTAAAAAAGTGTTAGTCTGACTCCACTTCATGGAGAAGATTTCTATTCTTTTATAACCCAGCTCCAGCCTCTCTTTCTAGCCTCATTGTCTGTTACTCTTCCTCCCACAGTCTTTGATCCAGGCTTATTGGCCTTCTTTTTGTTCCTCACACACAACCCTCTGTCTCTCCTCTCTGTGCCTTTGCACTAGCATTGCCTTATGCCTAGACTACACTACCTCTTCACTTTGACAGAGGAATCCAACTCTTCCTTCAAGCTACAACTAATGTACCACTGTCTTCACAAAGCCGTTCCTGATGTCCCTAATTGCCAGTGTCTCCCTTCCAAACTACCTTTTTGTTTTACTTTTATCTTTATTCTATATATAACTACATAGGTACTGGTTGTCTTCCCAATAAGAACTGAAGCTCTTCCACTCTATACTTTTTTTTCTGGTGGGGCAATGAGGGTTAAGCTAATTGCCCAGGGTCACACAGCTAGTAAATGTTAAGTGTCTGAGGCCGGATTTGAACTCAGGTCCTCCTGAATCCAGGGCCAGTGTTTTATCCACTGCTCCACCTAGCTGCCCCCTAGAACTGAAGCTCTTCATGGGGCAGTTAGGTGGCACAGTGGATAGAGCACCAGCCCTGGATTCAGGAGGACCTGAGTTCAAATCCGGCCTCAGACACTTAACACTTACTAGCTGTGTGACCCTGGGCAAGTCACTTAACCCCAATTGCCCAGCCAAAAAAGAAAAAAGAACTGAAGCTCTTCAAGAGTAGTAATTGTTTCATTCTTTGCACTTGTATCCCCAGATCTAAGAATGATGCCTGCCACATAATAGGTCCTTAAGATTTTTGCTAATTAATTTATAATAAACCATGAATTGAAATATAAATGCAAACTATTATTTTCCAAGTGTAAGGTATACAAGAAGGAACTATGTATGACACAGCATGAAGGAATCATCAGAACTCAGTGCTGCAGAAGGGTCCAATGAAGACTGAAAAAAGCACCATTACATGAAAGGAGGGACTCCCTGGTGACCTTAGAGAAGGAAGGAAGAGTAAGAATAGAATCCACCTGTAGGAGTGGAATCTAAAGGCCACAAATTAACCCATGAGTGATGTTCATGATGCCTTCAGACACAATTTTCATGGGAAACATTTCTATGCTTTTCCTCACCAACCAAGACATGGCAACCAAGTTATTCTGCAGATCATTGGGCAAACACCCAGTTGGTCTGTGGCATAATCCTAGGCATGCATGGAGTGTGACTTCCCCACCCCAATGAAACCACAATTCCTTCCTGTGTCTGTATGCCAGCACACATCCAACCCACACTCTCTACATGCCTATGGGCATAACGCTAGGCAGCACCATTGTTAGCAGTTTCTCCATGGATGTCAGAGATGTAAATTGCCTTTGTTATTTAAGTAAGACAGTCTTGATTGAAGTCATAGGCAGGGGTTTGTGTTTTCTATAAGGTAAGGAAGTGACAGTATCATTAAAACAGAGATAGCAGAAAGATCTATGATTTCATCAGGGTCACAAGCTCCCAATGTGGGAACTTCCTCCACAAAAAGAGATCTCGACCCAACTGTGACTTAACAGATAAGTCTGAGGGATTGTCCTTGGACACATAGAGGTTAAAGGACTGTCCCAAGTACACATGGTCAATATCAGAGGAGAAAAATATGATATCTACTATAATAATTATACCAAGTAGAACACCTATAACAATATAAATGAACAGATCACTAAACAAAAGTTGGACCCTGAGAAATACTAAGAATGTATAAGGTCCCAAAGAAGAGAGCATAAAATATATCTTTCTTCAAAGACAGAGAAGTGTGTGTGTGTGTGTGTGTGTGTGTGGGAAATCACTAAGGCTCCAGTCCATTCTACATACAGCTTTTAAAGAGATTTCCCTAAAAAATAGTTCTGACCATGTTACTCCCCTGCTCAAGAAATTCCAGTATCTCCCTATGGCCTCAGATAGAAACATACTCTTCTCTTTGGCTTTCCAAGCCCTTCACAATACATCCCCAACCTACCTTTCCAACTTTATTTGACATCATTCCCCTTCCCATACTCTACAATACAGCCAAACTAGCTTTTTTGGTTGTTCTTCAAGTGTGACCCTCCATCCTTAGCTCTGTACCTTTGTATTTGGTAGTCCCTTATTTCTGGAATATACATCCTCTTCATCTCCACGCCTTAGAATCTCCTACTTCCTTAAAAATCTCAGCCCATGCATCACCTTCTACATAAGACCTTTTGTGAATCCCCATCCTTCACCCCCAGCTCCTGCAGTCCACCCTACCCCATGACTCTGTACAGGTACATCTCATTTTACTGTGCTTCACTCCATTGACTGATTTTTTTTAACAAATGGAAGGTTTGTGGCAACTCTGCATCAAGCAATTCTATCAGCACCAATTTTTTTTCAACACCATGCTTACATTTGTGTCTCTGTGTCACATTTTGGTAATTCTTGCAATATGTCAAACTTTTTCATTATTATTATTATACTCTGATGATCTGCAATCAATGATCTTTGATGAGACTATTGTAATTGTTTGGGGATGCAACAAACTATGACCATATAAGATAGCAAATTAATCAATAACTGTTGTATGTGTTCTGACTGCTCCACCAATAATTGGTCGTTCCCCCATCTTCCTCCCTCTCCTCTGGCCTCCCTATTTCCTGAGACACTACAATATTGAAATTAGGTCAATTAATAACCTCACAATAGCCTCTAAATGTTCAAGTGAAGGGAAGAGTCAATCAATTTGGCAAACTTCACTATTGTCTTTTTTTTTTTTTTTGCGGGGCAATGGGGCTTAAGTGACTTGCCCAAGGTCACACAGATAGTAAGTGTCAAGTGTCTGAGGCCGGATTTGAACTCAGGAACTCCTGAATCCAGGGCTGGTGCTTTATCCACTGCACCACCTAGCTGCCCCACTATTGTCTTTTTTAAAGAAATTTTTGCCACAGCCACCCCAACCTTCAGCAACCACCACCCTAATCAGTCAGCAGCCATCAACATCGGGGCAAAAGACTCCACTAACAAAAAGATTATAACTTGCTGAAAGCTCATTTTCTTTTTAGCAATGAAGTATTTTTAATTAAGATACATATATTTTTAGATATAGTACTATTGCATACTTAATAGACTACAGTATAGTGTAAACATAACTTTTATAAGCACTAGGAAGCCACAAAATTCATGTGACGAGCTTTATTGTGATATTTGTTCTATTGTGGTCTGGAACCAACCTCTCGATATATCTGAGGTATGTCTGCATTGATTTTAGATATTTCGTATTTTTTGTTTCATTGGTTATCATGGTTATTTTTTTCATCACCAAATGATGAGTCTCTCTATTCTGAGTTGTTCTTGGAAAGCAACTTAGTCGCTTTCTTGGGCAATAGTAGAGGTACTCCAGCATGGTGGAGTTTGATGGATCTTATGCTTCTCTGGCATTTCCTCAGAGAACCCAGGGCTACCTCTACACCACAATGAGACACTAAGGTTGGATGTTATATAGACCCGGCTACAAAGTTACAGACAGTCTCTCATGGACAGGTTACAGTCTGCATCGTTGGGGAAACTGTCACAACCCTGAGGTCACAGATCTATTTGAGTATAATTTGTGCACATTTAGATATGCATGTGCTGTCTATTAACAGAGTGTAAGCTCTTTGAGGACAGTGAGTGTTTGATTTTGGAGGTAGAGGGAGTCTTTACATTCTTTACATTGCCAGCCTTTAGCAGGGTGCCTGGCATATAATGCACCCTTAAAAAATGTTTACAGGAGGCAGTTAGGTGGCAAAGTGGATAAAGCACTGGCTCTGTATTCAGGAGGACCTGAGTTCAAATCCAGCCTCAGACACTTGACACTTATTAGCAGTGTGACCCTGGGCAAGTCACTTAACCCTCTTTGGCCCACAAAAAAAGTTTAAAGATTGACAGACGACTGCATATACATTGTCAGACATGGCTTCTGTCTTGGAGAGTTTATTTTTTTTCTTTGTTGCAAGGGAGGATTCAGTTTGGAAGGGGGCAGAAGTAACTGGCATAAAAGCAAAAGCCATAAATAAAATATTTTTAAATGGACAGTTTTGCAGTATTGGAAGTGAGTTATGTCTACACAAGTATCAGTCATGTAGTGTACCTTATGTATGTTCCTTAAGCACATTGCTCTTTCCACCAGGTGTGTGTGAATATGTGGGAGAGGGAGTTCAAAGATTATGAGAGGACTAGTTGGTGATTTTTATACTTTTTTAAATTAAATATCACTGTTGTCAATTAAATGTAAGCCCTGACTGATTAATAACCCCATAGGGAGGGACTCATGAGCTATGGTTTAGAGAGTGTTCTGACCCACTAATAACCCCATAGGGAGGGACTCATGAGCTATGGTTTAGAGAGCGTTCTGACCCACAGAAAATCTAGAACCTGGGGTGGCTCCTGGAAGGAAACCCAGATGGAGAGGGACTTCAGGTGCTACTCATGAAATTCCTCCCCATCTCCAGAGACGGCTCCCAAATTTATATTTTCAGCCCCAATCCCTGTTTTCTCATTTCTCTGAACCTCAAACTCAACACTGAACTCCAAAATTGAACTTCTCACCAGGCTCCAAATTTACTTCTCTTTTATCTCTGTCATCCTCCTTCACTCAGTCTCTTATACACAAAGCCTCTTCTTTTTCAAATCCAATCAATCAACAAGTCCTGCCAATCTGATCCCAGCAGCATCCCTGGTATTCATCCTTTCTAGTCTTGCCACAACCCTGGTTCAGACTTTTGTAACCTTGTGCCCAGACTATTGCTACAGACTAATAACTGGGTTCTTTGGTTCTTATTTCTCCATCCACTCCTTTTCCAGAGTTGTCTTCTCTATGTTCAGATGTAATCATAGGCATGCATGAAGTGTAGGTTGGATATGCCCAGGGGTTTCAGCACAACCTGCCCACACTCTATTCACACCTATGGATAGGCTCATTTCCCTCCTTTGTTCAAAACTTTTCAGTGACTCCCTGTTGTCAGCTGAATAAGTCTGACCTTAAAGAATAATAATGTATGTGTCACAATGACCACCCAAAGCCCCAGGTTTTGATATTTTAAATGACTTATCATAAAATATTTTTTTTCTTCCTTGAATCTCAATAAGTATTTTCATATCTCCATTCCTGGGTTGAAAGCCATTTAAGGATAGGGATCCAATTGTGTACACCTTTGCATTTCCCTCAGTGTACCCAATGCAGGTATGTACTATGTTTTGTTGATGTTCATCAGTAGGTTAAGAGGCAATATTGTTTAGGGGGATGGCATGTTGGTCCTGGAATCAGGAAGACTCAAGTGAAAATCCTACTTCAGATACTTCTTAGTTATGTGACCCTAAGGAAATCCCTTAGTTTCTCATTTTCCTCTCCTGAAAAGGAGAGATAATAAAAGCACCCGCCTCCCAAAATTGCTATGAGGATCAAATGGAATAAGGAATATAAAGTGCTTTACAAATCTTAAAGCAATAAACTCCGTGAACCTCTGTGGCTCCCTATCTCCTCCAGGAGCATATACACAATTCTCCATTTCACCTTCAAAGCCCTTCATACCACGGCTCCCTCCTACTTATCCAGTCTTCTTGCACCTTAGAACCCACCTCATACTCTTCAAACCAGTGACCCTGGCCTTCTGGCCATGAACAAGAAACTCCATCGCTCAGGTCCAGGCATTTTCTCTGGCTGTTTCTCATGCTCTTCTTTCTCATCTCTGTCTACTTCCTTCCCTGGCTTATTTCAAGTCCCAGCTAAAATCTCAACAAGGGATAGCTAGGTGGTGCAATGGATAGAGCACTAGCAGTGAAGTTAGGAGGATCTGAGTTCAAATTTCACCTCAGACACTTACTCACTGTGTGACCCTGGGCAAGTCACTTAACCCCAATTGTCTTAAACATCCATGGCCATCTCCAGTCATCTTGGTGTATATCTTGCCACTGAACGAAGATGGCTCTGGAGGAGAGAGTAAAATTGGTGACCTTGCACAACCCTGCCTCACTTAAATCCAATTCAGTGCAAGTCATGACTTCACCTCAATGTCTTGGTCCTCTTTGAAAATGAAGGACAAACATTAACAGCAACATCTACAGGAATCCTCTTCCAATTAATTATTTCCAATTTATCCTGTTTATAGCTTGTTTGTACATGTTTATTGGCTTCTTGCCTCCCCCATTAGACTGGGAGCTCCTAAAGGGCAGGGACTGTCTTTTGACTCTTTTTATATCCCCAATACTTAACACAGTGCCTGACCCATAGTAGGCACTTAACTAACGTATTTTGACAGAGAAGGTCATTTTTTGCCTCAATTCTTTTTTTTTTTAACGGGGCAATGGGGGTTAAGTGACTTGCCCACGGTCACACAGCTAGTAAGTGTCAAGTGTCTGAGGCCGGATTTGAACTCAGGTACTCCTGAATCCAGGGCCAGTGCTTTTTCCACTGCGCCACCTAGCTGCCCCTTGCCTCAATTCTTACCTATTCTTTAATGACTCAGACAAATTGAAACCTGGGAAAGACCTTAGCTTAAAAAGGCCAAGGCCTCCGACTGCCTCCAGGGCCATTGCCAATCATCCTGACCTATGTCTTGCAACTGGATTCCCATGACTCTGGAGGAGAGAGTGAGGCTGACGACTTTGCACAGCCCTGCTTTGCTCAAATCTAATTCATTTGCAAGTCATCATCCTTCTTGTTTTTGTTTTTGTTTTTTGAGGGGCAGGGCAATGTGGGTTAAATGACTTGCCCAGGGTCACACAACCAACAAGTGTCTGAGTCTGAATTTAAACTCAGATCCTCCTGAATCCAGGGCCAGTGCTTTATCCACTGTGCCACCTATCTGCCCCTAAGGCATCATCCTTCCGATAGCATTGGTCCTCTTTAAGAATGGAGAACGAACAATAACAATGACTGATTCTATAAATGTTAGATATCATTGCTCATTTGAGTGATCATATTTTGCCTTACGTTAATATCTTTTTATAGTATCTCCTAAGTGTGATTTTAAGAAAGATAATTTTCATTCTGGGGATAACAGATGGCTCAGTCTCAGAGAATCTCAATGTTGGAAAAGATCCCAGAGATCACCCTTTACAACTCCCAATTGAAACATGAATTCCCTTTACCACACACCAGATATGTGTTCCATCTAATCTCTGCTTAAAGAACTCCATTGATGAAGTCATTATCTTTCCCCCTAAACCACCCCCCTTTCAAACGTCCCATCTCTCTAGTCACTCACATTTGTAACCTTGGTGTCATCCTCAGCTCCTCACTTCCACATCATAGAATCCTTGGTTTCAACAATAACAATAGTTATGATGATAATGATGATTATTGGGGAAATAATTACCTTCATTTTTGTAATTAATATTTATATAGTGCTTTTAAAATTTGCAAAGCACTTTGCAAGTATTGAACCATTTTATCCTTCAAAACTCTGTTCAATATCACCTCCTTTTCTCATCCCCACCAGCTGCTAGTGCTTCCCTCCCCTCCAAAAAAAAATTTGTATTTAATTTTACTATATTTTTACTATATATTCCATGTGTACTTATGGGCGTCTATTCTGTCTCTCCTCTTTGAAAGCTCCTAGAGAGCGAGGACTGCTTTATTTCATCTTTGAACCTCCAACACCTGGTCTAGCCCCTGGCATATTGATTACTGATGGATTGATTGCTGCTGATCCTGCTCCCCACCATCATCTCTTCTTCACGTCAAAAAACCCCAGTTCTTCACATCAAGCCTTATGGAGAACTATTTCACTTCTCTACCCTATCCCAGATAAATTCTAACTTGTCTATGTGCTTACTAAAATATGTTGCCCACAACTGAACACAATATGTCAGACCTGGTCTGACCCAGAGTAGAGTAGAGGTGAATTCTATCTCTTTCTGTCTCTCTGTCTCTCTGTCTCTCCTCTCCAAATGGCTCTCTTTCATAACACACACACACACACACACACACACACACACACACACACACACACACACACCTCTCCTTGTACTAGACACAATTTTTCTCTCAATGAAATCTAAACTGCCTTCTGTTTCTTGCTATTTACTCACACTGAGGTGGAAGGCCACCCAAATGCCTAGATCTTAATGTTCCTCCCACACTGCTTACCAAAGGAGCACAGGAAAAAACTGATTCCTTCCCATGTCCAGTGAGTCCAACCAAGGGAAGCAAAGAACTGTCCATTTTCTTTTTTTAATAAATGTTGGCCTTTGTTGTCCACCCCACTCTCAACCCCACTTGAGCTCTGGATTTCAATAGCCTGTTGGGATAAAGTGAAGACTTGCTAAGTATCCCATCAATTACTGGAACTTCAGTTTCAAATGATAATAATTCTGATAAAGAAGAACTTCCCCTTCCAGTAAGGCAGATGCTTCAAGCTGATGAAGAAATAAAGAGGATTTGAAATCATCAGAAAGAATATTTCCTCTTTTCTCTACAAACATCCTCAGTAGAGTGTTGTTATCATGTGACCACAAACCCCAGAGAGGTCTTTTTAACCCAACTTAGCCAGTTATCATTGAGCACTTCTTAGGTACCTGGGCTTCTCTAACTGTTGGCCATATGTGAAGAAGGCATCAGCTGTTTTCTGTCACTTAGCACAGCAAGTGAGTACGTAAAAGGGTGTCTGAGACGCTAGAGATTTTCAAGGACACAGTCTGCTAATGTAGAAGACTAACAGTTTGGAGAATTGTTTACTAATATTTGCTTTCCTTTTTATCAGTTATAATGAGGTCCAGGTTGTTGTAATTAATCATTTTCTGTATTTAACTTGCAAATTTTTGGATAAACAGCAGGAATTATGCAATTATCCTTGTAGCTGTTTAACTGAATTTAATTTAATATCAATGACTGGGTGGCACAGCATGTGGAGAGAGTTAAGAAGAGGGCAGGTTGTAAAAAGCTTTAAAAGTCAAAAAGAAGAGTTTACATCTGACCCTACAAGTAGCAGGGAACCTCTGGGGCTTATTGGGTAGGGTTGTGATGTGACTTTGGGACCTGTACTTTGTCAGCTGGGTGGAGGATAGATTGAAGAGGGAAAAGATAATGAGACAGGGAAACTCATCAGAGGATATGAAATTAACCAGGTGAGAGGTAATGAAGACCTAAAGTAGGGTGGTGGCTATGTGAGGAGAGAAAAGGTGATATATATGAGAGGTGTTATGAAAACAGAAATTACATGTTTGCTGGTCTCTATGAGTATACTTAGTGAGAGGCTATGTGGTGTTGTGTATAGAGAGCTAGTTTCAGAGGAGGAAAACACAAGTTTAAGCCCTTCCCCGATATGTCCTGGCTGTGTGGCCTTGGCCAAGTCACTTAACCTCTTAGTGATCTAGGTGACTCACTAATAAGAATAGAAATTGTAGAGAAAGTGTCAACTTGCATTGACAGTTTCCTTATCTGAGAGGTGCTTATATCAATGAAATGATAGGCCCAATCCCTATCCCTGTACCCCAAATACATATGAGTGTGTGTGTATATATATATGTATATATGTATGTATCTTGTAGATAAATAGATCCGAAGATTTATGTGAATATATAATAGATTATATATAATATAGATAGAGATATTTTGGATAGATGGCTGGCTGGATAGATGATAGATAGATAGATATAGATTGATTATGGATCCTTCAAATATATAAACTTCCCCATATCCATGGTTTCCATGGTCAAGAAACACTATTCTAGAACTGCTATTACATGGAACCAAGGAAGGCTATGGATCTTTATTGGTTTCCTGAAAGCCTTACCCAAAATGAAGACAATTCAAGGGACAGTGCTTTAAAACCTTCCATTCTTTTCTCAGCTATTGGCTAAAGCTATCCTTGGGGAGGAGATACACTTATTCTGCTTGGATCCAGAAAGGAAGGATTAGGAACAGCAGTTAAAAGTAACCAAGGTGTTTGTTGGGGTGCATCTAGGTGGTGCAGTAGATAAAGCACCAGTCCTGGATTCAGGAGGACCTGAGTTCAAATCCAGCCTCAAACACTTGACCCTTACTACTTGTGTGACCCTGGGCAAGTCACTTAACTCTCATTGCCCCACAAAAAAAGTAACCAAGAGACAAATCTAGTATTTATATAAAGAAATATAATTCCTAATAATTAGAGCTGTGCAAAAGTAGAATGGCGGGTTCTTGTTCACTGGAGATCTACCATAAGAGGCTAGAAGACTATTCATTGAATAGGTCATAATGGGGATTCTGTCTTAGATTGAGTTGGTCCACATGGTCTCTAAGGTCCCTCCCAACCCTGAGATTTGGGGATTCTGTGAGGTAAGTGCTCCTTTAACAGAACCCCGAGCTAGAGTTTAAGTTTCCATCTCAAGTGAAGGTAACCTTCTGCTTCCTCCATGCCTGGTCTCACTGTTAGGAAGAGAAGAGTCTGGGGTTGGGGGGGGAAGAAATGCTGCCACAATACAAAATGGATGGATTGATAAGCTCTTTCTCACCATTTCTACACTGCTCGACTTCACAGAAGTGAGTTCCGGTGGGAGTATTGATAAAGGCATGTACGTGTTCCACTCCATTCTGAAAATGAGAAAAAGATCCAGTAAATCTTTAACATCCTTCCACATGTCTTTCCTAAGTGCCAGAAGCTGTGCTAAGCACTGGGAATGAAGAGGCAAGAATGAAGCAGTCCCCATCTTCAAGGAGCTCACATTCTATCAAGCAAGCCTATACAGACCATATGTATATAAATAGGTACAAAATAAATACACAAATACCAAGTCATAAAAAGGAGGCAATCACCAGTGGCCAAGATGGAGCAGGTGATGAACGAGCCTGGATAACACAGGTACTTTTAGGGACATAAATTGGGAAATACAACTTATTGGACTGACCTTTTCTAAACGTTTCCAGGGAACCTGTTCAATATAGACTTTGGCTCGAGTAACGTGGTTAAATGAAGAAAGGAAGTGTTCACAAATATCCATGGCAAAGGTCTCTATGGTTCTGATCTGCAAAGAGAAGCAAAACACCAGATGACATGAACACTTGGTCCCAGGTACACCACAACAACAATAACTAACCAAAGAGCTGCCACCATTAACAGTCTATATTAAGGAACTACAGCTTTCTGAGAGTCATGCAAACATCCTTGGAAGAGACTTTGGAAGGAGAGCAAATTCACGGTCATAATAACCCATAGGAACTCACATGGTGGCACAGTGGAAAGTACCATTGGCTCTGGAGTCAGAGGACCTGGGTTCAAATCTCCCTCGTATTACTTTCTACATTGTGATCATGAGCAAGTCAGTCTCCTTGAAAATCGGGCTCTTTCTTTATAAAATAAAGTGAAGCTCATAATAATGACAAAACTATATTTTAAATGAGGGAGGGTAGAAGTAGATGATCTCTAGGGCCCGTTTCAGCTCTAAATTTATGATTTATAAACCATTTCCTGATATAGTCTAGAGTCACATAGTTTAAATCGGCTTCATGCATTACAGGATCTTAGATTTAGAGGGAGAAGGAACCTTCTGGGACATTGAGTTCAACTCTATTTTATAGTTGAAGAAACTGAGGCCAAGATTATATAGCTTTTATTGTTCCGACATTTTAGTCATGTCTGACTCTTTGTGACCTCATTTGAGGTTTTCTTGGCAAAGATACTGGAGGGGTTTGGCATTTCCTCCTCCAACTCATTTTTACAGATGAGGAAACTGAGGAGAATAAGGTGAAGTGACTTTTCCAGGGTCACACAGCTAGTACATGACTGAGACCAGATTTGAATTCATGAAGATGAGTCTTCCCAACTCCAGGCCTGGCACTCCATCTACTGTAACACCCCACTGCTCGCCATCATACAGCTAGTCAGTATCTAGATAAAGTAAGACTTGAACCCAGGTCTTTCTAACGAAGTCCCTGTATTGTATGCCACATTGCTATGAACATCTAAATTAACTTGAGAATTTGACTATTGAGTATTTCCTGACGATGATCCTGTAAGGTTTAAGCCTTACCACCCCCTTTTTATGGAGGAGAAAATGGAGGTTTAGTGAGATGAAGTGAATTGTGCCACGAACAAACAGCTAATTAGTAAAACTGCCAGGACTATCCCTTGTGTTCTGTCTCCATCTCCAAGGCTCCTTTGCCTCTCCTGTAATTGGGCCTCAGCCTTCTCCCACAGAGCTTGCAGTCTTTGGAGCTGCCAAGAATGGTTAATAAAACATCTTTAACAGATGAGAATCTGTCCTGTTTTTAAAAAAGAACTCTCCCTTGAGCTTCTGTAACACCCCCTCAGCAACCCATTCTGAGGGACAAAGTGTGGAGATGGATGGGTAGGAAAACAACTCAAAATACCTGTCCTTCTGACGGCAAGCGGACAAGTGTGCTCTTCAAGTACAAATAGCTCATGTTTTGTAGGATGATTTGCAGCTTAGCTACAGAATACTTCCACCAAACCACCCTGTGCCATTACACTGGAGGCTGAGGCTCAGAAAGGTTGTGAATTACCCAAGTGTGACATTGCTGCTAAGCGGTGTGGGCTGAGATTCAACACCTGGTCTTTCAATTCCAAGTTCAGGTCTCTTTCCATTGTAACCCCAGTTCATCTAGCGCTGGGCATGGCTGCTTGCAGTTTATGGGTAATTAATGGCAATGAGAGATAGGAGGGTTTAACAATTGGAACAAAGAATGGGAGAATTGGAGGAGAGTACCTTAAGTATTCTTTTAGTCTGAAGGCAAGAGTTAGAGATAGAGGAGGGAAGGGTAATGGCCTTCGGAAAATACAAAATGTCAGAAATCAAAAGAGGATTTGGAGGGATTCTTGACAGAGCTGCTTGGAGCGCTTACTCTCAAAAAAATGTGAGCGGGGGGGGGGGGGGGGGGGCAGCTAGATGGTGCAGTGGATAGAGCACCGGCCCTGGAGTCAGGAGTACCTGAGTTCAAATCCGGCCTCAGACACTTAACACTTACTAGCTGTGTGACCCTGGGCAAGTCACTTAACCCCAATTGCCTCACTAAAAAAAAAAAAAATGTGAGCTGATTGGAAGGGATTCTGGAAAGAACAGCACTGTTATCTACCCCAAACGTCACGCAGAACAACATAATCTAAGGGTTGGAAAGGATCTTGTCCAGCCTTTGCCTGATTCCCTTCATGATGTCCCCAACAAGTAGCCATCCCAGGGCAACACAGGGGAAAGGATGCTGGATTTGGAGTTAGGGGACCTTTTTTCAAATCCCAACCTAGAAACTTGTCACCTGCTTGAATTTTGGCAGGTTCCGCCTCTCTGGGCCTCAGTTTCTCATCTGTAAAAGGAGGGAGTTCGATTAAATGGCCTCTGAGATTCCTTTCAGATCTAAATCTATGGCCTTCAATAAAGAGGAACCTATTAGCTCCCAAGGCAGCCCATTTCTCTTTTATTCACAAAGAATTTTATTCTGGAAGTGGGGGGGGGGAGGGAGAGAGAAAGAAAGAAAGAAAGAAGGAAAGAAAGAAAGAGAGAACAGGGAAGGAAGGAAGGAAGGAAGGAAGGAAGGGAGAAAGGGAGAAAAGGAGAAAGAGAGAAAGAGAGAGAGAGAAAGAGAGAGAAAGAGAAAGAAAGAGAAAGAAAGAAAAAGAAAGAAAGAGAGGGAAAGAGAGGGAAAGAAAAGAAGGAAATCTTCTGAGACTTATTCAAGGCACTAAATACTAAGTCATGAATACCCCAAGTGAGCAAAGAAGTCAAAGCAAGATGGAATATCCCAAAACACAAAGCAGACCCACTTACCCCTTTGAATTTTGCCAGAACATGGACAGTGTTCTTGATAGTGTCTGTGGGGATGATGTCAGAGTTGTCTCCATAGAGGTAATCTTTCTTGGTCCTCAAAGTGAGTTGGACCGAGGCTGCTACTTCCTTAATGGTATGGTATTTGCCATCTCGTTGGATGTGGAGAACTTTGACCATATCCTTTCCATACCCGGTGCGTACAAATTCCACATCCCTGTTCTACAATGAAAAATTCATTTCAATTTTATCACGTGATCCTCACAACAATTCTGAGAGGTGGGTTCTATTATTATTATCCCTTTACAGAACAGTAAACTAAGGGAAATAGAATTTTCTTGGGGCCATATGGATAATAAATTTCTTAAAGCCAAATAACAAATGTCTTTTTGTGTTAGATCCTAATTTACCATAATAATCCTGATAGGAGAGTACTTTCAGACCCTGTTCTTATTTCCTTTAGGACAGATTTTGGCTTAAATCAAATCAAATCTGGATGTATAATTGCTAATGGTAACATTTTAATTTCTAAGGCCCAATACTCTTAGCACTTTAAAAGAAAAAAAGATTATTATCCATAGATTCATATATTTATCTTTTTCTTTAAAAAGCTTTTGCTCTGCTTCTTTAAAGAAATGGAATCCCCTGCTTCCTTTACCTTTGAGATATCAGATATAAGGAGTTGCCTTAAGCATTCAACTTGTAATTCCCATTCCTCTGGAAATTTCCAGGCTGTCATATACTGGGAAATACATATAAAGTTTTACAAACAGGTTGAAATCACTCCTGTTATCATTAGGTTACTTTAAAATGAACTTGGCTAAACTATCTTAACACTAAGTTAACCTGCTGCTTTTTTTTTTCCTGGCCCAGACAAAAGGACCTAAAGAATTTGGTTTAGTGCTGACAGGCAAAAAAACTCCAGAGCTTTCATAGAATTAATGACATAGTTGAATTAAAATAATAATTAGATAATTGAATAATACAAGGAAACATTTAAGATTTTGTATAATAATCACAATAAGCAATATCTTTACCATATCCAATTTTTATGTAGTGTTAGATTCAATATGCTAAAAGGTAGGTAGACATGATTAATCAAATGATGATCTAACCTTACTCCTGGACTAAAGTAGGTTGCACACTAATTTCTAAAAATCATTTTCTTTACAATTTCTAGTTCTTAATAGAAGCCAAATCACTGCACTTTAACCATCCAACAATGGGACTAGATCCTGAAATCTTGAAATCCTGCCTTTCTAACTCAGTCTCTAATGTGCTACTGATTATTTAGTTTATTTTTATATTAGTCTTTTAACAGTCAAATCCAAAACCCCACAAAATTAAAGAGGAATTCACATCCAAACAGTATTTCTTTTTTGGGAGGGGGGGTTTAGGCAATTGGGGTTAAGTGACTTGCCCAGGGACACACAGCTAGTAAGTGTTAAGTGTCTGAGGCTAGATTTGAACTCAGGTCCTCCTGACTCCAAGGCTGGTGCTCTATCCACTGCGCCACCTAGCTGCCCCCAAACAGTATCTCTTAATACAATAAACTATCAAATTAATGTTAGGAATTATCTTTATATATATTACAAATTACACAACTTGGGTAACATAGCTTAAAACCCCACAGCTAACAAGTTTCCTGATATAGCATAACAATAAATTTCACTTAAATGAGACCAGAATAAATTCAATTACACCTGGATCTGTTTCTGAAATGTTATCATATAGAACCTTAATTTGTAATTTCAATTATTTTTGTATTACATTTTACACAAAGGCTATTTATTCCAAGCATTTCATATTATGGGATTCCCAGCTAATCCACTACAAAAGATTTTACAAGTGGTAGTATATAACAGATTTTAAATATAATCAATCCTATCACACTTAGGAAACTGTTCTTATCAGATTCCTCCTTCCCCCATAACAGAAACTGCTAAGTGGAACAAGAGGGGCTTAGAACACATGTAATCTTTAATTTTATCTATTGCCTCTCAAATCAAGGTACAAAGTTTTCATTCTCAATCTTTCTACTTAAAACAAAGTCAGACTTCCTCAAACCCTCTCAACATTCTTCAACCATCTGAAGCTAGCCCAAGGTCACCCAGAGCACAAGGGAACAAGAGGGGCTGAGAGCATGGGGGCTAGATACTGGCCACCTCCTGTATGCAGGGTGTGTCCTCCTATTTGTCCCTAAACCTTTTCTGCTTTCTACTTTTTCTACTTTCCATATTCCTTTATTTCTCCTTCTAAATCTTTCAAACCCATTACTCAGACTACCTCACTTTACATTTCATCCGTATCCCAGACTGCACATACTACTGTTAAGCCAATGTCTTACCAAAGCCCTACTTTCCCAAATTATGGAGTTAATTTCAACCCAATAGATAATGCTTAACCTCCTTTTTATCCTGCTGCTCTTTACCTTATAGAATCTGAAGAGAGTTAACACTTCATAACTTACAAATCAAGAGAGCTGTATTTCTTTCACACCCTTCACCAACATTACTTATTAAAAACATCTTTTACAAGGTTGGTACATTTTAAACAAATCACTGAAATCCTAAAGTGATTACATTTAAGGCTATGGTAAAACAGTCCTGATCAAAGTGTCTTGCAAGGGGAAAAATGTTTTGGTTTTTTTTTGCCATTTTAAACACATTGCCCTGGCGTCAGATATATTTGAGGTAGGGTAAGGGGGAAAGAGTTTTCTAGATTTAATTTAAACATAATCTACAAACTTCAGCTTTGGGCTTTAATTAAACCTGAATCCATCTAACTTTGGAGTGACAAAAACTCTTTTAGCTTTCCCTCATCAGCCCTTGCTATCTTCAAGCTGCTCAGTCTAGATTTTATCCACTTGGAACTCCAAGTTAAAGCCCCATCAAAGAAAAAAAAATGCCATTTTTACCCAGAGTAATACTTTCTCTGATTTCACCTTCGAAACTAATTCAGGGCATGTTTCACACTGCCTTTTTTCAGTTCCTTTACTTAACCACATAATCTTAGAAAACCCCACATAAATAGAGACCCCAACAAGGACAGACAAGAACATTTAATGAGCTTCCACAATGACTTTAGTTCTTGATATTGAGCCCTGTGCAACAGCACACTCACTTCACCTGCCAGCAAAAATTATTTTGGTAGTTTTCTTTAATATCTCTCTTCACTTTACCTGACACACCTCTTACTGAATCTCCTCAGAATAGGGCTTCTCTAGATCCTCTTGGGCAGGCTTACATACCACTACACCTTTACTTAAACACGCCTCTTCCTCTCTCACACACACAGTTCCTGACAGAACTCTAGGGCTCTTCTACCTGAATTCTCCTTCAAAAGAATTTGAACCATGCTTGAAATAAGACTGTAATGTCACAGGCCAATCTCACAGAAGTCCAAATCTTCCAGGCAGCCTCTCCAAAGATACATTTGTCCACAATATCAATCATCTTGGTGCTGTACCTGTGCTGAAGAGACCACCTCTTACTGTTGAGAGTAAAAAGTTCACCAAAGGCTGTAGTTGAAACACGTAGATAGGGACAGACATACAGGCACATATGTGTTGCTCCAGATAAAATCCACTTACTGGTAAAAAGGAGACTCAGCTCACAGCTAGAGTCCTAACTCTCTTTTTGGAGAAAGGACACAATTAAGGGGATTTCCTTGTTAAGAATCTGGATTGTAAAAAAGGGGGGGGGAGAGAAAAAAAAGGAAAAAAAGGAGGGAAAAAAAGAAAAAAAAGGTTAAAAAAAGAAAAGAAAAGTTAAAGAATCTGGAGTGAAAAGGCTCTTATCCCTTCATGGTTGCCATAACTGTGGCAATTTAAAAATATGAAACACATAGTTTCTGAGTAACTTAATCATTTTATTAATAAGACCAGCAGGTTATTAATAAAAGGATGGTCATTGGATATCTCTCTCATTCCAAAGACTATCATGGTGGTGGGGTACAGCACTTATATACCCTTGAAAGAGTAGGTGGTCAATGAATGGGACAAAGAATTGATCCCTGTACAGAGAGATTATCTGCAGCCTAGAATGTCTTCCTTTTCAATGGGAGTATGTATGGGGGGGGGGGGAGTGTGTGGGGGGAGAATGAGTGACCTCTCCCTGGATGGAAAGGCTTTCCTATCTAGACAAACAGATCTGTCTCCAGCAAAGCTTGAGTAGAACACAATGAGCTTCCCTGCCCTAGATTCCTTGCCCAAGATGGTTTTTGCCCAAGATGAAGAGATTCAATGCAATTTTATTATGAAGAAGAAACTGGATCTCTAAAAGCCAGGACTTTGGAAGGAGGGAACTTCTGAATCTCCCCAAAATATTAGTTATTATTAATTATTGTTCACATATTCTTCTGTTTGTTTTTTAAAGCTCTTCACAAGCTGATCCCACCTACCTTTGTAGCCCCACTGTATATTACTCTCTTTCCCACATTCTACAGTTCAGTCCAACTAGCCTTTTGACTCTTCCTCAGACATGATACTTTGCACGGACCATTGGCCATTCCAGGCAGGCAACCTCACCTTCCTCTGACTTGAAGAATCCCTCACTTCCTTTGAAATTCAGCTCAAGTACTGTCTTCTACATGAAGTATATCCTGATTCCCTCCAACTGCTGGTGTGATGCAGGGCAAAATACACTAGGTCTGGAGTCTGGAAAACTTGAGTTCAAATCCAATTTTACCTATGTCTGCCCCTGTTTCTTCAACTCCAAAATGAGAATAATAATAGCACCTAGCTCACAGTTGTGAGGAACAAATGAGATAATATTTAGAAAGTGCCTGGCACATAGGAAGTGCTACATAAATCCTTATTTCCATTTTCCTCTTAATTACCATGTACTTTATTTTGTCTTTATTATGCATATATACTTATATCTCTCTTCATTTCCCAAATGATTGCTTTCCTGGACTTCATCATCATTGTCCCCATAAACATCTTCCTGCATGATCACATCAGCACTGAAACTCACACTTCCTCAGTCCCTTCCTTCCCTTGGGGCCCCTCCTTGCTCTCATTGGAGAGAGTGAAAGGAGACTAGTAGAGAGCTCCTTCCAGATCCTATATTTAAGGAGGCATCCCAGGGCAGCCATTTCAATATTTCCCACCTAATGCTGACTTCTTTTCATGTGTTATCTTCCCTCCATTAGATTATGAGTTCCTTGGGGGCAGGGAATGTCTTTTGCTTTTCTTTTTCTATCTTTCTTTTTTTTTTTTTGGTGGGGCAATGGGGGTTAAGTGACTTGCCTAGGGTCACACAGCTAGTAAGTGTCTGAGGTCACATTTGAACTCAGGTCCTCCTGAATCCAAGTCCGGTGCTCTATCCACTGTACCACCTAGCTGCACATATCCTTCCTTTATTTATCTGTGTCACATGTTATACTCCTCCTACCCCAGGAGAATGTAAGTTCCTTGAGGGCAGGGACTGTCTCCCTTTCACAACTGTATCCCTAGTGCTTAGCACAGTACATGGCATATAGTAAATGTTTCAATAGATGCCTGTTGTTTGACTGATTGAACACTAGCACAGAGTCTTTACCATGTCTCCCTGAGGACACAATTCTATTTCTCCAGCAATGCCTGTAAGCCCAAAGGAATGAAACATCAGAAATTGTAGTAAAAAGAAGACAGGAAAGAGTCTCTAGACTCTTCAGAAGTAAAGCCCAGACTGAAGAAAAGCTCCCTGCAGAAAGCAGACATTTTTCTTATGGATGTTTAATATAGATGATGGATTTTTATTTCTCTAGTCTGAAAAATAGGTGAGTGGGTGGTATCTTTGGGCCAATTGAAGAATTATTAAGCCATTTGTTAGGTGAAACAGGTTGTATCTGTAAGTTTAGCAGTAGAACTGGTCTAGTCATACTTTAGAATAATAGACTGAGACTTGGAAATGACTTTAGAAGTCATCTGGTCCAACCTACTCATTTTACAGGTGAGGAAACTGAGGCACAGAGAGGAAAAGTGACACCCAAGTTCACAGGGTCAGTATCTAAGTAACAGAGCTGGGGCTGAGACTCAAGTTCTCTGTCTCCAAATTCATGATTCTTTCCACTTACCAAGATGGAGAACCTTTGGTGGCCACATTGCCTTGCCTCAGTCTGTCAACCAGCTAAGACTACAAAGCAATGGTTGGTCTGGCTGCAGTCAGGTAGGGGTGTGTGTGTGTGTGTGTGTGTGTGTGTGTGTGTGTGTGTGTGTGTGTGTATACATACATATGCATATACATACATAAAGAGATATCTGATTAATTTTATGTATACATGTATGTGTATATCTGTCTATCCATCCATCTATCTATCTACCTATCATAACAAAGACTGGCAGAATTTTAATTATATATCATGTTTTCCCTTGCTGCCCATAGGGCATACACTCCTTGAGAACAGGAAGTGCTTAATCTCTTGTTTTTATAACACCAGCACCATCCTTGATAATCACTCAAAAGATTTCAGACTAACCATCTACACTGTAAGGGAGGGGAAAAGATATTCATTTGGATGCATGGACATCGATAAAGCTCATCCATCAATCATTTCATATATTTCAGACAGATCATTTAAGAAAAAAACAATTAAAATAATAGCTAGCATTTATAAGGTTTGCAAAATGCTTTACATATGTTAACTCACTGGGTACTCACAACAACCCTGGGAGATAGGGTGCTATTTCTTATTTCCATTTTATACCTGAGGGAACAGAGGCTGAGAGAAGTTGAATGACTTGCTCAGGGTCACAGCAGGATTCAAACTCAGGTCTTTCTGCCTCTGAGTCCTGCATTCTTTCCACTCCACCACCTACCTCTTATCTATAATTAACTAATCAATCAACAAATATTTTTAAGCACCTACTCTGTGTGTATTCCCAGCATGGGGAAAGCCAGCATAAAGGGTAGAACAGTAAAAAGGCCGGTTTGGTGGGACTGTAGTGTCCACGAAGGGCTGAACTGTCTAATAAGACTGGAAAGGTAAAATGGAGGAAGACTGTGAAGGACTTTAAATTCCAGAGGAGTCTATATTTGATCCTGAAGTTATATGATGCCACTGGATTTTATTGAGCAATAACATGATCACACCCACATTTTAGACAGATTCTTTTGGCAGCCATGTGAAGTTGCATTGGAGTGGGGAGAGACTTGAGGTAGAGAGTCCAATAAAAAGGTCATTACAATAGTCCGATTGAGAAGTGATCAGGGACTGAACCAGGGTTATGACTACAAGAATGGAGAGAAGAGGATTACAAACAAGAAATGTGAAAGGAGAATGATTTGGCAACTGACCGGATAGGGCAGTGAGAGGGAGGATGACAGCAAGTTGGTGAAGCTAGGTGATGAGAAGTATGGTGATGCCCTTGGGAAGGGCACTAGAGGGGGGAAGTTGGGATAAAAGATAATGAGTCGGTTTGGACATTTTAAGTCCAAGCTGGACTAAGGTGGTGCTCAGGAGAGCAACATGGGCTAAATATATAGATAGGCATCATCAGCATAGAAATGATAATCAGATGCATGTGAACTAATGAAATGGACCAGAAACTGGGCCTAAAATGGAGCAGAGAGAGGGGAGCAAGGTGGATATCTTTGGGAAATTTCATGGTGCTTGTAAGGACCCCAGACTTCAAAGGGTCAGCTTCTTTAGCACCAATATTCTACAAGTGATGTATGACAATGAGTCATCAGATACCATGGTGTCCCAAGAATTGAAGGCAAAGATCACACCAAGGGCAATGGAGAATTGTTTGGAGGGCGTGAGCAGGCTGCAGCCCATTAAAATGAGGAATTACAGAGGACACGCTGTTCAAAAGACAAAACCACCAGAGAAATGTATGGTCAGGAAAAAAAAAAGATGGGTTAATAATACAGCCAAATCCAGGGATGACCAATGGACAAAGTTTGCTTGTTCCACTAGCTTCCACACACTATGAGAAGAACTAGAGGCAGTCCCCTGGAATGGAGGTGATTTAGGGAAGATGTGGACAAGAGTTACCCAGGTAAACAGGCACTGATGGGGAACATAAAATCTGCATGGGTTGCTTAGGAGGATGGTATAACTACACAACGTAAGTAAAAAGAATACTGGATTTGGAGTTTGGAGAGATTTGAGTTGGAATTTCAACTCTGCAAGTTACTTTAACATCCTCAAACCTCAGCATCATCTTCTGTAAAATGGGATGAATACTCACACAACTGGATACATGAGGTTGTCATGTGAAAGCATTTCATCCAATTTCATCAAAATATGCAACCATCCCCCCTGCCTTTTCCCCAAACCATTTCTCCCCAGTTTTCCTCAGGCTTTCAGAAAAACAACCCCCAACCAAGCAATATTTATTAATATCAAGAGGAAAAGTGAAAATTTGAGTATTGACTGAAAATTTTCCTCCTGTGGTATGTATGTGGGGGTAAGAGTGGGGGAATGGATAGAAAACTAGTCTTTTTTTTGAGACAGTTGGGCTTAAATGACTTGCCCAGAGTCACACAGATAGTAAGTGTCTGAAGTCAAATGAGAAGTAGTCTTGAAGCAAGAGCTGAGTTCTTGTTCTGCCTTTGACTCACACTGACTCTGTGACCTTGGCCAGTCATTTAACCTTGATGACCTGGGTAAGGCAATAAGACTATAAACTACAGAGAATGAGCCTGCCTGTATTGGTTAAGAGTTTCTCCATCTAGGAGTCCTCATGCCAAAGAAATCATGGCCTGGTCTCCAACCCTTTCCCTAAAACACAGTAGAGATACAGCATTAGTATTATTTCAGCCACAGACATAAGCGAGAATGCATCATTGACTTAGTCCCAAGCTTATGTTTCTCATGAAAAACAACTCCCACAAATGCTTCTATTGGTTTTTATTGTCTCTGCCTCAGTTCTGCTAGGGAAACAAATGGTCTCTTACTCATGAGCTCAAAATGATTCTGATCAAATTCAAACCCTTATAGAATTCTCCACCAGAAACAGCAACAGGTACGGAGCTATTTGGAGAGGACTTAGATGGTTGGAATACCCTTGTCTCTACCCAGGCAGAATACCCATTTCTTCTTTTTCCTCTTCCTGGCTGGCTTCCTTTCACTCAGCCTCTGACGGGTTCATTTTGTTGTTTGTTTTGTTTGCTATGTTAGACACTTCCCAGCGTCTACTCCCCTGTCAACTGACAGAGGGGAATACCTCAATCTTCATATTCGGTTTTGCATTTTTCTGATATTAATAAATGTGGTTTGTTTGGGATTTGTTTTTCTGAAAGCCTGAGGAAAATCGAGGGAAAATTGTTTGGGGAGATAGGGGGAAACTGCCACACATTTTGATAAAATAGCAGGAGTGGAATTGCAGCTCAATCTAAAAAGACTATCTTTCCCTCTCATTCATCCCTATCTCTCGGCAGCAGTATGAAAACACGCACTTACAAAGCTGTCTAAAAAACACCTATGGGAGAATTTGGGGCTGTTGTCTTTAGAACACTTCACACCTGCATAAATAGCCACGTGATGATGGCAGAATATGTCCGAGAGCAAACTGCACTGAGAGTTCAAAAACCAGTTTCCCCTCTCCGGCTCTTTCATGAATTTCGGAAGGGTCTGTTGAGTGCCTGCCTCAGAGTTCTCATCTCTAAAATGAAGATAATCTTAGTGGCTAGCATTTAAGCTTTGCTGAGCTCTTTACCTCATTACATCTTTACAACCGCCCTTCATGGTAGGTGCTCTTATAATCTCCCTTTTACAGTTGAGGAAACTGAGGTACACAGAGGTTAAGTGACTTACTCAGAGTCACACAGCTAGGAAGAGTCTGAGCCTATATTTGAACACCTGGTTTTTTCCTGACTCCAGGCCTAGAGCTCCATCCACCGTGCCACCAACGTGCCTCTGGATAAGGGATAAGAATACATTCCAGCTGCAGAGAATATTGGCAGTTTACAGGAAAATGCTTAGTAGCAAGGAGCTGTGAGAAAATGCTGAACCCAAAGCTAATGGTCCTTGGTTCAGATCCCAACCCTACAGGTTTATGCCTGCAAGATAATGGACCGGTTCTTTCACTTTGCAAGGCCCTGGGTTTCCTTATCTGCAAATGGAGGGGGTTGGACTATAGTAGTACCAAAGTCTCTTTCAGCTCTAAGTCAATATCCTAAGTTATTAGTGCTTTAGTGAATTTTAATATAAATAACAATCAAATAAATAACACCAGGAACAACAATGATGGGTCAAAAAATTGTAGCCAAGAGGGCAGTTGTATCTCCTGATTTGGCCCACATCTACTGCATTTAGTAAACGAGAGCACAAATACCCCCAAAATCATACAACATGGAACATTGCCTTAACCCACCTGGGAAGGGGGAGCTGCCCTGAGTTATTGTACCTGCAGACATGAGGCCATAAAGGGATTTTGCCTAACCAATGTTTCATGAGCAGGATAACAGCACATCTGCATTAATTACAGCAGGGAGAAAGAATGGCCTGTTACATATTGAATAGTGAACTTTAAACATAGCAGGAACTACAGGTACTCAATTATTGCCATTTCTCTGCCCGTTGTTACCCAGGGAGAGGAAATCATAAAGAAACAGACTGGAATGCTGATTTGTCTGCTGGTCCTCACCATGCTAGTCATGGCATCAGAGAAGGAGGACTCAGGAAAAAAAAAACAACAACACTGAATTCTCAGCCTCAACCTCTGCTATAACAGGATTAACCCTAATATAGTAAATTCCATAGGATATCATGGGACAACTCATCAGACCCCCATGACCCTTTGTTCATCATGGAGGAGTAAAAGGTGGGTTAGAGTGAGGAGAAACTTGGGTTCAAACCCCAGTGGCTATGGGACCATAGGCAAAATGCAGTGTTTTACTTCTCTGAATCTAAGTTTCTTCATCTGTAAAATCCGGGTGATAATAAGGCCCATACAATATCATTCAAGTTCACAGGATTGTTCTGGGGAACAAATGAGAGTGTTTGTAAAGGCTTTTGGAAATGGCCAGCACTAGATAAATGTAAGCTATTATTTTTAATAATAAATGACTAGGTCAGAGGTTCTTAACCCTTTTCGTGCTATGGACTCCCCTTGCAGTCTGATGAAGCCTATGGACCCCTTCTTAGAATAATATTTTTAAATGCATAAAATAAAATACAAAGGATTTTGAAGGAAGCCAATTATATTGAGATATAGTTATCAAAATATTTTTAAAATAAGTTCACATGCTAAGAAGCCAGACACTAGATAAATTCTAAATTTCTTTTCAGCATAACTCAATACTAAGATGTAGGTTGTTTTCTTAGGATGGAATTTTGTTAAAATGAATACTGGACACTTCATTTCCAATGAATCTATGGGTGAAACAAATATAACTGCAGTGAATGAACAGAGGGAAAAGAAGCACCCCATACCTAGTAGTGGATGGAGGAAAATAATAGCTAGCACTCGTATGGCACTTTAAGCTTTCCAAAGCACTTTACAAAAATTATCTCATCAAATCTCACAACAACCCAGGGAGATAGCTATTTACTCCTCCTCCTCCTCCGCCTCCTCCTCCTCCTTCTTCTTCTTCCTCCTCCTCCTTCTTCTCCTTCTTCTTCTTCCTCCTCCTCCTTCTTCTCCTTCTTCTTCTTCTTCTTCTTCTTCTTCTTCTTCTTCTTCTTCTGCTGCTGCTGCTGCTGCTGCTGCTGCTGCTGCTGCTTTACAAATGAGGAGCAGGTTCACACTGCTAGGAAGTGTCTCAGGCTGGATTTGAATTTAGGTCTTCCTTAGGGTGAACTTTGTCACCCCCTAGTGGCCTCTAAGGAAATGCCCTCCATACCACCACTCTCACCCTGATCTTCCTCCTAATCTGAAGAGCTCACATTTCAATAGTGCTTTGAAGTTTAATAAGCACTTTTATCACAGTCAAGGTGAGATAGGCAGTACACACATTATCATCCCCATGTAACTGTCGTGTATGAGATGGAGAAGGACTACATTTTCCAGAATGCCTGGAACAAAGCCATGTACTCAGAGCACAGCTATTCATTGGGAAGGGGGACTTCTGGGGTTGAAAAAAGATAGTAATAAGATGGAGAATGAATGGATGTCTCTGCAAGAGATGGTTGTGATTGTGAGTGACGAGTAGTGATGGAGACAAGCAAGCTAGGAACTATGTGGAGACCATGACCAAGAGAGACAGGCTGCAGATACTTGAACAGTTTGTAAGCTAGGGTGCCAAGGTTGTCTAAACTGCACTCTCTAAACCAACTCATTCCATATTCAGAAAGACAAAGAGAAACAAAAAGAGATGGAGATAAATAAAGAGGCAGAAACCAGGAAGACATAGAGAGATAGAGACAGAAAAAGGAAAAGACAGAGTCAAATAGAGAAAGAGTGAGAAAGGTAGAGACAGACAAAAGAGACATTAAGTGATAGAGGCATAGAGACAGGAGAGAAACAGGAGAGAAACAGGAAGGAAGGGAAGGGAAGGGAAGGGAAGGGAAGGGAAGGGAAGGGAAGGGAAGGGAAGGGAAGGGAAGGGAAGGGAAGGGAAGGGAAGGGAAGGGAAGGGAAGGGAAGGGAAGGGAAGGGAAGGGAAGGGAAGGGAAGGGAAGGGAAGGGAAGGGAAGGGAAGGGAAGGGAAGGGAAGGGAAGGGAAGGGAAGGGAAGGGAAGGGAAGGGAAGGGAAGGGAAGGGAAGGGAAGGGAAGGGAAGGGAAGGGAAGGGAAGGGAAGGGAAGGGAAGGGAAGGGAAGGGAAGGGAAGGGAAGGGAAGGGAAGGGAAGGGAAGGGAAGGGAAGGGAAGGGAAGGGAAGGGAAGGGAAGGGAAAAAATTGTTTATGTTTATTAAGACTGCTTATATTTTTCACAAACTATCATTAGGGTTAGAGTTAAAAATCAAATGGAGAAAAGTAGAATGACATTGTACTCATTTAGAAATATAGACTATGATTGCTTTCTATTGCTTTACAATTTACTTCTGTCCCAATTACATTTTTTAAGCAAAGAAATCCATTCATCATTTTCAAAACTTATTTTCTTGGGCCTGTTAGCATGATAAATAACCAAATACGGAAGTTTGAAATCATTCCAAATGTTCCCAGGCTTTTAACTGAGTGGGGGCAAAGTAAATCAGATCAAGGATTTACCTTTGAAATTCCCCACAATTTGAACTTGAGTCTAGGAGGGTCCAAAGGTAGTTAAACCATGGCTGACACTCATGCAGATGACTAACATCAGCACCTGCCTTCACTTTCAGTGGTCTTTCCCCTGTGCCATGTTGTCTCTCCTTGATCCTGGAGTCTTTTAAAATATTGATTTTGTAGCTGATTCAGGCTTTTAGGTAGGTTCTCTTTAAGTGTCTGAGTGGTGGGGAATTAAGTATATTTGAAGCATATTTGAAGGATAACTTTATTCACCCATCCACATTTCCCTGCTGCTTCATAACAGAACAAAAGTTTAGCTCCACTGCTTCCCTAAAATTCAGGGAACACTAAATTAACTTGAAGAGTAACTTCTGCATGAGCAAGATCAAGAGAAAGTACATTATCCAGGACTAGTCATTGCTTAGAACTCATTGGAATCAGGTCACCAAAACACCATTTCTGTAGTCACTACTTAGGATATGTGTGTTGGATTCGATTTTTGAATTTGGCACAGAACTGCAGGCTTTTAGAAATGTAAGTGGTATGAGCTGGTTCAAATTCTTCACCTTACTAATGATGAAACTGAGGAACAAAGCTTTCAACTGACTCGATCAATTTGGAAAAGAGCAAAGGTAGGCTACCAACCTGGGTCCTCTAGCTTCCATTCCCATGCTGCAGGAAGTAGCATCTTAGAATCACAGCAACTCAGAGGTAGCAGGGACCTCCATGTCAATCTAATCCAATCCTTACATGAAAAAGATCCCCCACCCCCAACAGTATATCCAACAGGTGGCCATCATCATTGACCTTACTTCTGCTCAAGGTGGTCCATTCCACTTTGGGTCTTCCACTCATCAAATTGGAAGTAGCTCCTTTGCAACTTCTACCCATTTACTGTTCCTAGTTTTAACGACTGAGTCTAAGCAGAACAAGTCTTCTCCCTCTTCCCCATGACAGCCTTTAGACAACGAAGTCTCCTTTTCCTCAAGCTTAACAACCCCAGTTACTTCACCTGATCCTCTTTTGACATGAGCTCAGGGTCCTTTGCCATTCTGGTTGCCCTCCTTTATGAAATCTTACCTCTATCCTTATTTCCACTTTACTGATTTGATGAGGGTTGATTCAGAATTCTCATCTCAAAATATTTTCCAATAATCTCTTCAACATCTGACTGAATTTTGCAAGATCTTTTTCATTCATCACCCTGATGTTTTCTCCTTCACCTTTTTTTCATGGTCCTCACCAACTGTAGCAGTCCTTTCCTTTGGCCTATTACAACCATTCTTTTACTTGTTACTCAGTATACTTGTAGCTTTTGGTTTTCTATCTTCCTTGTATCAACAGAAGTGGAGTCCGCAGACCCTAAATAGAGCAACACTGTTCTAGAGTTTCTGGGGAGAAAACAAAGACATGCCCCACAAATTCAATCCAGATTACTAGAACTACTCTTGAAGAAATGAACAGAACAGATACAAACAAACTAGAAAGTCCAAGAGTTTCTTAAGATAAGTGTGACCAAGACATTCCAGCCCCTTAGCCAGGGTGCTGACATACTTATGGGGTGGTTTCATTTGCTCATTTGTCTTTTCACGCCAATGTGGATAGAGAAACAAGAGAGAGCTGATTCCATATGCATGAGAGAGACAGAGTGACATCAGCAATGAAGTGTGTTTATAGCTCTGTCACTACTGATGCTAGACTTTATGATGGTCAGGTAGCAACATAAGGATAAGAATTAGTCTCTAAGACATTTGAGATCTCCTTATTTCAGTGATGAACTTCCAGGGACAGAGAGAAGCATGAGCAAAGAAACAGATTCCACCCTAAAAGGTGTTTGTGCCTTAGGAGGGGCTAGATCTTGGAATTAAATGGAATGTGTAAACTGTGTTGCATGCATCTTATACTTCTTCTTTGACTATACATTTTCTAAGCTAATTAAACTGTGTGTTTAAATTATGACATTAAATAAAAGTAGATAAATGAAACATCATGAAAAGAAGGCTACAGCATTGGGACCAAGAAGTAGGGTCTGAGCAATAGAATGACTGTTATACTCCCAGATCAAAATCTACTAAATCATGAGAGTGTAGTAGTAGTGTGATGGAAGCCATATGCCCTGGGTTCTTTCTTGTTACAAAATAGCTTTTCCTAATTCACTACAGGTAACTAAGGACCCATGAACACATGGTTTCTTTTTCTGGAATATGTCAAATTGGGCAGGAGACACAGTATTTTGCCAGAGTAGCAAGTTTATCAGGGTTCAAAAGAAATACAGAATTGAGAGGGAGATGGAAAATCCCTATCATATGAATTTGTCTACACCATTCCATATAGATGCCAAACATTTAAAATTCACATATGAAACCTCTGATCACCTCCAAAATATTCTGTGGCTAATAGTAAAATCTAAGGCAAATCTGAATTTATGGTTGATTTCTTTAATCATCAAATTCCTCTTCTATTCCACCATTGCAGCACTGTAACTGCTTAATTGCTGTTGTTGATTGACTGATTAGATTCTGCTTGGCCACAGAGGGCAGAACTAGAAGGAATTAATGTGAGTTGTAGAGTCAGATTTGGGTTGCATGGAAGGTAAAATTCCCAATAATCAATTGTTCAGTATGGCTACTAGAAAAGCATGGGTTCTGTATCATAGTCTTCAAAAGAAGGCTGAATGACTACTTGCCAATAATATTGCAGAAGGGGCTTCTGGCCAGATATGTGTTTAACCAGACAGCTGCTGAGGTCTCTGATCTACTCAGCAATAGTAGGAGACATGGATATTCATGGAAACCCTTCACATTTCAATGCTCCAAGGATCCATGATTTCAAAAAATGGGTATAATCCCAACTGATATAGCTCACAGGCCCTCAAGGCTTTAGTCACTTACTTCTCAACCTTTTGCAATTTGGCTTGCAATCTCACCACTCAACTGAAACTGTTTTTCAGGATTACCAATAATCTCTCCAATGCTAAAACAGATGGCCTTTTCTGAATTCTTACTCTTCTTCACCTCACTGAAGCAGTTGACATACTTGATTCCCTGCTTCTTGGATAATCCCTTCTCCCTTGGCTTTTGTGATACTGTTCTCTCCTGTTTGTCCAACTACTCCTTCCCAATCGCCTTTGCTGGACCATCATCCATGCCTTACCCCCTAAATGTGAATGCCACCCCACCAAGGTTCTGGCTTTAATTGAATTGAATGGAGTTGATTGCTTCATGAATTTCTCTGGCCCCCAAAACTCCTCCACATGACACTAGACTCAATACGAAAATCTTGGCAACTCTTGAAACATATACAAAAGGAACAAAATTTCTTGTAAGTATGGCATGCCAACATAGATGTTATGCATCCTAGGATTGGAAGATATATCAATAATAAGATTAAAAAAATTAGAATCTGTTTGATACTCCACTGAAATAAACAGATATATATCCTGGGCCCCAGGGTATATGATAGTCCCATTCACTAAAAACACCTGTGCTTCTCAATCCTAGCAATTTTCAGTGACTTCAGGAGGAATCAATAAATGCTCAAAGTTTTCAAACCAAAATAACATTTAATTAACTTTCATTTAAAAAAAATAAGCATCAACAATGTAGCTCCTTTAAAAAGACAGAAGGGAAATGTGAAATGAAATTAAACACAAAGCATCAAAATTTCCAAAAAGCTTGAGAGCCATCAAAATTTTGGAATGTGCCCAAATCATATAAGACCTACACACATGGGGTCATCGGGAAGACTTATGGGGCCCATTGGTTTGGAAAATGATGCAACAGGTGAAGGAACTGCTGGCTATTGTTTGCAGGGTCTAGCTTGAGCCAAACCCAAAGGTGTTTGCCTGACTAACGTAGATATTATTTTATCTTTTGCAGCAGCCTTCAAAGGGAACCAGGCTTGAGATCATACCTTGTCCTGAAGAATCCTGGGAAGCTGAGGCAACTCCTTGAACCCTCAGTTCTGATGCAGATTTACTTAAGGATTGATGCCAAGAGTCTAGACTCAAGAAAGGTTTCTAATCTTCATAGCGATTCTAATCTTCACCCACATCCCCAGTACTGCCTCAGAGCCAGTGAAACTGAGACTTTACTACTCCCTGCATTGTTTCCCTCTACACCTAGATTTCTGATGGAAAATCACTTTTTCAAACCCACATCATTCAGGGCAATGGTTTCTATGTCTCTACTTTTTCTCTCCTCTCACCTCCTCAAAGCAATAAGGTAATTCTTACCTTTTCATACTCATAGTACTGGGACATTTTCACTTAGTCTTCAGATTGTTTCAGGAGTGATGTGAATTAATACTTTGGACAGAACACCTATTGGTGAGGGTTTGTTTGTTTTTTATTATTTGCATGGAAGGGTGGAAGTTCAGCATTGTTTACTTGTTCCCTATCAGAGCTGATTGGCTATCTGTAGTTCTTTAAGCTAAAACTACACTTTGAATGGCTAAGTCTGGGAGGTGGAGAGGACATGTCAATACCATAGTTTTATGTTGTCTCTTACTTTGTTTTAACCCTTTTCTTTGCTGTCAGATAAAAAGTTTCTTCCCTTAATCTTACTTACCAATAAATGATCGTTTACTTCCAGAAGGGAAAAGGACAGGTGATCTTCATTATACAAAATTGGACTCATCTATTTACCTTTATTACCACTTTAGAAAGGTGAGAGAGAGCTGACTATAAAATCTGAAAGAACAAGGTTCAAGTCTCGCCTTTGACTCATACCTCACACAAAACATTTTACCTCTCAGGTCTATGTGCTCTTTTGTAAGAAAGTAAGTTTCAGAAAATTTGCTGATTGCATTGGTATAGGGAGCTTCCTCATTAAGAAGTTTCCTACCCCAGTGAAATCACAGGTCTCATTCCCCAACTCCTTGAAATGATCATTTTACATCTGGCAAGAAATCTGTGTGCCTGTGTATGTATATTATGTCTCTCATAAAAAACAAGTTCAGACTAGGTTAGGGGTGGGAGGGTGGGAGAGGAATCAGGAAAGGAATATTGAGCTCAATATATATTTCTTGGCTTGAAAGGCCCAATCCTCCACACTGCAGAAAGTTTGCCCTCAAGGGTTAACTATATTTCCCTTCTTATCCAAGCTTTTTGATGACTTTCCAAGGCAGGCAAACAACCCAGGAAAATCGCATCCTAAGTCCCTTTGATTGTACTTGTGGTGAGACCACATTATTCTCCCAGATCCAGCCCATTCTGAAAGGGCAGAGATCTTGGACTGCGTGATGAAACTGAATCAAACGGTGGAGTCAACGGGTCTCAGAAGAAATACATTTTAGACGCCCAATCGTCTTTTTAAGAGTTGTCCTTACTGGCATTTCCTAGAGGAGGCAGACAGAAAATGACAGCGAGATTATTAAGCGCGGGCTTCACTGTGCTCTTTCTGGGCTCCTGTGTGCTCCCAGGGGCAGCCCGAATTTCTTGCAGAAATGAAGATGGTGATGCTGTCGATTGGTAGGTAAAGAACATTCTTAGGTTGGCTTTCGCAAATCAAAGGCACTGGGCTGACGGGCAGATGAAATGATTGACTGTGGAATTCTTGGGGTTCATTCTCTCCTCTTCCTCCCATCCTCCACTCTACCCTCTAGAGGACAAAGAGTTCACCTGAATTGAAATTTTTGTACACTGAACAGGAATGGATGGTACTAAGAGAGAATTGCTATCCCTGGGCACAGGGCCAACTCTACAACTTCTGATCCTGGTCTACACCTCTCAGAGGTGGCTGAGAAGTATAATGAGAAGCCCAAATAGTTTTATTAAGGCTTTTGCTTGTTTTGCTCACCAGGGTCCTCCCAGGCTCCCATTCAAGGAGTCTGAGGAAGGTAGAGAAAAAGTTTTCCTCTCAATGTGGAAAAATAGGCTTTTCCCAAGAAAAATGGGAAAAATTAACATGATGGCCTACTCCCTAGTGCAGTATTTGAATAACCTTGGTCTATAAGAGTGACCGCTGCAGCTGAATGGCATGTCATTGACACGGATGACGTTCCAAGGTGATAGGATATAGGACTGCTTAGTTCATATTGCAAAATCATCATGGGTTCTCAGAAAGCTCTGATCACTCTTTGACTCTTTCTAATTGAGGCTCGTGGTTCAAAGGATCATAGATTGAGAGTTCAAAGGGACCTTAGAAAACATCAAGGTTAGACCTTTCATATTTTACAGATGAAGAACTAACACCAAGAAAGATTTTATGACTTGCCCAAAGTTAAAGAGGTAGTGAGGATACAAGTTAAGATTTGAACCCAAATAATTAAATTAAATAATGTGTGTACAATACCTTGCGAATCTTATTGAAATTTTATTATTATTATTATCATTACTCAAAAGTCATTTATTAAGCACTGACAATATACTGGATACTCCACTAACTACTACTGTTGTAGTAAAACAACTGGTGACTTAATCTGGTGTCCATGATTTTTTAAAAAAATTTAATCATTTGATAACTGTATTCCAATATAATTGTTCCCCTCTGTCATTCTATGTATTTTATTCTATGCATTCAAAGCCATGATTCTGAGGAGTCCTTAGGCTTTACCAGACTGCCCAAAGAATCCAGGAAACAAACAAACAAAAAGTTTAGATTCTCTAGACTAGAAGACCCCTAAAGACCAGCTCTGTACCCATGATCTTGACTCTTAGCCAAGTCATTTTTTAACCAACCCCTATTCCTGCCCATGATTTATGCAAAGTGCTACTAATTTAAATTTCACTTCCTTCATTCCCACTGGCTCTCCCAAAACAAAGATGCCAGAAGTTACTCCCCTGCCTTTAGCTAAATGCACAACAGACAAATGTCTCCATGGATTATGAGACCCTGATGGGGCAAAATCCTGCTTTCAGGGTCTTTCCCTTTAGGGAAAGGTCTGCTTAGACAACATATGGACCTATAGGATGTAATTTACTGGAGCAGTGGAATCTACAGATATCAGGGTTGGGAAACAAAAATGTCACTTCTTTTTCTCCTTCCTCAAGCATCCAAATGCTCTGCCTAAGTACCAGTTGGTCCCAACTCCAGGAAGACATGGGGGTCACCAGATTTCCAACTCCCTATATTATTGGTCACAATATCATGGATTTAGAGCAGGAGATAACTTTAGATACCGTCTAGTCCATGCTACAAATTTTACCTTTGAGGAACCTGGACCCCAGGGAGGTTAGATTTGCCCAAAGTCACACAGATTATAAGTAACAACGCCATGATTTGACCTTGGAACAAGTGTTCTGAATCCAAATCTGGTGTTCTTTCCACCAAACTGTTTACCCTGGAAGGGGGAGACAAGAGTGGGGGCAGGGAGAGTTTCAGAAATACTTTCCAAAATGAAAAGTGATCCCCCTTCCCTTTGCACCCACAGAGTCTTGGAGGCTTCATTCGATAGGCCTAGGAGTCGGGGCTTCCTGGCAGATCTTGAGGTAGTTGGACTATCTTTCAGCATATAGCGTATACCTGTGCTGTTCTGGGCAACTTGGAAGGCTATGGGGAGGCAGAAATCTATCTCCAATGGGGTTCTTAGCCTTTGTTTGTCATTGATCCTGTTGGAAGTCTAGAGAAGCCTACAGAATTCTTCTCAGAATGTTTTTCAATGCATAAAACAAAATACATAGGATTAAAAAGGAAACTAAATTCTATTCAATAGTTACCAATTTTTTTCTTTTTTTTTTTTGTGGGGCAATGAGGGTTAAGTGACTTGCCCAGAGTCACACAGCTAGTAAGTGTCAAGTGTCTGAGGCCGGATTTGGACTCAGGTCCTCCTGAATCCAGGGCCAGTGCTTTATCCACTGCACTACCTAGCTGCTCCCCAATTTTTTTAAAAGTTCATGGAACCCAGGTCAAACACTCTTGATGGTAGATCCGTGCAATGAGTCCTCTCAATTATTAAAACAAAACAAAACAAACAAAGAAAACCCCTCAACCTGCAGGCACAATGACACTGGAATTGGGCCAGAAGGCTGTTTGTTTCTCTCAGGTCCTAGAGTCCTCCAGGACAGAGGGGATGATAAATTTATAAGGTGGGGAGAAGCAATCTTTCCAGTTGTGTTCCATTATTGATTCTAGATGGCCATTAATGAAGACTATTGCCCACCTCCTGACAGAGGAGTTATAGACTCAATATGCAGAATAAGATGCATTTTAGAACATGATCGATCTGGGAATGCTTCATGATGTGGATTTCTTACAAGGGTTTCATTGCCCTTTATTTTTTCAGGGAGGGAGAGGTAGCAGAGAGAAAAATAAAGGCATTTTAATAAAAAAATAAAATTTAACTTTAAAAAAGTTGTATACCATCTCCTGTCCAGGAGAGAGACTTGTTGCCATCCTTGAGCACACGCAGGCCATTAGACCTTGCAAGGCACAGCTGTTCTCAAACATACCGAGAAGGGAGGGTGTGGTGATAGCATCTTCCTGCCTACCATCCTTGCTCTGCATAGTTCTGAAGCTGACATTTGTTAAGAAAAAATAGTCATGCTCTGGAGAGACAGAGAAGTCTTGTTGGACTCTTGGATATATCACATGCCCTCGTTAAGCTCAGAACGGTTGAGGAGGGGAGTGGAGGTGAATACTACAAAGAGTTCGAGATTAGAGCCTGGAGCCAAAAAGAACATTATTGCCTATGTGAAAGAAATTTTAAAAGAGAGCAGGAAGTGAGAGGAATTTGGTAATATGGGTGTGGAGGAGAATAAGAATATATTATAGACATAGGGTGGGGAAGCCACCATATTTTTTATCTTCTGATGAGGTAATTATAGAGAAGCCCTGAAGGTCCTTTACAAGAAGAGACCTTAGCATCTCAAGAGAAAGTTGCTTATTTCTATCCCTTCAGTCATAAGGCCTTAAATAACTGCTGCTCCATCTATCATTTGCAGTCATAGCCTGGCTAAATGAGATAAAGGAGATAGTAGTATATATGCAGGGCTTTGCAAACCTTAAAGCGTTTATAAATGTTAGTTTTTGTCATATCCTGGTGAAATCAGCAAATAAACTGCACTAGAATAAGAGCACCATTGAAGACCAAATTGTTGCCCACAATCACATGCATGACATTGATCCATAAAAAGCTGGGGATATTTTAATGGATGTCTCTGCAGCAAACACGGATGATATCTAAACTACATGGAACGAAAAGCTTTCACAATATAGAGACCTAGAAAAGGAAATCAGAGTAACATCCAAATAGGATGCGGTACTCATCAGTCTTGTTGATTTGTCTGCTACTGGAGAGGTACCAAGGATGTTTACAGTGAACTTATGGAAAATGAGCTGATGTCATTTTGTGTCCAACTCTCCGTGACCCCATCTGGGATTTTCTTGGCAGAGATACTGGACTGGTTTGCCATTTCCTTCTCTAACCCATTTTATAGATGAAGAAACTGAGGCAAACAGGGTGAAGTGATTCGCCCAGGGTCACACAGCTAGTAAGTTCCTGAATTCAGGAAGAGGAGTGTCCCTGATTCAAAGCCTGGCACTCCATTCATTGTGCCACCTAACCTAAATCCTCATGCTTTCATTCAATGACAAAAATAAGGTATTTTTCAGGGCTATGCTGGTAAATGTTTAACAACTGGCTCCCTGAAAACACGTTCACATTTTAAAAAATTTAATATGAATTATTAACATTTTCTCCATCACTTTCTAAAGTCTAAGCAGTTAATAACACAATAAATCAACTCCTGTTTATAACATTTGCTGATTTCCAAGGTATAAACACTCACATTGAAAATTTAACAATCCTCCCTGAGCAGGTTCTAGCACACCTCTGGGCATTTGAAGACCCGAGTTCAAATCTGACTTCAAACATTTCCTAACTGGGTGACCCTGGACAAGTCACTTAATCTCTTTGCCTCAATTTCTTCAGCTATCAAATGGGAATAATAATAGTACCTACCTCCCAGGGTTGCTGTGAGAGTCAAATAAAAAATACTTGTAAAATGCTTAGCACAGGGGCTGGCATATAGTAAGTGCTTAATAAATGCTAATTGATAGACTGACTGGCATATATATACATAGGTAAGAATGATATATGGTCATTATGGTAACACATATAACTTTCAAGGTTTATGGAGGGTGGTACAGTAGATAGAGTGGCTTGGAGTCAGGAAGACATCTTCCTGAGTTCAAATCTGGCCTCAGATATTAACTAGTCGTGGGCAAGTCACTTAACCCTGTTTGCCTCAGTTTCCTTTTCTGTAAAATGAGCTGGAGAAGGAAATGGCAAACTATTCTAGTATCTTTGTCAAGAAAATCCCAAATGGGGTCACAAAGAGTCCAATATGACTGAAAACTTACATGAAGTATATAAGTTGACCCTCAAAATAACCATGTGAAGTAAGTGCTGTTATTCCCCTCCATTTCATAGAAGGGAAACCGAGTCCAAGAGAGGTTAAGTTATTTTCCCAGGGTCATTCTCTTGACTTCTGATCCAATAACCTATCCCTTGTTCCATCCTGCCTCTTTGACCAATGAAAAATTCAGACAAAGTACTCTAAGAAAATTTGAGAGTAGTAGAATATTTTCAACTGCAGGAAGGCATGGATCATAGAAGAGAGGGAATCTGAGTTGAACCTTGGATCTTTTCCTTTTTCAGGTTTGTTTTTTACAAGTTACCCCAGAATAGAAAACAGAAAAGTGAAAGGAATGGGTTGGAGTACATGTACCTGGATGCTACAACTAAAAGCTGGCGTAGGAGTGAGGGGCTGGTCAATATGACCCAGAGTGTCTTGGGAAGAACATTCCAGCAACTTCATGAAGCATGGGAAGCCAAGGTGAGCCAAGTGTGGACATCTTCTTGTAAGATGATGATGAAGATGAAAGTACCCATGGGACTTGGGATCATTCACTTATTCATTCAGCTTTTTAATGTGCCCAGTCATACCATGTCTTCAGGAGGGTTATGATTTATTCTCTGGCAAAGGAGGTGTGTGTGGGGGTGAGGGAGGGGTTCAAGTCCAACAGCACAGGGTAGTAGATGGGGGGGGGAAGGTTACAGGACAGTAGAACCAGAGCTGGAAAGGACTTCAGAGACCATCTTGCTCAATCTTCTCATTTTACAGATGAGGAAACTGGGCTCATGCAAGTGATGTGATTTACCCAAGGTTAAGTAGGTAGAGCAAGTTTGGTTTAATGGATAGAAAGCTGGCCTTGGAAGAAAGAAGGCCTAGGATCAAGTCTTTTCTCTGACTTTGGCTTGGTGCCTGTGGGCAGATCTCTTAACCCTTCAGTTGCCTAGGCAACTAAATTTCACAGAATGAGCTGATGTGCCTTCGTGGAGGGAATCCCATTTAGCTGTAGGGATCAATCAATGGGGACAGGTTTTCTGGTCGAGGCAGGGGCTGAGGTGGGTTTTGTAGAAAGAGAGTGATTTCAGCAAGGTAGAGACACAGTCTGAGCCCAGGGAGTAGCAGCATCAAAGGCACAGAATGGGAGATGGCAGGAAGTAGTGCAGTTTGGCTAGATTGTAGAGTACACAATGGGGAATAGCATGAGATTAGCCTGGCTCATTTAAGCAACAAAATCAATTTAAATCAGAGCCATGAACTAGGCAGCTGTGTGCCAACCTCTGAAAACCAGAGAGAAGACTAGAAAGGACAAGGACAACTCTTGGGGACACGCTGATGAAAGACCTTAAGAACCAGCTTGTCATGCTACATAGCAAGACTAGGTTTTAGTTAGATTAAATACCCTGTCCATGGCACCTCTAGGCATGGGTTGAGACAATTCTCTAAGTAAACCAGTCTGCCGGCAAAGCTATTACTATTTACTTTGTATTTATATTGTGATATACATTTTTCTAGTAGAAAAAGAAGAAAAATACTTCTTGAACACAAATATAAAACTATAGGACTGTGCCCCTATCAGTGATATGAACCATGGGTTGTTTTCTTCATTAGTGGTGATGAATATGGGCTGACTCATTCATGAACCTTCTTCAGATAACTGTCCTATGTAGAAACTGGTTGGCACAGTGTATATAGCACGTAGGATTTGGAATCAGGACAATCTGAATTTGAATCCTGCCTCAGATACCTACTACCTGTGTGAACCTGAGCAAGTCACTTAACTTCTATTAGCCTCAGTTTCCCTAACTGTAAAATGGAGATAATAATAGCACCTACCTACCTTCCAGGGTTGTTTTGTTTTGTTTTGTTTTGTTTTTTCAGGGCAATGAGGGTTAAGTGACTTGCCCAGGGTCACACAGCTAGTAAATGTCAAGTGTTTGAGGCTGGATTTGAACTCAGGTCCTCCTGAATACAGAACTGGTGCTTTATTCACTGCATCACCTAGCTGCCCCCAGGGTTGTTTTAAGGATCAAATCCATTAAAGTATATAAAGCAAGGTAGAACAGAGGATAGAGTAATGGGCTTGGAGTCAGAAAGACTTGAATTCAAATTGTATTACCCTGGGCAAGTCACTTAACCCTTGTTTGTATCAGTTTCCTCATCTGTAAAATGGGTTTAATAATAGCACCTACCTCCCTGGGTTTTTATAAGGGTAAAATGAGATAATAATTGTAAGGTGCTTAGCATTGTGCCTAGCACATCATAAGCAATACATTAATATTAGTTACTATTACTACAGCATTTTGCAAACCTCAAAGCACTATATAAATGCTAATTATTGTTAACTATGCAATTGTAGTATGTCAAGATAGGGAGTTAATGAGCTGTAGAATGAATTAAACAAAATGACCAGAATGGAGATTGAATTTGCCACCTCAGATTTGTAACCACCATGCTCTAAGCATTCTGTGTTAGCACAACAAAGCAGGCAGGGCAGCAATTTCATTCAGTTACCCTAGTTGCAGCAGCTTCTCTCTCACACACTGATGATGACCTGTGCCAGTACTTAACAGCAAAGACTAGCAGGACATCCAGAGCTAGCTCTTGAGACTAGTCTTCAGGATTCTGTTTTTCTAGGAGTTTTGGAGGATGGGAGAAAGGAGATCATAAGGATTTTGTTATGACAAAGCCACCTGGCAGCTACATTCAAATATTTCTGAGCCTTATTCTCTCTGTGTCTCAACCCTACAGACCACCCATTATGTATGTGTTCTCCAGGGGAGTCTTTGGGAATGATGTTATCTTGGAAAGAGAATCAATCTTGAAGGCCTGGACTTTAGTCTTGGCTCTGACACTCACAAATCTAACAACCGGGATGAATCATAAGTCACATCATTTCTCTGAGACTCAGCTTCCAATCATATTTAAACTTCCTACTTTACAAGATTTTGCAGAATGTACTCTGTAAATCTTAAAGGGCTATATGTGAGAGGCAAGTGTGATACAATCAATAGAGATCTGGCCCGAGTCTGGAAGACTCAGATTATGTTATATTAGGCATGCCTTTTGTGCATAGGTTGGAATTAGACCATTGTTTAGGTCCCCTGCAACTCTAAGATTCTGTGATTCCTTGATTTTGGGTTCAAGCCTCCTTTCTGATACCTACTAAACCAATGAATGTGATGCTAGGCAAGTCTCTTAACCCCTCAATGCTCCAAGCAACTAAGAGTATCAGTGTAGAATGGGTACCTATCTACCTTGGTAGAGGGAGTATCCTCACCTGGGAGTTCCCTGAACTAATGAAATCATAGGTCCAGTATAGAAACATAATCCTTCTTTTAGTGCTGGGCTATCTTGGTGAGCTGCCTGAGGTCTGGAGTGCAGAGAACAGATGAATGTGTCACCAAGCCAGAGAGAGGAGTAACCCTCACTGAATACCTGGAAGAGGTATTCCTTTTAAGGCATTTCCTCTTCTCTCTCTTTCTTCCAGTCAGTAAGGACCCTGAGATTGACCTAACAGATGAAATTTCATTCCATTCAACAAGCATTTTGGGGGGGATAGGGCAACAAGGGTTAAGTGACTTGCCCAGGGTCATACAGCTAGTAAGTGTCAAGTGTCTGAGGCCAGATTTGAACTCAGGCCCTCCTGAATCCAGGGTTGGTGCTTTATCCACTGTGCCACCTAGCTGCCCCCCTCAACAAGCATTTCTTAAGCCTTTCCTATATGCAAGGCATTATTCTAGGCACTGGGGGAGACAAAAACAAAATGAAACAGTCTTTACCCTCAAGAGGCTTGAATTCAATTGAATTGACACTACTTATCTAACCAGGAGTTCTTAATTTGGGGTCCATCACTTTAAACATATATACACACACACACACACACACACACACACACACACACACACACATATATGTCTTTATTTCAACATAATTGGTTTCTTTTGTAATCCTGTGTATTTTAGTTTTTAGAATTTGAAAATATTCTTTTGAGAAAGGGTTGAAAGCTTTTGTCAGAGGGGTCTGTGGCACAAAAAAGGTTAAGACCCCGTGCCCTAGACATTTGTGTACAAACTCTATGGACATAGGTAGTTGGTTCTTAAGTTGAGCTGCTGCTCCAGCATGGCCTTCCTCCAAATGTCCTCATTCACCATCTGCTGTTCAGTGACAAAAGCCTGGCCTCCAACCAGATAGGAGGAAGCTGACCACAAGTCAACCACTATCCAGTGGCACACAATCCTATGTCCTAGTCTTAGGAATGTGGAGCTCTGCCTCAGCCTCCTACTGCCAAAACAGAGAAGAACACCACGAAATACAAAACTCAAAGAAAATATCCATGTCCGCTCAGGAGATTGTGCTACCTGTGAGTGCAGTCAGTTCCCCTGAGGCTCGCCTGTCAGCAGGACAGCCCTTTGATTCCAAGATACCAAACCTGAGTCTTTATTTGTGGAATCGGTCCTCTCAGACAGAATAAGGCCTTTAGATCAACCCTAAGAAGGAAGATCTTTCATTCTAAGTGCCTTGACTTTCCATATCAAATGCCACTTCCTGGCTCTTTTGAATACACTCCTAGCCAGCTGATTATCCTAGGGAGACCTGGAGCCATCAAAAACAATATAGAAATACCTTCAGGATAGAGAATGCTTCATTTTTTTTTTTGCTTTTGTAGTCCCCAGGAGCTTTCCCCACTGCTTGCCATACCATGTGTCCTTAGGATCATGGAATGTCAGATCTAGAGAATCGGAGGAGGACCTTCAAGATCATCATCATCCTAGTGCCTGGAATATCTTTGGTCCTTATGATCATAGAATTACAGGGAACCTAGAGATCAGCTGGTCCAACCCTTTTATTATATAGGAAAAGAAACTGAGGCCCAAAGCAAAAGAGGAAGTGGCTTGCCCAAGATCATATAGGCAATGTGCCTAGGGTGGGATCTGAACCCAGTCTTCCTGACTGAGTCCAACACCCTGCCCACTGTGTAATGTTGCCTCCACTTTAAATGTGGTTATTGAATTTAATTGTATTAGAGATAACTTGAGGGAAAACAACTCAGCTTATGATTCAATCAGTCAATAAACATTTGTTAAGAAATGACTGTGTCAGGTACTGTGCTAGATGTTGGGGATGCAAAGACAAAAATGAAACCATCCCTGTCTTTGAAGAGCTTACATTTCATCACAAAGACCCTTAAGCTTCTGTTATGGTCTGTTTTGTCAAGATGGGGTATTCCCTAAAGCAGGGATTCTTGACCTATGGTCTATGACCTTTTGTTTCTTTGTTTGTTTGGGGGGTAATGAGGGTTAAGTGACTTATCCAGGGTCACACAGCTAGTAAGTGTCAAGTGTCTGAGGCTGAATTTGAATTCAGGTCCTCCCGAATCTAGGGCCCTTGCTTTATCCACTGTACCACCTAGCTTCCCCCTATGACCTTTTAAAAATATTTTGATTACTGTATTTCAATAAAATTGGCCTCCTTTATAATCCTTTGTATTTTATTTATGTAGTTAAAATATGATTCTGAGAAGGGGTCCATAGGCTTCATTAGAGGCGTGCCAAAGAGGTCCATGACACAAAAGAAGATAAGATCCCCTGCCCTGATGAAAGAGAGAAGTTGAATTTGGTAAAGAAATTAAACTGTTCTAGTAGAATTGGGCGACAATTGCATCCTTCCTGCCTCCCTCCCTACTTCATAAGATGAAAGCACGGCTTTTAGTCATTGTTCTTTGACTCATTAGGTGGGGAGCTGCCTGTAAGAAAGATTTATGGAAATCATCTCTGTTAGTCATATCTAAAAGCACATCATTGGTGCCTACCTGAATGTCGATGATGTTTGAAACAGAATAAAAAATATAAGATAAAAATCCCTGAAACGTAGCAAGCAACAGTCCTCAGAATCACAACCTCACGAACTTGGCCTTAGAGACTCCCCTGGCTGTTTTGAAAATGCGGTGGTATTTATTTAATGGGGAGATTCATGCAAGGAAATGAAATGTTATGCATACAATTTCACTGTTTTTCCAGGCAGGAAAATATCAAGCTAAAAAAGGTGATAAGCCAATGAAAAATGAACCAAAGAGAGAGTTTAGGAGAAACGCTCCCATCTCAATGGGAAATGCTATTTGGGGTGGTGTTCCATCCAGCATTATATTGACAGCCATCACCCTGAGGACAGGTGCTCATTACCATTCCCTGGATGATGGCAATGGCCTCCTAACAAAATGAAAAAACATCCTTTCTTCTCTACTTTTCCAGTTGAATTTTTAACCATCTTTTAAAGCTCAATTCAAATGCAATGCAACCTGTTCCCTGAGTCCAGTCACCATCTTTCCTGAAACAACTCCATTTAGCAAGACTATCTCATGGGGACTCCATGGGCATTGGCTTGAGCATGGTCATCCCAGCAAGCACGTGTGGTACTAGGCTTTGAGCTTCAGGCTCTTCCCCATTCATCCTCCCAGGGATAACCCCACTACGCTACCAAGCCCTTCGTATTACTTCTGTAATGCATTTACCACATAATGTAATTATCTAGTCTTATCCTACTATTAAACTGTAACCTTCAAAAAGGCAAGGATTATTCCCTTTCCCTCCCCTAACGCAGTGCTGTGAACGCCTCAGCTTCCTACAGGAAATGGATTAGGCAATGGTCTCCTAAAGCAGAAATATCAATTGATTTGAGTGTCATTGAGGATGGAATCTCCACTATAGCAACAGCTAGATAGTATGATGGATAGATACTGATTTTGAAGTCAGAAAGAAATAGAGTTCAAATCCTGCCTCAGATATTTCCTAGCTTTTTGACCCCAGGCAATTTACTTAAACCCTGTCTGTCTCAGTTTCCTCATTTGTAAAGTGAGATTGACTTGATAGCCTCTGAGGTCCTTTCCAGTTTTCTAGCTATGATGCTTTCCTTTTCTCCCTACTTGTTGTACATGCTATTTCCCTTCTCATATATAAACTCATCCATTTATGTGTGGCAAATCTCACCTCACTAGTAGAATGTAAGGTCCTTGGGGACAAGAACTACTTTTGGTATTGACTTTGTATCTTCAGTTTAGCATAGTACCTGTCACATAGCCAATGCTTAATAAATGCCTCTGGGATTTAGGTTGGATGGGAATGGATTGGATTGGACTGGATTGGATTGGACTGGACTGGACCATAGACATTTTGACTGATGTTTGCTGAACCGAATTGCTTGAAAGGAGTACCTAATGAGGATTTCCTGTTCAGTATAGAGAGAAAAGGACTACTCTCTAAAGTGACATAAGAGAAAGGGCAAAGCCCAATATTGTCTTCCCAGAGCAGGCAGTCGTGCAAAAGTGATCATACGTCGGTGATTACCTCGCTCTCCAAGCTCTTTATCCATAGCACACCTATATGATCAGTGGGAAAAAGCCAAGCATCATCCTAGGTCTTTTTTCCTGCTTCGTTTTCTGAACAGATATTCAGCCATGGTTTTATTGTATGTTCTGGTTGCTCAATGACAAATCTTAGTCTCAAACAGGAAAAACAAAACAACAAGAGAGAGGAGTGAAGGGAAGAATCCCTCCCTCATGTATCAGGGTGTGGAGCAGTCAAACCACTTGACAACAATGATAAGGATCAAAATAGGAGCTAACATTCATCTAGCATGTTTGTACAGTGCTTCACCTACATGATCTCATTTTATCTTCACAATAACCAGTGAGGCAGGTGCTACCATTATTCACAAATGAGGAAACTGAGGTTGAAAAAAAGTAAAGTGACTCACCCATGGCCACACAGCTAGTCCGTGGCTAAGGCCAGGTCTAAATGCTTTGATAATGACCTTGTTCCACCCATTATATACAAGGTTCTATGTCCTGTCTTCTTGCCTTTTTTCTGACTGTCCCCTGCCTGAAATTCTCTTCCTCCTCACTTCTGCCTATTGAGATCCCTGGATTCCTTCAACAACAACCACCACCACCAATGAAGACAACAAAGACAACAACAATAGCAGATTTCTGTGCCTGGAATCAGAAAGCCCCAAGTTCAAATCTAGTCTCAGATGCTTACTAGCAGCATGACCATGGGCAAGTTACTTAACCATTGTCTGCCTCAGTTTCCTCAACTGTAAAATGGGAATCACAATAATGCCCAACTCTCAGAATTGTTGTGAGGATCACAGGAGATAATATTTGTAAAGCATTCCTCACAGTGCCTGGCACTTAGTAGGCACTTTATAAAAATCGATTGATTGATTGAGGGCAGGGACTGTTTTTGTTTTTTTTCTTTCTATCCCTGTCATGTAGCATAGCAACTGGCCTTTAGTAAAAATTAATAAATGTTTGTTGGCTGATGGACTCCAAGCCCATTACTGCCCCCACTGCCCCAAGCTTTCTCTCTTGAGTGTAACAAGGCCATGCCAAGGCAGAAGCAGGATAGTTCCCTTTGGCCTTTTACAGAAGATTGTAAAAGGCTCTAATTACTATACAAGTTGCCTCTTAAGGGCAAGGATGAAATCTCTAGAGTGTTCAGGAAAACTCTGCATTCCACACCATGCAGGTAGCAAAGCCATCTGCTGTGCCACAGAAGATTGACTGTCTTAACCAAATATAATGTGTTTTTGCAGAACAACAGCACTGCCTACCTGATATATAACGATAATGTCCCTCATTCTTCGGATTACAACTGGAAGCAAGGGCACACAAAAGGTACGGCAATAACCCCAAGTCTGTGGCTTCTGTCAGAGATGAAACTCACCCACAAACTTATCTCTTTATTTATCCTTTGAGATTCCTAGAACACCTTCCCACTGAGAACTCAAAGACCTGTGCCAGCAATTTTAAAACCAGCAACCTTCTGGGGCAGGGGCGGGTGGTGGTGGTACATAAAGCAACACCTGCCCTATTGGGAAAGGGAGGCAAGAAGAGGAGGGAGTCAGTGGTCAAATGGAGAGACCCTATCCCCAAGTTCAATGACATGCGGGCTAGGAGGTGATGATGCCTTGGCAGGGCACTACATTCCATCCAGGTGGAGGTACATATTGGGAGGCAGCCAGCTTCACTATGCAATGTTAATTTGGGCATCTGGCCAAGCATTTTCCATTTCAACACAAGCCACAAGAGAGATTTAGAGCTATAAGGAATCTCAACGGTCATACAATCCCAACCCTTCATTTTACAAATGAGGAAACTGAGGCCCAACAAGGAGAGATCACAGGTAGAACATGACAGAACCATCTCCAAATCTAGCCCACTTTCCACTGTTTAGTGTGGCCTTCCACCTTCACATTTCCACCCAGAGTCTGCAGAATCATAGAATTTGAGAGTGAGAAGGGACCTTAGCAGCCATCTGGTCCAAATGATACATAAAAGAAATCTTGGTTGTAGCATATCCAATAAAAAACCAACTAGTCTCCACTTGGAGACTCCCAAAGAGGGAGAACCCACTCTTCTCCTGAAGCAGCCCATTCCACTTTTGGACTGCTCTAATTATGAGGAAGATTCTGTTAAACTTTGATCCCAAATTTTCTTCTTTGTAACTTCTACCCATAACTCCTCATTCCACTCTCTGGGGCCAAGCAAGACATATAGCAGAGCTTCCCATATTTGAAGATAGCCATCACCTTCCCCCTGAGTCTTCTCCAGGCTAAGCAACCCCAGTGTCTTCCATCTATCTTCATATGACATAGATGCAAGGCCCTTCACCAGCCAGGTTGCTTTCTTGATCCACTTTTTTTTCCTCTTGCAAATGTGCATTCTCTGAAATTGAGTTACTGGTTTACAAGTAGGCAGGCTTCCATTATTCTATTAAAGCAAACATGAAAGCATTCTGATTGTTTGCACATTTAGTTGTGAGAGTAATAGCTCCAATCACATAAAAGAAACCACTGACATGGATTTATTAACACACAAGGGCTCTTACACATGTCTATGGAAAGCCTTATTTTCCTAAGATTATGGAGAGAGATCCATGTTCTTCTTTCCTGGATTTTTCTTATTTTCTTTCTAGAGATTTTATGCACAGTTCCCTTCATCCAATTCCCTTGGATGAAGCACTTAGCACTGCTCCCCATTTGCCTTTTTGTCTCCTTTTGTGCCTTGGAATGATTGGGCAACTCCCCCTACCACACACATGAGCTTAATTATATTTAGGTACAAACACATAGACACAAATTGCCAAGGACCCTTTTTCCTCCACGTAATTTTCCTTGGAAACACATTTCCCTTTGGCTTTTTTCTCAGGATTTTGGAAACAGTTGGGCAGGGAAGACACTCACTTGAGCTTCCTTTCCTTCTTTAACGAGGTCAGGTTCCAAGTTAGTAAACTCCATTCTGCCAAAACAAACCCTCCCTGTGGTTTCAACATGGGAACCCTTTTAAATCTTCTTAGGGAGTCTGGCCGCCTTCCTTCTCTGGGGTTGCTAGCTCTCTAAGCCATAGACAAAGTGATTCAAGCATGGATTATTATTATTTTTTGAAACCTGAAAGCGTGTCATGAGCTCGTTTTTTCTGACAGACAGTGCTAAAGGAGAGGGGAAAGTACTTATTATCCCAATGAACCATTAGCCTAAAGCTGGTCCATGATCAGCTTTGTTTGAAGGTTTCAGCTTTGGGGTGCGTTTGTTAAAAGAAAGAGAGACAAAAACCTAGAAAGACAGAGAGGTGAAGACAGAGGCAGACTGTCAAAGGCAGAATCACAGACAGAAAGAACTAGGGTTTTCTAATTTATCTCTATTAACCTTATCTTTGACAGGTTTCTTGCTTTGGGATAAATCACAGGGATTCTGGCTGATTCACACAATTCCCCGGTTTCCTCCTCTTCCTGAAGAAGGCTATAGTTATCCATCTACCGGGAAAAAAAATGGACAAGTTGGTATCTGCATAACTTACAACTACAGCCAATTTGTAGAAATAGGTAATATGGGGCATAGTGGGTTCTGATGTGGATAAGGTACTTTGCTACAGTGTTTCCACCCAACTGGTTCAAGTGTGTTGTTCTCTGGGGGAAATTAACTTTGTAGTCTTATACCAGTGAAGCCCTAAGGAAAGGAAGAAGGAAATATGACCTGCCTAAGAACTTTGGGATATAAATTCTTCTTTAATGAGTTAATGTAACAGGGAAGTGTTCCCTTCCTTTAACTAAGGGATCCTGAAATGAAAGTAGAATCTATGATTGACTTCTGCTCCAAAAAATAACATCTTGAGGCGAAATAATAACAGAGGAAAAAAGAAGGAAGAAATTTAACAGAGAAAAGTGAATGGGATACAGAATAAAATGTCACTACACATAAGCCTAGACAGCCACAGTAGTACTCCTAATATCTTAGAAAAGGAACTAAACTTGGAAGAAGCAGAAAATCCTAAAAAGAGAAACAAACTGGAAGTCCTGAGAGACCTGGGATCAAATCCTCTTTTTTTTTTTCCTTCAGGGCAATTGGGGTTAAGTGACTTGCCTAGGGTCACACAGCTAGTAAGTGTCAAGTGTCTGAGGCCAGATTTGAACTCAGGTCCTCCTGAATCCAGGGCTAGTGCTTTATCTACTGCTCCACCTAGCTGCCCCCAGGTTAGTTATTATTGTGATATTGGACAAATAACTTAACTTCTTAGGGGTTTAGTCTCCTTACCTTTAAAATGGAGCAGTTCAGTATAGTGGATAGAATGCTGGTATTATAGTTAGGCATCAACCTGGGTTCAAATGCTGCCTCATGGGGGCAGCTAGGCGGCGCAGTGAATAAAGCACTGGCCTTGGATTCAGGAGGACCTGAGTTCAAATCCAGTCTCAGACACTTGACACTTAATTGGCTGTGTGACCCTGGGCAAGTCACTTAACCTTCTTTGCCCTGCAAAAAACAAACAAAAACCAAAACAAAGCAAATGCTACCTCATACTAACAGTGAGACTTTGGGTAAGTCATTTAATGTCTACATGCATAGGCCCAGAGAGCTTCCAGACCTTTGGAGTGCATTCTTTCTGGCCCATCTCAGGGAAAGTCGTGTATGCTGTTGCTTCTCTTAGAGAAAGGGGATGTTCTGCCAGACTAACACACCAGCACCTATTCTATGTAGGCTTGCTGTATGTCTGTGTGCCTCCAGACTCACCTATGGACTGTTGGATGGGTTGTGATCTGTGCTGGTGAGAAGTTTCCAGAACAGGGAGCTCCCCACATTGAGAAAATCATAGATTCTTTTGTGTCTTTACATAAGCCATAAAATGAGGGTGTTGGACTGTTATTTCTTGGATCACTTTCACTTTTAAAATGTAATGATTGTTTCACTATCATGATGTTCCAGCAGTCTCTTTTATAGATAGTCCAGATGTCTTAGAGACATCTAAAGAAAACCATTCTATATCCATCCATCCATCATCTATCTCTATCATCTATTTCCATCATCATTCTATCTCTATCATCTCCCTCTGCCTCTCTCCCTTTTTTCCTCTTTCTCCTTCCCTATTCTTTCCTTATCCCTTCCTCCCTCCTTTTATGTCCCTCTTTTTCTGTATTCCTATATCTCTGTCTCTGTCTCCCTTCCCCCCTCTCTGTCTGTCTCTGTCTCTGTCTCTCTGTGTCTCTGTCTCTGTTTGTCTCTTTCTGTCTCTCTGTGTCTCTATCTCTCTTTCTCTCGCTATCTCTCTGTATCTCTGTCGTTCTCTGTCTCTCTGTCTCTCTGTGTGTCTCTCTCTCTGTCTCTCTCTCTGTCTCTCCCTTTCTCTCCTTCTACCCCCAGTAGAGAGTTCTGCAAAGCGATGCAGTGCATTGCATGGGACAGGCAGCAGGCTGCCATAGATATACTGTTAGATATAGAGTCGAAGGCATTGGGCTCTAACCCCAGCTGTCCCATCCACTTAGCCGTGTGACCTTGGACAAATAATCTTACCTCTTTGGTCTCTGTTCTCTCCTCTGTGAAAAGAGAGGAAACTCTAAAAGCCCTTGCAGCTCTGATTCTAGGAGCCCAGAACGTCAGGATTTTAATCCCTTGGAACTCCTTTGGAGTGTTTTTTAATTTCTGTAGCTGATGCTACAGTGATTCCTGCTTAGTTTTGGCAGTAATATAGCATGATCATGTTGAAAGTTTGCTATTCCCTTGTCTCTGCCTGTTAATTAACATAACAAAAACAGAAAGTGAGAAGAGACTTATCCGGAGTGTTAGCTGTATAAACAGGATTAGAATACCTCTCTTACAATAATAACAACTAACATTTATATTTCATCGTAAAGGTTACCGAGTACTTTACATCTATTATCTCATTTGAGGTCAGAATCATGAGCATTATGCAGATAAGGAAACTCAAGTGAGTTATCCATGGTCCTTTGAGACAGGATATCAACTTAGGTCTTTCTGGCTCCAAGTCCCATATACTATCACCTGTCTACAAGTGGTACAATGAAAAGAGCACTGAATTTGGAGAAAATCTGGAGTCAAATCTCAGCTGTGCCTTTTGGAGCAGTCCATTAACCTTTGAGGACTTCAGTTTCCTTAATTGTAAAGGGAAAGGGTGAGAATAGATGATCTCTAAGTTCTCTCCTGGCAGCTAGGTGGCACTGTGGATAGAGTTCTGAGCCTGGAGTCAGGGAGACCTGAGTTCGAATTCTGCCTCAGATACTTACTGCCTATATGATCTTAGACAAGTCATTTAACTCTGTTTGCCTCAGTTTCCTCACCTATAAAATGAGCTGGAGGAGAAAATGGCAAACCATTCTAGTATCTTTGCCAAGAAAACCCCAAATAGGGTCACAAAGAGTAAGACAAGACTGAACAACAATAACTAACTAAAGTTCCCTCCTAGTTCTAAATCTTATACTCTTAAATTTCCCTCACTGACACTGGCTTCCAATCAATCTTTCTTCTGTGTTGTTTAGGCTCAATTAGTCTCACCAAAACCAATCAATTCTTTAATTGGAATAGATAAGGAATTCCATCTAATGGCTACTGAGAAGTGGAAGATAGAGAAGAGAACTGAAAGTGAAATAAATTAGCCTTTTAAAATTCATGACAAGATTTGTGCCTTTTAATGAAGTTTTTGTCTATTATCCTACCCAGATTCCCAACTATTAAGCTGCATTCCGAATGTCTACAGCTGCTCCATCCCCTCCATCTTTCACCCAGAACTCAACTATCTTCCCCAAAAGTGTGCCGGCTTCCGACTCCCCAGGATTCCTCGCCGGCGTCTCTCCAGACTTCAGTCCGTCCAAGGCCAAAATTTCCTCCACTTTGCAAAATCTCCTTATTTTGTTGATGGTAAGAAAAATGATCACGAAAGGATAAACACTAGCTTTGGTGGGTTAGACCCACTTCTGTTGGATCAGAGGAGATTTTCCACTAAGCCCCTTACAGCAGTTGATAGGCAGGAAGAAGAGAGGGGAGAGGAGATGCCAAGGGGAATATGTAATTAAAAATGTAGACTAAAATATCCATTCTATATGTTCTACTCTAATATGTAGACAAAGTAGAAAAGAGAAATGCAAAGCAGTTTCAGTTAGGAGGAAGAACACAAACAATTAGAGGAATGAAGATTCTTTACCCAGCACAAAGTAGGTACTTAATAAATGCTAGCTGACTGACTGACAGGAGATGACACCTGAGCTGTTAATTGAGGGGAGCTAGTGATTTTAAGAGGCAGAGATGAGAAAGGAATAAGTAAACTTGTTTTACCTTGTCAGAATATTTGTTTTCTCCCCGCAGCAAGCAGCCTATTGCCTAATGACTACTCCTGAGGTGGTACAGAGGTAGCTAGGTGCCAAAAAGTGAAAAGAACACTAGAACTGAAGTGAGGAAGGCCTGAGTTCAAATCTAACCTCAGACACTTACTAGGTGCATGTCCCTGGGCAAGTCACTTAACCTCTGTCTGCTTTAGTTTTTCCATCTATAAAGCAGAGATAGCAATAGCACCTACTTCCCTGGGTTATTATCAGGATAAAATGAGATAACATTTGTAAGGTACTTGGCAAATCTCAGAGTGCTACATAAATGCTAGCTATAATTGCTGCCAAAGATCTCTTTGGAGTCGGGTCTGTTCCTTCCTCTCCATTTTTATGACACTGAACATGTTTTCAACCATATTATGTGAACTGCATCCCAGAGAGAGGAGTGTTGAGGAAATGTATCACATTCTTTATTTTCAGTCTATGAAATTATTCCTTAGGCTATTATCTAAGGTCAGAAATATCAATTTCAAGGTTTTTTTTTTCCTTCTTCTAACTCATAGATATCTACGTGGCTTGGATGGCTCAACAGCTGCAGACCAATTTGCTTGTAGAAACTTGGCAGCCTAAGCTTTCGTCAAACTGTTCTCTTCCATACCATGTATATAACATTAATGGCATTAGAATCCCAGGACAATCTACTTTTAGCTCCCACCATGATCATGCCAAATGGTGTGTTTCCCAAAGATACTACAAGAAACACTGGACTTGCATTGGAGACCTGAACCGCAGCCCATTCCAGACTCGGAGAGCAGGAGGACTCATTTGTACTCAAAATAAGTACATCTATCTTGCATTTAGGGGTTTGATTCTGCACTACCAGAATTGCAATCAGTCTTAATCAGAGGTAACTCAGAACATTGCAGACCTATGGGAATTCCTACTGTCCTTAGAATTTATCTGTGCTTTATTTACCTTCTAAGAGTCTAGGAGGATACCTCAATTATAAAACCATCAAATAAAATATTATTTTCTCAATACTTACAACATATCACTTTCCAAGAAAATAGAGCTCGTTTTGCTATTTTGTATTATTACATATAATTAAAAATGTAGAAAACAATTAATTTGCCATGGGAGGAAGTCAACTCTCAGTGATTCAACTGATTTTCCAGTATTCTAATTTAACCAGGTCCTTTGATTATTTGGGGGGATAATTCACTTCTCATTAATGCCTCCACCACAGGACGGACAAGTCAATAGGGAGGAGATGACCCAATGACCATGGCCTAGGGGAAAAAAACAACTATCTTCTCCATTGTTAAGCAAACTCTCCAAAGGAAAATGCTCTTCCTGATCTGGGTCTCCAGGTTTCAGTCCTCAAACCAATCTTGAATTTATCTAGAGGTCTCCACATTCTGGCCTCACTGGCGGTCCCTTGCAGGACCACATAAAACAGGTCCTGAATTCTATCAGCTAAAACTTTTATTTAGTTCATCCCTCAATGAATAACCTTCTGGTTCATCTGCACAATGCAGAACGCAGCCTTGTGGTCCAGGCTGACAAGTTGCTCATTTTTGCTCTTTGGCTGCTTGTGACCAACTAAAAGATAGATTAATGGAAAGAATAAAGTTGTTGAAAAGTAAGTAGGTGGAGTAGTGGACCTGGAAATGGGAAGACCTGAGTTCTACTCCAGCCTCAGACACACCAACTGTGTGATTCTGGGCAAGTTACTTAACCTCTGCTTCCATTTCCTCATCCATCTGCCTTTCAGGGTTATTGTGAGGAGACATCCTCCAAATGGCTAAATGAGACTGACGGACATGTCCAAAGTCCAATAGAAACTAGATTCTTTTTCTTTGTCCTTAGTGAGGCTACTTAGTTATTGAAGAGATTTCTTTCATTATTACAAATAAGAATTCATGAGTATTTTAAAATAGTCATTTGTTTTCATCTTCTTTACCACACTCCAATAATTTGGTAAGGACTTACAATGACTGAGAGCTACCATGAACACAAATGAGTGAACAAATGGAAGAGATTTTGAAATACTAAACAATACTAATGTCAGACCATAACTAGAAACTTTGGTACTTGGGGAAAATTCTATAGTTTAGATCTAAAGTATGTGTATAGTTGGGCTACACTGGAGGCAGAGGTTATGGGAGTTGAGGAGGATGAGGAAATGGGAGACCAGGGTGCCTAGAAGGCAGGAGTATAGAAAATGACCATAAACTTAAAATATTGGAAAGGAAGGATGGCAGCCTTGAAGTTCAGGGATTCTAGCAACTAGGATCTGGCCAGGATGGAGTGAACTTTATTGTCATTCAGCAACTTTCCACCATCCCCTTCTTGCCTTCCTCCCTCCTTCCAATACTCTTTTCTCTTTCCTTTTCTCTCCACTTCTCCCTTTTTCTTCTCTCCTTTCTTTTCTTTCTTTATTCGCCCAGTCCTCCCCATTTCCTTTCCCTTCACTTCTACATTTTCCTTTTCTCATTTAGACATAGAATTTTCTTCTTCCCTACCCACCACTCTTTCAATGGAATCACATACTGTCTTGGATTGTAGTTGATTATGTAGCAATGGCAATGAGATTGGGGAGTCTCTTTCCCTGGAGGGCAATAAAGCTAAAAGACATACCTTTCTGAATGGGCTAGTTTAAATTAAGTCCTACTTTGAGGCTTAATTAATTCTATAGGTCCTACATACCCCAGGGATTTTAGAATGTTTCATCAGACGGTCCCTCTCATTGTTACTGGGCCCATGTTTGAAGCCCATCCAGCTTGGTGGGACTTGGTAGACCTTGCACTCTGCCAGCAAAGGTTTTGAGAGCTCAGCCCAGGGTCACCTTCGCACAGCAGGGGTCCGTTCTATCAGATGCTCTATCACAATGGGCAATTAGGACTAGATTCTTCTCTTGCCAACTTCAATTTCTTTCCTCCTAATAGAGGAAATTCTTTATTGCAGACTCTTTTCAAACCCTGTAAGAAATAACCATCTGCCTACACAACACTTGATCATTCATCCACTTTCCTTCAGCAAATATTTAATGCATGTCTACTCTGTTCAAGGCCCTGCTCCTGCTTACAATTCAGACATAAAACAACCAAAGATCAGGCAGCCTTCGCCACTTGCTTCACAAGGACATCCGTTTGGAGCTAGGACCATTGAAACTGACAGAGCTTGGGGCAGCTAGGTGGCGCAGTGGATAGAGCACTGGCCCTGGAGTCAGGAGGACCTGAGTTCAAATCCAACCTCAGACACTTAACACGTACTAACTGTGTTGACCCTGGGCAAGTCACTTAACCCCAATTGCCTCACTTAAAAAAAAAATGACAGAGCCAAGATTAGAATCCAGTTGTCCCAAGCCTAGTCCAGTTACTAGCCCAAGCTAGCAGTTGTAATATTGGGCAGATCGAGTCACCCCTCTCTGCCTCAGTTTCCCTATTTCTCAAATAAATAGATATTAGTTAAGATGACCTAAAGCCTACAGGGTCCATCTATAACCTACAAGAACATTGGCTGTCACTGATGAGACTGAGTAACCTTTTTCTAGTAACCCACATATTATATGTATTTCTTTGCTACCCATCTTTCTCCAAAGAACTAGAGTGGGACATTGGGCCCTAGCTAAGGGCAGGCCACTTTAAGCCTATATTGCAAAAGCATCTACTTCCTAAACAGCAATGATGAAATGCATAATTACTATGCTACATTTTTACAAATGAATGTGTATTTGGGGGTGGGGTGTCAGGTAGTGTTGAAAGCCTTATGCCTATTAACTTAATTCTTCTCCCTTCCTCTTGTGATGTTTAAAATCTAAATTGTGGTCGCCTTAAATCAGAAGCTTCAGCTCGAGTCTAGCCTAGAGTTCCAGCCTGGTTGGGTTCTTCCTGAAGTCCTCCTCCACGAGCCTGCTTTAATCAGGAACCCCCTTTGCAAGCTGTTTGTGGAAGCTTTTTATAGGTCTGGAACAGAGGCGGTCCTTACATACTGCTTCAAGGTGATTGGTTGGCATCATCCAAATCTATTGTCTTTGAAGGTGTTCTCAAGTTGAGTTCACAGTCTAGTTTCTGAGAACAATACCTTCTTAAGGGATAGCCAGGTGTGATTGATACAATCCAATTAACTTGAAGTAGGCTTAATCAGCAGTCAATCACTCTCACTTGATTCAATCAGTATAGATTAATCTACAGGTGGGTCTTTGAGTATCTGCTAAATCCATTATTTCATCACACTCCCATACTGATTCTAAGTACTCAAGCCAAGGGACACCCTCTGACTCCAGAAAGCAGCCCCAGCAATAAAGCATGAAGGCTACAGGACCCTGGTGGGGTGGATTTAGGTTGCAGGGAGACCACTAGGGTAATTGAAGAAGTCTGACAGGACACTATGCAGGTGGATGCTTCATAGGGAAGAGGAACTTTAATGTCACCCCTTTGGACCTAGCCTCAGTTGTCCTGAGTTAGTTAATGTTGCTTTAACCAACAGCAAAGAGATTTCTGAAATGTCCTCCAGAGCTAACAATAATTAAAAACTTTATTAACTTTAGTGATTTTTACTAAGTTGTCTGGTCACCTTGATTCAAGAGTGTCTAGAGAATTATGACATTATTCCTAGTCAATTTACTTTTTATAGATATAGAAAAAGCAAAGATATTTATGAGTAGACTGTTCTCTGCTCTGCCCTGCCACTGACTTGCTGTATGACCTTGGGAAAAAAAAATCACTTTACATCTTTGTTTTTCATCTTTTCTACATATACAATTATGTGCTAGTACTGGTCTTGGAATCTTTTGAATTATTGTGAAGATAAAATTAGATAAAACTGTTTATGTTCTTTGAGTTCTTTTTTTTTTAATGGCCAAATAACAATAGATAACAGCAGGGAAGAACAATGAGCAAATTCACAAGCCAGGCTTTAGTTTAACCTTCTGTTATGAAAATTAACACTTTGTTAGCTAAAGAATCCATCAGTCAATTATAAATACCAGTAAAATAAAATATTGGCTAAGCCTGCCTTTCTGCTGTGGGTTATATTAAATCTAAATATTTTGATGAAAATTCAAATACATTTTCATTTACTCTCAGCCACTAATTTGTTGTTGTTTTTCAGTTGTGCCCAACTCTTCATGACCCCATTTGAGGTTTTCTTGGTAGGATTATTGGAATAGTTTGCCATTTCCTTCTCCAATTTACAGATGAGGAAAAGTGGGACAAACAGAATTATGTGACTTGCAAGTGTCTGGGCCAGATTTGAATGTACAAAGATGACTCTTTCTAATTCTGTGCCCAGTGCTCTATCCACTGTGCCACCTAACTAGCCACTAATAGATTTAATAAAAATAGACTAGGGGCAGCTAGGTGGCGCAGTGGATAGAGCACCGGCCCTGGATTCAGGAGGACCTGAGTTCAAATCTGGCCTCAGACACTTAACACTTACTAGCTGTGTGACCCTGGGCAAGTCACTTAACCCCAATTGCCTCACTAAAAAAAAAAATAAAAAAATAAAAATAAAAATAGACTATATGTTTTAACCCCACTAATCAGATTTCTCAGCAAATTTGATTCCAAGTGATACTGCACTGTTTCCAAAATTCAAATCCATCCTCAAAAGGTTTTTCACCATTAATGTTATCTGAAAAGACATACCACAGACTCTGAAAGCAATTCCAGAAGAATTAGAACAATATATTGAATTATAGCATTGTCAATATAAGTTTATAGTTTCCTTAGATTACTGCCTTGAAAGGGATGGCAATTCTAGAACATGTGTCTTTAAAAAAAAATTATCACATTACCTTACTATTTAACTTTCTATGTATGGTTTTGAGGAAGAATAGATATTTCCATATCTTTTATCTTCAAAGATGATGCTATTGATAATCATTTGTTTAGAGTAACCAATTAACAAGCATTTATAAAGTACCTACTATGAGCCAGGCATTGTGCTAGGTTCTGGAGTTAAAAAGACAAAAAAATGGGACTGTTCCTGCCATTAAGTGACATATCTGTTAGGGTTGGGGGAGGAGGAGACAACATGTATTCATTGTCAGTTTATAGAAAATAAATACAAAGTAATTGGGATGGGGGATATATTTGTAGGTGGGGGTTATGGAATGGGGAAAAACCTTATGTCGATGGTCATGCTTGAGAAAAGTTTGGAAGGAGACAAGGGATTGTAAGAGGAAGAGATAGGATGAGAAAGCATTCTAGACATGGAGAACAACTGATGGATGTGCATGATGTACAAGCTGTCCCATGCTTTGTAGCTATGGCAATGATTGGTGGATATTCTTAGCATCATTCTTTGGGGAAGTGATTTGGGGGCATGACTGGCTTCCTTGTGGGGCCTTTTATAAGCAAGTGAATAATCTGTTACTGGCCTGAACCCCATTTAATAAACAGACAACTTAGCTCAAGAGAGAAGAAGAAAGGCTCTTTAAAAGTACATTGACTTTGGGGAAAAGATCTGCCCTTGTACAAATCTGCACACCAATCAAAAATGACACATAAACAAACACTGTCATTCTTAGCACTAATCTAAAAGAAATGAATGCACAAGAACCAGATTATTAGCAACTTTGCTTTTTTATCCACTGATTTCCCCACTCACTAGAATGATTAGCTACATGCCTACAAATACATACAGACATATTCCTGGGTCCTGTTGCATTATACCTTGGCGTGAGGCCAACCTCCCAGACAGAGAAAGAGGTTTTTGCTATTTGTTTTTCCTCTTTTGCAGGCAAGGCAACACAGTTACTTCTTCTAAGGTGGATGCCAGAAAGGAGTGGCGAAAGATTCTTTCTCTCCTGTGACCACCAGAGAATAGAGAGAAAATGGAGAGCAGAAGAACACTGTTCACAGCTCCTCCAGAGAAGAAAGTGATGAGCAGAGAGTCAAAGTCCATTCTTGGTCTTTCCTACTCCTTCAGTTTCACCAGTCCCAGGTCATTTGCAATTGACTTTTTACCTAAAAGAATTTCTATAGTCAGCTCCTTAGTTCCCCTTGAGGCCTGGGTTGGGGGGCAGTCGGGCAGGGGAGTTTGTGCATGAAATTGTGTATTTGACATCAAACAACATTCAAAATGCTGTGTCAGATCTGAGGACCAATGGGTGCTGTCCCTTTTCCTTTTTAAGGGGTGTAATTTTTAATTGTGAAGGTCCAATCCTGCTAACAACAGAAAGCTGTCCCCTCATTACAGTCACATGATCCATTGCTGACAGCCTTTCTAAGGCCTATTGTTTTGGTTGGCACTAAACAGTCAAGGAACACTTTATTATATGTCCTCACTCCAAATAGCTAAAGGTAATGAGATGTCAATCAAAAATTATGATATTGCCAAGGACGGCTAAGCAGGCAGGCTCCTAACAACAGTGGAAAGAGTTTTGTCTGTTTCTGCTCTGTTAGACTTAATTCCCTAATTCCTTGGTGAGCCAAAAAGGAGGCATTTGTAAACACTTTCAAGAAACGATCTTCTCTACTTATTCATTCAATCTCCCCCAGCCCTCTAATCAAAATCCAATTGCATGTAAGTATGTGTATACCAAAACAAATAAAGGAAAAATTGAAGTCAGAAGCAGATCGTGCACTTGGTATCTGGGACAAGGCCAATGACAAGGTTAATCTAGAGGGAGTGATTCATGCATGCCATAGAACTCTCCCCTCCCTTTCCTTTTAAACCCCTAGCATAATTCCCTTGCCTTAGGTAGAGAGAATAAGACATCCAAGACCAATCCAACTTCCCTCTCTCCTGTCTACTGTCGGTTCTCTCTTCTGACTCACCTCCTCTGCTTCTTTTACTCTTCTCAGTTACTCCTAACTTTCTTTGTCCCACCTGAAAAGCTCTTTTGTTTGTTCTATGTGTTTCCACAGAGGATTACTAAACATTTTCATGTCATGGACCCCTTTAGTCTCACTAAACCTATGGATGCCTCAGAATATATTTTTAAGTACATAAAACAAAATGTATAAGATTTCAAAAGAAACCAATTCTTTGACATTAAACTACATATAAAAATCAAAATATTTAGATATCAAACTATAAAAGCAAGGTCATGAGCCCTGATTTAGAGCAAATATTATGGGAAAAATAAGTAAGTGCTATTTGAACTAGTTTTTAATGTTTTGTTTTTAGGACTGGAGTGCGAATCTTTTTGCTGTTTTTGCTTCATAGTCCTTTTTTGTTTTTGTAATTTCATTGATATAGGAAGTTCCTGGGTGAAGATTCTTCAATTACTAATGTAGGTCAGCTATTATTTTGTAATTGATAATCTTAGAGAATTGTCTAGGGTACCGAGAAGTTAAGTCATTTTCCCAGGATCACATAATAAGTATGTGTCAGATATGGGACTTGAAACTGGGTCAACCTTGATTGGCAAACCAGCTCCCTACCCACCACTATCCACTACTAAGTAGATGTTTTTAATCGCTGAACAAGAAATTAAGGCCATGTCTACATAAACTTAAACAACTAGTCCTTTCCGTGAAGAGTCATAATAAATTTTTAAAATACTCAACTGAAATATCTACTTCTCAATCAATGTCAGTGCAGTGTAGAGCCACTTGTAGTCTCCTGTACTCTGTAGGGACTAAGTAATGTTTGTTGAATTGAACTGAACTTGCTGACATAGCCTGGTATAATAACCTGCTCAGGCTTAACTTTGCTGAAGAATTAGAGGAATCTGGAGAAGAATGCTAAGGAAGGAACTACTGCTCTAAGAAAAAGGGGAAGCTACAAACACATTCTTCACTAGAAACTTAGATAAGGTCTTTGCAAATTCTCTTGTTATGCAAGTGCCTGATATGACTTTAGCAGTGGTGGGGCTGGTGGACACTGGGACAGTTATTAATAGAGCAAGTACAGAGTAATGACTTGGTAGGGTGTGGTTAGGGCTGTGTTAGCTAAAAAAATTTACTGTGGTGAGCAGAATAGCAGAATAGCAAATAGCAAAGACCCTTTCTCCTGCTGGGAAGTTGGAGGACTTCATGCTAGGAAGCATCCAACAGAGCCTAGGAACATGTGCATGTTTGTGTGTATATCTCTGGTGGAGTGAAAAGATTGGAGTCAAACCACTTACATTCAAATCCCAAGTCTGATATTTACTATTTGTGTGACCTTGGCTTAACCCTCTCTGAGCCTCAGTTTTTTCATCTTTAAAAACTGGGTCTAGAGTCAGTAGGACTCATCTTCCTGAGTTCAAATCCGGCCTCAGACACTTACTAGCTGTGTGACAAAAGAAAAGTCATTTAACCCTGCTTGCTTTGGTTTCCTCATTTGAAAAATGAGCTGGAGAAGGAAATGGTAAACCAATTGGTACCTCTTCCAAGTAAAACCCCAAATGGGGTCAGGAAGAGTCAGATATGACCAAAAAATGACTTAACAATAACATGACAAAGAGGGTATTAATCTAGATGGCTTCCAGCACCCATTTCAGCATTTGATCCTGCAAATTGTAAGCAGGTTAGATCCTAAATACTGGTTTTAATCTGTGTTATTTGGAGTATATCTGAATGCTTCTGTTCTAGGGGGTGGTTGACATCTGAAATTTGCACAGGCAGCCAGTAAATAGTCGTTGATTTGATTCGATTTTCACTTGGGACTGCTTTCTGTGCTGGGATTATCTAGGACCAACCATATCTGCCTCAGAATTTTATGGTCTTATAAGGTGGAGCCTTCTTTCTAGCCAACTGTGTCAGCCTTATCCTTATTCCACAATTCCATCTATTTCATTAGGCAATTTTTTTTTCACTTCTGCCATATTCAAGAAATAGTTCACTCGTTGGTTATTGAAGGACACAGAGAAAGAGGCATTCACTGAGACTGCATTTTTTTTTCTATAAGGTTTCGAAATTTTGGGAAGATATCACTTTGTGACTAAAAAGTCTGTTATAATGGTACCAAGAAAGAGGATTGGATTGAAACCATTTGCCAGGGCTATGTCATCCAAAAGCAGCATCTGTGTCAGAGTGTGGCCACTGTTTAGAAGGAGTTTGCCAATGTTCTGGTCCCTTTCCACTTCACATGTGTATGTATGAAGTGGTGTGGTAAGAGAGGGTAGTTTACTCTTGTTTCTCATGGGAAAAACAGTAGACTGATCAGTGCTAACTTTTGATAATAAACATTTTTATTTAAATTTTGAATTCCAAATTCTCTCTCTCCTTCACTCCTCCCCTACCCCCACCCCCAGGCAGTAAACAATCAGATATAGACTATACATGTGCTAACTTTAACAATGCTAACTTTCAAAACAAGGTAAGATGAGCTCTCAAGTGCAAACTAAACCAGCTGCTAGCTCTATATAATGGTGCTTGGGTAAGGGTGTTCCTGCTAATTTTGATGGGTTTACAGGGCAAGAGTCTGGGTTGGGAATCAGAAAGGCACGTCTTCATGGAGAGCATGGGCTGATCATTGACACCTTCATTAGCAAACACAAACAACTTCTGATTAGTTTTTGGTAACTGAAGCTGTTTCCAAAACTATTGGGTGATGTGGAAAATAAGATCCTCCCCTTCATATTTGAATAAATCTACACCCAAGACCTTTTAATTATTAAACTGTTCCTTAAAAAAAAAATAAAACAGAAATTTTAAAGGAATATTGTACCTTTTACACTACCTAAATGATACTTGGCAATGCCCTAGAACAAACTCCAAGGGAAGAGAATGGTGGTACAAGGAATAAGCCAAAAGAAAAACGAGGGTCCTCTTGGGGTCAAATTCTGGGGTCGATCTGGTTCATGTGAGGCCACAGGGCATGTGGGTCCCTGAGCCAAGGGTAAATCTAGAAGCCAGAGAAGGGGCTTATGCTAGTGGCAATACCTGACCTCCTCCTCCTCAATTTATGTGTTATAAATGGGCAAAAAATAAACCTCATTTGGAAATATTTTCACTTCATTGTTTAGTGTTTCTCTTCCTTATTCTTTTACATTAAAGAATATTCACAACACAATTTCTATTTTGTGTCTCAGGTCTTGCCCCAATTTTACCTGAAAGCAATTTTTGCCATCAAACCAAATGTTATTACAAAGCCCATGACCTAACAAGAACAGAGAGAAATAAGTTCATAGGAAGAAGAAAGAGGAAGACTATTTGTACTCATAACAACTTACATTTATTTTTTTGGTTTTTTTCCTTTCTTTCTTAGCAAATATTTTGGGAATGAAGGGGAAAATACACAAATACTCTGAAAACAAAGATAGGCTTTTTGATGTTGTATCCTAAAACATCAACAGAGCTTTACACAAAGTTATATCTCCAAAATGGCAGAAGGAAGGAAGGATGAAAGGAAGGAAGGAAGGAAGGAAAGAAGGAAGGAAGGAAGGAAGGAAGGAAGGAAGGAAGGAAGGAAGGAAGGAAGGAAGGAAGGAAGGAAGGAAGGAAGGAAGGAAGGAAGGAAGGAAGGAAGGAAGGAAGGATTTTGTACAATTGAAAGGATGAGGGAATATATGCCAGGCAAATGAAATGAGAGGTTGCTATGTGGCCAAAGAAGAGGTTTAGAATGAGTGAGGCAAAGGAAGACATGGGAGGAGAGGAGATTATGTTCAAAGAAGGAAATTTCAGAATTCAAAATACTTCTAGGGGCTAGAGTTACAAGCAAAGTAATGATGATGCCCTTGGGGGTAGCCAAAATAGAATCAAGGAGCATTCCATATCTTTTTCTGAGAGCAAATATGGGTAAAGGGAAGGAAGAGAAAATATGAAGGCAGGTATCATAACCACTGTTTCAAGTACCAAAAAATGGGAGGAAAGTAAAAAAGAGAGTCATTGAATCATTTTCTTCAATGCATGGGAGAAAACAGAAGAAAGGTTTGTGGGAGATACAGAGATACAGGAGAGTTCTGAAAATAACACATTGAATTGGTTTTGTACTTGGCAGAAGAAACACACACAGATGTCTGGCTATATGTGCCATCTTCTTTCTCTAGAAATATTTATTGACTGACCTGAATTGGTTGATCTTGATGATCACCAAGGTCTCTTCCAGCTTGAAAATCTTATGGTTTGGGGCATCAATGTCTTAAAGTCAGAACTATACTTGGGTCACAGCATTTATTTTAATTGATAATATAGCAGCTGCAGTAACCAGAGAGTAGTCTGACCATTTTGTTTGATTTTCAAACATGTTCGAGATATGAAAATGAAAGTAAACAACAAGGTATCTATGTACATGAATTCTGGCTGGAAGAATGTTTTCGACATGAGGAATTCTATTCTGACACTCCTACATCTCTTGCAGCAACTTCATCCATGTTTGTATAAGAATTGATTGGATATTGATGGAGCAATTGTGTAAGTCAAATTTACTCCTCAGATGATGGGGAACAGGTAAGAAGGGGCTATATGATATCACCAAAGAAACCATCAGGGGGGACACTTAAGAATTTTATCAAACTTATCTATAATGCAGAGATGATAATCTTCCCTGTCTTTTGGGGGAATGAATGAAAGATTATGCCTAGGAGTGACTTGTATGTAGAATGAAAAAAGTGAAACCAAAAGAACTATGTGTATACACACACACACACACACACACACACACACACACAATACTACAACAATGCAAATGAAGAAAGACAATACCACTCCAGTCCAATGGAATTGAGCATGTAGGTGCCAAATGCTTAAAGTTAAAACAGTGTGGTTTGATGAACAGAAAGCTGACTTCAGAGTCACTAAGATCTAGGTTCATGTCCTACCTATGACCCAGAGGGGCAGAGTGTCACTGGGCCATTCATGTACCCACTCTATGACTCAGGCAGCTCTCTCTAAGATGAAATCATTAAGATTAAGGGAGGTCACAATCTGCTTTGTGATAGAGGGAAGTCCTTTGAGATCGCAAATCTTTGATATATGGAGATGAAACAAACCTGCTTCCTTCTGTTTAATAAAGAGTAAATGCCTTATAAAAAACCAATATTGGGGGCAGCTAGGTGGCGCAGTGGATAGAGCACCGGCCCTGGAGTCAGGAGGACCTGAGTTCAAATCCAGCCTCAGACACTTAACACTTACTAGCTGTGTGACCTTGGGCAAGTCACTTAACCCCAAATGCCTCACCAAAAAAAAAAAATTAAAAAACCAATATTGAAAACTATCTTTACATGTAACTGGAAAATAACAAAATACTTTTATGATTTTTAAAAAAGTAAATGACAAAAATGGAAAGTGACTTGTCTTATCAGATGCTTAACTCTTTTCAAAGAATGTGTTTTGGTGGAGTCTGGGTATTTGGGTGTTTGTCAGGCTAAGCAATAAGTGCTTACTGTGTACCAGGAACTGTTCTGAGTGCTGAGGATTCAAAGAAAGGCAAAAGGACAGTCCCTGCCCTCAAGAAGTTTGCATTCTCACGGAGGAGACAACAGGTAATCAACTAAGTGGATACAAGATATCTACAGAGTAGATGGGAAAACAAAATACATCAATAAACATTTTAATTATGTCCATCGCATTGTATTGTGATCTAAATCAATCATCTCCCAAAGAGGCAGCATGACAATGAATAGAGAGTTGGATATAAAATACCACTATTAATAAAGGAGAAAGACCCAGCATGGTATAATCATCATGGAGTTTCAACCTGGGATCCATGAAATTGTGCTTTTTAAAAATAGTTTGATAACTGCATTTCAATATAATATGCTTCCTTTGTAATCATCTATATTTTCTCTTACCACTTTAAAAACATTATTCTTAGAAAGGGTCTATAGTCTTCACCAGCTGATGCAAAACAAAAGTTAGGAACTCCTGGTAGTGGACAGAGAGCTGACCTCAGAGTCAGGAAGACCTCCATTCATGCCTTGCCTCTGACATTTACTAGATATGTGACTATGGTCAAGTCATTTAACTTCTCTTGGTCTCAGTTTCCTCATTTGTAAGATGAGGGTTTTGGATTAGAAAGGAGGTCTATACTCAGTTTTAAAATAAAGATATCTTTCATGCTATACCCCTAAATATCTTTACATAGATTAATGCCTCCAAAATGGCCCCCAAAAAAGTTTGGTCAGAAAAAAAAATCTATACAGTCTTGGTAATGTTATATATATAGAATTGCAAAAGAATCTAGTTATATTGAAATACAATTAGCGGGGGCAGCTAGGTGGCGCAGTGGATAAAGCACTGGCCTTGGATTCAGGAGGACCTGAGTTCAAATCCGGCCTCAGACACTTGACACTCAACTAGCTGTGTGACTCTGGGCAAGTCACTTAACCCTCATTGCCCTGCAACAACAAAAAAATACAATTAGCAGATTTTTAAAAGGTCATGCATACACCCCAGAGTAAGAATCCCTGAATTAGATGGTTTCTAAAATCTCTTCCAGTTCTAAATCTACAGTTCTACAGAAATAACCTTTAATCTGGGAAAGGAAAAGAGAAAAATGGATGATAGAATGGAAACCCAATCACTAGGGTCTGATGTCCTATGTCCTGAGATGATAAAAGAACTGGTGGTTGTGGTTGTCAAGCCACTTTCAGAAACCTGTGAATTATAATGGAGGGCAGGGCAGGACAGGTGCTATGGGAATGGTAATTAGAGAATGCTGTCCCATTTTTCAAAAAATGGAATAAGGTAGACTCTTCAAACCTTAAACTAGTGACGTTGACTTCAATTCCTACTACAATTCTATTACAATTGATTTGTAATCTTATCAGTGAAGGCACTCACCCCAATGATAAGAGATCACAATTCATCCGCGTCTGCTTCTCCTGTTCAAAATTTTAGAATGTTATTTTTAAAAATGGCTTGTAGGGGGCAGCTAGGTGGTGCAGTAGATAAAGCACCAGCCCTGGATTCAGGAGGACTTGAGTTCAAATCCGGCCTCAGACACTTGACTCTTACTAGCTGTGTGACCCTGGGCAAGTCACTTAACCCTCATTGCTCCACAAAATAAAATAAAATAAAATAAAATGGCTTGTAAGCATCAAAGAATAGACAGTATGATGTCATCAAACACAGGTCATAACTGATGAACTTTATTTGATCTTTTGATAGGGTTACCAGGATTTAATAGAGAGAAATGTAAAATCCTGCACCTGGGTTTAAGGAATCAATTATGTCAGTATGCCATGGAGGTTACATGGATAAATAAAAGTTCCTGTGAAAAATATCTAGGGGTTTTTAGGATTATATAAATTCACCAGGAGTCAGTAGTATGACAATGGTAACTAAAAAAGCTGATGCAATCTTAGGTAACCTTAAGAGAAGGGTTGAGTTCGGTATGAAGATAATCCCATTGTGCCATGTTGAATGATGTGTTCAGTTCTGGACCCCATATTTGAGTAGGAATATTGAAAAGGTCCTGAAGAAGCTAATTAAGGATAGGTCCATACCAAGACTAAGAACTCAGTTTCTTTCAAAATATTCTCATTAGATCTCTTGAAAGTTCAAATTCTTAAAAAGATTTTCCTTAAATCTAGTTGAAATTTGCCCTTGCAACTTCTATCCATTACTCACAGTCTGAAATTTGGAGGAACTGAAGGTGCTTTTCTTAAAGAAAAAAGAAGTCTTAGGATTGATGTGACAGCTGTATATAGAAGGCTGTAGTGTGGAATATGGGATGACAAGATTTCTCCTAGTGACTCCAAAGGAACAGGAATCAAGTAATGGGTGGGAGTTACAGGGAAAGAAATTTTGATTCAATTTATAGAAAATCTTCCTAACAATTACAGCTCTCCAAAAGTGAAATGAACTACCTTGCAGGATAGTGTGGTTTTTCCATCACTAGAGTTTTTCTAGAGGAAGGTGGCTGGCCACTTTTCAGAGATATTATAGAGGTTTTTGTTGTCCAAGTGTGGGTTGGATTTTGTGGCCTTTGAGACCCCTTTCCAAATTTTGATTCCATATAATATTTATGAAGTATTTATTCTCCATCTAGCATTGTGCTAAGCACTATGGGAGATATAAAGGAAAATTAGATATAGTCCTGCCTTTAAGGAGCCAACAATTCAGTTGGAGAGACATGACTCATTAAACAATTAGAGACTAATTAAGTGCTTAATTGTGTTCTATTGATTATAAATGCCATTGGACTCCAAAGAAAAGAGAGCCCAGTGTGGGCTAGAATAATTTGGAGACAATTCAAGAAGCAGGTAGGATTTTTCCTTAGCCTTCCAGGTTTAGTAAGATTTGGAGAGGTTTAGAGTGATCTGAATTATGTCTTAAGCAAGAAAAACAATGTATAAGCACAGATTTTGAATAAACGTGGGCATTATGGGCGACAGCCAAGAGACCAGTCTGATGGGGATGCAGAAGGCATGTTGGGTAGAAGTGGAAAATAAATGTGGGTAGGTAGGATAGGGTAGCTAGGGGGTACAATGGATAGAATGCTGGGCCTGGAGTCAGGAAGACTCATCTTCATGAGTTATAGTTCAGCTCCAAACACTTACTGGCAGTGTCACCCTGGGAAAGTCACTTAACCTCCATTTATCTTAATTCAAAGGAGAAGGAAATAGGAAACCACATCAGTATCTTTGCAAAGATAATCCCATGTACAATATGGTCCACAGGCTCACAAATGGTCAGACATAACTGAATGACTACACACCAACAACATAAGGATGAGGGTTGGACTTGTGATTTCATTGATCTAGAGAACTCCCAGAAAATGAAATCCCCTTTCCCAATACAGATAGACACCCTCCCAAAGTCTTTGACAGTTGCCTAGAACACTGAAAGGTTAATGACTTGCCCAGGGTCACACAGCCAACACACATCAGATGTGGAATTGAACCAACACTGTCCTGGCTCTGTAATTATGCCACACTGCCTTTGTCCACCAAACCATCAGTCAGGAAAAAAACCACCAAGGATTAAGGCCTACAAAGGGTAACATAAACCTTTCTATGACCCTTGGAATAATTACTTTTTTAGGAAAAAGGTCCTCTTCTCTGTCCAAATTCTCTCAGCAATGTTATTTGCAATAGGAACTTCTAGCCTCGGCTCAAAAATTTCCCAACATGAGGAACTCACTACTTTTTCAAATAGCTACATTCCATCCTGTGAACAGTTCCACTTGTTAGAAAGGCCTTGTTCCTATGAATTAAGACAAAATCTGTCTTCCTAACATTTCTACCCTGTATCTGCCTTCCTGGGCCAGAAGTTAACTTTTTTTGTGCCCTGCCTCTTGACAATCTAGTAAAGCCCAATGGATCCTTTCTCAGAATGTTGTCTTTAGATGTATAAAATAAAATAAATAGCATTAAAAGGAAACCAATTATATTGAAATACAACTATTAAAATATTAAAAACAAAAACAAGGATCCAGGTTAAGAACTCCTGCTTCCACATGACAGACTTTTGAATATTTTAATGTAGCTATAATTTCCTGTTATTTCTTTCCCAGATTCAATGTCCACAACCCCTTCAATCAGACCTTATATGACTTTTTTCTAGATCCAGCAACATGCTAGTCATCCTCTTATGCACTAGAGTTTTGCGATGTCCTTCTTAAAATGTAGTGGCCAGAACTGCACACAGTCCTCTAGATGGGGTCTGAGCCATGCATTGTACAGTAGGACTAACATCTTCCTTGAGGTGGACAGTCTATTGCATTCCCCCAAAACCTCCTTATCCCAACCCTCCCTCCACACATTGCATGGAAAGGTGGATCTTAAACCTAATGGGGAAATCAGAAAGTATGTAACAAGAAATGACCTGATGTACCGGAAGAGAAGGTCCCATGGACTTAAGATCTCAAGGTCAAAGAGGGGAATACCATTTGTTGGGACCAGTCACTGAATCCATTTGTCCTGCACTAAGATAATCTAGCTCATCAAGTGAGAAGCATTTGGAGATCCTTCTAGTGTCAGAACACTGAATAGAAAGTCACTGGTTATTGGTAATTTTGGTTCATACAAGAACCAAAGTGCTAGGCTTTACCTCTACATGGGTAAGAGGTCATCAGTCCAGAGATCCAGGGAAGAGTCTTCACCTGATGACCAGCCCTCCTGGATTTGTGAATCAGACATAAGTTGCCAATTAAATTATAATGTCTATCCTGCTTGTAGGAGAAATAGACACAAAGCCTAAGAAAACTGAATTGCTCATTTATTAGAACTTCTGGGTTTATAACTATCTATGTACCATGGGTAGGTGGCTGTTTGGGTCTGGGAGAGGTTATTGGCATAAAGCCACATGGTAGATGTTTTTATTATGTATTGTTTTGTTGCCTTCATTGATTGTATTCCATAAGTAAAATGCTTTATATAGTATCTAAATATGTTTATCTCTTCCTGTGGTGAGGTGACTCCATTATGTCAAGATTATATGATAAGAGTTCAGTGAAATCAGGAAAGGCCAGGAGAGAGATGTGGGGTTTGCCACTGGTGAGGACTCAAGTGCTAATTATGATTAGGTAACTGCACAATAATTCATACTGTTTAGATAAGAAGTCAGCATGGCTACCCAGAGTAGAGCTGGAGAACAGAAAGTTGTCCACTAACTAAGTACTTCACAGGGTTTGGCATTTCTCCAAGCACTTTTTCTCACCAGACCAAGGTTCCATAACCTCAGGATGAGTGTGGAAGGGCACACATCCTTATTCTTCCTGTTGAATAGGGTCAGAATAGCAGTGACATTGGAAATTAAACCTATAAACTTATAAAATACAAACTTATAATAATGCAGCCTAAGATTGCACTGATTCTTGGTTTTAGATACTATTGTCTCATATGAAGTTTGGGATCTACTAAAACATCTTACTGACACCCCCCCCAAAACTTATTCTCTTTTTTACTTCCAAATCAATCTTTCTAAAATATAGATCCTACCATGACATTCCTCTACTCCAAAGCTTTGCTTTTCCTGGCTCCTTATTGGCTGCTAAATTCTTTCTTTCTTTTTTTTTTTTTTTGGGTGAGGCAATTGGGGTTGTGACTTGCCCAAGGTCACACAGCTAGTAAGTGTGTAAAGTGTCTGAGGTCGAATTTGAACTCAGGTCCTCCTGAATCCAGGGCCGGTGCTCTATCCACTGCGCCACCTAGCTGCTCCTTGCTAAATTATTTCTAAACCCTCTAGCTTAACATTTATCATCTCCATGACCTGGTTATTTACAAGATGCCTTTCCAGCCCTAACTCCTAATTACTCTCCTCCACATACCATATAGTCTAATAGAACTAGACCGCTCAATGTAGTCTAAGTAGTTCCCTTGCTTTCTCACCTGCAGATTGTGTTCATGTCTCTTCTCCTCTGGGGTACTCTTGTCCCTGTTCTCCTGCCTCCATGATCCAGCTCAGACATCACCTACTCTATGGAACCTTTCCTGAGTTACTCTGGAAGACGTGATCTCCTCCTCCCCTGAAATCTGCAGAGCATTTTAGTTTTACCTGACTTATCACACATATTGAATTGTATTTATTTGTGTATTTATCTTATACCCTTCGAGAATCATAGATTCATAGGCCTCCCAGACTTTCAAGGGAGATCATCTGGTCTATTCTCTAAATAAATATGGAATGCCCTCCTCAGGTTACTATCCAGCTTTTACTTAGGAGCAAGGTAGCTGGTGCAGTGGATAGGGTGCCAAGCTTAGAATCAAGAAGACCTAAGTTCAAATTTGTCCTCAGATATTTACTTAGCTGTGTGACCCTGGGCAAGTCACTTAACCTCTGTTTGCCTAAATTTCCTTATTTATTAAAGGAGGATAATAAAAGTCCTTACTTCCCAGGGTTGTTGAGAGGATCAAATTAGATAATAATTGTATAAAACACTTAGCACAGTACCTGGCACATAGTAAGTACTACATAAATCTTAGTTAATTTTATTATTACTGGATGAACTGTGAAAGGAGTTCAGTACCTTTTCAATAATACTTTTACACACACACACACACACACACACACGAGAGACAGAGAGAGTGAGAAAGAGAGAGAGAGAGAGAGAGAGAGAGAGAGAGAGAGAGAGAGATCAATTATGTTACATGAAAGTTGCAATCAACAGAAACTTGAACTTAAACTGAGTCAAAATTTTCTTTGGCAACTTCCATCCATTATTGTCAATTCTGAAATTTGGAGCCAAAAAGACAAAGTCTAATCCTTCTTCCATGATAAAGGCCCTCCTTCAGATATTGGGAGTCAGCCACCATATATAGACCACCTAAGTTTTCTCTCCTTAAGCCTTATCATCTCCAATTCCTCCTACCAATCCTCTTCTAAAATGATCTCAAGATCCTTTATGACCCAGTTGAACTTATCACTGTCCTTCCTAAAAAGTAGCACTCCCAACTGAACACAATGCTCTTCTTGTCATCAGACCCAGGACAAAGAAGAGCTGGATATTACCCCCACTCCATTCCCTACCTTAGACTGCATACCACACCATTAATCTAGTCTAACATCAAGCGGCAGCATGGTGTGGCAGATGGAGAGATGACGTTGAAGTCAAGAAGTTCTAGGTTCAAGCCTAGCACCTGACACATTTCAGATATTTAAACATAGGCACATCATTGAACCCTCACCTCACTACCTCTGATACCTAAGGTTTAATCTACAGATGAAATGTAATCTGTTTTGGTGGAGGGAATGTGCCCATTAGGAGTTTCCTATATTGGTGAAATAGTTGATCCAAATTCCCATCCCCTTCCCCCCAAAAAAGATAAGAATGGTTTTCTTGTTCCCATGTAACACTGCTGGCTCATGTGAAATTGATAATTTACGAAAGCCTACCAATACCACTTGTTCACGTGATCTTCAAGGAAAGCAGGTTCACTGGAAGCTTTTGTAACCTTTTCTTGAATAGGTTGTGAAAGAAATTCTTAGATCAATTCAGGTCAGATAAGATGGCCTCTAAGGGCCTTTCTAACACTGAAACTATGTTCTTTTATTTTCTAGCTATGCTATCATCCCTCCCCACCCCCCATTCCATGCTTGGACAAATGGACTTTTAAACACAGGTGTATAATATTACACTTTACCCTAGCAAATTTCACTTTATATATTTGAATTAAAGAACAGGAAAGACCTAGGTTTTAATTCTGCCATTAGTCATCTAATATCTGGGACCTTAGGCAAGACAGTTAATTTAACCTCTTAATGATCTTGGCTAATGATGTCCAACTCAAATAGAAGCAGGAGCCACTCAGCTGGTACACAAGGATCCCTGCAGGCCACATATTGACTTCATTTTACAGAAAATATCATCTATATTTTATTGTATTTTTATTTATTTGGTTAAATATTTCCCAATTACACTTTAATTTGCTTCAGGCTGAACTCAGGAGTGTTCTAAGCTTTTGGCAAGACAATAAGCTACAGAGAAAGTGTTGACCAGCATGGGTAGAGGGAGTTTCCTTATCTGGAAATTCTCGATATAAATGAAACTACAGGTCCAGTCCCTCTATCTATATTGGGATCACAATCAGCTTTTGAGGAGAAGGGTACACATCCTGTCATCCAAAGTGTTACCTATCCCTGCAAGGAAGATGACTTACTTCCCAGTTGTTCAAGTCAAATCATGGATGCTTCAAACTCCCCCAATAGTGACTTACCAACTACTACAACTTTAGTCATCTCTCTTTGGCTAGCTGACCTTTCTCTCCTGGTGACTCTTGTACTCCTTATCATCTTCCTTGGAGCACATGAAGGTGATTTTTCTTCAGAGGATCCAGTTCCACAGAGCTCCAAATATTCAGTGGTCCATTTTTTTCTCTACCATCTTTGTGTCAGTTACATTCTTCCATCCTCCAAACACTTGACATGGAGTAGGATTCCTCTGTCTCTTTAGATTACTTTTCCCCCTTCTGTGTTTTCCTGTTGAAGTTCTTCAATCTTCCAATCTTTCAATGAATTTGTCACACACCGCCCCGCCCCCCCCCCAATAAACTAGAGGGTGTGTTCCTCCTGTCCATTTTACCATTGCAGGTAAACTGAATCATATTTTAAGGACATTTAGTGGATATAAAAACCCAAAATTAGCACAATGCCTGAAAGTAACTGGAATATTCTCCTTGGCCTTCCATCGTTGCTAAAACAGCAAAGTCCCCATTTCTCTATAGTTCTTTCTGCTAACCCTTACAACCCGTTGTAATGGTAAATTCCCTCTTTGCAAAGTCTGTTTACTAGACCAGGCATCTGTAAGTATTTTGTCTTTCTTCTGGAGTTTTCCTGTCCGTTCTCAAGATATCTGATGCTACTCTTACCCAAGTGCTCATGAATTTAGTTTGCATTTAGCCTATTTGTCCTGGTACTCAGGTGTGTTTATTCTACCTTTAGCAGATTCCTGCCAAAGGCTTAATGCAAACCCTACCTGCCTTCAGCTGTGGTAAATGAGGATGTCTAATACAAAATTCAGTCACCCCCTTCTTCCCATTTTCCTTTATTTTTTTTCTTTTCACTGCTGATCTAAATTTAGACACTATCTACCCACCTATTGCTTTGCTGCTGTTCTAGTGTCTTCTGTAGATCAAAACTTCCAATTTCTTTTAATTAAATCTTATGGTGTATATAATAGTCCATACCCATAATTCCTCACCTTTGGAAAAAAAGGAAGAAGCTAAGTGTCATATTGAATAGATAGAACACTAGACCTGGAGTCAAGAAGACCTGACTTCAAAAATAGCTTTAGACACTTACTAGCTGTGGGACCCTAAGCAATTCACCTAACCTTTGTCTGCCTCAGTTTCCTCCACTGTTAAATGAAGGTAATAATAACACCTACCTCCCAGGGTTACTGTGAAGATAAAATGAGATATTATTTGTAAAGTGTTTAGCACAATTCCTAGTACATAGTGCTTAATAAAAGGTGTATTCCCTTCTTCACCTTCTCCAGCTCTGAGTTTCTTTGCATTATAGTGACACAGCAGTTGAGTTTCTGGTTTTTGTTCTTTTCATTTATCATGTCGTAGTCATTGTTTATATTGTTCTCCTGGTTCTGCTTACTGCATTCTGCATCAGTTCATCCAAGTCTAAAGGGACCATTTCTTAATCATTTTTGTATCTCCCACAGAGCCTTGAACATAATCTGTGCTCAATAAACATTTTTTAATTAAGTTGAATAAATTGCTTAAACCAGGTCTCTCCTGTCTTGTACTTCCACCATTAGTTGCTTTTTTTTAAAAACCTGAATGCAAGACTTTACACTTAACTGAATTTAATTGAATCTCATTTGTCTCAGACACTCAACCCAGCCTGTCAAAATCCTTTCAAATCTTAATTCTGCCATCTATCATAAGGCTGTTCCTCCCAGCTTTGTGTTGGCTGTAAATTTGAGAAACATGCCTTCTACATAGTCATCTAATTCACTGATTAAAAATTTTGAACAGGGCTAGAAATTTTGGTTTTAAGGGAGATATTAAGGTTGAGAATCCTGAGAAGAATAAGCTAGCTGATGTATATGTGGGAGCCCCTCAGGGTCTCTGAGCAACTCTGCTCAACTGCTCACTAGCTACCCAGGCTATAAGCACATATTTAGCAATTTCTTTGATGCTGGGGACTAAATAAATGGCAATGTTGGTTGGGAGATCCAGCTTTGGTTGTGGACATAACAGAGCAGGGAGCCCTTTTTAGTGAGTGAGGTAGAAAAGGCAAAAGAAATTGGGAGAGAAGCAGATTCAGAAGAGGGAAAGAAATGGTGGGAGGGGAGACAGACAAAGAGAGAAACAGAAGAGAAAAAAAGAGGGAGGGAGAGAAAGAAAGAGGCAGGAGCAAAGGGGATGGAGAGGATGGAAGAATGGGGGGATTGAGGTGGGAAAGAGGGGGGAGGAGTATCTAGTTTTGAAGCCCCTAGAGTAGCTGGCTCACATGTACATTTGTGAAAATATAGAAAGAGGGACTGGCAAAGACAGGCACATCCTACTAGTGTTTTAATCCCTATGTTTTATGTGAAATTTTGAGCTCTGGTGTCCTCCCACACAGCAAAATCGGCATTTGGAGAACAATGAGGAGGGTGCCTTGGCAGATGTCAATATGTGACTGGCATAATTCTAAGCCACCAGGAATCAGCACGGGAGAGGAAAGTACCTGGGAGGAATAAGAAAATTTGTAATTTGGTAGTGATTGTGCTTGAGAACATTTGTGAGTGGGACATTGTCAGTTGACATTGATCCATTAATCAACACACTTTGGGGACAGTTGTTCCACCAGTGATGAATCCACTTATGTTCACTGTCATCCAGCCCACATTTCTCCATCTTACTGACAAGGAAAAGAAGATCTCGTGTATGCAAAAGCACTTTAAAACACCTTGGATCACTATAAAAATGTAAAGTAAGAATATTATTTGATGCCTACTCATATAATAATTTGAATTCATTCTTTAAAAGAGCAGTGAATTCATTGGTGTGATTACTCGTCAAAAATTCTGTCTTCCCATCTTGTGTAATTCTTGACCATGTTTTTCAACACATGTTCCTTTGATGCCTCACTAGAATATGGAACTGTCCCATGGCACTTGAAGGCTTTCCAAGAGGAGAGCAGCTCTGGGTGGATCTACTGAACTGGAAGGGTTTTGAGTATTATTGACCAAATGTTGGACTATGGACTAGTCTCTTTCTGACCAGACTAGTTAAGGTTGAAGATGTTTATCAGCAGAATGATTTTTTTTGGACTATGGTAACTCATGAAATAAGTAAAAATACAAGATGCACCCCAAGTCCTACCTACCCAGTCCTTTAGGACCTATTCATCCTAAAACACAAGTCTGACCATTTTACTCCTCTGCTCAAGAATCTGCTGCCCCCAATTGCCCCTGGAATAAAGCACAACCTACTTAGCTTTCTATTTAAAGACCTTCACATTCCAGCTCCAGCCTCCCTTTCCAAAGCTATTTCACATTACTCCCTTGCATGTCATCTCTACTCCAGCCAAACTGGACTACTACTATTCCCTGAACTCAGCATTCCATCTCCTGTGTCTATGTCTTGGCCCAGGCCAGGAATTCTTAACCTAGTTTTTGTCATGGACCCTTTTTGACAGTGTGGTCAAGCCTATTCATCCCTTCTTAGAATAAGGTTTTTAAATGTATAAAATAAAATACATTGTATTACATAGGAAACCAAGTATATTGAAATCAAGGTGTAATTCTTTTCACACCAAAGTTTACAGATCCTCTGAAATGGACCCATGGGGTCCATGGATCCTCAGTCCAGGCTGTCTCTCCCTCAGGATTTACTCCTTTCTCATCTCCACTTCCTGGGATCCTTAGCTTCATTCAAGACCCAACATTGGTTCCACCTCCTACTGAAGTCTTCCTAGTGATTAGCATCACCCAAATAATCTTACAATGACTGTTAAATATAAATAGTGCATCCTATCAGAAGAATTCAACCCCTCCCACAAAGGGCAGGAGCTCTTTTGTGTGTTGTCCTTATGGAGTCAGTCCCTAGCATGGTACCAAGTGCATATATATATATATATATATTGGAGGCTTCCTTCAAGATTAATCAATGCTTGTTGGATTGGGTTGAATTGATTTTTAAAACTATGAACTAGACCACAGAATGGACTGAAAGAGAATTTAGTAATTGTTTACTCTGTGCCAAACACTGGTGCTAGATGCTGAAAGCAAGGTGGGGTATTATTTCCTCCAATATTGATCATGAGAATACAGAATGTAAACAAATAGGAAAGAGAGCCAGTCCTTCCTCTCAAAGAGTTCCCATTCTTATTGGAAGAGGTAATGCCTCCAGGAGTGTTTAACTACAGGACAGACACAAAGACCTGGTGATCCTTGCAGTGGTAGGAGGAGGAGGTCAGACGGCAAGACCCAGAGATCTTCAGAATGCTATGATTACAGAGATGCCAGTGAGTATGGGTAGCCTTGTCTACCACACAGTAGAAGCCTGGAAGGGTCAGAACCCATAACCCTTGAGAAAGATGTCCTTCTGGCATCTAAACACCAAGCAGACTAGGAAATTGGGAAAAGGGGATGCCTGGTGGTAAGACTCTGGGTGAATAGGTATAGAACTGCAGTTAGTGGGGGAAACAGAAACAAGTAGGTGTGCATGGATTGGGGGATGGACAAACAAATCATATCATGTGAGTCTATTGAAATAGTATTGCTCCATCAGAAATGAGCCATATGAGGAATGCAGAGAAATATAAGAATGCTTATAGGAATGATATGGAGTGAAGTTAGTAGAATGAAGAAAACAACAGTGAGTACAATAACATTTTTGAAGCACTAAAACAAAACCAAAGGGTGTGCAATTATCAGTTAACCAATAAGCATTTATTAAGTGCCTACTACATTCCAGTCTGTTACTATATCCAGGCATGACATAAATGAAACCATCCCTGCCTTTAAGGAGTTTCCATTCTAAATCACAATGACCAATATTGGACTCAGAGAAGAAATGAGTTAATACACCATTCTCCTTTCACTAGAGAATGGGGGAACTAAGATTGTGGAATATTGTGTATACAATTAGACAGTGGCACTGTGTTGTTTGCTTTTGTTTAACTGTTTTCCTTTGTTACCAGGAATTTCTTGGGGTGGAAGGGAGTATGTAGAGCCACATCTAGAAATAACTGTGTTGGAAAAATAAAAGACATCATTAAGCCTTTTAAAACCCCAAAACAAACTGAACGAGACCAACCACACAGCCATCTTAATTTTTATGAGATACTGCCCAACAGCTGCATGGTGAGCATGACACGTGAAATGTTTATGTTGGAAGCAAAGGGTAAAGAAGAAGGCCCACAGGGGAGTCACGGTCACTGGCGGTGACAGGGACTGAAGGAAACATTTTTTTCCAATGAGTTCTAGTTCCAAGCATTTGCTAACTTCCCCCCAGTCCCCAGGATCTCATTATTACCTACTTAGCAAACACTACATGCTTAATAGCTGATGCCCTGCCGCATAAACACTGCAGAGAGATGCTGCCTCTCTAATGGCAACCAAGAAGCCCACAGGCTGCTCCTGCCGAGTTGGATGCTAAACTATTTCGGTCTGCACCAGATCAGTGGCCAAGAATGGCTTGGACCCATCGGCATCTCTGATGGGTGTGATAGGCACTTCCTTCACCTCTAAAGCTTTGCCTAGAAGTTCTGAGATGGAAGGTGGGGGTGGGGAATGAAAGAAAGCTGCAAAAATCCTGCCCGAGTAAAACAAGGTGGCTCTGGAGATAGCAAAAATGGTCAGTGGCTGCCGACTGTGTTGGTGATTTCAAGCAGAGACATAACTAACTACCCAAGCCCTTTGCTGGAAGAAAAAAAAAGACTGCCAAGGTCTCGTGGCAGGGATGGTGCTTTAGGGATTAATAGCACATTAGAGACTAAGGCTTACATGCAGTGAGTCAGACAAGACTTAGTCATGTTTCTCATAAAATGGAAAAACAGAGCTCCATGCTAGGAGTCAGAAAGCCTGGATGCTGCTAGATCTCAGCTCTGCTATTTGCTAGGCATGCGACCGTGGGCGAGCCAGTTAGCATGCCTAAGCCTCAGTTTACTTGTTTGAAGAGTAGATTTTGAGAATTCCTTCCCTGCCTCTCTAGAAGGGATAGCAAGAGGAATAAATGAGATAATGTATGTGAAAGCATTTTTATAACCTCTAAAACATTATGAAATCATAAAGTGTTGTGAATGAATCCATAAGCATTTACATTACACTGTGCGAAGCACCAGGGCTATGAAAAACGGCAAAAACCGTTCCTTCCCTCAAGGAGTTTAAATTCTAATAGAGGAGACAAAGTGAAAACTAGGTCCATACCAGATATTTACAGAACAAGTGAACAATATTATTTCTGTTATTGGTGGGGGTGGTTGTACCATTGCCAGGTCAAATTGTCTGTCTATTCCTTGATACCTAGTGACTTCATATTTAGAAATGGGCCCAGGGATAGATGGATAAAATTATGTTGCAAAAAAAATGATTTGGAGTCAAGAAATGAAAGGACATGGGACAGTGCAATGAGGACTTGCTCTGGGGTCAGAGAACTGGGCTTCAAATCTTATCACTTAACCAACCTAGGCAAATCTGCAAAAAATAAGGGAGTTGGACTATGTGGCCTCTGAGATCTCCTACAGCCCTAGATTCATGAGCCTATGAGGTCAAATATTTATAGGCTTCCTACATTACTCATTCCTGTCTAGAAAGAATTAATTCTTCCAAATGGAATTGGAAGATATCAGGCATGGTGAGCCCTGAAGCACAAGGAAGGAAGGAAAGGAGGAATGGAGGGAGGAGGGAAAAGGAGAAAATGAAGGAAAGAAGGGAGGAAGGAAGGAGGGAGGGAACAAAGGAAGGAAGGAAGGAAGGAAGGAAGGAAGGAAGGAAGGAAGGAAGGAAGGAAGGAAGAAAGGAAAGAAGGAATGGAGGGAGGAGGGAAAAGGAGAAAATGAAGGAAAGAAGGAAGGAAGGAATAAAAGGATTTCTTTTCTAAGATAGGAAATAATTGGTTACTTACAAAGCAGTCATATTATTTCAGCTATTTCAGCTAGGTGTTTCAGTGGATAGAGTGCTGGGCCTGGAGGCAGGAAGACTCATCTTCCTGAGTTCAAATATGGCCTCAGACATTTACTAGTTATATGATCCTGGGCAAGTCACTTAACCCTTTTGCCTCAGTTTCCTCATCTGTAAAATGAAATGGTAAACCACTCCTGTTTCTTTGCCAAGAAAACCCCAAATGGGGCCACAAAGAATGCAAGGCACTTTATTTTATTTGAGCCTTATACTGACCCAGTCACCAAATGTTGTTCTGCAATTTCTAGCCTTAGAGAGTTTCACTAAAAGGTTAAGTGACTTACCCAGGGTCATACAGCCAATATCTATTAGATACAAGACTTGAATCTATGACTTCCTGACTCTACCACCCATTATACCAGATGAGATGCAGAGAATTACACAAATAGGGTCTTTATTCTCTGGAAGTATTTATAAGGATTTGATAACAACAGGCAGCTTGTCTTAATTAATCCACAGGGGAAAAAACCACCTACCTTTTTTAGTTTAATAGTTGATTTGTAAAGCTGAAATGTCTAGTTAATTTATTCAACTCTCCACTGGGCTTTGTTCCTGTAAATACAATCTGGTCCATAGGACTAAGAGGCATTTGCTTGGTGATTACCCTCTGTAGGAACTTTTATAGCCTGGAGACCTAGTATGTGGTCACCTCAGTGGAACTGAGTAAGCTGTCCCTACAATAGCAAAGTCAAGGTTTGGCTTAGCCAGACTGTAACACTAAAGTCAACAACTTTGTCACTAGCAGATATGAATAGTGAAGGCAAGAATATAGAAAAGAGTCACATACAGGCCTATTTTGTTCTTGTCCATAGGTTCATGTGCATGTCAAATTATGAACCATTATAGGTATTGAGGGGAACCTCCCTGTCCCAGCCCCCTTTTGTTTGGTTTTGTTGGGTAGAATTTTGGGGAAGCAGACTGACAAATAGGGATTTGGCAAGTGTTTAAAAAGATTTTGCTAACTCTAAGCATCATGGAGAGCTTAGTGACCACAAAGTCAGCAGAGATGTCCAGTGTATCTGCAGGGTCTAATACAAAGATAACCCAGTGGGCTGAGGGGGAGACAAAATTTCCTAGCAGAAAGCAGCTAGGTGGCACAATGAATAAAGCACCGGCCCTGGATTCGGGTGGACCTGAGTTCAAATCTGACCTCAGACACTTGACACTTACTAGCTGTGTGACCCTGGGCAAGTCACTTAACCCTCATTGCCCTGCAAAAAATCAAAATCAAAAACAAAAACAAAAGAAGACATCAGCAGTTCTCTGGCAGTAAAAATGTGAATCGCCTCTCATTCGATCATACGTATATCCAGGCCACATGTGTTCCTGTAGGTGTACCCTCCCTCTGTGTTCCCTGGGTCATGTTAGATCTCTATGTGTGTGCCCTCTCCATATTCCCTTATTCCACACATTCTCTGAATGCATGACCTCCACTGCTGATTATAAGAAAATATTCAGGAAAGTGTTCCATATGTGTCCATGGTGGTAGAGGGTGGCTTCTTTTCCTCTCATCTTCTCTCTTCTGCTCTGAACTGCTATGTCATTTCTAGTTGATTTGGTAAAAGTGAGCACATCGGTGGGAGCTCATGAGCTATAGTTTTGATTGCATGCTGACCCATACCCACAATGTTCATCAAACCTAAAAAGCTCAGTCGTATGGGAAGGGAAGGAGCACTATGTACAATACTATTATTGGCCCTGGAGGCCTTTTCTTCCTGTTCCCTGAGTCCAATTCTACTAAAGACACACAGGCAAGCTTCGGGAAGTAGAACTCTAGCCCCTGTTTGCTAGACCTTGGGGATGAGGCTGGGGAAGAAAGAAACTGAATGGTAAGCAGAAGTCATGGTCATGATTAGCAATAATGAAAGCCCAAGTCCTACAATTCTGAGTAAGTCTAGCAGTAGCAATAACACTGGTCCAGGCACATAGGATTTTATAGTGATTAAGAACCTGAGAGGTCAGCTAGTCTAACCCCTTTAGTTCACAGATGGGAGAACAGGGGCCTTAAGAGCAAGCACGGTCTAGAATGTAGTGATATACACATATGTGAATGTATGCGTGCTCATATGCACAGATGCTATTCAGCCAAAGAGAATGCTGCTGTCCACAACCTCCTGACTGTAAGGTGACTTCAAGCTGAGACAGAACCACCGAATCCCTTTGCTGAGAGTGCAAGGTCTGAGAGCAATTATGATTCTGTGGAAATTAATATCTACCAGTTTGCTTGGAGCACATTATAGGCAAAGCTTGAGGTATAATAAGTCTAAGAACAATTTCTTAAACAATGAAAATACAGAGCACAGAAGTAGTAGTCAAAAGATCTATCACCTTAGGCACAACACTTAACTAGTCTCAGAACCTCTGTCTGCCTCAGTTTCCTTAACTGTAAAACAGGGCTCATCACAGCACCTACCTCTTAGGGTTGCTATGCTGTAAAAATGTTTCCTTCTCCTTTATTCACTTGTAAAGCAGGGGATAATATTTTCTCAGACAACCTTATTATTAGGGGATGTTAGAGGGATCTCAAAGAATCTTAAAGATTATCAGGTCCAGCACCAATGCAGTGAGGTTAGGTATGGTGTAATGGAAGCTTTGTCTCTAGAGCAAAACACATGTTCAAATTCCAGATGTGGAACACGCCACTTGTGTGACCTTGGGCAAATCACTTTCCATCCCTGGTCCTCTGTTTCTTTGTCTATAAAATGGGGGGGGGGGACTAAATGGCTCTTGCGGTCCTCTGCAGGTCTAAATTTATGATCTTAGATGATTTCTAAAGTGCCTTCCAGTTCTCGGTCTATAATCCTATAATATAGAGATGTAGAGATGTAGATTTCTATACATAGCTATACATATCTATATCTGTAGCTATCTGTATAGCTATGTGTCTATAATCTCTCTGTCCATTTATCTCTATCTATCCATATCTGTAGCTATCTCTATCTATTTATATACCTATAGCTATAGCTATCTATATATCTATCAATATTCATCTACCTCTATCTGTAGTTATCTATCTATATCAATATATCTCTATATATCTCTATATATTTATATCTATATCCATCTATCTATATCTGTAGCTATCTATATTTATCTCTATCTCTATCTGTAGCTTTCTCTATCTCTATTTATATATCTATGTCTATCTCTATATCTATATTTATATTTACAGATATAGATAAATGTCTATCCATATCTCCCTACATATCCGTATCTACATCTCTCTACATATCCATATCCATATTGGGAGATACAGACAGAGACAGAGATAGAGTCTGAGTTCCAGAAAAGTTACTTCTCCAAGGTACCAGAGCTAATTCATGGCAGAATGAGGACCAAGACTCAAATCCTCTGATTCCTATTGTAGGAGTCTTTCCATTCATTAGACCAGGCCAAGTAGAAGCAGTTCATACTGCTGCTGACATTTAATTTCATTATCTAGATTGTAAACTCCTTCTTAGATTGTCAGAGGGGAGGAAAGTCAGCTATAAAAATTCTGGCAATTTCTATCAAAGTAGCAAAGAAGGTTGGCCTAAGGGTAGCATTATGACTGGTTTTGTTACCTCTCTCTCTGTCTCTGTCTCTGTCTCTCTGTCTCTTTTCTGTCTGTGTTTATCTATCTATCTATCTATCATCTATCTATCATCTATCTATCATCTATCATCTATCTATCTATCTATCATCTATCTATCTATTTATCTATCATCTATCTATCTCTCTATCTCTCTATCATCTATTTATCTATCATCTCTCTATCTCTCTATCATCTATCTATCTATCTATCTATCATCTATCATCTATCTATCTATCATCTATCTATCTATTTATCTATCATCTATCTATCTCTCTATCTCTCTATCATCTATCTATTTATCTATCATCTCTCTATCTCTCTATCATCTATCTATCTATCTATCTATCTATCTATCTATCTATCTATCTATCTATCTATCTATCTATCTATCATCTATGTATCTATGTATCTATGTATCTATCTATCTATCTATCTATCTATCTATCTATCTATCTATCTATCTATTTTTACTATGCCTACCATACAGAGTTCCACATGGCTCATCAGTGCTTTAGAGAATGAGACCCATGAGCCACCCCATTCCTAAAGAAGTAAGAGTAGGAGAAGGGCAGCAACAACAAAAAGAAAGACTCTTCAGGTTCTTGTCCTTACTGTTAAGGCTGATATAATATTACCCTTCTTATTCAGAAGTCAGCCTTCCAGAACCTTGGCCACCTTGGAACCCAGCCATTAACTAGAAACTAAATGAAAAAGGCCCCAGAAGTGGCTGAAACAGCTGTCCCCAAGCCTTTGCATTTTAATAGTGTTCCAAGTCTTCCTCAGCCCCTTACCCAGACAACTGTTTGCAAAATAAGGCAGCAAATTGGAAGGGGGTGCCAGGATGCAGGAACAACAGCTGAGCAAGGCTAGCTGGCAGGAGGGGTGGAGGGAGACAGAAAAGCTACACACACACACACACACACACACACACACACACACACACACACACACACACAACATTACCGGCTCACTTAGGGGAGCATTAAACAGCCCTACACACCTTAACAACCCTTGAGATCACCACAATATTAAAGTTCTGCACAATAAGTGATATTTATTATGGTTAAATTATGTTTGGTGTGGAGCTGACCCTGGGCTCTCAAAGACAAGAGGTCATGAGCCTTGGCCAGTCTTAGAGAACTCAAATACCTTCCAGGAATCCATAAGCCCATTTTGACAAGGGTTTTCCTCCAATGATGCAGATCCCAATCTATCTGCATTTGTGAGGAAGACCCTGTGAGAACCTCACCAATGCAGATTTCAACCCCTTTCTAACTCATTCTGCAACCGTACTTCCCAAACTTAACTAAGATGGTCCTCAGGCACCAACTTACAGTAGACCTATCCTCAAAGCTTTTCCAGGCTGGTTGGATCTGACAGAGCTTCAGTTCACATAGCCTTGGAGCACCCAGTGTGACCCACCTCCATGCCATAATCAGCCACTGGATAAGGGTTCCAATGTAGAACCCTTTTCAGCAAATGTTGTTCTGAAAGGAATATATATTGGAGGAGTGACTTCAGGTGTCTTCCATTTCCAACAAGTTAGAGAATCTTAAAGTCGAGAGTCAACATGATGCATTTGTAAGCGCACAGAAGTCAAAAAGACCTGGATTTAAATCCTGCCTCAGATATTGAACTAATTATGTGGCCTTGGACAAGTCATTTGATTTCTCTCGATCTCAGTCTTCTCATCAGTAACACTGGAAGATTGAAATCAATGGCTTCTAAGGTCCTTTTGAGCTCTAAATTTATGATACTATGAGCCTATAAGGCAGCTTGGTGGTACAGTGGACAGTGTGATGGGCCAAATGGCAGGAAGACAACTTCCTGAGTTCAAATCTGGCCTCAGACACTTACTAGCTGTGTGACCCTAGGCAAGTCACTTCACTATTTTGCCTCAGTTTCCCCATCTGCAAATGAGCTAGAGAAGGAAATGGCAAACCACTCTAGTATCTTTGCCAAGAAAATCCCAAAATGGAGTCTTGAAGAATTGGACATGACTGAAAAAACTCAATAACAACCACAACAACAGCAGCAACAACAACAAGCCTACAAGGGGCCTTAGAAATCATCTGGTATATATTCCCACCTGATTCAGGATCCCCCTTACAGTTTATCTACCAAACTATATGCTTCTTAAGGACCCAAGTATTATTTTTCATCTACCCTTAGTACATTGCCTTGTACAAAATGGTTACTCAGTTAATGTTTGTTGAATTTACTTGCATCCTGGGTCAGTCATCTCCTGTCCTCCTGAATCAGCCATCTCCTGTGTTCTTGGCCCATATCTGAAATTTCTCTTCCCAAATCCTACAGCCAAAGTTTCACGGGGAACAAAATAATAGAACCACCTCAACAACATCTGCTCCAGCTCCAAAAGCCAAGAGCTCACAAGTTAATGGTGCAGGCACAACTATCTTATCCAAACAGCTTTCAGGCCATTCTTGCCAACTGACCCCAGTCAGCCAACTCTACTTCTCCTTTAGCTGGGAGCCACCAGATCTCTTCAGCTTTCTAAGCCCCCATGGCCCCAGTCCAACCTTCAGACATGAAGAAGACACAGAGAGAGAGCCCATCACAATGCAAGGTAACCCCTTCCTATGGTGCATTGCATGGTGGTAGTCTGACCATGGTTGTCTCTTTGTGGTCCTGCATAGCTCTCATGCCAATACAGTTGAGTGACAATTCATGGCATTTCCATCAATTTTAGTCCTAGGTATTTATTCTCACCACAGATGACATAGTGGATAGAGAACCGGAATTGTAGTATAGGAAAATGGGTTCAAATCCACCTCATACAATTACACTGTCACTCATGGCAAGCCACTTACCAATAATCATTAGCATTTATATAACATCTACTATGGGCTAAGCACTTTACAAATATTATCTCATTCGATCCTTATAACAACTCTGGAAAGTAGGTGATATTATTATTCTCACTTGACAGTCAGGAAAATTGAGGCAGATATTAAGTGACTGGCCCAAAGTCACCCAGTTCATTAGTGTCTGAGGCTGGATTTGAACTCAGGTCTTCCTGACTCCAGGCCTGGCATTCTATTGACTGCAACCACCTAGCTATCTAGTTCCTTCATCTCCCTGACTTTCAGTTCCTCTGCTATAAAACAAGAGAAGGTAGATTCAATATTTTCATAATCCCTTCTAGGTCTAAATTATGATCTTCAGAGAATACAAAACAAAGCTATGTCCTCATAAATCTGGGCTATCTATCTATTACAAAATGCTACATAAATACTAACTCTTTCTCTGAATGTGCAGGGCTTCAGGTATGAAGATGAAACCATTGACCAACCTTTGGTGGGATCTGAGCTTCCAGTCTTTTCTTCAGTGGGTGGTGATGGATTTGTTCTAATCTATCTATATCCTGTTGCCCAGCTCCCCTTCCAATGAGCAGTCAGAATTTGCCAGCTTAGTCAGTGATCATGGAACAAAGCAAAGCTAACTGGTCCACACAGGGGTCCAACTGAGTCCCTCGGCCTCATTAGAGCCACACTCCTACCAACTGAGATAAGCAACCACGGAAATTGATGTCAATAAGGCTGCTTTTTATAATAGAAGAATGAGTTGGTTTAAAAAAAAAAAGAAAGAAAAAGATTTTTATTTAAAAATAGCATGCCTTTAAAATTCATTTTCATTTTTTTCATAAAAGTGGCACCACCTGTCACATTAATTGATGTCACCAGGGAAAATAGATGAACTGAACATTTTTAACCACTTTTTGAAATACAATGCAATGAAAACATTTGTTTCGTGTCCAAATGGCCTTGTCTTTATTTTGAACCATGTGTACATTAAATTATTTTTTTATTTTTCATTTTTTTCCTCTTAAAGTGTTATTATGTAAGAACTCTTGATAGAAAGTTACCTTTCAGAGTACAGATGAGACAGGGGATGGGTGGGTTAGAGATTGTCTTTCAGAGCAAGGGGGATGTGCGCCTCATGTGAGTTCCACTTGAAGGATCATGTCTGACACTTTGCTTTCATATGGTAGACGACAGAGAATATATGCCAGCTTCTCCTTGCCACCGAGGGAATACAAACAGCAAAAACATAGTTTTACACATGCCGGATGGTGCTACTTTTTTATTGTTATTCTCTGTGGGTGAGTCTTTTTTTACATGGCCATGAATCCATATATCTTTCCACTGATGACTGCCATGCAAAAAGTATCTGAAGGGATGTCAATGAAAAAAAATCTCAGCTCCAAGGGGGGGGGGGGCTGAGTAACCAATGGACAACACAAGTTTTGCCCTTGTACTCAATGAAAAACCCAGAGAAATCTTTTAGCACATTGTGGGTGATCCATGGGAGATGACAGACTAGAATCACACAGAATGAGAAGATGTGGATAGATTAGGAGTTGTGCCAACAAAGGACTTCTCCATATTGATGAAATCACAGATCTCCTAAAGTATGGGCTACCATTCTTTCAGCCATTTGAATATTTATGAAGTACTTTATATGTGGCAGGCATTGGGAATACAGAGTCAAAAACAAAATACAGCTAAGTAGTGCAGTGGCTAGAACCCTGGACTTGGAGTCAGTAAGATCTGAGTTCAGATGTGACTTCAGACACAAGCTATGTGACCCTGAACTGGTCACTTAATCCCTCTTTGCCTCAGTTTCCTCAACTGTACAATGGAGATGATAATAGCACCTACCTTATAGGTTTGATGCAGTGGAGAGAGTGCTAGGCCTGGATTTAGAAAAACTCATCTATCTTCCTGAGTTCAAATCTGACCTCAGACACTCATTGTGTGACCCTGGGCAAGCCACTTAACCCTGTTGGCCTCATCTATAAAATGAACTGGAAAAGGAAATGACAAACTTCTCCAGTATCTTTGCCAAGAAAACCCCAAATGGGGTCATGAAGAGTCAGACATGACTGAAATGATTGAACAAGAAAAACCTTACAGGGTTAGTATGAGGATCAAAAGAGATAGCATCCAAGAATTACTTTGCAAATCTTAAAGTATCATATAAATGATAGCTATTAACTATTCAAATAGACCCTTGAGGAATTCTCGAGGAGTTTCTATCAACAAAACAAAATGTACACATGTAAGTAAATACATAGGATCACGAATTTAGATTCAGAAGGCACTTTACAGTCGTGAGAATCCAACCAAATCATTTTTCCAAATGAGGAAACGGAAGCAGTGACTTGCTCAGTCACACAGGTAGTACATGTTTGAGGCAAGATTTGAACACAAGTCTTCCAGACTCCAAGTCTAACACACCATGGCATACAAAGTCTCTATCTTGAAGTAGCTTATATTCTATTTGGAGGTGGGCAGGAAGAATCAACATTTCTGTAGATAAGTAACTAAATATATGCATAAGGGAAATATATAGTATAGGGTGGGCAGGCATTAGCACCTAGGGAGAACAGTGTAGACCTCCTGTAGTAAATGGAACTGGAGGGAGGCTGAAGATTCTAGAGACCATCTTAGTCTTGTAAATACCATCCATTTGTACAGTGAGCTCCTTTTTTTGGATTTGCTCATATTTCCATTCCTTGGCTTAATCATCTCAGGAACCTGTAAGACGGGGCCCTCACACAGCAGTTGGGCTAGATCACAGATGTCACACATATGGCCTGCCCACAGGCTGAATCAGATTGAAATGGAATTGGAAAGTATTTAACAAAATAAATAAAATTACAATAAATCCTAGATAACATCGCATTTTAAAATTAAGTCAATATGTGGCCCCACAGGGGATCCTTATGTACCTATAAGTGGCTCCTGTTTCTGTTTGAGTTTGACCCCACTAGACTAGATAACCCCTAATATTCTTTTTTACTATAGAGGGTCACTACTTAGATAACATTTTTACCAAAAAAAAAAAAAAAGGAATTTAGGATCCAAGGGGCTAATGGGATTGCCTGATAGTATTGTTATACAACAAAGAGATCCTGGATGAGAACTCAGGTCTCCTTGTTCCTAGTCCCGGGGTCTCTACCATCCAGACTGTGTTTCCTCACTCTAGTCCTGTCTACACAGGCCTTCCAAACCATTTTTTTTTCAGTCAATCCATAAATATTTATTTCCCATTCCTTCTTTGTGTTAAGCACTGTGCTCATGTATGGAGATACAAACATAAAACCAAATCAATCATCTACTGCCAAACCAACTCTTGATCAGTCAGTTCCCATAAGGCCAGAAACCTAAGGTGGCTGTTTTTCTTTTTGTTGTGTTAACCCCATCATCTCAATCAGTCATTTGACTGAATTGATCAAATCATTTGGTTGTTTTGGTCTTGTCTGGATGAGAAGTATGGAAGGAGGGAAGGGGGCAGGGTGGATGCATCCCAATCGTTTTCAGGACTGCCCATTTCCTTCCCCCCAAAAGAAAGTGGCAGAACCCAGAGTGTGGTGAAAAAGACCCCCTCCCTAGGGAAACATCTCCTCGTTCTGGTCAAGTAGAACTTCAGTCACTCAACATACATTTATTAAGTGACCTCCTTGGGCCATGTATTGTGTTAGGGGCTGGGGAAATAAACGGGGGGAGGGGCTTACATTCAATCCGGGGGAATAAGATGCACACCGCAGACAGAGCCAACGCAAGACAACTACAGGGCGGGGGTAGGGCACCAGCCCCCAGGAGGGAGAGGGGAGAGGGGAGAGAGCAGATGAGGTCTCGTGGAGGAGTGGGCGCTTACACGGAGCCAGGGATTCTTTAAAAAAAAACCCAAAAAACAAAAACACCGCTACCAGAGTGGGTACATTATTTTTCAAAAACACAGCCATCCGTGTGGGCAGGCTTAAGTGTCTATTGTAAGGTGCTTATTTCTCTCCCCGGGTCTAGGACATTCTCTTAAAAGGCCCGCAGCGGCCAGGCAGCCGCTCAGAATGTAAAGGTCAGTGCGCCCCCTGCTGACCACAAGCTCAAGACCAGCAGTGAAGAAGGAACATTTTCCCGGATTTATGCGTAGAGTCCATACACTGGGGTTGGGGGCTTCATCTAGTGATTGTTCTTTCGCTCGGATGATAGGAGGGTCTTATGGGAGATGAACAGCGGCAGGAAGAAGGATTTCACTCTCCTCTCCACATAGGCTGTTGCAGCCAAAGGGGATGGATATGAATGTATTGGGACTTGCTCTAAGCCAGTTCATCCCCATCTTTTTCTGTTGAAACTCCTCTTCTTTCAAGGCCCAGTTTAGCTCAGCCAATCGCAGATCTAGGACAAGAAGGGTCTTTAGAGACCATGTAGTCCCACCTCCTCATTTTACAGATAGAGAAACTGAGACCCAAGAGGCTGAGAGACTTCCAATATAGGCATAGTCATATAGGCATTAAGCATCATAAACCTTGGGATCCCAGAAGCCACAGTGCCCTTTCCATCTTCTCTCCTTCCTTCTTCCTTGAAACTTTCCCTGATCCCCAATCCCACTATTCATTCACTTTAATGGGCCTTCCCTACAAGAAGATGTGCAGTTAGGTGGCTCAGTGGATAGAGTACCAGGCCTGAAGTCAGGAAGAGTTACCTTCCTGAGCTTAAATCTGGCCTCAGACACTTATTAGCTATGTGAACCTGGGTAAGTCACCTAACCCTATTTGCCTCAGTTTTCTCATATGCAAAATGAGCTGGAGAAGGAAATGACAAACCACTCAGGTATCTTTGCCAAGAAAACCTCCAAATAGAGTCACAAAGAGTTGGACATGACTAAAATGACTGAACAACAACAACCAGGAAAGGGGGGTTTAGCTAGATTACCCCAAAGATTTCCATTTTCTGCACTCTGCTTGCTTAGGCTGCACTTATCAGCAGGTTCATCCTTTGATCTTCCCCCCTAAAAAACAACTTTAGGTTGAAGTTGAGCAGGTCCCCCCAACAGTAACAGATCTAATCCCAGCTTGCAACAGCAATGGTAATAGGTACCCCCCCAGACTAGCAAGAAGACTTGAAAACCTTCAGGTGTTAGACTGTGCTAAAGGACCATCCATGTAAGAGTTTTATGACAGCATTACCAGGTCTGAAACATTTCTCAAAAAACAGAGCTGTGCAAAAACATTCTCCTTTCCTTTGAGAGTGGGGAGAGAGCACTTTCCTGTGGTTTTGCAAGGAAGCCAGCCCTTTCTCAATTCTCACTTCAGGTTTTGACCAGCACAAAAACTGTGATTCGCCCAAGTGAATTTCCTCTCACCTCTCGGGTCTCCAGGCACAAGATCATCTGATCCCCATTTGGTTATCGCCAAGGGCTTATTTGGCCTAAAAAGGAGGCCTGTGTTTATGATGTTTTTTTAAAACTCTAGATTGGTTTAGAACTCATGGTCCTTTGGATACAACCTCAGACACATACACACACACACACACACACACACACACACACAGAACAGAGCAATTTGGGACAAGAAGAAGATAACTGAGGAGACTTCAAGCAGAAAGTTTAATTTAGCTTAGTCCATGAGGTGAAAATACAAAACCACATTTACTTAGGGGGAAAGCACATAGTTTCTTGGGCTCTTTCATTTACTCCTGGTTAACTTAATTTACATTTAGATAGTCCCTCAGTCCCCACACTGAGGCAATTGTAGCTTGAAAAGTGTCATCCTGAGTTTCAAGATAGACAAATTGAGGTAAAGTAAGTTGTGTGACTGATTCAAGTAGCCACGGAGCGAACTCGTTCTAAATTGAGAAAGAGAGTAAAGGACATATTATCCCACCCAACTCTTGGGATAGAACCTCTGCGGTCAAGAAATAAACACAAACTCTAAGGGATAGAGGTCTGACCTTTCCCCTTCTCTTCTCTCTCTTCTCTTCTCTCTCTCTTCTCTCTCTCTCTCTCTGTCCCTATCTCTCAATCTGTTTCTGTCTCTGTCTCTATCTGTCTGTTTTCCCTTCTGTCTTTCATTCCTTTCCTTCACTCCTCAAATAACTTAACCTCTTTCATGTCATTAACTAGTACCATTTTCACTTATTACTCAACCTCCACTTGAGTCCCTGTATTGTAATTCTATCAGGGCAACTGGGTGGTGCCGTAAATTGAGTGCCAGGCCTGGAGTCAGGAAGACTCATCTTCCTGAGTTCAAATCTGTCCTCAGATACTTACTAACTGTGTGATCTTGGGTAAGTCACTTAACTCTATTTGCCTCAGTTTCCTCATCTGTAAAATGAGCTGGAGAAGGAAATGGCAAACCACTCCAGTATCTTTGCCAAGAAAACCCCCAATGGGGTCATGAAGAATCAGACATAACTGAACAACAAAGTTGCAATTCCAAGTGTTTCTCAGCATTTTCATTTACATATCCTATGGATCTCTTCTACATACCTGAAATGAAGTCATCAGTCTCCCTCCAGAAATGGACTTCCCTCCCTGACATCATCATTTCTCTTAATCTCTCCACATTTTTCCCAACATCCTCCAGGTTCTAAATTTTGGAATCATCCATAGTTTTCCTTCTACTTTATCCACCATAGTCATAGACAGAGCCTTATCAAGTCTTCCTTCAGAATCTCCCTTCCTTTTGTTCCCTTACCTTTTCCCAACTGCCTTACTGTAAAATAGATTCCTAACTAATCTTTCTACCTATAGTCTCTCCCCTTCCATCTTTGTGCGTCCTGCTATGTGTAAAAATCCTAAAAACCTATTTTAATTGTGTCATTCACAACTTAAAAGTATAGAATAAGTCTCTTACTAATCAAGTCCAATCTTCTTATTTGGTTGCTCTTCCATAATGCAGCCTCACCATACTTATCCAACCTGTACTACTAGTATTCATCAGCACTTTCTTGAGGCAACACAATTCCATGGTCTGACATGAAATTCATGACTAAGAAGATAGGCTAATTAGAGGGGGAGAGAACTTATTACACAAGGGGGCAGTGTTGGGCAGAAGTGGATTAGACCTCTACTTCTTCACTAAAATGGAAGCAGTGACTCACGTTCGACATGACCAAAGCTATTTATACTAATTAGAAGGTCACATTAGAGGTTCCTTCTAGGTGTGGATTTTACCTCACGTAAAATTATCAAAGAGAAGCAAATCAGTCAAGAAGATCTGGGTTCAAATCCTTCCTCTGAAGCACTCTGGCTATTGTTGTTGTTCATCCTTCACTCTTGAACAGGAGAAACGTGTGATCCTGCACAGATTACATAAAGTCTCGGTGACCCAGGCAATTCTCAGAGACCATAAAGTTGTAGGGGGGAGGTCTGTTCTGCATTGGAAGAGGGGGAGTTTCCTCCCTATGACTTCCTCAGACTGATGAAATCACAGGTCTGAACCCCAAACTCCCAGTGGATCTCATTTAAGAGAGGGCATTTTTTTTAAAGCAATGTTTTTTTAAAGAGTGCACATTTTTACCGCTATGGAAATTGAACAACTTTTTCAAGTGTTAAACTTGTTTCAGTAGGAAGCCAATTTTGCTACTAATTTTACACCTAACTGGGGAGGTTTTAAATGCTTTGTCGGCAGTTGTTAATGGCAAAAACTAAAGGCTTCCTTCCTCTGGCCCATCAATATCTTATTAGCGGTCTCAGCTATAAAAGTGTTGACAGCATTTGCTAAGGAAATTAGAGGAGAAATAGCCTATGTGCATAGGATCTGCAGTACTAGGGTTTGCTTGTCCAGTCAACTTGTCCTTATTGCACATGTAGTTTATCTATTATCTATCCACTAGAAAACCCACAGTGAAATGTTCACTGTGGGCTAGGTTCATCACCCTGTCTCACAGCACAATCCTGGGCTAATTCACTTCTATCACCAAATAGGTATGTGGTCAGGGGATGAAAATGTATTTTAATACCGACCTCAAGTGAAAAATAATTAATTAAAGAGGTGGTTAGAAGAATAATCATAGAAAAGACTCCCAAACCACAGATGAGAGATTTCTCTGACCACCTACTATTGGAAATTGTCTATTCCAGGGCAGCTAGGTGGTACAGTGGATAAAGCACTGGACCTGGATTCAGGAGGACCTGAGTTCAAATCCAGCCTCAGACACTTGACACTTACTAGCTGTGTGACCTTGGGCAAGTCACTTAACCCTCAATGCCCTGAAAAAATATTATCTATTCTACTGCTTCCTGTACAAGAGATAACCAGATATAGTGGAACTTAGAAATTAGGGAAACCTGGGTTCAAATCCTACCTCAGATACTTACTAGTTGAATGGTCCTGAAAAAACAAATCACTTCCTCTCCCTGAGTTAAAATGAAATGGGCATAATTAGGCTATCACAGACCACTAGATTGTGAGCTCCTTGAGGGCATGGACTGTTTTTACCTTTCTTTGTATCCTAACATTTAGCCTGGAATACAGCAGGCACTTACTGATTTAACTTAATATCACCTACCTATTAAGACCATCAGACTTGTCATCTTCACCCTCTTCATTCTTTTCCCACTAGAACGAGAAACGCTGCCCCTGGTACCCTGGGCTCTGAAAGGAGAGTCTTGTCTTGACCAGAATGAGGCTACCACATTACTCCATCGTCATTTCCAACCCATGCCACCTTTGGGTCCCCTTCCTCATTCCTCTTAATGTAAGTGGGAGCTCTTATTATTCCCTCATTCATCACAAATAATGAATGGAGGAAAATCAGCAGAAATAGGCCTTCCTTGAAGAGAGATAGAAGAAAATAGAGTCAGAGCCACTGATATCCTGGTGCAGGTCCCTGGACCATCTATGTTGACCTCCATGAGTGGTTAGTGGGGAGGAAGTATAAGGAATATGTACACTATGTATACATACATTTATAGAGAACATGTTATACCATGATATGTATAATATCCCTGATTTTTGTAGCAGCAGATGCACAAAGACACAGCTCCAATCATAGTGATTCTTCCCAATTCTTTCAGTTCTTCCTCTTTCTCATATCCAGCTGCCATTCATTTTATTTCAACTACATGGAAGGGAGATTATGGGAAACTCTTTGGAACCAAGAACAATGTGTGCCATATTTTATTTATAAAAGACAAATTAAAAGAAGGTTAACAACACAGGATACTGGGAATTCCACTGAGGTTCAATGAAACTCTTTTTTCTATTGTGTTTGAATAAGAGATCCTGAGATCCTGGCAGCTGACTCACAGGAAGGACAAAGAGAATAGACAGAACAACTTTGCATTTCTTATTCTCTCTCCTACTCCTAGAGTCAAAGCTAAACTCTTCTGTGGAGGGGACTGCTTAAAGCCTTTTCCAGTATGATTCCATCTCACCCTTCCCGGATGATTACAAACTAATGGTTCTCGTGCATTGTAAAATCTAGCCAAAACAGACTAAAAAAAATTCTACTCTTTTTCTGTGACATTCCACCACCCATTTCTTGGTCTTTGTATAGGTTGTTTCCCATACCTGAAGGGCTCTTCCTTCTCTCCTCCATGGACCCCCTAGCTCCCTCAACTCAAATACCATCTTCTTCCTGATTCCCCTGGTTATTCAGTGCCCCTCCCTCCCATTAAAAATCATATGTGCATTATCTTTTCTCATCTGTGAAGGAGGCAACATAATAAAGCAAAAGGAAGCCTGGGTCTGGAGCCCGAGGACACTGACATTACCATCTAACTCTAGTCCAGAACCTCCCCCAAGCCTCACCTTTCTTTCTGCAAAGTAAATGGGGTTGGACCTAGATGCTTTCTGGGGCCTATTCCAGCTCCAAGTATATGATCCAGTGATGTTGTGTTGGAATCTCTGCCCCATCCCAGTAGAACAAAAGCCTCTTGAGGACAGACACTGTCTTGCTTTTGTCTTCATATTCCCAGCAATTAACACAGTGTAGGTATACACCATGGTCTCTTTATAAATGCTGGTTGACTGATTCTCTAAGAAGATAAAGATCTTCTTCCTCAGACCTCACATAATACTCAATAACACTTGGATTCTCTATCTAATGTACCTGGTGTGTAATATCTTTCATGATAACTATGTGTGTTAATGAATGTGTTAATTAATTAATCTTCTCTTTCAGGTAGACTGTAAACTCCATGAGGGCATATCCAACTCTGCATCCTCCCCAAAGCCCAATCCAGGGCTCTGCACATAGCAGCTGCTTAATAAATATTGGCTGATTGAGTAATTGCTCCGTAGGAATCCTAGGAACTTCCAGCAATGGGATGCTGGAGGAAGTAACAGATAAGACTTCATATGTAATCCCAGTTCTGCTTCTGCTTTTTCCCTGGAGAAATCTTGGGATAATTCCTATATAATGAGTAGGGTGAGATCAATCTCCATGGCAATAATAGATGTCATTTGTATTTTTAATATTGTACTGCTGGCACTCCAAAATCGACAAAGGATAAATATAATTCACTGACCTTTAAGAGGGAAGTAAGACTATCTGTCATAAATGATCAGATGTAATTCCTCCTCACCTCACCCGACTGGAACCACTGTTTCCTTCAAAACTCAGCTGAAGCATCACCTCCTTTCCAGATTCCCCCACACACAGAGAGAGAAGAGGGCCTTGCCCCAATCCCACTATTAGCTTGTACATATTTTGCAAAATCTTATATATGTCTCCTCTACTAGAATATAACCTCCTCAAGGCAGGGATCATTTCATTTTTGAATTTGTATCTGAATTGCCTTGGCACATAGTAGGTGCTAAATAAAAGCTTATTAATCAGCAGATCGATTGATTATGGTGTAGCAGAGAGAAAGCTAGAGTAAGGAGTCAGGAAAACCTGAGTTTAGTCCTCCCTAGCCATATAATCCTGGACAAGTGATTTTACTTCCTTTGAACCTCAGTTTCCTATTGTAAAAGGAAGGGGTTGAATTTGGTAGCCTTTGAAATATCAAGTTACAATATCTATGATCTTATGATCTTTGATGCACAGCAAGAGAGGCGGGAGAATGTGTCGACACAGTCTTTGAGAACAATGGATGCAGAGTTCTTTCCCTTCAGCAGCTCCAGATGGGACACCCTGTGGAGTCAGGAGAGGAAACTCACTCCCTTTAGTTCCATTCCTCTCCACTTTTAATTTAAAGGTTCTTCCAATAAAGCCATTTCTTTCCGGTTATCTATTTTGTTGACTGTGAGAGAGACTTTTGAAAGCCTTAAGGGCATTTCACATTACAAGACATTCAATCAAACCCTGAATAATCCCAATTTTGCTCCAAAGAACATTGTGTCAGCTTTCAGCTGTAATCCATTTTGTGTACTGAAAACCCCAAAACATTGTTCTATTAAAAGTGTCTGGACGTTCTTATGGAAATAGAAATGCAGAAGAATAGCTTTAATTTAAAAATCCATTTTCCACAGTCTGTCTTACTGTTTGTTTACATTGAGAGGCTCATTTTTTTTATTGCTTCAATTTCTGATCTAATTAGACCAGAGTCCTTGTATTATGGCTAATTTGGGGAAAATTCTCACACTAAAAATATTGGCAAAGAATAAACAAGATTCAAAATAACCTCATATTCTAGCACCTTGACAAAAAGCAATACAAAGAAAAATCTTTTAAGAAGAACAATAATCACAGGGCATTACAAAATATTCATTGATAACACATTAGAGAAATGTAATACCTACAAATAGACCTCACTGAATAATAATAAGCTCATTGAAAGCAGGGAGTTTCTATCTTTTGTCTTCATATTTCTAGTGCCTGGAACACAGTAAGTGATTAATAAGCGCTTGCTGGTGATGTTAAGTATAGAGATTTGCCCCCCCCCCCCGCCCGTTTCAAAAATGATTCATTCATCTTAGTTCTCCAACCAGTGTGAGCTTAGAGTCCCAGTCTACATGAGCCTTCTTGAAAAAGGCTCTATTACAGAGGGTAGGGAAGAAAACCTTTCTCATCTGTGCTCCTTGCTCTAGAGTAGTTGTCATCCTGGCGTCCTACACCCTTCAGGACTCTTCTGGAAACACAACAATCTCCAGAGAATCATAGAATTTCAAGGTGGAAAAGGACCTTAGGGTTCATATAATCCAAACCATATCTGAATCAATCAGAAAACATTTATTATATGCCATGCACTGGTACTAGTTAAAAGGGAAATAAGGACAAAAATGAGTCTCTGCCTTCAAGAAGCTTATATTCTATAGCTATAGCTATATTCTACAAATACATATGATTATTTACCAAATATGTACAAACACATAGAAGATAATTAGAAGTGGTAAGAAGGAAGCAAGCATTAATTAAGCACCTACTCTGTATCAGGCACTGAGCTAAGTACTTTACAACTCCTATCTCATTTGATCCTCCAAACAACCCTGAGAGGTAAATGTTATTATTATCCCCATTTTACAGTTATACCTACTAAATGTCTGAGACCATGTCTGAACTTAGTTCTTCCTGATTCCAGGCCCAGTTCTCTACCCATACTGCCACCTCCCTTCCTGTAAGTAGGGGATACCAAGAATAACAAAGACTTTAGACCATCCACAAACTTCAGTTTGACCATTGTTGCTACAAATGTAAGATCCTTGGGTTAAAGTAGTTTCTGCAACTGGTACGATTTGGGGTTATGTTCCCATACTGATGTAAACAGAGATTATGGGAAGACCTGGGTGCCATAGAGGCAGAGTGGTGGATAGAGGCTTGAGTCAGGAAGATTTGAATTCAAATCTGGCCTCAGAGACTTACTAGCTGTGTGACCCTGGGCAAGTCACTTAACCTATTTTCCTTAGTTTCTTCATCTGTCAAATGTACTGTAGAAGAAAATGGCAAACCACTCCATTATCTTTGCCAAAAAACAAAACAAAACAAAAAGAGCAAAACCCAAATGGATCATGAAAAGTTGAACACAACTAAAAAATGGCTGAACTGACCCTGGGCAGATGTAGTTTCTTCAACTGTAAAATGGCAATAATAATAGCACCTACCTCTCATTTTTGTTATGAGCATCAAATGAGATCATATTTGTAAAATAAAACAAAACAAAAAAATGCACCACTTATCATGATGCCTGACACATTCTCTTCCCTTCCCATACTATAGATCAGTAGTTCTCAAAGTTTGGTCCAGCATCTTCCTAGGGGTCAACAAGATCTTTCCAATGGGTCCATAGAGTCACAACTATTTTTTGAAATAGTTAAAAGGTTTTTATTTCTGTTGGGGTAAATATTTATAAATATAGCCCACACAAACCAAAGTTTTTTGTGGTGAAAGAGATCTTCAATGATTTTAAAGAATATAAAAGTGTCCTAAGACCAAATGTTTGAAAACTGCTGCTATAGATCAAACCTTCTTAACTTGGGGTCGAGGGACACTTTAATAGATCTCAGGGCATCTGTGGATTCTGTGTTTTCATATTTTGCTAACAGTATTTCAGTAAAATAAAATTTCAATAAAATCTATTTTCTTTAAAATCCTATGTATTTCATTTTATGCATTTAAAAACACAGTTCTGTGAAGGGGTCCATAGGTTCCACCAAAGTGATGAAGGGGTCCAAGAAGCTAAAAAAAGTTTTAAAGCTCCCTGCTGTAGATTGCCCCCTGATGAAGTGACACTCAGCAAATACAGGAAGCCTAGCAGAGGTTCTTGCTATAACCTCAGCTACCTCACTCTTCATGGCTTGCTGCTCCCAGGATAAGCACATTGACACACCTCTCCTTTAGCACCGTATGATAACCATTGCTCCCTGAGAGGACCCGAAGGGCCAAGGTGGTCTCCTAGAGACATTTTGATTCTCCACGTGCACCTCTATTCCCTGGGTATCTGCCATGCCCCACACAGATGTCTATACCATATTCACATAGCCCTGGCAGCAATTCTGAACCTGGAATTCTAGGGCACGCTGCCAACCCACCCCTGACATCTCTGCCATTGTCAACCACAACCATCATCAGCCTCTTGAAGCCAAATGACTTATGATAATTTGAGTTTTCCAAAGATCAACGAGCAGACATATTTTAGAAGTTGGATCATATTAACATTAACATTCTTATTATAAATAGAACCAAAAGAAAGAACTTGTAGCTAAATGGAAGGGTGGCTCATACGTAGAGGCTAAGAAAAGAGTTAGTGGAATGGGTTTGATCACATGCCCAGAAACTTCATGTTATGTGACATTGGGTTATCACATAGTATAATATTAATGATAAGTATTAGCTGTTCCTTGAACAAGAAACTCCATCTCCCAACTATGGGCAGTTTCACTGGCTGTCTACTATACCTGGAATCCTCTCCCTCTTCATCTCTCTCCTGACTTCTCTGGATCCCTTCAAAATCTAGCTAAAAATCTCACATTTTATAGGAAACCTTTCCCAATCCCTCTTAATTCTAGTGCCTTCTCTTTATTGATTATTTCTAGTTAATCGTGTGTATAGTTTGTTTAGATGTAGCTGGCTGTATGTTGTCTTTTCCATTAGTCTGCAAACTCCCTGACAGCAGGAACTAATGTTTGTCTTTCTTTGAGTTTCCTGTGCTTAGCTTAGTTCCTGGCTCATAGTAGGCACATAACAAATGTTTATTGACTAACTGACTGAAAAAGACTACAATAAAAATGTCGACAGCTTGTGCACTACTGTCAGTTGCTGAGGATGAAGAGAAATTCTACAAAGAGCTCAATGAGAACTTCAAAATCAAATAACTGTGCACTCTGAGCTTTGATGACTTTAGTATAAAGGTGAGAAAAGGTGAGCATAGGAAGAAATATATTTATTTTAAGAAAAAGAAATGAAAAAGACCAAAGACAGAAAACTGATGGAAGCCTCAAGTTTCCATATCATAAACACTTCCAGTTAAAATGGAACTGGTAGGCAATGAACATGGAAATCAAAAAATGATGTCATAAAAATGGACTAGATTTTAACAGAGAAAGAAAGTTTTGTTATCAATAAGGGAGTTATACTTGAATCAACTGTTTTAGGTACCATCAGACAATGAACTCATCAAAATTACACCCAGAATTTGTAAAAATAAAAACTCACACACAAGATATAATAATTATGAGAAAAGGACTTAGAATGTACAGTTAAAATTAAACTCTTAATTGTTTAAGTACTGGAAACTAAAATATGGGAAATAGACAATAGAACTAATATGGATATCAACCATAATCATTTCATTCAGAAATCTAATCAACCAAATGAACCAAAAGATGCTGGAAAGTGTCTTAGTCAGCAAATAACTTACTTGCATAACAGAAAGAGGTAGCTAACAAAGGCAACATAGTCTTAGAATATTAATTCTTCAAAGAGCCTTTTTCCAGTTTCTGCAGTTCCCATTATGGCTAACATATAAATTGTAAGATAAGCAAAATTATCCCAGTGATATTCAAATATGAAAATGGAAAGAGAAATAAAAACAAGAAAAATGGGAAAGATTTGCAAAAAATATATATTTTTTAAACAAACTTTTTCCCTCAAGGATAAAAGAGCCATCACGTTTGGACCCAACATCACAGTTCCTTGGATTCTTATAGAGGATGCAGAAATGGCACAAAAGAGAATAAAGATAAGGAAAAGCGTCCAGAATAGATCAATTAATCTATCTATCTATCTATCTATCTATCTATCTATCTATCTATCTATCTATCTATCTATCTATCTGTCTGTCTGTCTGTCTATCTATCTATCTACCTGTCTGTCTATCTATCCATCCATCCACCAACCTACCTATCAATCCATCCATCCACCCATCTATCCATCCACTCATCCATCCATTTTATTCATCTATCTTTAACTGTATAGATATCTAGCTATATACCTACCTATCTCTACAGGTAGATATGTATTTATCTAGCTTTCTGTGGAAATATATACACATATCTGTTCTGCATTGTAGATAACATGAAGGTTTTGTGAGATTAATATACAAGTTCTTGAAAGAAAAGAAAATACCAAAAGCATAAAAAACTCTAACCTTGTTAAGGCTGCAAAAATGTGACTAAGAGAAAGAACCTCAGGAACTACCCACTTACAAGCCTACTTCTCCTGTCTAGAAATCTTTAAGAATTATCTACACACAAATTGAGCTGTCCAAAAGGCTAATGATTTGCTTTTGCAAACAAGGGTAACAGATTGTCCTTCCTTAGACATCATTAATAAAAGGGTAGTTGACTACAATCAGGTATTTTGGAGGAAGGGTCCATGTATGGATTAGACTAGATGACTGCCTTCCAACTCTTAAGTTCTATAATCCTGTGATTCTGTATCTTCATATTTATCTCTATGGAACTGAATTTGTCCAATTTGGCCCAGGATTCTTGACTGTCAAGATCTAGAGGCAATTTGGTCCAGTGGTAAGAGTGCTGGGTTTGGAGTCAAAAGACCTGGATTCTAATCTGTTCTATCACTTATTGCTGCTGGGACCAGACCCGTATCACTTTTTAGGCCTGAAGTGCCATATTTATGAAATGAGGGGATTGGACTAGATGACCCATAAGATCCTTTCCAGCTCTGATTTCCATTTATTCCTGATGCTCTCATCTGTAGTCTTAGACATCTCTCCTTTGGCAAGCATGCTATCTATTCCTTTATCCAAATCATTGATCAAAAAAATGTGAATAAGCACCAGATGAAGCACTAGGAAGAGACATTCCGCCAAGTTGACATTGAATCACTAACGATAGCTCTTTGGGTCCAATAATTCAACCAATTTCGTATTTACCTAATTGTCTAGCTATCTTAGTCATTATTCATCTTTGCCCAGGCTTTGGACCTTAAAGGGCTGACTAGGCAGAATGTCATCAATAATTTAAAGTGCATGCATAGCCCTTAGTCATGGAGACCTGGAAGAAAGGAAGCTAGGCTAAAGGCATTAAGAGGAGCTTTTGGGTAAATCCTATATAAGCCAGGATCTATGAGGATATATAGCTTTTAAGACTTGACAAACTGTTTATTCCCATATAGGCTGTTATCAACCTGGGCGTGTCCCCATCCATGTGTGGGAACCTAGAGAACTTCATGTGTCTATATGTTTCCTTGCTCAATATTGGTATTTAGTAAGAGGTTGGTTGTTTGGGGGGTTTTGTTTTGGTTTTTTAACTCATTGATTCAAATCCTAAACTTGCATTGGGGCCAGCATACACCTGGTCTAACACATCCCTTCATCTTCTGCAATAGGATCACCTGAGAGACTTTGTCAATTGCTTTGCTCAAATGTTCAAAGACATTCTAGATAAACTGTAAGTATAACATGGCCCTGTTCTTTCAATCTAGGAACCCTATCAAAAGAGGAAATTAATTTAGTCTAGCACTATTCATTCTTAATAAAGATTTCCCCTTTCCTTTTCTACATATTCATTAACCATCTCTTTAATAATGTTCTAGAATTCTACCAAGAAGTGAAGGCAAATTCCCTGGCATCTCCATCTGCCTATTAGACAAGATGTCCCATAGACGTCTTAAATGTAGCATGTCCAAAACTGAACTTATTATCTTTCTTCCAAAATCCTCCTTCTCTATTATTGTGGAAGATGACATCATCCTCCTTGTCACGCAGGTTACCAATCTAGGTGCCCTCTGTGAGTCCTTATTTGCTCTCACTCCCCATATCCAATCTGTTGCCAAGTCCTATTGATTTTACCTTTGTAATATTTCTTGCATACACAACCTTTTCACTGCCACTCCCCAGGTGCATGCCCTCATCATCTCATGCCTAGACTATTACAAGAACCAGTTACTTGGTCTCCCTGCCTCAAGCCTCAGATCCATCCTTTGTTCAGCTGTCAAAGTAATCTTCCTAAAGTATATGTCTGACCCTGCCATCCCCCTACTCAATAAACTCCAATGGGAGTTTATATTCGATCACCTCTGGGATCAAATATAAAATATAAAATCCTCCATTTGGCTTCAAAGCCTTTCATGAACTGCACCACCTCCCTCACTTTCCAGTCTTTTTATGTCTTACTTTCAGGTATTCTATGATTCAGTGACACTGACTTCCTCCTGGGAATGGTTATTGGCTGTCCCCAATGCTTTCTTCATCTCTGCCACCTAATTTATCTGGTATCCTTCAAGTACCATATAAAATCCCTTTGATCCCCCTTAATGCTAGTGCCTTCCCTCTATTGATTATTTGCAATTTATCTTGTACATAGTTTGTTTTTACCTAGTTGTTTGCATGTCATCTCCCCCATTAGACTGTGTGAGTTCCTTGGTAGCTAGCATTGTCTTTTGCCTTTTTTTGTATTTCCAGTGCTTAGTATGGTGCATGGTGCATTGTAACTGCATGTATTTATTGTCTGATTGATTGAGTGGCTTAGAGTTTGTACTGACCTATGTGGTTGATTCATCGCCTTTAGAGCCATGCAAAGAAGTTTCCAAGCCAGGCTCCATTCAGGACACCAGTTAAGGGAATATAAGGTCAGCATTCCTAAATAAGAGAAGTAGTTGAAACTATTTTCCCATCAGATTTTCCCATGAATTCATCATCTTGCTTTTGAATTTCAAAGCTAGACTGAATCGCTTCCTTGCCTTTCTGCTCAGGTTTTTGGGATTTGTTTGTTTGTTTGTTTTTTTACATTCTTTACAATTTGAGGTGAACAATCAACATGACTTTACAAGGGAAGTCATGAAAGTATAATGGAGAAAGGACTCATTTCCTCTAAGAACAGAGCTATCTTTTTTTTCCAGGTGATATTCAAACCACGTATGGGCCATACCATAAGAAACAAAAGGTTTGGCAAAGAATAAAGCAGTGACATCATTTACTATGAGCCTATCTATGTACCAGGCACTGTTAGATGCTAGGAATACTAAGACAAAACAAAACAGTGTCTGCCTTCAGGGAGCTTACATTCTATTAGGAGGAAATGTACTTACAAGTAAATATACAAAATATAGAAAAATAGATTTAATTTCTGAAAGAGAGATGCTACAATGAGGAATCAGAAAGACTTCATGGCACCTGAGCTGGGTTTTGAAGGATGTCAGAGTTTCTAAAAGGTGGAAGTACATTCCCAACTATGGGGATAGACTAGGCAAAGGTATGGAGACAGCAACTGGAATGTCACATACAGGAAACCACAGGAAGACCGACTTGCCTGTAAAGCAAAGCTTATGAGAGACTAATAGACAATAAGCCCAGAAAGGTAGGTTGGAAATCTATTATGAAAGACTTTAAGTATCCAACAAAGGAAATTGTATTTTATCTGGAAGGCAATAGACAGAGTTTTGAGCAGGGTTGGGGAGTGAGTGATATAATCAAACTCATATTTTAGGAATATCCTATTGACAGCTGCTTACAGGATGGATTCAAAAGGGGAAAGGCTTGAAATAGAAAGCCCAACTAGGAGATGGTTGTAATAATCCTGAAAAAGGTGATGAGAAATTGAACTAGAATAATGAATGTGTTAGCGGAGGGGAAACCAGTAAGACTTTGTGGCAACTGACTAGATATGCAGCATGAAGGAGAGAGAGCAAGATGTCCAAGCTGACTTGGAGCTACAAAGCTAGGAAATTAGAAGAATGTTTCTCAACAGAAATAGAGAAGTTGGGAATCAGTGGAAGGAGCTGAGCATGTAAACATGCCCAGAGAAAAGAAGGATTAGTGGGAACAACTTACTGGGAATAGATGATCTTCTATTACTAAGAAACTATCATACTGAAGGGAGATTAGCCTTGGCATGTCTCTTCTGTGTCCCAAATTCTGAGATTCATTGGAATGTATGCAAAAGTATCTTAACAGAATCAGAACAGAAGCTCCTCAAGGTCAAGTACTTTCTCTTTCTTTCTTTCTTTCTTTCTTTCTTTCTTTCTTTCTTTCTTTCTTTCTTTCTTCCTTCCTTCCTTCCTTCCTTCCTTCCTTCCTTCCTTCCTTCCTTCCTTCCTTCCTTCCTTCCTTTCTTTCTTCCTTCCTTCCTTCCTTCCTTCCTTCCTTCCTTCCTTCCTTCCTTCCTTCCTTCCTTCCTTCCTTCCTTCCTTCCTTTCATTTGCTTGAGACTCTCAGCACTTAGCATAAAACCTTACACATGATAGATACCTAATAAGTGTTGAATGTTGAGGTCATTCCACAGTTGTATGTATGATTTCTACTTCCCCTCTTTTCTCAACAACAACAACAACAAAGAAGAAGAAGTTTGTATTGAGGAAAAATTGCACAGACAACAGAGTCTATTGGTTGGTCATTAGTGGGCAGATTCTTCTGCTCCTCTATTTCCTAATCTTTAACACTCTTTCTAGTTTGATAGTTCAGACAGCTAGCTATCAATCAGCTGTGAGACCCTGGCCAGGTCACTTAACCCCTCTGTAACTCTGCAAAAAAAAAAAAAAAAAAAAAAAGCTTGTCTCAGATGGTCTTTAAAGACTCTTTCAGAGAGAAAATTCAGTGATTCTAAGATTCCTAAGGGTACAAAGGAGAGAAAAGACAATTTGACCCAAGCAACATACTACAATTTAGAAATGCTTGCCTTAAGTGAACCCAGCCTGAGTAACAGCAGAAATGTCTCATGGATCTGAGAGAGATTTATATACTAGATTTAAGTTGTTATAAAATAAAATCCCATAACACACTTCAACCCCATGACATGAAAGTATGAGTCTGTTTTACTTGTTTTTTATGGCATAGTATAATAGCTAGACCTTCTCTTCCCATTGCCTCTGACAATGTAACCCTGGATAATTCATTGGCACTCAGAAATCTTGGCTTCCTAAAGTACAAAATGGGGATAATAACAACCTCTCCACCAAGCCTGGCCTTAGCCCAAATTGGGTGCTCTGTCCTATGTTTATTTGATGCCATTTCTGACCCTCTCTGTCAAAGAGAAAGGAGAAAAAGCAGGGAATAGAAAAGGGCTAATGGAGACATCACATCATGTCCCCCTAGACCCATCTTTAATTCCATTTCCTGCAAGTACATTTGGAGAAGAGGAAGCCAAAATCCAAGAACACCAATTACAAACTTTAAAGAGACAGAATTCTGGCAGAAGGTTTGTGGAACTGGATCAGAGGTTAGCGTTGCCTTTGCAATTCCATAGTGTTTATCTTAGTGTCTCCTTGCTCACACTGCCTGGGTAAGAGGGGTGTGTGTGTGTGTGTGTGTGTGTGACAGGCAATGGGGCTTAAGGGATTAAGACCCAACCTCAGAGTTAGGAAATCATGTTAACCTGTCTCTAACCCTCCATAACACACCTCTACCACCTACTAGCTGTGTGATCTTTGTGATGTCACAATTTCTCTGGGCCTCAATTCCTCATCTATTAAATGAGGAGGTTGGGCTAAATTATCTCTGAGGTCCCTTTCAGCTTGAAATTCATTATCCTATGATCTAACTCACTAGAAACACAACCCTGGATAAGTTACTTAACCTCTTAACACAATCACCAATTCTCTAACCTGTAGAATAGTTGCCAATCTACATTGGTAGAAGCAATTTCCTTACTGAGAACTCCCTACATCCATGAACTTACAGAATAAAGTGTGGAGTAGTTGTTAGAGAGCTGACCTCATATTTCAGTTCGGTCATTCAGTCATTTTTCAGTCATGTCCAACTCTTTTGGAACCCATTTGGGGTTTTCTTGGCAAAGATACTGGCGTGGTTTCCTTGGCCTCAATACCCACCTCTGACTTGTACTAGCTGAGTGACTCAGGGGGAAGTTACTCAGTTATCAAGTCAACTCTTTATTACTATAAATTTCAGAGAAGAAGCCAACCTACATTGGCAGAGGGAGTTTCCTTATCTGAGAGTTCACCATATCAAGGAAATCACAAGCCCAGTCAGGAAGACCTGAATTCACACACTTCCCCTAACACATCACACACTGGATAAGTCACTTAGTTTCCCCAGGAAACAATCCAAGAATTTGAATTGCAGGGAAGGCATTGATCTGCATTTGATTGGAGAGTGTCTTCTTTGGGAGTACCATATGTCAGTGAAATGGAGAGTCTGGTCAAAAAAAAAATCTGTATCTATACCTATATCTATACTTATGTCAATGCCTTTGCCTATGCCTGTACCTATATGAATAACCACCACTATAACTATATGTCTTTATCTATATACTTTATAGCTATAAGTACTCCTCAAAGGGAGAAGTTCTACTTCAGATCACAGAAATAATCTGAAATTTAATAAGACCAACTTTACAAGTACTTTTGGAGTCCCTCAGAGTTCATCACTACATAAATATAGACGATTATTATCATTATCATCATTATTATTATTATGTTAGAGTCTTTCTGCCTTCTATATAAAAGGTTCAGTCTGAAAAGATGAAAATAACCAAAAAACCCTTTAGGGACTAAAAACAATTTAATACACAAAAACAACTGCAAATTCAGAACATAAAGAAATATACCTCCTGCTGATATTCACGCTAGCCAAGTCCTCCACAGAACTCTTTTCAGAAGGGCATGTATTATATATAAAACTTTTATACTGAGCTTAATTCTTGGTATAATGCGCCTAATATGCCCCTTGCTTTAATATGTGTTTTTACAAAGATATATGGCAGCATTCTCCATTGAAAGTTCTCTCCTTCTTAATAAAAAGCAACAGGGGTAATTTACCCTGAGAGCCAGCTAAATACATTAAAAATAAGATAGTCTATGATTAGAGAAAAAGCCAAAAGCAATGATTCATTTCTGCATTGGTTAATCCTTCTTGAACTTCTCCAAAATGCTAAATCCCACCCCGTTCTCCTGGTCACCTGCTGGGAAACCACATATTAGGGAGGAAGTCTAAAAAGTGAATGTTTTCCTTTAATTCAGTAAGGTGAACTTGCTGTGAGACCTCAGCAAAGAAGAAGCTCTAAGAATAAGAAAATAAAAAGGTACCTATCAATGATTACCCTTTGATGGTCCACTCCTGAGTTTTAATGACTTCATGTTTCCATGGCTTAAGCTTCATATTTTTTTAAAAGCCCACCTAAACCCACAATGAAGAAGATTTCTTTTTAATGGTTACACTTTTCATTTTTAATCCTTCATAAAATAAAAATAATATTCTAGCTGAAAACTTACTTCTAGAAGATCCACCGCAGACTCTTTGCAGTCTGGTCTTCTGGATTCCATTGTGTATTGCAAGTTCAGCTTTCAACTCAGCCCAGCACTGAAGACATTCAGCTTGTAGTAAGTGGCAAGTTCATTTTCATAGTGTCCTGGGTGGTGCAGCCTTCCGAGGGTGGGTCAGGCAAACCTGAATGTTTCATCAGTCAGCCAGGAACATGACATCTCTGTTTGCCCCAGGGAAGCAAAGTTATGAGGATGTAAGGTTACGAGGGAAAATTATCTATGACATCAAAGAAATGACAGCAAATATGGAAACCTAGACATCAAAGCGTGGACATTAACTAAAGCAATACCCAAAAAGCAAAACATAGCTTAGCTCTAGCTACCTGTTTCCTTCCCCTTCTTAGTCAATTGGAATGAATAAAATGATTAATAATTGTATCAGTCAGTCAAAATGGCTGAAAAGTAAGCTGATGTAAAACTAATCAGCCCATACTAACTTTTCCCCAACCTGTAGCCCTCTCTCTTAGGTCCCATAAGCAAAGACTCACCTTCCTAGTTCACTAAATCCATGCCCAATGATCATCACTGAAGACAGAAAAGGTGTTAAAATGACCTCAAAGAAAGGATGATATAAAAAATCACAAAGAAAAAGTGAAATGTAATATAGATTAAAAAAATAAATATCATAGAAGTTTAGTGGTGTGTCCACCAACTACCCACTCTGGATCCATAGAAGACATTAGGAATGGGTCACAGAAAAAGGCTAATTGTAAATGTTAGGAATCATCAATTCTCCTCTTGGCAAATTCCCTCTGGCAGTTCCCTGGGTAATGCACAACTCAAAGTATTAATGACAATAATGATAATGATAATAGCAAGTATTAGTAGTCACATGTTTTACTATGGGCAGCCAAGTTACCATGACCAATAGCTATAGGCTATCCTTTGAAAGAGGACATTAGGGACAAATATCTCTATCTTGAATCTGCCATTGTGTCATCATAGAATAAAACTATATGTCTGATAAAATCTAGTATGGTTTTCATGTAGGAACAGAAGGCATTTTATTGAAGAGACTTTAAGGTGATATATTTTAATAGGAAAACCAAACCAAACATAAATATAGTGGGATTTTATACCCTCTATATATTGTCTGCTGTGGAATACCTTCATGAACTCTGTTTTCTTGCTCCTGAGAAAAAGTTGACCCTCCTCTATTTGTAAGTAGTAAAGGAGTTACCAGAAAAGGAAATGATTTGCTGGGAATGAGGACAGGCTGGTTTCATGACCTTTCCAGTTCCATCCCCCACCTTTTGAAATATTTCCCAGATCTTTCAAAGTCAGGTAGCTTTTATTATTTGCTATCTGTTTCGACAGAAACCCAAGGAAGTGGGAGGGTTGGGGACTGGGGAGAGGAACAACAAAATTCATCCAACAGAACATAAAGGAGATTGGGAAGAAAACCAATGACAGAACACATAATGGAACCCTGAGGGAGATTAGAGAAAAAGGCTTAGCATCCTTTAAGGTCTTTCCAGTGCTAATGTTGTAATGGAAAGATGATTGGTTAAGAATTAGAGGAAAGGGGCAGCTAGATGGCGCAATGGATAGAGCGCCGGCCCTGGAGTCAGGAGTACCTGAGTTCAGATCTGACCTCAGACACTTGGCACTCGCTAGCTGTGTGACCCTGGGCAAGTCACTTGACCCCAGTTGCCTCACTTAAAAAAACAAACAAAAAGAATTCAAGGAAAGAAGTTCAAATCCTGCCTCTGACATTTAACTATCTGATTTTGAATGAGTCCTTTACTTTCTCTGGATTTCAATTTCCTCATCTGTAAAATGAGATGGTTGGATGAGGTTCCTTCTAAGGTCTCTTTTAGCTCCCAAATCCTATTATCTTATTATCTTGTGAATAAAGCCTGCCTGTTTCCTTTTTAAACCTTTCTCAAGGATAGCCTCAGTGTGTATAGATTTCTTTCACAAATATTTTGTAGACATGTGATGGTAGGCATGTGGGTCAGGAATTATTTATAATTATAATCTTTCAGTTGCTTCCCCCCACCCCAATAACAAGGCCCAAGATCTTTTCCATATCTCTGCAATCCTCCCCTCTTTCAGAAAACCTGACTTGATCCTTTAACATGCTGCATTGAGAGAGAGAAGATCAGAAAACTTTATTGGGTAGTTTTTTCGTTATTGCTATCAAATAATGAAAAAAACAGGAAGACAGAAGCCCATCATTATGGAGGATACACAATAGAGAATCCAAATGCAAGAGGAATTCCCTCCAGATTTTCTTGTTTAAGTATCAGATTATCCTGAAGACCACCCCCCCCAAAAGAAAAAAACATCTCCTGAAGGACATCCAGAATTACTCAAAAGAGTTTGGCTTCACACTACTCAGGAAAAATCAAGTGGGTGAAAAATATCTATTGTCCCATCTATAATACGCATTGTTTCAAAGGGACAACATAAAATTGATCAGGCTGTATATATAGGCTGTGCACAAAAAAAGTCTTAATGTAGATAGCAATGAAAAATTGCACTAAAACTTTTGGGATGGATTCTATATCAATCAATCAGTCAATCAAGAAACATAAAGTACCTACTCTGTGCCAAGGATTGTGATAACATCTCAGGATACAAATAAAGGAAAAAGATAGTCCCTGCACTCAAAGAACTTACAATCTAATGGAAGAAACAACATGCAAACAACAGAGGAAAAACCATTGGAACTAAGCCCTCTTAGTTGGGGAAGTTTTCCTGTAGAAGATGGGATTTAAGTTAGGATTTAAAAGAAGACAGTTAGGTCAATAGGCAGAGTGAAGAAGGGAGAGCATTCTAGGCATGAGGGACAGCCAGAGAGAATACTCAGAGCTGAGAGATTATGTATATGTGTGTGTGAATATGTGTGTATATGTGTGCATGTGCATATACATACATGTGTGTATTCATATATATATGAATGTGTATTCTGTGCATGTATATAACACAAAGGTGGGCTCAGAGTTAAACAAGAGGAGAAAAGTGGGCTGGATTTCTTTTGGGTAATTATAATTTTAATTAGCCCAGGCTTCTCCATGAAAACAAAAGAGTATCTTTATTTGTTTATTTATTTTATTTTTTTAGTGAGGCAATTGGGATTAAGTGACTTGCCCAGGGTCACACAGCTAGTAAGTGTCAAGTGTCTGAGGCCGGATTTGAACTCAGGTACTCCTGAATCTAGGGCCAGTGCTCTATCCACTGCACCACCTAGCTGCCCCAAGGACTGTCTTTTTAACAATAGTATTCTTGCAGGGATGCTGAATGACTATGGGTCATAGAAGCAAAAGGTCTCTGAAGAATTATAGTTGAGGGTAAACCGAAGGTTAATGGAGAAATACATGGTGAGTGTGAGAAGAATGCAACACACAACAAATGATGAATTGCATAAATGAAGTAGCCCAAATAATATCATCAGAGTGATGGGCTGTTGGAGAAGATGGCCAATTCTTATGTTACAAAAATGATTGATAATGGGTGGACAGTCTAAGTTAGATAGCAGAACACACACAATGTCAAGAGAAATAGAGGACCAAGTTGCAAGACATGGACAGTCATAGTTGGGTTGTTATTTGCATTGTTGAAGGGGGTACACACATCAGTGTTATTGCAGGCTAATTGAAGTATTTAAGAAGTGTGAAGATCATGAGGCAAACAGGGAAGTGGAGGAAGGCACTTTGATTTTTCTTTACGTGACTTTAATTCCATTCTTCAATTTTAAATGGGAGCAAACTATTAAAGAGTATTCTTGGTTTTCCTCATTCTTCACCCCTCTACCCTAATCTATCCTGTTCCTGTCTCCTATTTTCCCTCTTTCTCACCTTTCCCCATTCTCTCACAAAACCCAGCCTGGTAAAGGTGGGAGCAGCGAGGGTGGTTAGAATAAGGAGGCAAGTAAGTCTTTCCATTTCTTCCCACTTTGATGTCATTTCCTGTTTATTGACTCCCATCTCATACTTAAAATTTCACAATGGTGTGAAAAATATTTCCAAAGGTTGGCAGAGGTGGAGAAAGAAAATCCCATTCTTAGAAAGGAAATCCCATATTATAAATTCTAGCTATAAAATTAATTGAAATTCACATGTGATAATTAATTCCCCTGAACATTATAATTATGCAAATATCATACCTTGGAGAAAAAGTAGAAGTGAGCCAATAGTAGACAAAGGTCAGACTTTCAGAAGCCAGTAGTCATAAGGCCATACATTTAGACCTGGAGGAGACCTTGGAAATCAACTCTCCCATTTCCTCATTTTACAAATGAGGAACCTGAGGCCCAAAGAGATTAAGTGACTTGCCCAGGGTCACACAGGTAATAAGTGGCAGCCAGCAATTTGAACCCATGTTTTATCACTCCAAATCCATTGCTATTTTCACTAGACTACATTTCAGAAGTTGTAAATGGAAAAGACAATTGTCTCAGCAAATGTCACCATCCCCAAGTTGTCTGACCCACAGATGCCTCAACTCAATTCAATTCAGAAATATGTAATAACAATTAACAATGTGTAGTTCATTTTGCCAGGTTCTGGGCAAACAATGACAAAAATAGTCCCTTCCCTTAAAAATCCTGCCTTTTCCTGAGAGTATATCCACATACACACAAATAAGTAAGTACAATGGAGGAGAAAACACTAAGAACTCTTGGGATCATAAAAGACTTTTTAGAGAAGATGCCACTTGAGCCGAGCCTGGAAGACACTTGAGATTCTCATAGTCTAAGGTGAGGAAACAATGTATTCCAGGCAAGGAGAACCCATACAAAAGCAAAGCAATGGGAATGGAATGTTGAGTTTGGAGAATGGCTAGAAGACCAATATGGCTGGCATGTAGAAAGCAAAGTGGGGTAAGACAAAATAAGTTTGGATGTACAGATAGGAGCCAGATTGTGATGGAAGACTTCAAATGGTTGGTATTTTATCCTAGTGACAATAGGGAGCCAGGACGGTTCTTTTTTTTTTTTTTTTTTTTTTGCCAAGCAATGAGAGTTAAGTAACCTACCCAGGGTCACACAGCTAGTAAGTATCAAGTGTCTGATGTCAGATTTGGACTCAGGTCCTCCTGAATCCAGGGCCAGTGCTTTATCCACTGTGCCACCTAGCTGCCCTGAGCCAGAAAGGTTCTTGAGTGAGGGAGCAATATGGTGAAACTTGTGCATTAGAAATATTGATTTGGCATTATGTGAAGGATATCTTAGAGGAAGGAGAGGTTGAAAATTAGGTGACCAGTTAGAAGGCTAATCCAGGTAGGAGGTCATAAAGGTCTGAACTCGTTCAAGAGACAGTTTGAAGTGGGAGTAGCTAGGTGGTGCAGTGGATAGAGCACTAGCCCTGGAGTCAGGAGGACATAAATTCAAATCTGGCCTCAGACACTTACTAACTGTGTGATAGCGGGCAAGTCACTTAACCCCCATTGGGGGTAAAAGATGTTTTGGAGGTAGAATCAATAAGGTTTGGCAAATAACTACATCTAGGGGTTGAAGGAGAAAATGACTAGAAGCATAAGGTTGCCTTCAGAAGAACTGGGGTAGTTTAGAGGAAAAACAAGGTTGTACTCAGGTTTAATTTGAGATGCTATGGGACACCCAGGAAAATTTGCTCAAGTTTTGTTTATATTGCAGATTATCATTTGTTCAATTTTTGAGTGTTCTATTATTTTGAATCCAAGTAAAATCATCTGTATGAGGTTATGTATCATTGTCAATAGACACAATAGACCAAGAAGAGCCGACAACATATAGGAAATAGTTTAACTAACAAAAATAATAGTAACAATAATATTAGCTCATGTTTATGTAGCACTTTAAGTTTTTCAGAACAATCTGTACATACTATTTCACTGGATCCTAACAAGATTCCTAAGGGGTATTATTAGCCTTATTTTACAAATGAGGAAACTGAGTTTAAAAGAGGTTAAATGACTTGCCTGAAGTCACACAGCTAAGAAGTACTGAAAAAAGGTCTTGAATTGTAGGGTGTGTTTTTTTGCTCTGAGCCCAGCACTGTTTCCAAGATAACAGTAATAAAAAATAATAATAAAAGAGAAGTGCTCAGATCTATTGTTTAAAAAACAAAGGATGGCACTAAGCAATTTGAATTTTTAGTGATATTAAAACAAATAGGACATTTATCAAAGTGAGTGTCCTTAGCATGTAGTGGATGATTCAATTCAATTGAACAAATATTAAGCACCTACTATGTGCCAGGTATCAATGTAGGAACTTTTGTCCAAGACAAAAAGGAATAGTCCCTTCCTTCAAGAAACTCATATTTTAAGAAAGATACAGAAACTCCAATTCAAAATATGCCATGACACTTGTATCACTTTCAAACTCCTTTGTATCTTTGTACATAAAGGAAATCTTATTTTTTTAATGTATGATGCCACCCCCCTGACCATCCCCACTCCTGTCTACCAACTGAGAAGGAATTCTGCTAGACTATCCTGACTTCTATCCCCTTGAAAAAGAGAAAAAAAGCCTTTCTAAAAATCCATATTTTAGGATCAGTAATTTGCACAGAGCTTAGCACATCGTAGGTACTTTGTAAATATTTATTAATTGGTTGATAAATTGTTGATTGGCCAAAACGATTCCAAAAGCCAGACCATCATTAGTGAGTATCCATTCTGAGTTATAGTGGAAAGACTACTGAAACCAGAAGCTCTGAACTTATATTCTAACTCTTCTGCTAGAATGGGTGATCTTGGGAAAGACTTGCCCATTCAGGGCTTCATTTGGCCTAAATAGAGTACTGGACTTGGAATTAAGAAACCATGGGTCCAAATCTTATATTAAACACTTATTAACTGAATGTCCATGGGCAAGTCACCTAACCTCTCTATTCCTCAGTTTCCTCATCTGTAAAATGAGGGGGTTGGATTCAGGGACCTCCAAGGTCCCATTCAGCAGTAAATCTCTGATCCTATGATCTTCCTGCCATGTTCTCTTGTCCCACTCTCTGCTTCCAACTATTCTCTAGCTCCTCTCCTGGTTCCTTGACCTTTCTCTCTTATCAGTAGGAGTCCACCGTATCTAGGCACCCCCATAATCACCAAACTGCACTCCGGACATCTTTCTGTAAAGCTACTGAGCACATACCACCCCACTTTCTACCTTTTATTAAAGGAACAATAAACAAGTCAACTCTACCCATTCTTAGAAAGGACATACCAATTACTTTCTGACTCCACACATTTTCCTTGTGACTTCCCAAATCAAAACACCTCTTCTTAGCTACTATTCGCAATATTTGTTATCTCTTCCTCTAGAACATAAGCTACTTTAGGGCAGAGATTTCCAAGCTTTTTTGAATTTCCAGGAAACCAAGATCCAGGGAGGTTAAACACCAGCTTTCACATGGTGGGAACACAAAGGAAACTTGAATGAATGAATGACTACCACTCACATGGAAGACAATTCTCTAGAAGTCAGAATTCAGTTTTGCCTTGGCCTTTCTCTAACTCATATACTTTCCACTCTGCTTACAACCTTTACGAAATGTCCTACATGTGCACAGACTAAATGTCCTACATTGTACAGTGGTTGAAATAACAAGGTATTTATAAATGATGCACATGAGGAGACTGTGCCAGAGAAAATATCAATTTAATAGGGAAAATAGGAAGAAAAACACAAATAAAGATAAAGTACCAGGGATAGAAACGAGGGCAACTATTAGCTCTACCCCAACTAATATGCCTAAAGGCTAAATAGGTAGCCAGAAAGATGAGAGGGATGAAAGATGAATAGGGGTGTGGGAGATTGTGGGAGGTGGCAGGAAAGGGGGGGATATGTATTTTCAAGGTTGACAGAAACCACTTGGGGGCTGGGCTCTGGGAATGAGTCCTGATTAAGACCTCAGAGCAGAATTTCAAAAGTAGCCAAATACACACTTATGCAAAGCAAAGTTGCCTCACCTAGCTTGAGGAATTAAATGTAACACGGAACCAAGTAACTATAATGTCAGTCAGTTTATTTTCTGGGCTTACTATTTCATGATGTATCAATGACTCCCCAGGGAACTAACTCTTAATTTAAGAGACTCAGAAAAAATCATCTTCTTGTCTGAGCCTGTCTGTCCATGTAAGGGTTCATGCAGTGCTAAACTGGTTTTATTCTTGGCCTCCTTACGCACATTGGTCATTTAATAAAGGTTAGATAATCAGGCAACTAATAAGCCATTCACAAGTCTCCCAATTGTCACCTTTGTCATGTAGAAAGGTTGCTAGAGATTGGCACTTTTGTTACCAGTTTATTATTGAATGCCCACTGAGAACCTGACTCTTGATTGTGGCCACAGAAATAGGCTCTGGGCCAAATCCCTAGGAGGCCTCCAAGAAATCTGAGCTGGGCCTAGTGAGAATCAGACCCTGGGCCTGGTCCTGTCTACATGGATTAGTGGGTGATTAACAGGCCCAGTGGGAGTGAGTAGGCCTTGGGCAGAAAGGGTGTAGGCCAAGCCAAGAGCCAAAGAAGCAGCTGGTAAGTTTTTCTGAGGTCAAATCCAGAGTCCACAGAGGCAACTGAGCCAGGGGGTCAGACAGAGGAACAAATTAGAGAATGAGATCAAAAGATTCAAAAGTAGAGGGAGAGCTTAGGGTTAGGGTCAATAACTGCAGCATCATTGACCTATTATCAATATCAAGAATCAATATCTGTTGTCTATAATAAGCAAGGTACTGTGATGGTAACAACTGACATTTCTTTAGCTTTTACTCTGAAGTTGGAAAAGCATTTGCTGTATTAAACTCTGAATAAAATTTATTTGAAAATACGATCTGCCATAAGTTATCTATTGCCATTAGTGGTTAAAACTCATTCACCTGACATTCAAACAACAACAACAACAACAACACTCCAGGAGTCCTCAGACTCTTTGCAGAGGCAGTGTCTTCCATTTTGAACAAAACTTTGGGAAGACCACTTCCAATTAAATCATTTCAAATTCTTCCTGAACATCTATTACTTATTAGCATTAAAGTAATTTAAGAAATTTTCGCTGAAATTCTTTATAAGTTAATTGGACACACTGGATCTATCAGTTAGGAAATTATTATAATGGTCTGTCTATTTATAAGTTAAGGAAGATAATGTCTTGGGTGACAGCAGCAGGAATGAGAATTCTCCCAAGGAATTGGCCACAAGAACTGCTAACAGGAATGACTGAAGACCATGCATCCAGTGAGGGTGGAGAAAAAGCAGCATTTTATACAGAGTGGACAATGTCTTTTTACCATTCCAAAGAAATGGTTATCTGTGTTCAAAAGGCAGGGTCCCCTTCCTCTTAAAAGAGAAAATAAAGGACTAAAAGAATATTTTTTCACTCACCAGGTTATCGGGAAGATTGAAATATTTCTAGAGAAAAGAAAAATGGAAGATAGAGTAGAAGATTAAAATCAAAGAGAAATGATCTGAAGAAACTGAAAAGAATCTTGGCCTATGGCAGAAGGACCGAAGGGTATGTGAGCATGACTCAAGTGAAAGAAGATTAGCACAAAGTGATGACGATCTCCTTTCCCAGAGAAAGGAGACATCAAGTTTCTAAAGAGAAAGCAGATTCTTGCACTTCCAGAAATGGTGATCAATCAATGCACATGACTTTATCAAGCACCTCTTGCGTGCAAGGCACTAGAGATAAAAAGAAGGAACTGGAGATGTCAGTCCAGGTCCAGAAGATGACAAGTCATCCTCCAAGAGTCAAAAGAAGAAGACATTTGAAGTGGCAGCTGGTGATTCCCTTTTGAAAGCAACTGTGGAGGCTGTTTGGAGATCTGAGATTAATGGCCAAAATTCCCCTATCTTCCCTGCATAGGAATTGGGCTTAGAGTTAGGGCTAGAGTTCGATTCTTGGCCAGAGATGCAGTGGCCCTAATCATCCTTGGGATGCCTTCAAAGGATGTGTGACCTCATGGATGGGGGTGGTCCCCCTGATAAAGCTGATCACAATTCATCCCCACTTTTTCATCCTGCCCAACTGGTCCCTCTACATCTTCCCCCAAAATACTCCATGTAAGGTGCAGACAACATGCTAGGGGTCTTCCTCTCGTTCTCTTGGCATTGGGTAGGAACAAGTGGAGAGTATGGGTTGCTTCTTGGCAGCTAGGTGATACAATGGATAGAGTACTAGACTTGCAGTCAAGACAACCTCAGTTTAAATCTTGCCTTTGACCCTTCCCAGCTGTGGTAAGTTATTAACCTCCCTCAGACTCATCTTTATTGCCTGTAAAATTGGAATCATAACAGCACTGGCCATAGGGATTGTTGTAAAGCTCAAATGAGATAATGTAGATAAAGCACACTGTAAATCTTGAATATAATAATATCCCATTAGAATATTAAGAAAAGGAGGCAGCTAGGTGGTACAGTGGATAAAGTACCAGCCCTAGATTCAGGAGGACCTGAGTTCAAATTTGGCCTCAGACACTTGACACTTACTAGCTGTGTGACCCTGGGCAAGTCACTTAACCCCCATTGCCCCGCAAAAAATTAAAAATTTTAAAAATTTAAAAATTTAAAAAAGAATATTAAGAAGAGAGACCTTTGTTCCAAAGAGAGGTTTGTGATCATTACAAGTACTGTGTCCCCAAAGCTCCCCGGCCCATCTTCCTCATGCTCTTCAGTTACAGGCTCAGCTCATCATCTTTCCATGGTGCATGTACTTGTGGACCAGCTCTGTGGATTGTCCATCCAGTATAAAGGTGAGCACAAAATAGAATTGTGAATAGCATGTTGGAAAGCATTGTTGGGGAATAAGAAACAGGAGGGGCCAAAGGCTGACAGACTGACTGTACAGAAGCCTCACAGGAATATATCAAGTGTACTTTTTCAAAAGCCTGGGGAGGCAGTGGATATTACAAATGCCCCCTTCAAAAAATCATCAAAAATAAAATTGGCTACATATTAATAGACAGGAATTGATCAGTTACTGATATGAGAATCATTTCCAAATCAAATGTCCTTATTGAGTCAGACTACTAATTTATTAGACCAAAGGCAAAAGTCAATATCAAATTAGAAGAAAGGATAAAAATGAGTAGAAGATATTGTGAACTGTTGAGGTGACCCCAGGCTGAACTGCTTAAACAAGATGTTGCTGACCAAAAAAAAATGAGAAATAGATTTTAAAAACAGACATCGACAAAGACTAGTAATCCTTCCAAAGGAAGTTTAATTGATATAAATCAATTGCCTTAACAAGGAGACCAAAAAAAGCCTAAAAATTACTGGCAGCCAGCAAACACTTAATCTCCTTGCCAAGCAGAGAGATATGGCAGCCAAGGGCAACACCAATTTAGAATATAAACTCGTTTGTAAAATCTTACAAATGAGGATGTTGGAAGATTAAGAGACACATAAAATAGTGAGACGCAGTGGAGGGAAAAGCAAGCTTATGGAAAGCTTGGCAAGAAACCCAATTAAGCAAAGCAATCCCAAGGGCATTTAAGAAGGAAACTGGAAGACAACAGGCAGGCACCTAATAAAGACTAGTGAAACTGTATTTTCCTAGAATATCTTAAATCACATCAAGAAAGCTTTTAACTGGAAAGGGAAGGGGCATTGAAAAAAACAAAATTGCATAAATAAGTCTATCAAACTAGCTAAGAATGAATGAAAAAGCATTTATTAAGTAATATGCCAAGCACTGCGCTAAGTGTCGGAGTCACAAATGAAAAAGCAAGACAGTTCCTACTCTAAAGCCTAGCGTCTTAAACTATGGGTCTCAACTCCATAGAGGGGTTGTGTAACTGGATGTGGGGGTCACAAAAAACTTGGAAGCAAATGTTTGATTTTTATACCTATTTTAATATACCTATATACCCGGAGTCATGCAAAAATTTCTTGGGAGAAAAGGGGTGGCAAATGGAAAAAACTGAAGAAGCCCTATTCTAAAGGAGCTCATGTTCTAACAGGTAGACACAATCAATATACATAAGAGTATTTAGTGATAGGATGGCTGGAAGGAGCCAGAGGGGCATTAAGGGTTATATGGCAAGATGCAAGGTAGATAGACGGTAAGCCCCAGGAGTCCTGCATGTTACCAGAAGGATTTTATTTGGTGATTCACTACTCAGCATTAGTGGCCTCCACCCTAGGGTGACTGGTAGAATCTAGGTGAGGGTGGAGGTGGGGGGAGGGGGGATCAGGAGGCTGGGAAATGATCGTAACCATTAGTCATATATTTCCTTGTGTTCTTAAAGTTCCAAAGCAAAGATAATAAGTACTCTTGAAGTACGGGAAAGGGACAGATCATTGTGGCCTGGTATAGTTAGGGAAAGCTTCATGGAGGAAGTGGGATCACCCTCGGGCCCTTGAAATTCTTTGCTACATGGGTTTCCATGACACCCAGGAAGCTAATGGATAGAGCACAGGACCTTGAGTCAGGAAGCGAGTTCAAGCTTGGCCTCTAATGCTTACTAGCTACGTGACTCTGGGCAAGTCACTTAACTTCTGTCTACCTCAGATTCTCCAATTATAAATGGGATAATACTACCTGTGTGACCCTGGGCAAGCAAGTCACTCTTTCTACCTCAGATTCCCTAATTGTAAATGGGGATACTACTAGCTGTATGGCAGTGGGCAAGACACTTAACCTCTGTCTGCCTCAGTTTCCTCAACTGTAAAATAAGAATAATATTAGCTTGTGACCCTGGGCAAGTTACTTACCCTTTGTCTGCCTTGGATTCCCCAATTATAAATGGGTGTAATACTGTGTAATCTTGGACAAGTCACTTAACCTCTATCTACCTCAGTTTTCTCAACTGTTAAATGGGAATGCCACTAGCTATGTGACCCTGAGCAAGTCACTTAGCCTCTATCTGCCTCAGTTTCCTCAACTGTAAAATGGGGTTAGAAATAGCACCCACCTCCTGCAATTGTTGTCTCTGTTCTTAGCACAGTACATGCCACTCTTCTGGCTCTCCTCATACCTGTATGTTTTCAGGTCTTCATAAAAATTTCAATTTCCCCCAAGATTCCTACAAAATAATAACTGGTATTTACATAGATTTTTAAAGATTGAAAAGAACTTCCTACATATTATATTCTTACCCCTCACCACAAACCTGAGGTACATGATTGAAGAACAGGCAATTGTATTAAATGAGATATTCTGTGTACGATGCATTATAACCAGATAGTGGCATCTTATTGTGATACTCTGTTATTGTTTTTATTAGTAACACTCAAAGAAACAGAAGCAGCCACAAGAAAAATGAGGTGGGAGAGTATTCCAAGCAAAAGAATACTATGAAGACATTCAATGGATATTTATTCCCATTTTCCACATGAGGACACTGAGGCTTAGAGATCAAGCATGCTCAGGCCCAGGCTAACACAGTTGGTATCATCTGTGAGGTGTGAATTTGGATTCTTCCTGATTCCAAGTTTAGCACCTCTCACACCACACCAAGCTACTTCTTTCAGTGTCAATCAATGAACAGAATGTCTCTAGGCCCAAAAAGTCATGGGGTGATTATTTGCTAGTCTCTGTGAGTTAGTTCTGCTGATGGGAATACACTACTTGATACATCAAAGGTGTGGGACCAAAAGTTTGGATGGAGCTGTACTATTGCACGGATCCTGAGTAATGGTCAAAGCCTACATCTCTAATCCCACCTTGATAGTTCTCTGGTATGGGACATTGCATCCATCATAAGGTTGTCCAGATAAACATGTGAATATACACCCAAGGACAAACCCATCTCCATTCATAGAAAAAAAATAACAGAACATTCTATTGATGACAGGTTAATGGTAAGGTCTCCAACAAGAGCCTGTACAGATCTGAAACTATATTTTGAATAGCTACTCAAAAAAGAAAGCTCTATTTTCTGAGTAGAACACTCAGTACTAAAGTCACTGATTGAATGTTAGACTTATCTTTATCTAATGCATTTATGTGGAAAAATTGGGACACTAATTCACTGTTGGTAGAACTGTGAAATGATCCAACCATTTTAGAGAGCAATCTGAAATTATGCCCAAAGAGTTATTAAACTGCCTATACCTCTTGCCCCAGCAATGCCTCTACTAGGTAAATTTCCAAAGATAATTAGGACAAAAGGAAAAGAACCTATATGTTCTAAAATATTTACTGCAGCTCTCTTTGTAGTGGCAAAGAATTGGAAATTTCAGGGATTTCTGTCAATTGGGGAATGGCTGAACAAGTTGTGGTATATGATTGTGATGGAATACTTCTGTGCTATAAGAAATGATGAGCTCGATGATCTTAGAAAAACATGGAAATATTTGCATGAAATAATGAAATGAAAATGGAGCAGAACCAAGAAAACACTACACAGTAATAGCAATATTGTTTTAAGAACAACTTTGAGTGACTAAGTCATTTTGACTTAACAAAAGACATATGAAGGAAGATGCTATCTGCAATCAGAGAAAGAACTGATAAACAGATGTATGGAATTATTTTATATACACATGTAAAATAATATATACTATATTATATGTGTGTGTATGTATGTGTATATATATATATATGTATATATATATATATATACACATCCACACACAAACCTAATTATATTAAATGGAAGACATCTCTAGGGCAGAAGGCAGAGGGAAGGAAAAGGGGGTGAAATAAATTTACATGATAGCTTTAAAAGGAATAGCAAGTTATACAAAATAGATTTGTAGTTTCATGTGCAATCATTTTTCTACTGTTATGTAAATGCTTATTTTCTCGTGTATATATTCATATATATGCATATAATGTATATAAATACATACAAACATATAGATAAGCTATTAAAGTTTAAAGCGGCCCTAAGACTTTTGGGACATCTTGTATATTTATATGATATTCCATGTTAAGGAAAGTGCCCAGGACAGCCAGGTTCACTCCTTAATTCTTCTCTGGGATCCATTCCTAACTTTATTATACCACAGCAGCCTTCTCATCCTGAGGCTTCCCTCAGCCTTTGAGACTAGTGTTTCCCAGGAAATCTAAACCTCATCTCCACCAAACCAGGAGTTGTGGAATGACATTTTCCAGGAATCCCCTTCTCTGGCCAAATGGATAAGCATATTGGCTTACCAGATGAAGCCATTACAAACTATATTCTCAAGAACTCTCCAAAAGAAAGGTAGAAAAAAGAAAAAGGCAAAAAAGTAGAGAAGGGGGGGGGGCCTAAAGAGGTATGTCTATTATCTTTTATAGAGTAGCAGAAAGGTGGTGGCTTATCCCACAAGAGTTGGTCCTCCCAATTCATATTGGGTTTAGCTTCCATCGATGAAATCCATTCTTCAGGAATCCCAGAATAAGATGATTGGTAATATAGTCTAACCAATATACAAAAGGCATCTTCATTATTACATATCAAGGTGGTTATCCAGAATTGAGGTGATGCCCATCAATTGGGGAATGGCTGAACAAACTGTGGGATGAGATTAGGATGGAACACTATCGTGCTGTAAGAAATGATGAGCAGGATGCTATCTGAAGGACTTACAAAAAATGCAATCCATCTATAGAGAAAGAATTTATGGTATCTGAATACAGATTGAAGTATAATTTTTTTGTTAGTTTTTCTTTCTAAAGTTTTTTGTCTGTTTTCTTTTACAACCTTATTAATGTGGAAATGCTTTGCATGACTGCACATGTATAACTTATATTGAATTGCTTGAGTTCTTAAGGGGGGAGGGAGGGAGGAAGAGAATTTGGAACACAAAGTTTTAAAAATCAGTGTGAAAGGGGGCAGCTAGATGAGACGGTGGATAGGGCACCAGCCCTGGATTCAGGAGGACCTGAGTTCAGATCTGGCCTCAGACACTTGACATTTACTAGCTGTGTGACTCTGGGCAAGTCACTTAACCCTCATTGCCCCATCAAAAAAAATCAACATGAAAATTTGTTTATACATGTAACTTGGGGAAAATTATAAATAAATAAAAAAGTTAAAGAAGAGGAAAGCTATCACCACACAAAACAAGTCCATTCTAATTTGGGATAGCTTTAAAAGTGAGGAAGTTCTGGGGCAGCTAGGTGGCGCAGTGGATAGAGCACTGGCCCCGGATTCAGGAGGACCTGAGTTCAAATCCGGCCTCAGACACTTAACACTTACTGGCTGTGTGACCCTAGGCAAGTCACTTAACCCCAATTGCCTCACCAAACAAACAAACAAAAGTGAGAAAGTTATTCCTGACATCAAATCTAAATTGGTTCCTTTGCAGCTTCCATACATTGCTCCTGTTTCTGCCCTTTGGGTCAAAACAAAACCCCTTCCTGGTTCCCTTTTTATGTTGTCTTCCTCCTTTAGAATGTAAGCTTCTTGAGAGTAGAGATTTGCTAGTGTGCTCATATTGGTATCCCCAGTGTTTAGATCTATCTAGCTACCTTGTCCTCTGTCTTCTTGCATTTAACAGAAGCCTGGCTTTCTCCATGTGACACCTCATCCTTGGACAACCCCTTTTGTACTAGGTGCTCCTCTTCTCATATCCCTAGATACATTGGACAAGAAAGTAGAGTTGGTGACACTCCTTACAACTTGTCACTTCATTCTGCTGCCTTCACTTCATGACCTCTCTTACTCTGAAGTTCACAGCATCTGTCCACAGAATTCCATCTGCATCCTTTTTTGGTGGCCATCTTCTGACTCCAAAGTCATTCTCCTTCCTTTCTCAAGGATTTAAGTATTGCCCTATAATCTTCCTCGTCTCCATGCCAACTCCAACTCTCATATTGAAAGGATTCAGTATTCACATTGTTGTGGATTCTATGGGACAGCTAGGTGGCGCAGTGAATAAAGCACTGGCCCAGGATTCAGGAGGACCTGAGTTCAAATCCAGCCTCAGACACTTGACACTTACTAGCTGTGTGACCCTGGGCAAGTCACTTAACCCTCACTGCCCTGCAAAAAACAAACAAACAAAACACATTGTTGTGGATTCTTAGTTCATGACACTTAGTTCTCAAGCCCTATATCTCCACTCTCCCTTAACCATACACAGGAGTGATCATGCTTTAGACTTCACCATCATCCCAAACCGCACCTCCTACATGATCCTGAACTCTGAAATTTCCTTTTATCATAATAATCAACAGATTTTCCATCTCTCCTTTTTCTTCAGTCCTCTCAAGCTTATTTTTTATCGTCACTGAGACCCTTTTGATTACATTTCCTCAATCTCCTTCACTGGCTCATCATTCATCTTCTTTCCCCTAAGAGGCAGCGTCCCCTAAGGCTATATCCTAGGCTCTCTTCTTTCTATATATTCTCTCCTCCCTCATTGAACATATCAACTCTTTAAGGTTCAATTAGCATCTCTACTCAGGTGACTTCTATATCACTCAGGGATGAGCACTGGAATTCAAATCCTGAGTCTCATGGTTATTAACAGCGTGACTTGGTCTGGGCACTTCAATTCCCAGGACCTCAGCTTTCACATCTGTCAAGTGAAGGGGTTGGACTAGAGAGCTTTGAGGTCCATTCTAGCGCTAAATCTGCATTCCTGTGATCTTTTATTTCCATCACTAATCTCTCACCAGAAAGTTAGTATGCCATCATTTATTGCCTGTGGAGCATATTCCCCTAGCTATCCCAATAACATCTCAAACCCAATCTATAGAAATGGAATTCATTATCTTAGCTTCTAAACCCACATCTCCTCCAATTTCCCTACTTTGGTGAAGAATACCACCATTCTTTCAGTCATGCAGGTTTAAAATCTTAGAACTTTCCTAGATTCTTCCTTCTTCATTCCCATGTCCAATCAGTTACCAATCCCTATTGATTCCACCTCCTTAACATCTCTAATGTGTCCTATTCTTTTTACTTACAGAACTACTCATGTCCTCTCATCTGGACTATTTGAATAGCTTCCAAATTGGTCTCCATATTTCCAGGTTCTTCCCTTTTCAATCCATCCTTCACATGGCTACCAAAATCACCATGCCCAAGTCCATGTTAATGCCTTCTTCCAAAATATTTCAATAGTTCCCTCTTTTCTCTAGGATAAGATACACACTCCTTAGTTTGGCATGTAAGGGCTTCCATAATCTGACCCTAACCTACCTTTTCAGCTTTAGTTCACATTGTTGTATAAAAGTTGTTCTCATTGTTCTATAAAATTGGAATTGCATCTTTCACCTCTCATCTAATGAGTTAACTTCTTGTCTATGGGGATTCTTACCGCTCTCCAAGACTTAGCTCAGGGGCTGCCTCTTTCTTGACGCCTTCCCTGATCTCTCCAATAATTGATGCTCTCTCCCTCTTCAGAGAACTTACCCATGCACATGTTATTCCCCTCCCCCTTCCCCAGTAGTCTGTTAGCTCCCTGAAGGGAAAGAATGTTTCAATTCTGTATTTTTATCCCAGTACCTAACAGAGTGCATGAGCACCCAGTAGGCACTTAGTAGTTTGTGGTTAATAAATGTAGGCAAGTAGGTGGTCCAGTGGATAAAATGCTGAACTTCGAGTTAAGAAAACTTAACTTCAAATCCAGCCTCAGGCTCTATCTAGATGTGACTTTCCTAAGTCACTTAACCTCTGTCTGCCTGAATTTCCTCATCTCTCAAACGGGAAAAATAATAGCACCTACCTCCCAGGGTTTTTGTGAGGATCAAGTGAGATCATATTTGTACAGTGTTTCACAAACTTTAACATCCTATGTAAATGCTAGCTGTTGTTATTAATTAAAGTTAAACTTTCTGTGGGTAGAAAGCTTATAAGGAAGATTGACATCTTCTAGACTTTGGGAATGGAATTTAGTTGCAGAATTTTAGAACTCCAAAGGTCTTAAAGGTCATTTCACTTAACCCTTTCATTGTGACTGATTCTAAGAGCAATGCACATGACTAAATTAGATGTTTTACAACAGGAAACAGGTTTTTGGCATCTTGTGAATAGGGCTGTGTATAAAAATAATCATAGTAATAGTAACTAAGCCTCTGCTATAAAGGGGGGCAGAATTTGGAGAGACTACTCCTATCACATAAAAGTGTGTTCTACTTTAAGAAAATCTGGCATTCAAACCCCACAATGTACAATTTAAGAAAATTAGGGAGTAATCGATTCTCAGTATGAAAAGATTCGTGGGGATTATCATAGGATCAAAGGTTAGAAGAGAATTTGTAAATCGTCTAATCTAACCTTGTTTTACAGATTAGGACAGGATCAAAGGTTAGAAGAGAATTTGTAAATCGTCTAATCTAACCTTGTTTTACAGATTAGGACACTGAGGCATAGGGAGATGAGACGACCTGACCCAAACCATATAAAGAGTAACTATCAAATCTGGGAACATTATCCAGAATCTGACTAAAACCCTACACTCTATACATTATATCTTGCTGCCTCTTTATATCAGCATTTCTTTAAATATCAAATAACTTAGTGCAATTCAAAACCTCCTAATGTTTTCTGGCTGTGGGACTACATGCCCAAGTTTCTTCATCTATTAAATGGAGATGGTAATATCTTTAATAGCCACCCATTCGCAAGCTTTAAGTTGCTATGTGTCTGTTGTTGCTGTTGTTGATGATGAAATAGAATTATTTTGCCCCAATTTAATTTAAACCAAACTTTTTGAGAACACATCCATTGTGTAAAGCCAGGTACCACTATAATTGAAAACTTGTTGGCTGAACTGATGGCTCTGGCAAAGATGCTGAAAGGTTTAACGATAATTTTCCATTTCAGTGAGGTTGAAATCAATACTCATGACACCCACTGGGCTACATGGACCATTCTACTAGGCTGCTTGCTGTTTTGCCAATATGTACCTCATGTTCCTTCCTCTATGCTTTGTTCATGCTGTCCCCTTTGCCTGGAATAGCCTTGTCCCAGCTCTACCTATTCAATTCCAGAACAATCCTTTAAGACTCAGCACAAATGCCACCCCCTTCATGAAGCCTTCCAGGATGCTCCCAGTTGGATGGGATCTCTCCTTCCTCTAAATTCCTTTAGCACTTTGTATCTCTCATTATATTTTCATATTATCTCTATTGTGGACCTGGAGTTAGAAAGAGCTGAGTCCAAATCCTTTCTGAGATGCTGTGTGACCTCGGGTAAATCACTTAACCTTTCGGCTTCAGTGTCCTAATCTGGAAAGTGCAGGTAATATTAGTATCTATCTTAAAGGTTTGTCCTAAGGATATAAGAAAATAACATATGAAACGTGCTTTGAAAACCTTAGAGTTGTATATAAATGCTATCTGTTATTGTCTCTACCTTATCTCCCCTATTAACCTCTAAACTCCATGATGGAAGAAATAAAGTTGTATTCTTTATATATCTCCTTGCAGTTAGGGCACATTGCATTACCTGAAGTAAGCATAGAACACATATCTATTGAATTAATCAGAAGCCAGTAAAGGCTAGATCAGTTCTCACTTCCTCAAAGCCTTCCTTGACTGACCTGAACTACACCTTTTCTCCCAGTCATGTATTCATAGCACTTATTTCTCTATATCACTCATTTGTCATATAATCATTGCCTGAATTGTGACAACTCTAGGCAATACTGGCATCTTTTATTATTCATTAACTTGTTTGGAGTCTGTTTGCTCAACCCTCCTTAGAAATATGATATAATTAACAGACGACACCCAATTATCTTCTAGCTGAAGAGAAAGGTGTTTGGTACCTCTTTCTTCTACACTTCCACTCCACCTTCATCCAGAATAATGAGTTTCGGGGCAGCTAGGTGGTACAGTGGATAGAGCACCGGCCCTGGAGTCAGGAGGACCTGAGTTCAAATCCAGCCTCAGACACTTAACACTTACTAGCTGTGTGACCCTGGGCAAGTCACTTAACCCCAATTGCCTCACTCAAAAGAAAAAAACAACAAAAAATAGAATAATGAGTTTCATGAAAGAGTGATCTCCAAAGTCTCAGGTTGACCAGATTGGGGGGATCACTTTCTGTTTATGAACAGAGCCAGACTTCCTTGATTCAAACTTGTGGCTGCCTATTGAGTCATGTTCAAAGGACTGAGAAGGAGACTTCCATCATGAGCATCAGTAGATAGCATACTGATCTTCTGGAGAACAGATAAGCAACCTAGGAATTGACTCATTAAGTGTCTCTCTCCTCTCCCTTTTCTCTCTTTTTTCCTCTGGGTATGGCTCTCTCTATGTCTCTCTCTGTGTCTGTCTCTCTTAGAGTTGAGAAGTCTACATGGCCTTGTGTTAAGATAGGCCCAACAAGGCCAAGGAAAGCTATTCACTGCCATCTTCCTTTCAGAAATAATTATATCATATTTTCAGAATTATTATTAAGAATTCTAATTTTTATTGTACAGAATAAAGAAGTATTATCCAAGACAAGTAGGTATAAAGTAATAATGTGGGTCATTTCTCTTCATGCATTCAAATAACTTGCCAAAGAAAAACTACAACCCAGGGTACCATAAGAATGAGCAGATATGACTGTTGAGCCCCTATCAATATTTTTTTAAATTGCAGAGATTGGGAGAGGTACAATAGAAATTTTAAAAGGCAAATATTCCAAGTTTCAAAAAGGGGAAAAACTGAGTATGTAGCAACTATAGGCCAGGGAGCTTGACTTTGTTTCCTGGAAAACTTTTTAAAAACCTCTTATTAAAGGAATCATTAGTGGACATCTAGGAAAGAAAGCACTGATCAAAAAGAGACAGCTTCATTAAGAACATATCGGGGCAGCTAGATGGCGCAGTGGATAGAGCACTGGCCCTGGATTCAGGAGGACCTGAGTTCAAATCCGGCCTCAGACACTTAACACTTACTAGCTGTGTGACCCTGGGCAAGTCACTTAACCCCAATTGCCTTACTAAAAACAAAAAACAAACAAAAAAAAAAAAAAAAAGAACATATCATGCTAGTTTTATTAAGAACATCCAGACTAACTTTACTTAGAGTTTATCCAGATTCAGCATAGCAAGTGGCAAAGTCTCTCATGAACCTACAAGGGGAAATTCTATTCCAGGACTGGTTTTTACTAACAAAGAGGGACTGGTTGCTGGGTAAAAATTAGGGAAACTATTATGGGAAATGACCATTTCCTCATAGAATTCATGATAGAGGAGAAGAAATATGACACACAATTTAGATTTTTGGTAGAGTATATTTCAAAGGGTTCAGAGAAAGGATGACCAGGATCCCATTGACCAAAATTATAAAGAAAAAAGAGGCACAGTATGAATGAGAAATTCTCAAGAATAAAATGTTAAAGGCATAAAGAAAAATAATTCCAACTAGGAGGAAAAATGAGAGTTTGCTAAAGACACTGATGAGTTTATATATGGAACTGACCAGTCAACTTAAATTTTTTTGACATGTTGAATGAAGTTGAAAGCAAGGGCAGGTAACAGAGAATAAATACAAAAGTATGGCTTGACATTTGAAGAATAGGATCAAAAGAGCAAAAGCTTAGAATAAGCCAGAGCTGTCAAGACCAATAAAAATGGCTTTTGGGGGTTACTAGATTTGGAAAAAAGAAGAGGATTAAAAAGGGAATGATTGCTTCTTGAGGTGGATGAGACAGTGATAACTGACAGCAGAGAAAAGGAAGTAAGGCTGTCCTTCTGTGTTTAATGACCTACTATGAGGAAGATATATAAGATTTGTTCTGCTTAGCCCCAGTGGGCAGAATTATGAGCAATTGTAGTTGGACGAAAGGAAAATTTAAATTTAGGAGAAGGGAAACTTCCTAACAATTAGAGTTGTTCAAAAGTACTTTGAGAGGCAGCTAGGTGGCGCAGTGGATAGAGCACCGGCCCTGGATTCAGGAGTACCTGAGTTCAAATCCGGCCTCAGATACTTGACACTTACTAGCTGTGTGACCCTGGGCAAGTCACTTAACCCCAATTGCCTCACTAAAAAAAAAAAAGTACTTTGAGCTACCTGCAACCTACTACCTTGGAGGTCATCAAACAAAGGCTAGAGAAGCACTTCTAGGAATTCTTGTTCAGGTAGGTTTGGGTTACAATAGTTTTACAACTCTGAGATTCTGTGATATCATTTGGATATATTTGTATGTGAGTACTAAGTTAGAAATTTCCCTTGATTCTTCATCATAGTTCATGTGTTTGATAGATCCCATTAAATCTCTCAAGAAAATGTATATTTGTTTACTGAAGCTCACCAGGATCTCCATTGGCCATTACCTACAGGTGTCATACTATCTAGAAGAGATATTGTCTTTTAAAAGGTGTAGGGTCTTTTAAACAGGTTAACTATTTCTGGTGGAGTAATGTAAGAAATCATATAAATGGCAAAGAAAACTGGGGAGTATCATGAACCTTCTTATATTGATTTCTCTATGCATAATTCTTGTCTTCCTTTGCATTCTTTGACTTTGTGTTATGCCTCCTTTTGTCCCTAGTATAGATATAATAGGTATTCTATATTTTTTGAATGAATGAAGGAATGGATTTTTTAATGGAAGCCCTATATAGACTTAATGGGTCACTTCAGCTAAGGTAATAATCCATTTTAAGGGACATTGGCATTTGTAAGAAAAAAGTCTCAAAATTAACTCTCTACAACAAGGTTTTCATTGATAATAATTACTGTTATCATTACTGAGAGGCAAAGTGGTACAGAACTCTGAATAAAGAAATTCTGGGTTCAAATAGACTTTTGATACGAATTCATTGTTAGCCTGGGCAATTTACTTAACTTTTCAAAGCCTTAAGCAGCTGCCTAATATTTTTCTACCAAATCATGGATGGGTTGCAAACTAATTCAGAAGAGGGAGTTCTGAGGCTAGGAATACCCTCAAGCTGATGAAAATACAGATTTTTTTGGTATATTTGAGAACTGATGCTGCTATACAAAATTATTGTTGCATTTTCTTTTACTAATCTTGAATCTTTATGACATATCTAGCACTGTACTACAAATTCATTTCACAATGCAGAGAGAATATTTATATTAGATATGGGTTAAGATATTAAACAGTCTTTTAAAAAACAGATAGATCAAATAATTTTAAAATTCCATATTAGGCTGAAATGAACAATTCATATTATCTGGTAGGTTATATAATCCAAATCTATCTCCCTTCCCCACTCCTCATTCATTCCCCAAAGAGATCATAGAAGAAAATCTTGAATAACTTCAAAAATAGCACATTTATACCTCAGGTTGTTTTCATCCTAATTTCAATGATCACTATTTACCTAATATCTAACCCAACTAAATTTTAGCTAGCTTTGGTTTCTATTTCCTTGATATAATTTCTTATCTACACAAAAGACAAAAAGAAAAAAATAACTCCTAAAATTCCTAATTCTGTTTTTTTTTTTCTGCCCAACTGTCCATCATTCCTTTGAATGGCTGGAGTGCAGAACACATCTGGAGTCTACCCCTTTCTCCTAGCACAGAAAATTCTAGGAACCAAATCTCACTGGACTCTGAGCACCAAAACAGTCTTTCAGCTGGTGCTCTGAATAAATCTCTTCATTCCCTTATCACACATGGACATGAATAACCCTTTTCCACCTTCGATTATTCAAACCCCTTGACAGAAATCAGGAAGAAAAAAGCCCAAAGGAAAACCTCAGTTGTTGTGGGAGGGTGTTTTTTTGGGGTTTTTGGCCAAATACATGTTGTCAATTATTTTTGCCCTTCAGCTTTGTTTGAAATTCTATCACTAGTCCACAGCAAAAAGTGACAGTTTAAACCAGCCAAATAAATAGCTGTTGGTGAATCTGCCTCTTGTTCACTAATAATATTCTTGTGTTCACCAGAATTTTAGCATTGGAAAGGACCTCAGAGGCCAACAAGTCTAATCAATATCTGAATGGGAATCCCTTTAACAGCATCCATGAGAAGTGGTCATCCAGTCTCCCTTTAAAACTTTAGGTAGAAGAAAACTCACTCCTTCCCAAGGCAACTCTGATTTGAGCTTTAGGTAATTACTTCTCTTAAAAAATAATCATTTATATTTATAAAGTGACTTACAGCTTATAAAGCTCTTTCTTCATAAAAACCCTGTGGCATAAGTAGCACAAATATTTGATATTCATTTGATAGATAAGGAAACTAAGACTCAGAGAGATTTAATGACTTGACTAGCTGGAGAAGGAAATGGCAAACCATGCCAGTATCTGCCAAGAAAACCCCAAATGGGGTCAGGAAGAGTCAGACATGACTAATCAGCACAACAACAACAACAAAGGTCACGCAACTAATATGAATTTGGGCGTCGGGATTCAGACCCAGTTTTCTGACTCCATTCCCTCTCCAACACCTTATACTGTATCTAAGAGCTTTGTTTGGGAACTTACACTGCATGTTTAAGAGACAGGGACTTAGTAACCAGAGTTAATTTACTTTACGCATGTTGCAGTACTCTTCCCAAACAACAAGGTGGCTTTCTTAAGGACCCACATCCCTAAAATCATAACTCATGTGCTCCCCTTCATGTGTTTATTTTTAGTAATAAGCCAGATGACATCATTAGTTTAAAGAAAAGGCATTTATTGAAATGGCATCATAAAAGTAGCAACAAAGCCTTTCCTCCTCAGACCAAGGGTGCATTCTCCCATGAATACAAACAGCATCAGTGGCAAGAGAAGACACATTTCATGGAGTATTAGTATACAAGGCACACAGGTGGAGACGCTACTCACACTGCTGATGCTGTGGGGCCTCTGATGTCTTTTAGCACTGCCTCTGTCATCTAGTGACTGACTACAAGCCTGCTGATGTCTTCTTGGGACACTAATGTCTTCTAAAGATGTCATCTCACTGCTCATGCCAGGCCTGTTCCCTGCTGGTCTCAGGCACCACCGGACTCTATTTAGCCAGATGTTATCTTTGCTGCTAGATGATCTTCTGCTCGACACTATTCCACCAGATGCTCCTCTGCTGGACTCACAGTTGCTGCTTTACTATAGTCTATGCCAGATGTTGCTTTTCCAAATGCTACTCTGCCAGGCTCTGAACAGCTGAACACAGTCTCTGCTGGATATATAGTATCAAGCTGAAATCCTCCACTATTTCTTCAAAGGAAGAGTGGGTGCTGCCATACTCTTTCAGCTTTAAACCCATGGGCTTTGTGCAGCTCTTTTAGAAAAGGCAGAACACCCTTGTCCTAGGTATGACCAGCAAAAAGCTTCCCTAGTCTTCTCCTTTACTGAAGCCTCACGTTTCCCCAATATTAGATTCTCGTTCCTTGGGGCAGAGCTCCTTAGAACAAAGAGCTGTGTTACCTCTGCTAGCTAATGCCCTCAAACTTAGTCTTTTCTTTGGACTCCTTTTCCTAGCAAAGATAATAATCCCTCCACAGACCTCCCAAGTTTTCACCTCTGAAGGCTCGACTATAGACCTGGAAATCGTTATTTGCACAAATACCAACAACTCATGTTTCTGAGCTCCTCAGTTTTCAAACTAAGCCTTTCCCTTTCTCCCACCAAGATAACTGGGCAAAGAATCTAGCACAGAAATGAGCTAGGCTGAGAGGGCAAGGTCATTGTCTCTACCACTAGCCTAACTGCATTCCTGGTCTTTTCAAATGTAGATAGAGCCAGCCCATGGCTGGGTTCCACAGGTCTTTTAGGACACTCACTCACATTAATAATTAGCCTAGTGATTCTGATTTAAAAGCTTGCAACCTCTTGGGGTGGAAGAATACTGGCCTAGGATTTAGGCACCTTGAATTTTAATCCCAGAGCTGTCTTTGACTCTTTTCTACCAATAAAGATACTTAATCTTTCTAGGTTTCGATTTCCCTCCCTGAAAAATGGTGTTAATTCCTTCCTTGTATCTATCTTAGTGCAGCAGGAGGACGTTAGAAGAAAAATGAATCATTATACATTTAGAGCATTCTGAAGTTTTTGAAATTAGAAATATTTGAATTTTTCTTACTTTTTAGTCTCCAGCTTTAGATCACAAGGTTCCACAGAAGGAAGAACTGACAGAGACCTCTTTCTTCTACAGGTCATTACATGAATTTACCAAGTCATGACAGTGACTAAGGTGCCAAGACCAAGACAACACTAATGATGTTTAATAGCTGAAAATAAACCACAGAGTGGATGGGGTCTGAATGAACTCCTTATGGAGAGCATACAATCTATGCAGAGCTCCAACTCTACCATAAAATAACTGCCTTTACTCACATTTTTTTTCTGGGGGTCAGTTAGGGAGGGGGTGGGATGATTCCTTGACTTATTAGTTGTGTGACCTTGGGTAAATCGCTTCCTTTCCTCTTCATAACAAGGGGATTAGACTAGGTGGTCTCAAATGTCCTTCCTAACTCCAACACTGTAAGATTCTCTGATTTAAAATTTTGATCACTGGTTTCTTCAAACAAGTTCTACGTTTAGTATTTTGATCAGTTTTTATTGAGCCTCCTCCATTCCCCTGAATAATTAATGCCCTGCTAGCTTTGATGGTTAGTTTGAATTTCATTCCCATAAACTTATTGAAATGTATTCCTTTTGAATGAAATGTTTTTAATAACTATGTAGTCAGTAAGTTAGTCAGAAATCAGCAAGCCTTCATGGTGTGGAGTTCACTGTGCTAGATAGTCTAGGAGGGAGGCAATGTAGATTGCACTCCATTTCCAGGGAGAAGAAATTTGAGGGGTTATGTTGGAAGTCAGGCCCAGATACTTACTGGCAATGTAACTTTGGCTAAATCAGTTACCTCTGGGACTCAATTCCTCACCTGCAAAATGAGGAATTTTGCACATAAGATGCACATATGCAATATGTGCAAAATACATGTGAAATGTATAAAATATGCACAAAATAAAAAGATGAGACCAAGCTCTTGCAAGGTTTGTAGGTTAGTTGGAGAGATAAAATAGTCACACAAGAAGTGACTTAAGGGTAATTATAAAGCAACTTATCGACAAGTAACCTAGAATGTAAGCTCCTTGAGGGCAGAGACTGTTTAGTTTGATGTTCATATTCCCAGTACTTACTACATGCATGGCATATGGTAAGCACTTAATAATGGTAGTTGAATTGAATATCATAGAAACTCTGTAGAGTGCTGTTTGGTTGTCATGTAGGATTAATGGGTCTCTTCTCTGTTTTCATGGTGAACATTCTTTTTATTAGAATTTAGCAAAGGTAGCTTCAGTGACAATTTTCCTTGACCTCAGAGTAGAGCTCTCGGCACCACAACAAAACAAGCCAAACCAGTGTTGATTTAACAACAACTGGGAGCCAGAGATGACATGGAGCAATCCCTTCTATATTTCCTATGGCAATGCTTGATGCTTAAAAGGCTTTGCTGAGTCAATATTCTATTCTGGGCTGCCAAGTCTTAGAAGATTCTTTTTAAGCCTGGCCGCTGTGATTCAGGAGTCAATAATTAGTGGGCATTGTACCCATTCAAGGATGTAAAAAGGATTAAAAATACCTTTTTTAATAAGAGCAATAAAAAGTAGAATTAAAGTATTGGGAATCATATGGGCATTGAATCCAGAATCATCTCTGAGTACACAAAGTCACCACAGTGTTATGACCAATGCCTCTAAGCTATTGAATTTCTACTTAGAGGTGAGAGAGCATCAACATAGAGGCAAAAATCATGCATCAATGAGACAATAACTGGGTTGATAGTTTATTCTTCTACCAACAAGTGTGGTCAAGTCCCTGGGACATGATTGTATATGTGACTAGTTACAGGTGACAAGGGTGATGCTTAAGTAGCCAAATTAAGTACAAAGGACATATGAAGGAAGATGTTATCTGCTTCCAAAGAATTCGTTCCAAGATGTCTGCCCAGGCCCTTCAACTTTTCCTCATATACATAGAAGTACATGTGGAATGATTTTACATATTTCTGTCTAATGGTAGCCATCTCTGGGGCGGAGGGGTGTTATGATAACTTTAATATGTATCTAAAAAGAATAGCAAGTTGTACATAACAGATTTGCTGTTTCATGTTTAATCAATCACCTTTTAAAATAGTGTTATGGAAATGCTTGCTTTATTCCATAAATTAAAACTAAAATAAATTTTAAAATTTTAAAGCATGATGCCTTATTAAACAAGGTTTTATGTCTCATTTGTTTCTAAAAATATTCTGTGGTCATTCATAAAGTTAATAGATCTATAAAACAAAAAATATAAAATAAAAAATCACCAAAAACCAGTTCAAAGGGACAAATAAATATTCAATTCTATTAGATTCAATAAATATTTATTAAACTCTAACTCTGCAATGTTCAGTGCTTGAAACTGGGAATATAAGGGGGAAAACTGAACAGTCTTAGTCCTCAATGAGCTTCTATTCTACTGGGGAATTCAAGGCAATTCAAGGAGAAAGTAGGGACAACTGAGAGCATATGCATTTATTTAGCCTACTTATGTGCCAGGCACTGTGCTAAGTAATTTACAAATCTTATCTCATTTGAGCTTCCCAACAACGACTCTTGGGAGATAGAGACTATTATTATCCCCATTTTACAACTCAGGAAACCGAGGCAAAAAAAAGTTAAGCAACTTGAACAGCTGGATGAGGGAAAGTTTCATGGAGTCGGTAACATTTGAGATGAGTCTTGAACAACAAGGTCTCTGAAAAGAAGAGACATGAAGACACTGCTGGGTATTTGTAGCTAAGGGTTGAATTTATTTGTGAGCATTCTGGCAGTGAAGGCAAATGCAGAAGTCCACTGGGTCCACTTAATTCCTAAATCTACTTGCTGGAGAAGCTGACCACAGGCAACAGTAAAGTCAATGCACTACAAGGCGAACTTTTAGCTAGCTTAAGGTAATAGGGGACCTAGATTCTTCCTAAGTTTGCCTTTATTGGTAACTGATGGAAAGAAAATACAATATTCCTTTACTCTTACTAGGACTCTGGATCTATATGCTGCAGGCATGATGAGTGTCATTTTGTTTGAACTAGAACTTGTATTAGATAGAACTAGAAATTATATTAGAGAACTTTTCACATGTTTCTGTCTTACCTCCCCAATTAGATTATATCTCTTAGGGGGTAAAGGCTTTGGCTTTGGGGTGGGGGTTGTTTGTTTATAAGCCATATAGTGACCAGCCTAGTGCCTTGGGTATAGTAAGTGCTTAGTAAATATAGGGTTCCCCCAAAGTCTTAGTACATGCTTATGCTTTTATTGCTTAATAATCGTTCTAGTTAATAGCTTTTAAGCTTTAATGGCTTAAACCTGTACTAAGACTTTTGGGACACCCCATATTTGATCAGAAAATCATTCTTTGGGTACAAAAATGCATTTTACTCTATGAAATCAATTCACCATAAATCAAACTTTTGTAAATTAATTCATTATTTAAATGCATAGCACCCCCTCCAGAGCTACTTGTCCAATTCTCATTGGAAGGCCAGGTTTTATCAAGTAGCCCTCCAAGACTAATATTTCTAATACCATAACTCATGAACCCCCACTGGCATGCTTCCCACTGTCAATTAAACATAGCTTTTAGAAAAAGAATTTACTGAGAAGGTAGAGCAAGAACATTAATTACAAAAAATATTACCTTGCCAACTGGAGGTGTAGTCTCAACTTGAGTCCTTGGTGAGGGAGAGCTTAGGCTTAAAGTACAATAATGGTGAGGCCTATTTGTCTTACATTCCCAATGTCCATGTGATTCTTAGGACCCTCTGCTACTTTTATAACTATTTTTCCATTGGCACCACAGAATTAGAAGGGATTGAATAGGACTTAGGTTCATTGTTTCGTGGACTGCTATGGCCAAATTTATCATCTTCGGCCTAATGATAGTGAACATCTCCATTCTTGGTTAAACTAGTCCTCAGAAAACAGATAGAGACTACTCATACAGTATGGATTAAGACTGATGTTGTTGGAAGAAGTACACAAATCAATGTGGTCACAGACCCCTGAAGTAAGGCATCATGCCTTGTATACAGTAGGCACTTAATAAGTTTACTGAATTGCATTGAACTTTGTAATGTAGGTAGTCCTATCACCACCATTTTTACATATGAGAAAACTAGGGATATTGGGTAATAGTTTTCTTTCTGTTTCATCTCTCCCTTATTTTAATTATCAAGACCATATTTGTATCACAAAAGGAATTTGGTAGGATTCATCCTTTTTCTATTATTATTTTTTCAATCCACTTATGTAATTTTGGAACTAATTTTCTTTTAATGATTGAAAAAATTCACTTGTTTTAAATCCAGCTGGTCCTGAGGTGTTTTCTTTGAGAATTCATTTAATAAGCTGAGTTTGAATAGGTATAAATGTAAAGCCTTATGTTAGTTTCAACGAGGCAGCATAATGGGAAAGCACCAGGGGACAAAGGAAATTGTATTGAATTTAAAGATAGTGGGCTGAGTCCAAATGGTGGCCCTGCTTCTCACTGCTATAACACTGCTGGATGTCCCTGTAGAGAGTAGAGTTGGCTGGCCAGTGACAGATCCTTTCTGTTCCTTCAATACTTCTGGATAGGGCAGAGTGGAATCTTTCCCAGGCCTTGCCTATTTCTTCCCTGGTGGGTGTTTTAAGATGTGATCTTTTCTTTGACGCACCCTCTCCATCCTACCTCTTTTCCTTCTGGAGATTTAATCAGTGATAGGCTCTCATAATTATCATCTTCACTTTTAACCTAGGGGCAATATGATGGTCCTCAGGTTCACATGGTTTTATGGAATTTAGATCAGATGAAAAGTTATTAGGATACTCATAATAGCTCAGAGCTCCCTCAGTTAGAAAACTCATCATTCAGACAAAGGCCTGGTTCTCAGCCCTAATTTAAAATTGTTATCTCTCTCTCTCTCTCTCTCTCTCTCTCTCTCTCTCTCTCTCTCTCTCTCTCTCTCTTTCTCTCTCTCTCTCTCTCTCTCTCTTTCTCTCTCTCTCTCTCTCTCTCTCTCTCTCTCTCTCTCTCTCACTCTCTCTCTCTGTCTCTGTCTCTCGCTCTCTCTCACTCTCACTCTTGTCCTTTCTCTGTTTGAAGCAAAATCAGGACACCGGAAAAATTTAGGTTAAAAAAAAGTGAAGTTATAATACAGTGTTTGTTACTAGACAGGGATGAGGGAGTGGTGAAGTTGGGAAAAGAACAGACCCTCTTGGGGGCCTCTCTCAGTATTCTGAATACAGGCAGTGTAAGTAGTAGCTTCAGATAGGGCCCTCAGTTCCAAGATGTTGGCCAAGGCCCTTCAAAGGCCCTTCAACTTCTCCTCACTTTAGGGCTGCCCTTCTTTCAGTTTTTTCTGTGGCTGTTGTCCCTGTACTATTGATACTTTCCAATTTGATTTTTTCCAGTTAGGTTCCATGTGGGGTTAGGATGTCATTTCTGTACTCTTTCTTCTCTGTTAGCTCTCTTATAAGTGTTTCTTTAAACATTCCCAGAGATGATTAAAGTCCCCTTTCTAGTTCAAAGATCAGGGCCATAAGAGTTTATCCCATGCTAAATAGTTCTCAGACCCCTATTATACTACCGATTTGACTTTGGGCACTTAATCTCTAGGTATCCCAGAATTCAGAGCTCAAAGAGATCTCAGTCACATAGTCCAATCCATACACTGAACAAGACTCTTCTCAATGACATACCCAAAGAGTAGTTATCACTCCTTTGCTTAGTGTGAACCCCACACTTCCTGAGGCAGCCTATACTGCTTTTAATATAGATTCCCCTAATCTTTATATTTTTACTTATGTCTGGCCTAAAATTGTCTTATTACAAATTCCATCCATTAACCCCAATTTTACCTTCTAGGGCCAGAAAGAACAAATCAAATTCCTCTTTTTTTCCATGTGACAGCTCTTCAAATACCTGGATATTGTTCCCCTTACCTTTCTCTTACAACAAGAAAATTACAACACTGCACAATTAGATGATTTGCAAAGTTCAGAATTCAATGGAGTCACTTAGTTGCTGGAAGTCAGAATGCCATATAGAGGACCCATCATGGAAACAGAGGGCATCAATTGTTTTTATTGTCTTTCTGATCACAATGCATTGGTTTAATAACCCTGAGCCACTGAGATCAACTTTTATATAGGTCAGTCGTTTTCTGTCTTTCTGAAGACCCCTTTGCCAGGATAAAAGACCTTGCAGATCACCTGTCTTCCATCTGCCACTACAAATATAATTTCCCCCCAATTAGTGGGAAGAATACTGCTGCCTGTAAGGAAAATCCAATGAGGTGGTCTGGCTTTTATTGATGATAGCAATGAAATCGCTAAGGAGACCTAGGGGGATTGTCTATAAAATGAAAGACTTGTCTAGACTTCTAAGGCCCCTTCTACCCTGAAATCCAAGATCCATATAGATAAGCACCATTTCATCTAAAAAAGATCTGGGGGTTTTAGTAATCCAAAAGTTCAACCTAAGTCAACCATGCAGTATGGCAGCCCCCAAAGCCAGTGCAATTTTAGGCAGAGTTAAGAGATATTGGTAGTTTCTAAGACTAGGAAAGTGATTGTCCCATTGTACACTGTCCAAGTTCATTTGGGGGTACCACATTTTAGGGAGAACATTCATAAACTGAAAAGCATTTAAAAAGATAACCAGGACGGTAAAGGTCCTTGAGGTCATACAATCATGACCTATGAGGATTGGTTGAAGGAATGTTTAGGTGATATTTGACCTGGAAATGGAGAGGGAATGGAGAGGGCTAGCATGAGAGCCATCTTCAGTATATTAAACGTTAGCCACATGGAAGAGGGCTTAGACTTACTTTGCTTAGCTCTAAAAGTCAGAATTTGGAGCAATGAATGGAAGTTGAAAAGAAGTAACACTAGAGTTGATGGAACGAAAAACTTCCTAACAATTATAATCATTCATTTAAATTCTTATGTTCATTCTCTTTCCATGGTTGTTATTGACACTGTGAATATCTGTGGACAGTATTTGATTGAGTATTTTTTAGATATTTCCTCAGAAAGATATAAGAAACCAACCTTATTGTATAGCAGAGTTGTTGTTTGTCCTTCATTTTTGAAGAGGACCAATGGCATCATGGGTGATGTCTCGATCCATGCATGAATTGGATTTAAGTAAGGCAAAGGTGCACAAAGTCATCCTCACTCAGCCTCACTCTCTCTTCCAGAGTCATCAAAGTCTAGCGGCAAGACAAAAAGCCAAGACGACCAGCAATGACACAAGATACAGCGGATGATCTTGGGGTTTTCTATATCTGACCAAGGTCTAAACACTCCACAGTGTCTGCTTCAGCCACCTTCATGGTCATTGGAACAAATCGTTCTCATCCACCCATTCTGCTGGGGGAAATATTCATGTGTTTGGGGTAGATACCCCCTTAATTCACCAAGCTTGAGACCCATGGGTTACCCTTAACTTGGTCTGCCCTATCTGTTGGGACAGTCCATTCGGTTGTGGCTGCCGAATATGCTACTGCTTCTTCAAGGCACAGGCAAGAGCTGAGCACTAGGTAGACACCAAAGATGAATGAGCAGCCCTGAAAAGGGTTCAGCAAAAGCTCCCATCAGACATGTTAGTCCTCCTTGACAGCCCATACACCCATCAGAAAGAATATTGGATTTTGCATGAGAAGACCTAGGTTTAAATCCTGACTCTGTCCCTAACTATCTGTATGGCTTTGAACTTTCTCTCTGAGCCTTGGTTTCTTCATCTGTAGAATGTGGGTGTTAGATTAGATGATCCCCAAATTCCCTTTTAAAACTAAGATTCTGTAATCCTTTGATCTACGAAATTAAACTGCTTTCATATACTGAGCCAAAAAACCTTCTTCAGTGCTTTGAAAATAAAATGACAGCCCTCAAAAATTCCTTAGAGAAGGGGCTCTTTAAACTCTGTTTGGGTCATGGACTCCATTGGCAGTCTGCTGAAACCTATAGACCCCTTCTCAGAATAATTTTTTAAATGCAGAACATAAAATACATAGGATTTCAAAGGAAGTCAATTATATTAAAATTGTTATCAAAATATTTTTTAAAAGTAATGGACTCTAAAATCTGTTGGCTGACCTCTTTCCTTCATGGACCCCCTAAAATCTATTAACTGACCTCTTTGAGATCTGTGGACTTCAGGTCTTTGGACCCCTAACTTAGAGTAATTCCAGGAAATAACAATAGTACCAACTTACACACATAATAATGACAATAACTAACATTTACAAAACAAGTTGAGATTTACAAAGTGCTTCTCAAACACACACACACCCCCCAAACCCAAGTCAGGTAGAATTATTATCCTAGTTTTACAGGTAAGGAAACTGAGGAAACCTCAGAGATGTTAAGTGACTTTTCAGGACTCAAATCCAGGTCTGCTAATTGTAAGACGAGTCTTTTCCACTATTATCTACTAACAGAAGCTCAGGAAATATACCTCCAGGGAAGCAGGAACACATCATAGATCAATTGGGCTACTCTTGTAATTGTAGTCAATAGACTATATGGCACAATTCAATCTTCTGCCACTTCCTGACAGTTTAAAGAGTTAGACAAAAGCTACATTTATCATCATGTTGCTTGTGAATTGGTAAACCTGCCAACATAAAAATTGTTTAACCCTGATTCCCATGAAAAGGATTCATCCTGTGTCTTTAGAATTATTCTGTGGCAGTTAGGAACACACTCCAGGCACTAATGGATCAAATTTTCTGTAGCAGATCTAGGTCAGAAACTTGTTTGTACTTTACACTGTGGAACTTATTTGATGGGTTCCAGAGCCCCCAAAAGGTCAGATGTAAAGTAAATATGCAGGGACTGACAGTAGCTAATGTTTGGGGCCCCACAACAACCCTACCAGACAAGTTCTATGGCAGGAGTTCTTAATCTGGAGGCTCTGGATAGATTTCTGGGGGTTAGTGAACTTGGATGGGAAAAAGTTACGTCTTTATTTTCACTTCTAATAAAAGTTAGCATTTCCTTCAGTTACAGATGTAAGCAAAAAAACAGCTGTATTAGCAGCACTTGAACCTTTGTCACCAACAGAAATCACATAGATTTTCAGATCATAATATAGGTGTTGCAAATATCTCAGAATATCATTTACACTCATCACTACTTTGAAATTACTGTTGTTATTAGACTCAGGGCTTCCTGTCTACAGAACATACCTGGATAGAAAGGGTTTCCTTTGGAATCCTCTGTATTTCATTTTATGCATTTGACAACATGATATTGAAAATGGGTCCAAGGGTCTCATCAGGCTGCCAAAGTGGAGAGGTTCATGAAACAAACAAACAAAAAAAGTGAGGAGCCCATGGTATCTATGGGTATTATCTGTTGGAATCCATTGTTGTTGCTTGTCCTTAGTTCTGGAATAGGACCATGACATCAGGGATGATGTCATGACTTGTAGTGAATTGGATTTGAGTGAGGCAGGACTATGCAAGATCACCAACCTCACTCTCTCCTCCAGAGCCATCTGGGTCCAAAGGCAAGATATAGATCAGGAGGACTGGAGATGGCCCTGGATATTTAAGGCAATTGGGGTTAAGTGATTTGACCAGGGTCACACAGCTAGTAAATGTCTGGGGTGAAATTTGAACTCAGGTCCTCTTGACTTCACCCTTATGCATCTGTATGGTACAATGGGGAGAGCACTGAAATCTGGTGTCGGAGGACTTGGGTTTAAATCCCTAATCTACTACTTAGTACCTGTGTGATCACGGATAATAAGTGACTTCACCTCTCTCAGCCTCAGTGTCTTTATCCACTGAAAGGGTTAGTCTAGATCAGAGGTGTCAGACATACTGCAGAGGACTGACTACTCTAACTACACCTTCTAAAGGAGCCAGAGACAGATCAAAATGTAATTGGGAAATATTTAATAAGATAAATAAAGATGCAATAAAACACAGATAACATTACATTTGAAATCTAAGTCAACATGCTGCCTTTTAGGGATCCTTATGTACAGATTAGTGAGCCTTCATTTCTGTTTGAGTGAACTAGATCTAAGTTTATTCTTTTTTTTTTTTTTTTTAGTGAGGCAGTTGAGGTTAAGTGACTTGCCCAGGGTCACACAGCTAGTGAGTGTTAAGTGTCTGAGGCTGGATTTGAACTCAGGTACTCCTGACTCCAGGGCCAGTACTCTATCCATTGTGCCATCTAGCTGCCCTCTAAGCTTATTCTTTTTTTTTTTTTTTTTTTTTTTTTTTGCGGGGCAATGGGGGTTAAGTGACTTGCCCAGGGTCACACAGCTAGTAAGTGTCAAGTGTCTGAGGCCGGATTTGAACTCAGGTACTCCTGAATCCAGGGCCGGTGCTTTATCCGCTGTGCCACCTAGCCGCCCTCTAAGCTTATTCTTAAACTGTGGGTGGTGACCCCAAATGGGGTCATGCAACTGAATATGGGGTCACAAAAATTGGCAACAATAAATGGTTATGTATACCTATATTATATTGCTATCTACCTGGAGTCATGTAAAAATCTCTTGGGCAAAAAGGGGTTGCAAGTGGAAAAACTTTAAGAAGCCCTGGAGTCCATGACCTGTAAGGGTCCTTTCCAACTCCAGGTGTATAGAAGCTTTAATTGTCAGGTAAGGAAACTGATCCTCAGGGAAATGAAGTTATTTGACTTTCCCATAGTAACTCAAAGGTACATAGTTAATGCTATGTCTCAGAGCTTATTTTTTTTTGGGGGGGAGGGGAGTTTCTAGGATATACCTTGGATACTGGAAATGTAATAGAAAAGGCAATCAATTGGCAGAAAAAAATTTAAATGGTTGAAATGGCTAGAAAGGACCTCCAATTAAGGAGTAAGTTCAATGTTCTTTAGCTTGGTCAGCAGAAAGCTTTTTTTTCAAATGGCTGTGGAAATTCATTCATTCAACTGTCATGGGGGGAAAATGGGGTGCGGGGTTTGGGTTAGGGGTAGGGGTTTGGGATCCTTAGGAATTCCTCTTTAAAGAATTACACCCTCTTGCACACAAAAGCAGTTAGAATAAGATGGTAGTTTATTTAGGGGGAGGGAAGGGAGGGAAGGGAGGGAAGGGAAGGGAAACTATGAAAGAAATCCTTGGATCTCATGGGGAGAGAGGTATGTCACAAAGCATGTGGCTTTGAGATACCAATCTCCTCAAGTAGGAGACTGGCAGGTACTTTTATAGAGGACTGATTGGGGGGGGGGCGGTGTGTGTGACCATTTGACTGGAAAGTTCCTTTAGTGAGGGAGGACCATCCCCCACTGGTGGTAGCTGGGGGAATTGGGTGAGGGGAGGCTACACATCTATCTCTCAAGCCATCTCTCTCTTCTGGACCCAAAGGCAGCAGCCACACCCAAATTTATCTCCCCAAGGGTAAGGGAGACCAGAATGAAGGGTGGAGGTCCCAAAGCTAGCTCAGTCAGTCGGAACTGGTTCTGCTTATCTTTTAAGGCCTATCTGTCCTCTGGTTTAGTTTCTCAAGAAGATTCCTTGATGTGCCCCATGACACAACTAACAAGCAAATGAACATAAATAGGGTACTAACGGGTTATGGATGGGCAGAGAACTGGAAGATAAAGGCACATTCCCTACCTTTAAGAAGTTTATAGTCTAATTAAAAGAATGCCCTATTTGGGAAACAGCAAGTAGAAGATTTTGTTTGGAATATGGAATGTGTCAGAGAAGTCAGAGATGGATTATGAAGACTTACTTAGAAGGCAGAGACAACTCCATTTCGTTTGAATCCTCAGTGCCGGTGATGGCTCAGTACCGGAAATGGCTCTTGATTTTTTGGGGGGGTGGGATTGAGGGATAGAATTTGGACTAGATGGCCTGAGATCCCAGGACCATATATTTATAGTTGAAAGCGGACCTTAAAGATATCCAGAGTCATGGTATAGATTCTAGACCACTACTTTTATTATAAAGGAGAAAACTAAGACCCCAGGGAGGCTGTGACTTGCCCAGAAAAGCCTGCCTCTCTCCCATCTCAGCCTGTACCCCTCCCCTCTTTCCTTCTCCCTCCCTGTCCCTTAACCCTTTTCCCCTCCTCCCCTCTCCCTTTTTCTCCTTCCCTCCCTCCCTTCTGTCTCCTTCATCCCTTTCCCCATCTCCCCCTCCCTCTACTCTTTTCTCCCCACTTTAAATCCTCCCCCTCTTCTTCTTCTTCCCCTTCTCTCCATTCTCCTCTCCCTCTTCTCTTTCCCCTCTCCTCCCTCCCACCCCCTTCTTTTCTCTATTCTAACCCCGTCCCCTCTCTCCATTCTTCTCTTTCCTTTCCCCTCTTCCTTCTCCCCAATTTTCCATTCTCCTCTCGACTCTTTTCCCTTCCTCCCCCACCGTTTTTCTCTGCCTCCCTCTCTTTCTTTCCCCCTCCTTCTTCCTTTCCCTTTCTCCTCTCTCTACTTCCTCCTAACTCCCTCTCTTCCCCTGCACCTATCCCTTTCTCTCCTCCTTCCTCATTTTGCCACCTCTTCCTTTTCTCCCTCTCTTCTCTCCCTCCACTCCCTGTTTTTTTCCTCTTATTTCTCTCCTCACTCCCCTCCCCTTCCCCTCCTTCTTCTTCTTCGCCTCCTCCCCCTCCCCTCCCCCTCTGTGCCTCCTCCTCTTTCTCTTCCCTAAGCTTCAGGGCCGAGGTCGGTGACCCGGAAGTGCACGTGCAGCTGGAGCCGGAAGCGGAAGTACACGCGGGCGCATCCACACACCGGAGGCCCAAGCATGGCTCGCAGCGGAGACGCCGGCGGCGGAGGCGAGGACCGACGGGGCGCGAAGCGAAAAGCTCCGGCCGAGGCCCCTCGGGAGGCCCCCGAGGATGGAGCAACAGGGAGCGGGGCGCCGGAGCAGCCCCAGCCGCGGCCCGCGGCCTTCCCGCCGGGCTTCAGCATCTCGGAGATCAAGAACAAGCAGCGGCGCCACTTCATGTTCGTGCGCTGGAAGCAGCAGCAGCGAAAGGTGCCCGAGGCCGGGGCGGGCGGAGGGGGAGGGGCGGGTAGGCCTGAGACCCCCGGACTCCTGCCGGCTTCCCTGTGATCCACCCCAGTCCGAAGGCCCCCGACTGACCCAGAGGCCCTTTGGGGTCGGCCGCCCCCGGGCCTCCCTCCCTCTTTCCACGTTCACCGACCATTTCTTTCACGAGCTCTTCCAGAAGTTTCCCAGCCAGCCCTCCAAGCCCGGTTTCCACGCCCCGGGCTGGCGGGCTCCGTCCTTTTCCCTAGGAACCGGGGTGGCTTCTCCCCTTCCCCGCGGTCTCTCTGGGGACGGGTGTTGTCCGTCCGGGCCGGGGGGGCTCCGCTTCGCCTGGGGCTGCGGGACGCTTCCTGGCGGCCTCCGGGCGCCTCGGGATCCGCTCCCACCGCGCAGAGGCCGGGGGCAGATGCCTCCTCTGTAAAAGGGAGGACATGACGACATCTGTTTTATTTGCCCCACAGTGCTTTGTGTAGAGCAGATGAGGCAGAAGGTGGGACTGATTGTGTTACTCCCTTGTTCCATAAACTCTAGGGGTCCATTGCCTGCTGACTGCTGGGGTCTAGTAGGAACCCCTTTGTTTGGTGTTCAAAGCCTTTCCTAACCTAGACACAGCTATTTTTTCCCAGCCATATCATATATATTGCCTTTCGTGGAAACTATGTTTCAGTCAGACTGGCTTTCTTGCTGTTGTTCATACAGGATACTCCGTTATAATCCATGGATAGCCCCTGTTCACACAGGATACTGTACCTCTGCATTGGCTGTCTCCTAGGCCTGGAATTCTCTCCCTTTTTACCTTTACCTCTTAGAATCCCAGGTTTTGTTTGTGCTCGTATGTGTAAGTGTTTTCCATGGCTAAATTGTAAGTTTCATGAGGGCAAAGAACTGTTTTACTTTTCTTGATTCTGAATTTTAGCAAACAAGTTAAAATGAGCATTTCCACAAGCAGGAGAGGAGAGAATTGTACGTGAAGTTGAATATTATGTAAGATTTGCTTTTCTTATATATGTATGTTATTTTTCTTGACTAGATAATAAGTTCTTTAAGGGCAGAGACCCATTCATTTTCACGGTTTCCATGTACATTGGAGAATAGCAGAATATTGTACATGGAACTGAGAGTCTCTGTTATTATATATAGAGGTAACTTATTTTTAAGTCTTTAATACATATAACAAGTAACTTTTCAAAGCTGTCCTGTTTGTGATTTCTTCTGGCCTTTCTGTTCTCTTTTTTGATGGTGGTGGTATACCCTAGTCCCAGTCCTCTGATGAAAACAAAAACAAAAACAAAACCACCCTTGGAACCAAAGTGCATAGTTAAGCAAAACAAATTCCCACATTGGCCATGACTGTTTTACTTTCTTATTCATATTCCAAGTACCTATTTCAGTTATCTCCATGCATATGACTACCAGTTCTGTATATTGAGACCACTTCTCTTTCAACAGATGCCTCTTGGGTATTTCCAACTGGATGTCTGGGTGGTATCTGGAAATCACAACATTGAAATAGAACTCATCTTTCCCTCTAACCCTGGTTTTTCTCCAAAATGCCATTTCTGTATAAAGTAGCACCATCCTGCTAGTCTCCTGGTTTTGTAATCTCAAACATTAAGCATCTACTGTGGGTCAGGCCCAGTGCTACACTCTGGAGATACAAAGAAAGGCAAAGAGTCTTTAGCCACAGCATACAACCTTGTGGTCTGATGCAGAAGACAACATGCAGACACTTATGCGAAAGAAGATATGTATGGGATAAACTGGAGATCATCTCACCTGGGCACATTGGGAAAGGCTCATTGTAACAGGTTGGATTTGGGCTGAAAGATGAAGAGAGCGTCAGGCATGGGGATGATAACCAGTGAACAAGCTCTGAGTTGGGAGTGGAGGCCTGTGTCGTCGGATTGTGGAGTATGTGGAGGACAGTAAGGTATAAGAAGATTGGAAAGGTAGGAAGGGCTTTAGATCGTGACAGACTTTAAAAGCCTAATGGGCTTTTGTATTTGATCCTGGAGGAATGAGGGCACCACTGGAATTTATTGAATAGGAGAACGATGTGGTTAGAAGTATGCTATAGGAACATCAGTTTGACAGCCGAGTGGAAAGACTGGAGACAATTGGGGGAGGCTATTGCAGTAGTCTAGGCCTGAAGTAACTTAGAAGTTACCCTCCACTCTTCCCTCTCCCTTATACTTCATGTGCAAGCAGTTGGCAAGTCTTGGCTTTTCCACATCCATGGCATCTCAACCCTTTTATTCATTTACATGGTTACCACCCATGTATAGTCCCTTCTCTCTCCTGGACTTCTGCAACAGTCTCCTAATTGGGCACCCAGCTTTCAGTCTCTCCTTTCAGGTCTTGTCACTCCAGGTCAGAAAAGTTTACTGGCTTCCTGTTGCCACTAAGATCCTTCACAATTTCCAGGTTTATATTTGTTCTCCATCCACAGTGTCTTTTCATTGCTCTCAGAGGCAGCTGGGTGGCCCAGTGGATAGATTGCTGACTCCTTCAGTCCAGAAGACAAGAGTTCAAATTTGGCCTTAGACACTAGCTCTGTGACCCTGAAGATAAAATATGTAAAAGCACTTAGCACAGCGCCTGGCACATAGTAGGTACCGTATAAATGCTTCTTTCCTTCTCCTACGTGTATTACCCTCCATCTTTATCCCTTGAGATAGATCCCTGGCTTCCTTTAAGGCTCGGTTCCTGGTATCACCTACAGAAGACTTTCTTGATCTCCTTCTCTTTTCCTTTTTGAAATAATGCTGTGTATGCTTGTGCATTTTGCATGTTAGATTTCACCAGCAGAAAGAAATAATAGGTGACAGCCATATATCGCCTGAAAGTTTACAAAGTGCTTCCTACACATTCTCATGTGAGCTTTACCACAGCTCTTTTGGGGAACCATTATCCCTGTTTGAAGATGAGGAAACTGAGGCTCAGGTTGTGAACCTCATACTTAGAGAATCCCAATTTTAGAACCAGGAAGGACCTGGGGAGGCCATCAAAGCAGCTGAAATAAAAGCACCTGACAAGTGTTTAGGAGATAGTCTGTACCACCACTTCTGAAACAATGCATTCCACTGTTAGATAGTCTGACTGTTAGGTCAGATATTCTTTCCATCAGGCCAAGCATCTTTCTAGACTAAAAATCCCCAAGTTCTTCAGCTGATTATTTTCGCATGGATTTGGGGTCCTTCACTCTTTTGCTGGGCTCTTGACTGTCTGGTTTATCAGTGCCTTCCCTAAAATCTGGTGTCCAGAACTAAATACACATGGCTTGACCAGAGTGGAGTATTCTACCAGGACCATCACTTTTTTTTTTTTTCCCTAGAAGCTATTCCTCTTTTAATAGAGCCCAGAAGTGCATTAGTGTTTTTGGTTGCCATATCACACTTTTGACTAACATTGAGCTTGCCAGCCATTAAAACCCTCAGATCTTTTTCAGACAAATTACTGTCTAACTATTCCTCTGCCATCTTGAGGTTTCTTCTTTTTTCTTTTTCTTTTTGAACCTGAAGTATAAGTCTTTGTATTTAAAATTCATCAGACTATAAGCTTCAGAGTGAGGATTTTTTCATTCATTGTACTTATATTATAGGCTCCCATCACAGTGCTTGGCAAATAGTAGACGCTTGTTAATTGACTGATCAATTGAACTCCTTATATTTCATCCTATTCAGTACCACTTTGCTAGCCTAGCAAGGTTTTTTTGGTTACTGATTTTCAACCACTGTTTGCTATCTCTTACAGCTGTGTTTCTTCTGCAGATTTGATAAGGATGCTATGAACCTTTATCCAGGTCATTAATTAAAAAGATTAAAATGGTACTGCTTCATACAGATCCCTGGAATGCTCTACTAGAGTGTTCTCCCTTTTTCTGACTCCAAATTCAGTTCTGTTCCCACTATTTCTTGGGCAGGTGACTAATTCATCAAGAGCATTAAGCATTATCTTATTATCCCCTTATTTCTTCTGTTCAGGATTGTACCTAATTCTTTATGACTCCATTTGGGGTTTTCTTGACAGATACTGAATTAGTTTTGTTTCCTTTTCCAACACATTTTATAGATGGGGAAACTGAAGCAGATAGGGTTAAGTGACTTGTCCAGGGTCACATAGCTAGTCTAAGGCCAGATTTGACCTCAGAAAGATGAGCCTTCCTGACTTAAGGCCCAGCACTCTATCCTCTTCACTACCCTATACCCTTACTGCCCCTTTAGTTCCCATTCTTGTCTGTTCTTAGCTCATTTTCTTTGGTAGAGAAAACAGTCTCATAGTAATAACATAGCAGCCTTCTTTCTATCATAAATTATAATCCTATCAGAAAGTAGCAGCCTTATCTCTTCTTTGCTCCTTTTCTTTCCCTCATATAGCTTTTTAAAAACCAAAACCCTTTTTGTTGGCCTAGCATTCTTCACCAGCCTCAGGTCATTCAGAAATTTAGCACTCCTGACACCGTTTTTATGGTACTCTGCCACAAATTTGTATTCATTCTTTATCACCTTTTGTCTGTCTTTTGTATATATATCTTTTTGTTTTGGTGAGGCAATTGGGGTTAAGTGACTTGCCCAGGGTCACACAGCTAGTAAGTGTCAAGTGTCTGAGGCTGGATTTGAATTCAGTTCCTCCTGACTCCAAGGCTGGTACTCTATCCATTGTACCACCTAGCTGCCCCTATATATCTTTTTAAAGTCTAAGTTGCTTGGTGAGTTCTCTGTATATCCATATCAGGTTCTACAGACAATTCCCATTTTTCTTCCTAATTGGAATTGTTTCCCTTTTAAGTTGTGAGAATTTTATTACTGAGAATTTCCCATCTCTCCTGAACTGATTTCCCTTGTCAAATTTTAGTTCATGAGGTAGTAACTAATCATCCTCTGCACCCTTTCACATCCATTTCCCCAGAAGCCAGGGGGGTGCCAAACTATGCCTTATCTTTTCTCTTCTCTATCACAAACTCTAAATGGTAATGGGCATTTCCTTACAAGGTGCCAACTATTTCCACCCTAGCAACCAGCTCTTCTCTGTTGGTCACAGTAGTCAACTTCATTTGCTTTTCATTCTTTTGAAGGTTGAAGTTATTAAGGTAAGTTGAGAGATTTTTAACCGCTCTGCTTTCAGCAAAGAACTATAGCTCCAGTAGATGTCTGGATGATTCAAGTCCCCATCATTACTATATCATGCCTTTGTATCAGGCTTATTATCATATTCCTTATCTGTTTGCTTTCTGTCCAGGCAGTATATAGTATATTTTGATGACAGATTAGCTTCTGTTTGTCACTCCATAGATCAGCCTGGATGCTCTCTCTACCATGTTTCCCCTCTTCCTTCCTTCCTTGATTTCCTCATAGGAGTATATGTTTTTAATATATAATACTGTCTTCTATTGCTTCTTCTCCCTTTTTACCTTATTCAAAGCAATAGCTATGAGGTCACAGATAGGGACTATGGGAAGCTGGATTCAAATGGGTCTTCTTATCCACCATTCCATGCTGTATGCTCCTTGAGGGTAGGGACTGGTTTTTCATTTTGTCTTTGTACCTTTCACATAGTAGGGGCTTAATGAACATTTTTGTATTGGATTGGAATGTGAAGGAATCATGCAAAAGTAGGCTAGAGCCAAATGTACCTTAAGTACAATTAAATGGCCTTAAGTACCAGACTGAGGAGTTTGTGTTTGCTTCTAGAGGCCACAGGGAGTCAGAGCTTCTTGAGAAGGAAGGAGTATGGCATCAATCAGCAAGTTATTAAATGCCTACTAGATGCCAGTTACTGTACTAAGTATTAGTAAAGAGAAGAGATATGAGACAAAATCTATGATTTAAGACCCATTCTTTTAACCTCTTCTAACGGCTTTGTAGAGAATGGATTGGAGAGGAGGAATTAGAAACAGGTCTAATCAGAGACATTAGTTGAGATACTAGGTGATTGTAACAGAAAAAGTACTAGATTTGAAGGCTCTGAAGACCTAGGTCCTGTCACTTACAACCTTTATGACCCTAGGCAAGCCACCACCTCTGAAATTCAGCTTCCTAAGATATAGAATGAGGAACTGGATTAGAATGCTAAAGCCTTTTCTTGCTCTAAATCTGTGATCCTATGCTAACCGTTAGGTAAGTGCTTGACACTGAAATGTGGACAGAATTTAAAGGAAACTGAACTGTTGCTTCTCTGATGTGCTCTCCTTCAGCAAAATCTGCCGAAGCTAGCTCTAGAAAGGTTAGCAATGAATTAAGAGGCACAGTACAATTCGTGACATTTAGAATTCCAAGCCTTCTCCGCAGAATTTTTATCTACTTTGACTTAAAGTGAAAGAAGGTAACTGCAGAAAATCTTATGACTCACCATTTCACCACCAGCAGACATTTATATAGGACTTCAGATCTGTAAATTGCTTTACATACATGATCTCATTTGCCCCTCACAACATCCCTGGGAAGTGTTTTTTATAGCAGTTATCCATAGGGCAAAACCATGGCTCTGAGAGGTCAAGTCATTTGCCCTTGTCACCCAGCTTGTAAGACTTGGAAGTGGGCTTCAAATGGTCTTAAGTCCAGAGCACTTTCTGTTGTACATGTCACCTTCCATAATGGAAAAGAGCACAAAAGCTCTGAATGTAAAGAAAAAAATAAAAACTCCTTGACTCATAGTAGGAAATTGATGAATGATTGGAGTTCCAGAATTTAAATAAAGGAAAGGTGGGTGTCGCTGAATCAAAGAAAGGAGATAATTGGTAAAGGATTACTGTTAAATTTTAATTGGATGAGTTGAACAATGCTTTGCCTTGTACTCGTGGTCATTATTTTGAGTTGTAACCTGTATTTTAAAAATAATGCTAAGAGACAATGCTAAGTTGACAGTGATGGCTTTAAATCATTTTCAGGGCTTTATTTAGATAATCTGATAACTTTTAGTGTACATGTCTTTGATATAATTTTTTATTCATTAATGGGTTTTGTTACTGTTATTTTTTTATCCTTTAGGAAAAATTGGCAGCTAAGAAAAAGCTTAAAAAAGAGAGAGAGGCACTTGGAGACAAGGTAAATATGGTCTTTTACTTTTTGTGATTTCTTTCATTCACTCAGGACAAATCAACAGACTGAATACACATGCTTATGAACACAATAGGAACTAAATAATTGTGACCACTGGGGAAGCTTCAAAAGTAATAGATGTGGTACCTCTTAAAAGTGTACAGTCTCAAAGAGGGGCAGGAATCCAAACAGGTAACTAACTACCTGATGGATCTAGTTACTAGAGCAGGTACAAAATCAAGTCTTATGTGATAGCCATGGGGAAAGGTCCCTTGGTGCAGGAGATGGCTTTTGATTTGGGCCTAAAAATATGGGTAGGAGTTCCAGGAATTGTCTGATGGCGTTTTTTGGAGGGTTTTTGGAGTGATGGTGCTGTAAATTCTGAGAGCTTACTGCCTTTCCTCTGCCATCTTGGCTCTGAGGTGTTAGCTCTAAAAACTAGTTTCCAGAATCTCCTGTTCTAAGAGGAGAGCACTTGCCAACAGACAGTGGGTCCAGACCAAGAGTGAATTCCAAGATGGCACTGGCCTGGGTAGAAGTTCAACAAATGAGGAAGGAGTGAAGAATATTCTGACATCGACTATCCCAAGGGGAAAGTTAGTCCAGCATTTGACAGACAGTCTTACTTAGCTGTAGAATGGAATCCATAGAGAGGAATTCTTTGAAGTAATAAAGATGGTAATACATGTTTTTCTCCCTTTGTAGTTAACAAAGCACTTCTCACAAAAACCTGAGGTACATAGGAAAGACAGAGTAGACTTAGATTGTAAAAGGCATGAATTTTACTCATTAGTCTGTAGTTCATCGAAGATAGTTGAGCAGTCAAATGATATGACTAAATCTCTGCTTTGAAAAGCTCATTCTGACTGGTGTGAAGTAGAAGAGCATGTTAAACAGAAGCATTAATATAGCCTAACATTACATGCAATACCCCATCCAGAGAAATGAGGGAGGTGGCAGTGCATTTTTTTATGTTTTCTTTAGGGACAGACTTGATCCCTAAAAGGACAGGACTCGGTTTGGGGTTTTTGATGTTCTTTGTTGTAGTCGTTGTTAATCTGCTTGTTTCACCCTTTATCAGTTGATATATTCACCCATGCTTCTGAATTCTCCATAGTTATGATTTCTTACAAAGCAGCACTATTCTATAACATCATGCACCCCACAATGGTTTTTAGCCATTTCTCAAACTATGGGCATTCTTGTTTCTCAGTTTTTGCAATCACAAACATGCTACTTTGAATATTGTATATAGGAACTTTGACCACATGGCTTACAATGGTATCTTTGGGTCAGAGTATAAACATTTTAGTCCCTTTTTTTTAGATAATTCCAAACTGCTTTGCAAAAAAAGTCAGACCATTTCACAGCTCTACCAATAAATAGCATATTAGTGTGTCAGTTTTTTCATATCCCCTCTAACATTAACTATTCCCATCTTTTGTCACTTTTACCAATTTGCCAGGTATAAGGTGAAACCTCAGAGTAGTTTTAATTTGCATGTCTTTTATTATCAGACCAGATTATTATCAGGAGTTTTCATATGATTGTTAATAGGTTACAGTTTTTCTTTTAAGAGCTCCTTGACCACTTACCGATTAAGGAATGGCAGTTATTTGCAAAGTGTCCCCACCATTTGACTGAGCTACTTGAGGGTAGGAACTGGTTTTGGTTTGGTTTGGTTTGGTTTGGTTTTTGGCCCTTCTGTATATCCCCAGGCCTTAGCACATGGCCTGGCACATTTATAGATGTTTAATAAATGCTTGTTGACTTGATGTGATGTGATGTGAATGCTCATACTTAGGAGCTCGGAGCCAGTGGTCAGACAGGAAAGAGTATATGGAAATAGTGTGTTGAATTGCCTGGGAAGGTCAAGGAGAATGAGTACTCTCCACCCCCTTCCCCAGAAAAGGACATTCTGTTTGATTGGGTTACATCAAAGGAGAGCAGTTCTAGTAGAAGGGGGTAGGACAGAAGCCAGTTTGTAAGGACCTAGGGAGTGAACGGGTGAAGGTGAAGTTAATCAGCAAACAGTTATTAAGCTGTTATTATGTGCCAGGAACTGTGCTGTGCAGTGGAAATACATAGAAAGGCCAAAATGCAGCCATAGGTCACTGTCCAAAAACAGTGTACACCTGGAAAGGAACTGAGAGACTTTCGTTTGGCAGATGAGTAAACTGAGGCCTGGGGAGTCGAAGTTACTAGTCACTTGCTAAGTGGGCCTTTGATCACTGGCATCTGGGTGTTGTCTGTGTATCTGTTTCAGTTCTTTATGTATTTCTTAGGGCAATCTTTGCTCAGTGATATTAGTTATACAAGGTTTCCCCCCTTTCTCTTGCCTTTTTAAAAAAGTCTTACTGGTGATTAGTTATCCAGATCCTAGCTTAGATTCTTTTCCAAACTGCTGCTGCCAAGTTATGATCCTTTTCATTTTTGTTAGTATTTCTTTCAGAGGTTATACTACCATAAAGATGGTAGAATGTCTCTTATTTGGAGTTTTTGCTTTTTAGTCTAGTGAGGAAGTAAAATAAAAGTAATAGCTATAATAGGTTTTTTGGGGGGTTGGGGGGACTGCTTTCATAGTTAAATTGCCTTCACCTTCAAAATTAGTATTACAAAAATGTGTATGTAAAGTGTGTCTAATGTTTGATAACCAAACTTTTTTTCTTACCTAGGCACCACCAAAACCAGTACCCAAGACCATCGAAAATCAGAGAGTTTATGATGAGACAATAGTCGACCCTAATGATGAAGAGGTAATTTTAGAAATTTTACATAAAATTGGGTAATTGCACCTTGTATTTTATTTATTAGGTAACAGTTTGCATTTATATATTGATTGCTCTTTATATTTACAATGCACTTTTACTTAAATTATCTTAACTGATTTTCACAACTCTGTGAGATAGTTCCTGCAGGTGATAGAACCCTTACAGAGCAGGAAACTGAGGTACAGGCAGATTAAATAATTTTCTTGTTGTCATATAGCTAATAGGTGTGGGAGGTTTGATTTACTCTGCTACCTCTCAGTTTTAAAAACCAAAATGCTTTTCAAGGTATTCAGTTGACCCAATTATTCAGGTTGTTCTATTTGATATTTTAATAAATATTAATAATTTAATAAATAAATATTCAATATTGACTTAGCTATAGCACATATTTCTGTTTTTTAAAAGCGTTTAGTGTTTGCATTCACTTTTTGATGTCGTTTGTAGGATTTTTTTGAGGTCTGAGCATTCTTGATTATTATGTACTTAAAATTGTATTGTGGATTGAGATTTGAGGCTTTTACTTTTATCTTTGTGTCTGGACTTTGATTTCACTGGCACAATGAATTCTTGGGTGAGAAGACCCCCTCTACTTAATGTAGATCAGCAGCTGCTCTCTGACTTAATAGGCCTAGAGTGTTTCAAAGAAAGGTTCGGTGATTTGCTCAGGATCACACAGTCAGAATGAGTCAAGGGCAGAAAGCAAAACCAGGTCTTCCCTTTCATGAACTGGGATATTAAATTTTTATTCTCAAAATCAAATAAAACCCATTTCTTGTATTTGAGATATATGTTTGTCTTGTAATGCCATGTTTGCAGTTGCACATTTTGTTATGCTGAGATATCATTAGTTTGTGTTTGGTAGAAAACCCTTGGCTTTTTTTGTAATGTGATCTCTTACTATATAGAGCCATTGTGAAACTAATTTCAATTTGTGTTTTAAAACATTGCTTAAACATGTTGTTAAAAGCTGTGGTCTAATAAATTTAGCATAAAGTCTTTTAGAAAGTGGTTCCTTTTTTTATCCTCTATGTGAAAGTGATTTGTGAATAAATTTAAATATTTTTATAGGGGAAGAGAGTAAGATTGACACGTGAAGAGGAAAAGATGAGAGATTGTTAGATGGATAGATGATCTTCTTGGGAAAGAGATACAAAGGGAATTTGTGCTAAGAACATTCGAGTAAATTTTGAAAGCCTGATCCCTTTTCTTCTGCCAGTATCTGCAGGTAGGGAAAGACAGTGTGGTGGTAGGAGATGGGAAAGTTTTCAGTAGTTGTAGTATTCGTTGATTGCCTGATTATCTGTAATCTTGTGGGAGGAAAAAATGGACCCCAAAAGTTGTTAAAACTTCTTTTAAGAATTCAGAAATTTTAAAAAATCTAATATTTCACTTAAAAGTTATTTTTCTTATAAAATTTTACTAGATATAAATCCCAAAAGAAAGATACACATTGAAAAATAATCTTTTTTTTTCCCCCTGGGACATTGAGGGTTAAGTGACTTGCTCAGCCAGGGTCACACAACTAGTAAGTGTCAAGTGTTTGAGGCTAAATTTGAACTCAGGTCCTCCTGAATCCAGGGCTGGTGCTTTATCCACTACACCACCTAGCTGCCCCTGAAAAATAATCATTTTCAAAAGATACCAACTCTAAAATACATAAAAATGACATTTGAGTTGAGTGTCAGCCCCCACATGGCTGAGAAGAAGCCTACATGTGACCAGAGTAGTTAAACCTGATGCTGGAAGAAAGGCTGCAAAGGACTTTGATGTCTAGAGAAATATGAAGGCTCAGAATATAGAGTCTGAAGAATAAAGATTCACAGTGAACTGAAACTTGTGTTGGAAACCAGGATCAAATGAATCTAGTTAACGATGTTATAGATGAGAACAAGCCTAAGGAAGTTATAGTAAGTATAAGCTTTTGCTTCATAGTCACAAAGACTTTTATTTGCATAGAAGCTGATAATGGAGTGGGAAAACATGATACTCTTTCATTTAAGCATACCTAGTGTTCAGACCATGAGGCTCCACGTCTAAGGCTTTCATTTAATTTGTGGCAGTGTTTCTTAAGTATACAATATCCAAGAGGAAATCCTATTGAATTTTGGTTATACAGAAACAAAACTACGTGTGTCACCACTAGTTTGAAGTTCTGCAATAAAAAGTTTAAAAGATTTGAAAGGTATCATTGTGTGTGTAGTAGTAAGAATCAAAATTACCCATGCAGGTGTGACTTTTACATATTTTGTGGTTGATATCTTTTGAAAATGATTATTTTCAACTTCTGTATCTATTTGGGGACTTCTATCTAGTAAGATTTTTATCAGAAAAACAACTTTTTATTGAAATACTAAATTTAAAAACCTCTGAATTGCTGAAAGAAGTTTTGACTACTTTTAGGGCCCATTTTTTCCTCCCACAAGATCATAGATATTCAGGCAGTCACTAAGTGTTTATTAAGGGTCTGCAATGTACCAGGCATTATGCACTGGGGATACAAAGACAAGCAAACCAATTCTTTTCTTCAAGTGTCTTGCATTCAAAGGGGGCAAGAGCATGAATGGACATGAGACACATATACAACAGATGCAAAGTAGTCTGGGAGAGAAAGGCCTGGAATCCTAGTGGAATCAGGGAAGGCCTTCCATAGAAAGCAGTGCTTGAATTGAGTTTATATGGAAAAGAAACCAGCAGAAGGGAGGAGCCACCATACTGGGCATGAAGCACAACCAAGGTAAAGTCACAGATACAGGAGAAGGGACTGTTATGTGTGAGGAAAAGCAAGCAGTCCAGTATGGGTGGACTAGAGAAATGTGGAGTGGAAAAATAGGAAAGGCCAGCTCGTATGACATTTTAAATGCCAAACAGTTGTTTATATTTGATCCTAAATGGTAATATAGCAGCTAGGTGGTGCAGTGGTTAGCGTTCTGGTCATGGAGTTAGGAAGACCTGAGTTCAAATCTGGCCACAGACACTTAGTAGCTTGTGTGACCCTGGCCAAATCATTTCACCTCAGTTTGCCTCAGTTTCCTCATTTGTAAAATGGGGATAATACTGGATTATCAACCTGCAAAGTTGTTAGGAGGATCATATGAGATATTTGCAAAGTGCTCAGCCACTTAGCCAGATGGTAGGAAGTCAAAAGTGACACAGTCCATTCTCTGTCATGGAGTTTACCCTCTCCTTGAAGGGCACACCATGGACACAGAGAAGAAAATAATCTTGGGGTTAGGGAGAGCAGTAACACCTGGGAGATCAGGAAAGATCTTGGGTAGGAAATGTCTTTGAGCTAAGTCTGGAAGAGGCCACCAGAGGTATTAAGAGGGAAACATTCTGGGAAAGGGTGCAGAGACATGAAGGTAGGCGTTGGAATGACTTAGCTGGAGGCCAGTTTGGAACAGAGAGGTGATGAGAAGCAATGAGAAGTCTGCAAAGGAAAGCCTGTGTCAATTCATGAAGAGCGCTAATTGCCAAACAGAAGGGTTTGCCTTCTGATGAGAAGCTGCTGCAAGTTCTTGAGCGTGATGGCACCATGGTGGGGCCTGGGCTTTAGGGATCTAATTTTGCCAACTTTGTGGGTGATGGACTGGAGAGCAGGCAAATCCAAGGCTATTACAGGTAAAAGGTGAAGAGAGCCTGCACATGATTGGTGGTGGTCTGAGGTGAAAGGGTCATAATTATATATAGGTTTAAAGCTAGAAGAGAGAACTTGCTCCTTTACACTCAAAGCTCTCTGAGGTTAAATGACTGACAGTGCAGGAGTCAGACCCAGATCCGTGGACTCTACATCTAGTGCTCCCACTCAAAGGTCTTGTGAAAGTAGAATTGCTCAAACTTGGTGCCTGGTGGTCAAGGGGCTGAGGGAAAGGGAGGAATCCAGGTCGATTCCAAGGCTGTGAGAGAACCTGCTTCACAGGTAGCACAGAAATGGGGATATAAACAGGTTGGAGATGAAGACTCTTACCTTGGGAAACAGTACAAAGCAGTGAGGAGAAATGTTTGCAGAACTCTCAGCATTAGACCCAGTTTAATGTGGATAACCCCACATATATTGGTTTTTTTTGTGTGTGTGTGAGGCAATTGGGGTTAAGTGACTTGCCCAGGGTCACACAGCTAGTAAGTGTTAAGTGTCTGAGGCAGGATTTGAACTCAGGTACTCCTGACTCCAGGGCCGGTGCTCTATCCACTGTGCCACCCAGCTGCCCCACCCCACATATATTGTTAAATGAAACGGTACACCAAGCAGACAAAATGTGGAAGACATAGCCAGGTTTTCTGTGGCAATTTTCTCCATTGCATCACAGCATCTCTGTCTCCGTCATTGTATCTCCAACATTCTATGCTGGCAGACTCTACTTCATAGTTCTTGGTGTTCTGTCAAATACAGAAGAAAACGTAGCAGATAGCCATGATGAAGCTGATGATCAGTGACTGCAGAGCAGTCCATTGGTAGGGAGATAGGTGATGAGATTTTTCAAGGCCTTCCCTTATTTTCCAGCCTTGGGGCAAATAGAGGTGATGTGTCCTCTGAGCTCCAGGAGGCCCTTGTCACAACAGGCAGGAACGGAGAAAGATGTGACCTGGGAAAGTCCAGTCAGGTGGCAGGTGCTGGCAATTGGGGATGGGTCTGATCCAAGAAAGGTGTCCAGAGTCCGGGGCAAAGAAGGCCTTGGCATGAAAACAGACCAGAGACCTAGTTCTGGGTCTGACTGGGAGGTCTCTGGGAAGGAGAGGACAAAGACTGGCAGCCTAGTATCTTTACAGTCACATTTTTGATTGAAAATTACAGAGAATAAAAGATCCTGGGGTGCTCCTTTGTTGATTATAAAAACCAAAACAAAACATTTGATTTGGTTGATCAATCTTCCATGCATATGATAAAATCATAGAAATGTCTGTGAAAAATACACCACCACAAATCACTTCCAACTATCAGTATGGAGCAAGACATAAAAGAGATGTGAGCTTGCTACAGGTGTTTTCCATTGCCATGGAAGTCCAGCACAAAATCCAAGTGGAAAAGGGCTTCCCTATGAATGTTGAGGTCCTTCAGATACTCCATTTGTGGGTGACGTCATGTTGATAACTGTACAGACCTACCTAAATAAGACCTACTCTCTTCAATTCTCCCCTCCCACCACCTCCTCCATAGCATCTTGCTTACTATTTTAGAAACCAAGCTGGGGTTTAGAGGAACTTCTGCTCTTCCAAACAGGGATGACCTCTCCAACCCACACCATGCTTTACTTCACCCTCTTCTCTCTGGCTGTGTCCTCCAGGGTTGCAGTATACATCCTCACTGCCTCCAGTTTTGGAACCAAGATCAATTCAGTTCTGCCATTGTTCCTGGATGAGTGTGTCAGTCTATTCCTATTTGGCCTCACTCCCCACCCCTGCGACTTTCTGGAACAAGGTTTCCCCTCCTTGGTCACTACTCCCCTGGGTGTGTTGTCTCTCCCCCTGGAATGAAGGTCTTTGAGAGCAGGGACTGTCTTGGACTTTGTTTTTGTATCCTCAGCATTTAGTTTCGTGCTTGGCACATTCCAAGTGTTTATTTTTAAAAAAGAAAGACAGTGGATAAAGCACTGGCCCTGGATACAGGAGGACCTGAGTTCAAATCCGGCCTCAGACACTTGACACTTACTCTCTGTGTGACTCTGGGCAAGTCACTTAACCCTAATTGCCCCACAAAAAAAAGAAAGAAAGAAAAAGGTTTTCCATTCATTTGTTTACCGTCTCTCAAAAAAGAAAATTGAGGAATGCTTATTGTCGAGTGGCTGACCTATAGAGCTAACCCATATGAACTGCATATCAGTATACTTAGATGCATTTGTCTTGGCAGAAACTGCAGTTAGACACTGAGCTGGATCCAGAATTGAATAGAGAGAAAAGAATAAATGAATGAGTGTTTTTAAATAAATCGATCTAAACAGCCAAGCCTTTTTAGGTTTCTTGTTGGGTATTTGTTGTTGTTGTTGTTGTTGTTTGGGGTTTTTTTGGTATCAAACTATATTCTGTGTTTTAGGTGATTATCATCTCTCTGCCATTATACAGTTTTGTAAATGCATGCATCCTTTATTCCTAGGTTGCTTATGATGAAGCTACAGATGAATTTGCTTCTCATTTCAACAGACAGACTTCTCCCAAGATTCTTATTACCACATCAGACAGACCTCGTGGGGTAAACATATTTGCTGAAATATCTGATAATGGCCCTGTTTGTTTAGTTTCCTGACTTTTAATATTCATTAGCTCTAACACTTAGCCTCTTCTTTGTGAATAAGATCAATAATGAGATCCTGGTAATTCACTTTAAGGTTGTTAAGGAGGGCTGTCTTTAGGACTGCTAGTCTAAAACTGTGGTGGAATAATGAAGTAGTAGTGCTGTTGTGTGACTTGACTGTGTGATTCTTTATTATAAGAGATATAAGAGTTATAAGAGTTTTATTTTGCAGAGAACAGTGAGGTTCTGTGAACAGCTGTCCACTGTTATACCAAACTCACATGTTTATTACAGAAGAGGACTAGCTCTGAAAAGAATTATCCCCCAATGTATCTCTCGAGATTTCACGGATCTAATTGTTATTAATGAAGATCGCAAAATACCAAGTATCCTTTGGCAAAGAAAAATAAGTACATTTCTTCACCCTGTTTTTTTAATCTGAAAAAAAAACTTACTTCTTATGTTTTAGTTGCTACCAAGCCCAGAAAGTATGTTTATCTTAGCTCAAAATGAATGTGTCATTAAAGCGAGTTTTTCTAATGCTTCTACAGATTATCACCAAATTTAGGAATAAGAAGAAATAAAATCTATTTCTAAAAATTAGTAGGACAAATTTTACTGACATTAAGGAAGCCTATCTGTAATGTACTGACATTACTGGAATTAAATTACTAAGGATTCAGAAAAAAGATCAGAGCTATTTTTCAGGCTGCCAAGATGAAACAACACACTTCTGCAACTTAATGACCTTTGAGACTTTAGGCAAATCAGATGACCATTTGGGGCCTCAGTTTCTTCATCTGTAAAATGAGGAGGCTAGACTAGATAATCTCTAAAGTCCTTTCTAACTTTCAGTCTATGATGAAGAAACGTTTTTTTATACTTAAGGCAGTGTGCTTTTTCAAAAAGCAGCCAAGCAACATTGAGGTCTCATTTTTATTGTTTTAATAGGACAGTGATGTTTTCAGGGTAATGAATTAAATACATTTGGCTACACGCTTGTTCTAATAACTCAGGAAACTAAAATAGACTGAAAACAACTTTGTGACAGGGTGCTCACAGGTACTTTCATTTTCCTCACTTGGCTTGTGAGTGGAATGTAGCATAGTAACTACGTTACTTGTTTAGTTAATTCTGGTATTTCAAGGCTCTGCAATTTTGTTGGTGTGGGACCTCCCTCTACAGATCACAGCCCTTCTGAAGTGTAGGAGATGGTCCTTGAGAGTTGTTGTGACCAAAAAATTCATCACTGCCATTAAATCAATGCTGAGCCTCTCCCGCTTGTGCTGGGCTAGTCCTTGGATGGCAGACATACAATACATCACCAGACCCATATTTAACTCTTAGAAAAATATTCCGTTTCAAGGCAAATGCTGTCATTTTTTTTATTGCTTCAAAAAGCAACAAATGAAGCTCATTTTTCTCCCTATTTCTGTTTATAATAATAACAGGAATTTATATGGCATGTTAAAGTTTGCAGTACTTTATATAGATTATCTCCCTTGAGCCTCCTATCAACCATATTTTCCCTATATAGTGTGAATTGTTGAGATTTAAAACATCTTCCCCAAACTCATTTACATATGGTGTGTGTGTGTGGGTGTGTGTGTGTGTGTGTGTGTGTGTGTGTAAAATGCCCCATATTACCTTGTAATGGCTCTGAAGGTCCAGGGGAAACGTGATTGCTTTTTTTTGAAGGCTCTCAGTGAAGAGAGTGGACATGAGGAAGATGGCCAACTCCTAGTTTGACTTAGGTTGCTGAGCACCAGTCACCTCCCACTGAAGTTGATGAGCCATGTAACAACATCAGAATTCATTCATTGCAGGAATGAGCTCCCCCACACCCCCAGATTCATATTATCATAGCACACAGTAGGTGTTTGGTAAATGCCTGTTTATGATCATGGTATCTGTACCCTCTGGAATTGGAAGTAATGGCTACAAGGTCTAAGAGTGGAACCAGGAAGATAGTGACTTCTATAGTCTTTGTAGATAAAAATGTGTATTTTCAGATTGGCTTTCCACATGCCAATGTGTAACCTGAGGTTTTTTTTCTTTTATGTATCTGGAAAAATGACTTGGTAAGATCAGACTTAGAGTTGTTGTGTTTATCTTATCTCAGAATGAATGTGTCATTAAAGCAAGTTTTTCTTGTGCTTCTACAAATTTAGAGTTGGTTAGAGTATTTTTTTCCAATTTAAAAAATTTTTCAATTAGCAAGCATTTATTGTCTCTCCTTATTCTCAGCCCCAAATGAAAAGAAAACAAGATAAAGATTATAACTGATCTAAGTATCTAGGATACTAGTTACATAAATTGTGGTGTTTGGATCAGTTTGATTTCTATTCATTCTTAATTTTGTAATCAGATGGACTTGTTTTAAGTCATTTGCCTCATGGTCCAACAGCTCACTTTAGAATGAGCAGTGTTCGCCTCCGCAAGGAGATCAAGGTAAGTTTTTTGTTTATTTCTTTGCTTGAAGCATTAGTATGTACATTTCTAAATTATATCCCTCCTACCAATGCTTACAGAAGACTTTTTTCTGTTCTTATTGAAGCATGAATTGTTTTGTTCTTGGCCAGAGAACAGCTTTTTAATTGGTCCCATTCCATTTTTTAATTTCTAGAAGTGTACAAATTGTAATATTATATTTTTATTTTATTAAGTATTAGAAAGCATAACATTTCATTTAGTCCCAAATTTCAAAAAAATAAAGGCAGTCTAATCTAACAATGAGCATTGCCCTGTCTTTCTATGGAAAGGACCTTCTTTAATCTGTAGGCAGTTGGGAGAAATATTTGTGCTGGGTGCCCCTTGTCTCCGTCTCTGGAGTTAGACTGAAGTGAGTATTAAAATCGATAGTTGCAGATCTTAAATTAATCTGCTAAGCTATTCTTTAAAAATATGTATTTTAACTATTTTGAATAAATTCCTATTTGACATTGAAATGAACAATGCTTTCTTGCATCATTTTAAGATGAAAACTAAGGAAATCTTGGTGTAGGCTATGCAGTTATGACTAGAACCATATTAGCTGTCTTAATCTTGTGGTAATTCTGCAAAATTGTTTCAGAGGAAAGGGAAAGAACCCACACAACATTCACCTGAAGTAATTCTGAATAATTTTACAACAAGACTGGGTCATTCCATTGGACGTATGTTTGCTTCTCTCTTCCCCCATGATCCTCAGTTTATTGGAAGGCAAGTTGCAACATTTCATAATCAGCGGGATTACATCTTTTTCAGATTTCACAGGTAAAAATTTGAGTTATATAATAGAATTAATAAGAAATTTAATTAGAATCTATGTACTTTAAGAATATTAATAAAAATTGATATTTACATGGCCTTTCACAGTTACAAAAGACCTGACATACATTGTCTTTTTTGATGTTAATTATATTTCAAGTATCCCAATGGTCTCAGGATTGGGGGCTCAAAGACTGTCCTTTTCAAAGGTTTACCTTAGTAAGATCCCCAACAAGTAGTCATCCAGTCCTTGTGTGAAGACATCCAATGAAAAGGGGCTGAGGTAGCCTTTTCAAAAGTTATCATCTTGTATCATCTTGCTTACATTTATACATCTTGTCCTCCAAAACAGGATGGACATTTATTCAAAAACTTTGCTAAAATTTAGGTAAATGAAAGCATTCCCTTGATTTACAAGTCTAGTAACTCAGACAGTTAAGGAAATGGGGTTTTTCTGTCATGACCTCTCCTTAATGAAGTAATACTGGCTGCTTTTATTTTTAGCTCTTTATTAATAAATAAATATATAGTCTGTAATTTGGTCAGGAATTTAGGGTAGAGTCACAGCTCTATAGTTTGGACCCTCTTTTTTGAAAATTGAAACATTTGCCATTTTCTAATCCTGTTTTGCCTCTCCTGTTCTCCATGATCTTTCAAAGATCACTGATAAATAGCTCAGTAATCACATCTGCCAATTTTAGTGCTGAAAGATCTAGTTTGTCTTGGCCTGGAAACATGAACTCATCATGGGCAGAGAGGGATTGTCTTACTATCTCTCTACAAATCTTGGATATCAGCTCCCTGTTAGTCATTTTTATTCTGTATTTTCTAGTCCAAAGATCATTTTTCTTGGAAGAAAAAACTGAAGCAAAATAACTTACGCACCTGCACCTTCTTTCCATAACCATGTTGTTTTTGTTTCTATGTTCACTAACCTTTTAGCCAAGTGCAGTTCCTAATTAAGAGCATACCTTGTAGTTCATTCCTTTTACCTTGCCTGTAACTTTAGAATAAGGTTTGCCTTTAAAGTCACGTACCAGTTATCAGTGCCATTCCACCAACACTCATTGGCGCCTTGATGGTCAAATTATCCTTCTTTAGGGGCATTAGTTTCTCTTGCTTCTTACCTGTATATTGCACATATTTTTAGACAGCTAAGACCATTGGTATTATTGTTGGCTCCTTTGGATTTTCTTCTCCTTTGAACTACTGGGAATTGCCTGTTGCTTTTCTCCATCTCACATAGTATCTAGTTTATCAGAGATATAGAAATAGTTTCTTCATTGTATCCCTCATTTTCAGCTTTAAAACCCTTTTGTGTTTATTCCTCCTGTATATTGTCAGGTGAATTCCATCCTGGACCAGGAGCTAGTCTTCTTGTTTTCTAACCTGTGGTAAAGAAGTCCAAATCCCCTTCGCTGGCACCATGTATTTAATGAAAGGTTCATTTCTCAAATCTTCCATCTTCTTTAGAAGGAATTACCTGTGATCTAAGATCAGTAATGAAAACAACACTTAGGTTACTGAGGTTCTTGCCCAAGACTGTCATCTTTAGCAATACTTTCTAGATTCTCTATGTCAGTATTATTTGTGTCCATAGAATTCTCTAGAAGTGACTAGTAAGTTATCTGGATTAATAAGTCTTGGGAAAGTCGCTGCCCCATCTTGGATGTGCCTGCACCAGAAAGGACCTTTCTGTTGCTGTTTCAGGCCAACATAGAGCTGGCTGCTTCAGTTCCCTTGGTGGGAAGTCATTGACCACCACTCCTCTCTTTCGCCTCAGTCCTTCCAGAATGGTTTTTTGTGGTAGTTCCTGTGGTAGATCTCCACTGTTATCGTTTGGAAGATAAGCAGCTGCATCTTCCTCAGAGAGTTCACCTTCCTCCCAACTTGGAAGATTCCCACAGCCATTTCTTAGCATCATGTCTTCTCTCCTTTTGCCTCTGTCTTACTTTCTTTTATCCAGGCAACTTTGTCTTCTGCTTCTTAAGATTCTTTTTTCTTTGTCTTGACATGGAAGCCCGCCCTTGTTTTTATTTTTAACAAATCCCTTCATACTCTCTGATCATGTGGTATGGTATTCCTTGAACCCCTTGATTTATTTTTCTGAGGAAGACCATTCTATATTTTGAGCATAGATAAGTCATTTGGCTGTGGTAAAAATAGAATTATCACATATCTATTCTATATATGTCAATGCAAAACTCCTTCTGCTCTCCATATTTGCTCATATTGAAGATTTGAGTCCTTTTTCTGCCTCACTAGTAGCTCTTCTATTGAATTGCTGTGATAGAGTTCTTGTGCCTTTACAATAAACTCTGGAATTGTCACCATCCTCATCTCGCCCATGTCATCTTGTTAGTCACATCCACTTTCCTTTTTCTTCAGTTTCCCTTGTCTTGCTTATCTTTTTAGCTGATTTAACTCTACCTTCTTTTCCTTTTTGGGTCCTTCCTAGGTAATATATCTGGCCCCCAGTTTCTTATGAGTTCTCACCTCTCATCACCTGCTGCTTTTTGGACATTTCTAATCAGATGTTCTGGGGTTATCTTCAAAATCATTATGTCTAAAACAGTACTCATTATCTTCCCCCTCCTTCTTTTAAGGGGCCCATCTTCTAGTCACGCAGGTTCACAATGTTGGAGTCATCGTTGCCTCCTCATTCCCTCACTCCATCACTTGCCAAGTCTCACTGAATCTGCCTCCACAATGTCTCTTATATCCTTTCCTTTCTCTCCACTTGGCCACCACCCTAGCTTAGACAATCATCACCTTTTTACCTGAACTATTGCAACAGCGCCATAAGTGTTGTCCTAGCTTCCACACTCTCACCTCACCAATCAGTCAACCAACTAGCATTTATAAAGTTCCTCTAGGTGTCAGATACTAGGTTCTGGAGCTACAAAGACAAAAGTCTCTGCTTACTTCTAGTGTGTGTATGTGTGTGTGTACATCTATATACACATCTATGAATTAGATACATCTATATAGCTCCAATTTCCTCTTTATATCACATGTATATATAGTCTATGTATAGATAAAAGATGTATACAATGTAAATACAAGGTAACTTTGGCAGGTTGGAGGGACACTAGGAAAGCGAGGGAACAGGAAAGATCTCATATAAACTGTGGTGCTTGAGCTGATTTTGAAGGAAAGTGTAAGAAAGGGGTGAGGAAGGAATATATTGCAGATACATGTGAAGAACAGCAAGGCTGCACATTTGAGAGATTGTAGATGCAACGAAGTACTGAAAAGTTGGCCAGATCAAAAAGGACTTTAAATGCTGAATAGGAGTTTGTAACAATCCTGGAAGTTGTAAGGAACTATGTTGGCATTTATGGAGCTGGGTACTGCTTGTCCACAATCAGACACATTCTTTAGGAGTATCAGTGACTAATTAGGAGGCCTCTTTAATAGTTTAGGAGAGGTGATTAGGGCCTGAACTTAGGGGATGGCAATGTGACTAAAGAGAAGAAAGCGAATAGGGGAGGTATGGAGGCAAAATTGATAGGAGTTGACAGTCAGCTGGATATGTGAGAGGAGTTAAGGATGACTGATGTTATGGACCTGGGTGACTGGAAGGATATTGGAGACCTTGACAAAAATAGGGAAGTTCTTAAGTGTAGTGGGTTTCAGGAGAAAGATGAGTTCTTCCTTGCACGTGGTGAGTTTAAATGTTCATTAGACAGTTTTGGTGATATGAGAATGGTGCTTAGCAGAGACTCTTCAGGTTGCACTCTAGACCTGAAAGTTATCTGCATAGAGATAATTAAATTTATGGGAACCTATGAGGTCAACCAGCCAAAGGGGCCTGAGAAGGAGTAGTCAGATAGGAGAACCAAGAGAGAGCAGTGTCATCAAACCCAGAGGGGAGAAAGTATCCACAAGGACAGAGTGATCAGCAGTGTCAAATGAAGGTTGAAAAAAGATCATCAGACTTGGCAGTCAAGGTCATTGGTAACTCTGGGGATAACATTTTCGTTTGAATGAAGGGGTAGGCGAGAGGAGGAAGTGGACACAGCTAGTGCAGACAGTTTTTTCTAGGAGTTTGGTTGTGGAAGGGAAGGAACATTATAGGATAATAGCTTGAGGGAATGGAGTAGTCAAGGGAGGGTTTTTTAAGGACAGAGTCCTGCACACATTTGCAGGTAGCTGAGAAGGAGCCAATAGATAGGAAGAGATCAAAGATTAGAGAGAGAACTGCCAGAGTGACATACCAAAAATACAGAGGGCAGCATTTTCTCCAGCAGCTTCTAGAATCAAATAGGAACTCCCCAATTTGACATCCACAGCCCTTTTTCAGAGGCCAGCCACAGCCTTCCTCTCCAGGCTTTTTACCTATTCCTCCCCTTCAGCAGCTAACCTGTTTGCTGGTCTTTATACACAAGATGGAGCACTGTTTGCTAGAAGAAAGGGTGGTAAGATAGATTGAAAATAAGTCAGACAACTGAACACAGTGCTAATTAATGTATTCCTATGAAAACTCAAGGAGGTTTCTGGTGTCATGCTTCATAATTGCCCTTGGCCCCATTCAGTTTTTAGATGGACACTCTACATGGTATTCATATAGAGGACATAAAAGCTAGAAATGGAGTAGTTCACAGGTCTCTTGGTTAAGTCAATGAGGATTCCAAAAGATTTTGTCCGACAGGAGTGATGGGTGGAATCTAATAAGATTAAATTTAATAAGATAAAGTCTAGCCTTTATGGTCAGTAAATCAAGTGTCTAGAATGAGGGATCTTCATTAGTCAGTATCTGGAGTCATCCTGTTTTCTGGTCCAAATGCCATGTTTCAAGAGTGGCATGAATGGGGAGAAATGGGTCCAGGAAGAGCAGCTAGCTGTGCTGGAGGGAAAACATGATGCCATGGAAGGATTGAACATAGAAGAGGAATCTGATGTATTTTGCTTGGCCCCAGTGCAGACCCAGGACCAGTGGGTAGGAATTACAGAAATCCAGATTTAAGGGGAAATTCAAACAATTAAAGCTGTCTACAAATGGAAATGGACTGCCTCAGGAGCAGGTTTCTGCTCATAAAGATATCTCGTGGAGACTGGATGGTTACATGTGGCAGATGTTAAGAGGGAAGATTCATGATTCAGGTAGGGATTCATCTAAAAGACCTTTTAGGAGGTTCCAAGTACCTCAGAGATTCTTAGGCTCTGCTCTTTGTCAAATGGAAAGAAAAAGAGAGCTGGGGTGGGTAGATTCTAGTTAAAGATGAATTTTAAAAGTAATTTTATTAACCTTTTATTATTATTATTATTGCTCAAGATACCTTTTTAAGAGTGAAAAGAAAGTGGGAATTCAAGAACTTGGACCGCGTTTTACCTTAAAATTGAGATCTCTTCAAAAAGGAACCTTTGATTCTAAATTTGGGGAATATGAATGGGTTCATAAGGTATGTGTTACAATGTCTATAATACTAGTTGATCAATCCGTTTTAAAATCCTCATGAAACAAAAAGGAAATCCTTTTCTAAGTCATTTTTAAGCTTTAGGAATGAGGTCCATTCTAGAATCTGAACTTGACTTCTGGTGTGCTTGTGCCCAAATGGCAGAGGATAAAAGGATAGAGAAGGGATTAAACAATTCAGTTATGACCAGTTTCTTTCAAAGATCCCTAGAAATACTTGTGAAAAGTTTGGAAATTGTGTGTAAGGTAGTCATCTGAAATAGTTTCTTCTTGACAATCAAGTAGGAACGCTTATTTTGGGCTATAGTTTTTGCTTTAACAAGACTGACTTATCATGGTTTAGACTAAACCTCATTTTTTAGTTAATGTGTAAACAGAAAGCTTCTTTTGAGACAGCACCCAGCTAAGGTTCTAACACCACATAAATATAGGAAACCTTTTCTCATACATGCATATGCTATAGATTTTATTACATTTTTATATATTCATTTATTTATTAGCTATACATTTTTGCCCTTGTACCTATGCCTTTTACTTAAACTATTTGTTTGTTTGTTTGGATTTTTAGCCCCGTGAAATGGACACAAGTAGAAGGAAATTTCATTTATGAAGTATTGAGAAGTATGTCCTGGATTGGACCTGACCGGGAACGTTTTGGACTTTTGTCAGTTATTTTTGACTGAAGAGACCTCTTTTCGGAAGACACACTCACTTTTCAGCCATATATTTGTCAATGATGATCCTTCCACTGATTGATTATTCTTTAAATTTATCAGCTCTATGTAGAAATAATAAGTGTGTCAGAGTATATTATATATTCATTTTTTAAGATAACTTTCACCTTGTACTGAGAGCTGGCAATAGTTTTAAAAAAGAAATAACTCAAAGGACACCTGTATGAACTGAATCAAGTTTATGTACGTTGAAATAAATGTACTCCATTTGATTCCAGGCTTACCCTATATCTCTACCCCCCCCCCCATTTATTTTATTTTTATCTCATGATTCTTTGAAACCCATTAACCACCCTTAAAGAACTACACAAATGTGATTTTCATTTGAATACTTTATTGTATTCTTGCCAGTGTACAAAACAGAAATCAATGAAATTTCGGAGAGGTAGATGAGAAAGTCTGACACAAGTTGAAATTTGGATGATTAACTTGGCACATTGTTGTTACACATATAGATTAAATATTTGTGCAGGCTTTAGAATTCTCTCTCCTTTGAATGGTCACAATTCACATCACAGAACATCACGTCACAGATCCACAAATGAAGACTGGATTCGGAGATCTGAAAAGAAAAAGTTTACACAGGAGAACGATTATTCTTAAAGAGGAATACATTCATACATTATAACTATATAAAAGCAAGCAATCTCAGGACACACCAGAAATGTGGAATATAGTAGAGTATTTGTACTGAATCGGAAGACGTGGATTCCAATTCCTGCTCTATCTTTTGCTGTCCTGTGAACTTTTAAAAATTCATAGCCAGAGTCTCACCTGGATGATAATGGACAAGTGCCTCTAAGAGTTGTGAGAATCAAATAACTTGTGTGTGTGCCCATTCTTCACTGATTTGTGAATGCAGCAAGATTCTAACACAATGTTCATTGTAGAACATGCCTGTAACTAGTAATGGAAAGAACCTTTTCTATTAAAAATACTTTAGACTGGTGCTGCAGCATCTTACACAGTTGTGGTGGCTACTTTTTGAATACCTACATGGGCTTCTGTTTGTACACTCCCAAATTACAAAGAAAGTGCAGTTAGGGAGGGTACAACTGGAACATGGTATTTTCAGGAAACAACTTCCAGAATACTGAAGATTTCAGAATTTCTATAAAGGGTGGACCTGTTAACACTCATTACACAAGGAAAAGTCAAATAGAGCCCAAGGCTACTTATTTTCCTTTTAACTAATCCTATTGAACTATTTCCTTTACTATTTTAGTTGATAACATTTTCTTCTGGGCTAACTATTTGTAGGTTAACTAAAAAAAAAAAACAAAAACAAAAAACCAGGTTTTGTCATTTAAGCATCAGAATGCATAAAAAGATACTCCTATTGGATTGTCAGGGTCATTTAGTTTTAAATGCAGTTTCATTTTCTGTAGATAATTTAGCAAATGCCTATATGTACATATTTTATATGAAGTGATTAAGTTTCTTTGTTTACCTTTTAATCATTAGTTTTCTAATCCTCTGGCTCACTATCCAAACAAGTTGATTAACTCAGTTAATTCCAGAAAATCCAACAAGTTATGAATTCAAAAGTTGGTATTTTGCTGTACTAATTTCCATCCAGCCAAAATTAGTAATGGTCTTCTTGGGCCAGTTTTTAGTGTATGCTTAGCCAAAGAATATTCATCTTACCAGACAACTACATAGAAGTGCAGCACCGCTAAGTTAAAGAGTAATTAGATATTGTATTATTCAGCAGAGAGAACTGGAACCCATTGGGAAAAGGTACAAGTAGATACATCTGGGAAACTCAAAAATGGAACTGTTTGGGTTTTTTTTTTTTCCTTTTCTTTTAAGGTAACTTACCCTTCCCAAGTAGCTTAAGATCATCTTGCTACAGGAATGAACAGACTTTTTGGGGACGGAAAGGATTAGTACTAGAGGATACCCCAGTCAGCAGGGGATCATTTTGGGCATTTTGCAGGCAAAACTGTTTCAGATCAGCAGCAGCTTGAGAAACCTATTTATAACAAATAGACAACAAAGTGTTAGGTGATGAAAATATTTTAATGAAGGTTTTCCTCAGCTCTTTCCTGTTACATCCTGATAAAATAAAGCGCTGGATTAGAAAATGGTTAGTATGTAACAAAGACAAATTCTTGAGAGGATTTGAACTAGAGCTTGAAAGATGGTTGGCATATAGACTGGCAGTTTACAAATTGAAGATTATCCCAGGGTAGCAAGGTGGATTGACCTAAATGAATAAATGTTTCAGTCTTAGGAAGGGCAATATCAGGGTCACAGAAGGGTTCTTAGAGGTCCTTGAGTCCAGTCTCCCCGTTTTACCCACAAGGAAACTGAGACCCAGAAAGGTTAAATTCTTTGCCCAAGGTCACACATGTCAAAATGCTCAGAGGTGGGGAACACTTCTTACTATCCACTCAACTGCATCAGAGTGGACAGCACAAAGGTTTTGTAAACTAGAAAGTGTTCTATACATGAAAGCTATTTTTCCCCTAGCCTAAGCTGACTATTTCATGTCCCAAAAGGCTGCCTTTTTAATTTTTTTTCTCATCTCCTTAGTGCCCCCCCCACACACACATCCCTCTTTCTCTTTCTCACTCCCACCCTTCTTTCCCCACCCCCTGCATAAAAAAAGCAAATCAAAGATTCACTAGGGCGGGTTAATTTCATTTTTCTCCTTCCTTAGCAAGAATGGTAGTTTAAAAAAAAAGTGGAACCTGTAAAAGATCAGCTCAAGTTTTTCTTCCTGTTCTCAGGAGAAGGAAGAACTTAAGACCTGAAGAGAGTATACATGCTGAACTCAATTAAAAACGGGGCAAAAGGAGATTCGGAATAGGTTTCTTGTAGGGGAGAGACGTTTGTCGGGGTGGGGGGGAGGCAGAGAAGGGGCGGGTCAAGGGAAAAGAAGGGGAAAGCGACATCGTACAGGGCAGCACATGGGAATCTGAGACAGAAACAAAAAGAGCGCGGGGCAAGGCTCAAAAAATCACGAAAGTGTCTTTGTCCCCGTCCTCCCCACCCACCGCACCCGGGTGTCACTTCGGGCAGGATCTCCCAAGTCCGAGAGTCGGGAGGATGGTCCTTACAATGACGCGGAGTCGGGGGGCTGGGGAAGGGTACCCTCCCTACCCCCGGGAAAATTTGGAGCAGTCTCAGACACTTGTTAACCCAAGTGTGCTGAGGCCGCCCGGGGGCCTGGGGCTGGGGTCTCTGAGGGGCTGGGGTCGCTGGAGGGCTGGGATATCGGGGTTGGGGGTCTCTGGAGGGACTGGGGTCTCAGGGTCTGGGGTCTCTGGAGGCATGGGGCTTCGGGGTTTGGGGTCTGCGGAGGGATGAGGTCTCGGCGTTTGGGATCCGAGACCCTCCCGGGGCTGCAGTGGGTATTTGGGGAGGGGGCTCACCTTCACGCGGTGGAGCCCGGCCTCGAGCCGGAGCTGCTGCACCACCTTCCGCATGGCGACGACGTTGGAGCTGCTGGACATGGCGCAAGGAGCCGGGGTCGGCAGTCGGTGGTCAGCGGCGAGTGGTGGGTGGTCGGGGTGGTCGGGCAGACGTCCGCTCGCTCCCTCGCTCGCTGGGTCTGGTGGAGTGCCGGGCGTGTGGTGCCTATAAGTACCCGAGGGTGTGCGCGCCGGGAGGGGGGACAGACGAGGGGGGGGGCGCTGGGGGAGGGGGCGGCGCTGCTCGGAACTTTGTTTCTAAGTTTCCGGTGCTCCGCCAAGTACCGCCACCCTCGCTGCGCGCATGCGCCGGGCCCTCCACCCGCTACCGCCCCTCCCGGACTCTCCTCCACCCCGCCCCTGCTCCTCTGCGGCAGCTCCCCCCACCCCCCACCCCGCTCCGGGAACTGCGCGCGCTGGCTGCAAGGGGCCGCGGGCGGACGGTGGGGCCGGGCGCGCCTCGGGAGCGCGCGCGCGTGTGCGCGGCTGGCTCGAAGCCCCAACCCCCTCCTCTTCCTCCCCTGAGCCTTCCTTCTGAGAGAGCGAGCGAGCGACCGGGAGGGAGGGGAGCGGTAAGAGCCCGGGCAGACTCTGACCCACAGACGGGATCCCCCCCTCTCTTCCCCCGCCAGAAGACCGGCCCGGGGGAAGGGGGAGGGGCACTCGCCGACTGACTTGGGGGGACCCCCGACCTTAGACCGGCGGCCACCTGGGAGGCCACCCAGGCCGCCCCTTCTTTACTCGGGGGAAACTGAGGCACACGAAGGACGTAAGCGGTCCTTCCTCCAGTACCCTCTGACACCGGGGGAAACTGAGGCACGGGACCGAGTGCTCCTTACCCCACCACCCTCCTTGACATGAGGGGAAACTGAGCCTCAGGGACGAAGTGGTCACTGCTCCAATACCCTTTTCCACAAGAGGAAACTGAGCCTCAGGGACTAAGTGGTCATTACTCCAATATCCCCTTTGACACAAGAGGAAACTGAGGCACAGGAATGGAGTGGTCACTACTCCAGTACTTTTTTTTTTTTTTGGTGAGGCATTTGGGGTTAAGCGACTTGCCTAGGGTCACACATCTAGTAATTGTTGAGTGTCTGAGGCTGGGTTTGAATTCAGGTCCTCCTGAGTCCAGAGCCTGTGCTCTGTCCACTGCGCCACCTAGCTGCCCCCACTCCAATACTTTTTGACATAAATGGAGACCAAGATTCAGTAAACAGTCAATACTTTTGCTACAGGAGGAACCTGAGACCTTAGAGAGTGTGTGGTCATTACTACAATACCTTCATTTTCACAAAAGGAAACAACCTACCAAGGATAAGTGGCAAAGGGCAGCTTCAAACCCAGGTGCTCTGAGAACAAAGCCGGTGCTTTTCCCACTGTACCCCACTGCTTCCCCTTACTGTCCCTTATCCCCAATTCTCAAGAAGAAGAAGGGACCTAAGGAGTCTTCTAGGCCAGTGGCATCTAACTCAAATAGAATGAAGTCATTAGTAAAGATCCCTGCAGTTGCCTTAGATAACCGCTTATAAACATTATGTTTGTTTTATTGTATTTCTATTTTGCTAAATATTTCCCAACTACATTTTTTTCTTTTCTTTTTTTTTTTTTTTTAGTGAGGCAATTGGAGTTAAGTGACTTGCCCAGGGTCACACAGCTAGTAAGTGTTAAGTGTCTGAGGCCGAATTTGAACTCAGGTACTCCTGACTCCAGGGCCGGTGCTCTATCCAATTACATTTTAATCTGGGACTGTTGTGGTCTGTGTGTTTGGCAACTCTGATCCAGTCCTATCCCCTCACATGAGGAAACTGAGACCCAGAGAGTAAATGGCAGAGGCCAAATTCAAGTTGTCATTAAGCATTTATTAAGCTCATGCTGTATGCTAAGTATTATGCTAAATTCTGGGGATATAGTGAATCACAAAAGATTATCCATTAGGTAGACACAAGATATGTAAAGAGTAGATGAGAGAGGCTCTGAGGGGTGAAGGATTTGGCACCTGGGGAGGGGGAGAAGGGGGAGGCTTCCTGGAATAGGTGGGATTTGAGCCAAGTTGTAAAAGAAGTCCGGAAAGCTAAGAGTTGCAGGTGAGGGAGTAGGGTAGTAGAGGCCAAATTCAAATCCAGGCCCAATACTTTAGCCATCGTACACTGCTACCAACCAACCACTGGGCTTTCCCAGCATGAAGGGACCGTAGAGGTCAGCTAACCCAACTTCCTTAACTTTACAAATGGGGGAAAGGACCAGATCGGGCAAGCCCAAGATCATATAGGCAAGGCCAGGTTGTCTAATACCTGTGAGTTTAGCCACTGTTCCCCACTGGCCAGCCAGTGTGGTTTCCCCAATCTTGCCTCCTCCACCACTACCACTATTTCCCAAACTGTCAGAGTTGGAAGGGACCCAGAATCTATCTAAGTCAAGCTGACCAAGAACTGTCAACAACACATTGGACAAGTGGGTATCTAGCCTATGTTTGGAGATTTCCAAGGATGAGCAGCCTACTCTCTCCAAGGGCTGCCATTTCACTTCTGGGAAACATTGAGCATTAGTGTGCTTTTCCTTATATCAAGCCTAAAAAAAGAACCTTGCTTTTGTACTATTTGGTCAAACAGAACAAATTTAATCCCTTTCCCCAGGACAGCATTTCAAAAATTTGAAAACAACTGCTATATCCAGCTTAGACGTCTTTTCTTCTCCAAACTTCATACCCCCAGTTTCTTGAACTGACCCCTTTTGGATGGCATGACTTTGGGGATCACCATCTTAGCCACTGTTCAGCTTGTCAGTGTCTTTTATCACATGTAATACCCATCTTTCCCACCATTAAAATCCCAACAGTGACTGGGAAAACCGTAGACAATTCCCTTGTAACTCTTGTAATAACTCTGGGGAATAATTAACTGGATTTTCTCCTCCCAGAGTTAGCATCTGACTTCTAAGATCCCTGAATCCTTTCTGTAAGGATTTCCAGAAAATGAGGTTCCTAACAGTGGCCTCTGACTCCATTGCTTTATTGCTCTTTTAATGTGTATATGAGGGGAGGGGTGATTTGTACTGTGTTTTTCACTAATTACCTTTTTTATGGACTTTTTTCTTCCCTTCGAAAAGTTTTAATCATTTGTATTTGAGTCAGTGGTCAGTAAAGTTTCAGTAGTCATGGAGGCCGTGTAGTAGAATAGAAAGAATTCTGGACTTGGGAAGCTAGAAACCTGGATTCTAACCCTAACTGTGCCATAAACTAAGTGTGCCCTAGAGTAGGTCATTTCACCTGTGTGGTCCTTAGTTTCTTCATCAATATGATTGGTTTTCTTTGTGAGCTGATCTATTTTATATATGTATGTATTTTTGGTGAGACAATGGGAGTTAAGTAACTTGCCCAGGGTCACACACACAGCTAGTAATTGTTAAGTATCTGAGGTCAGATTTTAACTCAGGTCCTCCTGAATCCAGGGCCGGTGCTCTATCCACTGCGCCACCTAGCTGCCCCTTATTTTATGTATTTAAAAACATTATTCTGCAAAGGGAACCATAGGCTTCAATATATTACCAAGGGAGTTGGGGGAATCCATGACACACCAAAAGATTAAGAACCTCTGGATTAAGTTTTCCATACAGTAGACATGATTAAACTGACTCCACAAAATAGACTGAATCAATGCTTGTCGTTTCCTTCATGGAAAAGTATAGATTGCTATGTAGAATATACTTGAAAATAACCTATTATCCTTTAGGATAGTCTAGCTCTAAGTTTACTTTACAAATGTGAGTAGTTAGAGATATTTCAAGTATAATTAGTTGAAGAATTGATGTATTACTTGGTTCTTAGTGTATTTACTGTAAATTTTTAAAACACTGAAATATTACTTTCTAATCACAATTTTGCAGAAATGTAAATTTTATTGTTTTATTTAATTCAAGTTTTGTATAATGTTATAGTAATAGTATTTTGTTTTATAACCCATTTCAATCATGAAAACACACTTTACTTCTTTTTTTGTTTGTTTTGCTGGTTTTGGGGGGTTTTTTTTGGTAAGGCAGTTGGGGTTAAGTGACTTGCCCAGGGTCACACAGCTAGTAAGTGTTAAGTGTCTGAGGTGGGATTTGAACTCAGGTACTCCTGACTCCAGGACCGGTGCTCTATGCACTGCGCCACCTAGCTGCCCCTATACTTTACTTCTTATTAGACAATCTAGGTTAAAAAGGTAAAACACAAAGAAGTAAACAGATTTGTTCAACAAATGTTCCTAAGAATTTACCTACAAAACTAGTATGAATGATAGCAATCCAGTATTCACCAGCTAAAGATAGCCATACTGACATAATTTTCCTTATTGTCATGTAGTCATAATGACATTGGAATCATAATAACTCAGGAGCATAGAAATTGGTGCAAAATTGGCCTATCTTGGGTCATGCTCAAGGAGTTAATTACAGGGCCTCATTATAATACGAATGATGTCACATACCATAGCGTGAAACTGTAGCATAACTTCATAGCATATTTTCATTGGTATTTGAATGAAGAAAAACAAAATTAATGAGGATATGAATGAAGAAAAATCAATAAAACACTTGTTAAGCACTTTTTAGTGCAAAGCAGACAGTGAAGCCTCTTCTTTCATGTCATTTCCACCGTTAAAATTCTATTAGTTTCTGATGTCGAACTGTTTGTCAGTGCCGAGGACTTGGGTGCCAAGAACTTCCTTTTCTGCATCTTTAGTACCTGCGGCTGCAGACCCTGTAGGAGCAATTGCCAGGTCGAGTCTCCTCCACAGGAGTTGCTTCCCAGGACTATGGCTAGAAGGACTGGGTTGTAAACAGGATAGTGAGTGGTTGGGGTTGTGGGGGGAGGTGGGGCTGCTGCACAAGGCCCCTTCACCAATGTGTGAATTTGGGATTCCACTTCCAATGAATGAAGTATCAAATGACAGCTGAAGACTCGAAATCAAACTTAATTTTGAATTTCTATTTTCACTGATTTTTTTTTTTTGGTGAGGCAATTGGGATTAAGTGACTTGCCCAGGGTCACACAGCTAGTAAGTGTCAAGGGTCTGAGGCCGGATTTGAACCCAGGTACTCCTGAATTCAGGGCTGGTGCTCTATCTACTGCGCCACCTAGCTACCCCTTTCACTGATTTTTAAAATAAAGTCCTTTATGGTGCAGTGTTCGTTATCTTCTGAAAAAAATAGAGACTTTTAAAAAAATCTCTTTTTGCAGTGGGATCTTAGATACTTTGGGTGCACCACAGAATAGAGAAGCAGAAGGGCTATGGTTCTACCCCTGAAAGTGTATATGACTTGGTATATAATCTTTCTCCATGCAATGGAGACTTATTCACTCCCATTTCTACATGGAAACCCATGCAATTAAAAGAAGTGATTATGCTCTCTTTGTTAGCTTCATGCAGGTCACAGAATCAAAATCACACAAGACAGAATGGGATTTGCTCCTATTGGATATTCTCTCAGACATGGTCTGCTCCCAAAACAGAATCTACCTCATTTCATAATCATTTCACTTTTGAACTGATTTTCTATTTGTCGATGCCTCAATGCATTTTCCATTTGAGATGAACTGTTTTTGAATTCTTTTACTCCCATTAACAAATGCCCAGTGCCATGCTATACAACCATCCAAACACTTGTTGATAGACTGATAAAATGATATTACACATGTATATACATATATATATAATTTATGTATGTAGATTTTTATTAGTATGTTTTGTGCTGCTCAAGAAGAATCCTATATAAGATTCTCTACGTTTTAGGGTTTTAAATTTCTGTAGTATTTTTGAAAGCAAACATTCATGGAAATGTTATACACTTTTTTTTTTTTGCAGGGCAATGAGGGTTAAGTGACTTGTCCAGGGTCACACAGCTAGTACCTTTCAAGTGTCTGAGGCCAGATTTAAATTCAGGTCCTCCTGAATCCAAAGCCTGTGCTTTATCCACTGCACCACCTAGCTGCCCCCAGAAATGTTACATACTTTTAATGATTACTGAGGCAGGACAGAGTGGACAGTGTACATGTCCTCTGGTATTTGAAGGGAACAAAAAGCTCTGGACTTAAGCATTAGGAAAGAACTGTGTTTAAATCTTGCCTCTGCTACTTGTTAACTGAGTGACCCTGGGTAAACCACTAATCCTCTGTGAGGCTCAGTTTCTTCCTATATAAAACAGGTATTGCAGGTAACAGAACCTACCTCATAGGTTTGTTTTAAAAAAAATCAGTGACAGAATGCATGTAAAGTGCTATGCACACATTAAGGTGCTGTAATAAAAGGCAGCCATTAGTAGGTCTTATAATTTAGAACACTTGCATTTTTTCTATCTATTTACTTATTTATTTTCAATTAACAAGCATTTTTTCTCTTCAAGCTTCTTCACCCTCAGGAGAAAAAGAAAAACAAAACCGTTGTAACAAATGTGCATGGTCAGGCAAAACCATTTTCCACATTGGTCACAACCAGAAATGTGTCTCCTGCATATTTAGTCCTTCCTCTCTCTGTCTAGGGTTGGTCAGCATCTTTCATCATTGGTCTTCTGAAGTCACTGTTAGTCATTGCGTGGGTCAGAGTTCTGAGGTCTTTCAAAGCTGTTCACTTTTACAATGTTATTATAAGTTGTTCTCTTGGCTTTGCTCTCTTAACTCTGTATCAAGTTCATATAATTCCCCAATTCTGCCCGACACTCATGGGAGGTAGAAACTGCATCTCCAGACCTGGACAGTTCCTGGGGCTGTTCCTCATGCTGGTATATATCTTTTGTATGTAGTTATTTTCATGTTGTCTCCCCTGTTAGACTGTGAGCTCCTTGAGAATAGGGAATGCTTTTTGCCTTTCTTTGTATCCCCAGAGTTTATCATGGTGCGGAGCATGTATGAGGTGCTTATTAATGTTTGTTGACTGTCATCTTCCCTGCTTTCATTTCACCATTTCCATTACATTTATGTTCCATACTTTATTCATTCCTCAATTAATGGATGCTCACTTAGTTTCTACCTCTTTGCCACCACCAAAAGAGTTGATATACAGAAAATATGTGTATATATTATGTATTTACGTTTATTATGTTGATATATATGCTATATATTTACATGTTGGTCCTTTCTCTTTGGATATAGGCATAATAGTGGTATTGCTTTTTAAAAGGTCTGTATAGTTTATTAATTCTTTTTTTGGTTTTGTTTTGTTTTGGTGAGGCAACTGGGGTTAAGTGACTTGCCCAGGGTCACACAGCTAGTAAGTGTTAAGTGTCTGAGGCCGGATTTGAACTCAGGTCCTTCTGAATCCAGGGCTGGTGCTCTATCCACTGCGCCACCTAACTGCCCCCAGTTTATTAATTCTTAGGGGAACTTTCCCTAATTGCTATACAAATTTATGGTACCTATTTTCCTGTGGTTTCTCCAACATTCCGATATTTGTCATTTTTAAATGATTGCATTTTGCACTTTAACATAGGAAGATGATGTGAGTTGATTCACACAATGATTTATGTCACATCAAGCTAGACAAGTTCAGGAGTTTGTATAATACCCCAAGAAGTTAATCAATTGGGGTAGCTAGGTGGTGCAGTGGATAGAACACTGGCCCTGGAGTCAGGAGGACCTGAGTTCAAATCCGGCCTCAGATACTTAACACTTACTAGCTGTGTGACCCTGGGCAAGTCACTTAAACCCAATTGCGAAGAAGAAGAAGAAAAAGAAGAAGAAGAAGAAGAAGAAGAAGAAGAAGAAGAAGAAGAAGAAGAAGAAAGTTAATCAGTCACTACTCTCCTTAAAATGGAATTCTTAAGGCCATCCCCTATTCCACTGTGGCAGCAGTATTGTTATGTAGAACTTAACTAACTTTTCTAATGTAGTACAAGCAGTTCAAAGTGCATAATAGAACTTCTTAGAATCATCCATATGGTTCCTTTATCATTAATAATACACTGGGTGAGTGTAGTGCTACTTGGTAACTGCCTTCGAGGATGACAAATGACTTATCTGTGAGCATGAATTAACTGGGATCTTATATCCTGACAAAATTCAGGGTTGTTAGTCCCATCTGAAACATTCATTCATTCTTTGTAGATGTAAAGGAATCCGTGCCTGGGGAGAAATCCATGTGTTGAGATTCTGATAATATCATTCCAGATAGTTATCTGTACAAACTTAAATTTTCCACTGACAAAATCTATTTTAAGTAAAAGATTGTACATTTTCATTTGTTTGCTGAAAATCAGGGGAGATGAATTTCTCTGAATATTAAATCAATTCTTGATCATGCCCTCATAAAAAGAATTTATTAGATCATTTGATGATAATTGTAAAGAGCATGCTTTCCCTCTATAGGAATTGACAGCCCTACCCACTAAGTACTTTTCATTTAGTATAGATTATTTTTCTTCATTCTAAAGTTCTACTTTTAAACCAACTTTAAAATCTGTTCCTTAAAGTTTTATTTTAAAATAATTTTATTAATATCTTTTGTTTTGAATTTCTTTCTATATCTTTTCGACTTACCTGTTCCAGAGAGCCATATATATATATATATATTAGTGATGCAGTTGGGGTTAAGTGACTTGCCCAGGGTCACACAGCTAGTAATTGTTAAGTGTCTGAGGCCGGATTTGACCTCAGGTACTCCTGACTCCAGGGCCGGTGCTCTATCCACTGCGACACCTAGCTGCCCCCCATGCCATATATTTTTTTAAAAATTTAAAAAGAGAGAGAAGATAAAAATCAGCAAAAGTGGTCAATATATTGAAAATGACAATATATGTATATAATATGTATGCAAATGTAGGCCTATCCTCCAATCTCTGCAAAGGAATGTGGGATGGGTTTCTTCATTTATCTCTTCTTTGAGATCAAGCTTGTTCTTTCTAATTTTGTATTACTCATTTCTTATTGTCTTGTGGTTGTGGTTGTTGAAAACGTTTACATTTTTGTAGTTATTGTGTATATGGTTTTCTTGGCTGTACTTACTTTGTATCAGTTTATGTAAACCTTTCCAGGCTTCTCTGTATTCATCTTCTTTATAATTTCTTCCATTTTTTTTTCTTTTTAGCTGGCATTTACATAACTTGACTACAAAAGATGAATGGAATGCTATCATTAAGTCTACTAGAGGATCTGTATTGTGACCCCTACCATTAAGTAATGCTTAAATGAAAAATAAGAGTGCCAAGAAGCAATCCCAAGTAATTATTACCTTACTCAGGCATCAATGACTACGTCATTCAATCCAAGTCGACCTTCTTCATCTGAGGTAAAAAATTCTTTTTATATGAAAAACCTTTTAAACCTGCTTGTCAACATTTGTCTAAATCAGTGTTTTTTTTAAAGACAAGTACAAATTATGTAAATAGTCTGTGATAACTTATCACAGAAAAATTGATATTGTTCATTTACAATATAAAATTGCTTCTGAGTTACAAAGATGTATGAATTAACTATAGTTTCCTTGTAGTGGTTATCTATTCATTTATAGAACATATTGTAAATAATAAGACACACTTATTTTGGATTTGGCCACAACTGTCATCAAATGTATTAGAGCAATTAATTTAATTTAGAAAAAGTGTTTGTGTCACATATTTATTTCATTTAACATGGTTTTATCTCATGGACAATATTAACAAATACTACTAGAAAAATATGAAATTATGTACAAATCAAAATTTGAAGGTTTTGAAAATTTTAGTACTTAGGTAATAATCTTGAAAAATGTTTTGATTTTCACTGTATGGCATATGAAAATCTTGCTATTAGACTTGTCTTTTTTTAAAGAATTATTGTTTTATAGTAATTTTAATATCCTATCTTTTCACAAGATAGCATACAATGTATAGTCATAAGTAGTATATCATAGCAAAATGCATACTATGCCATAACAAAACACCAATAGAAATATAGGCATAATAAGGAGGAGTATTAATGGGCACCACTTAACTTTTAAATACCCCTATCTGCAGTTCTAGGGATGAAAGTGGGCTCTCTCAAGTGCCCTGGAGAGCAATAATTGTCCCTTAAGCTACTTTTGAGACTCTTTTCTTCTATATGACCTTTTCCCCCAAGGTACCCTCAGTTCCTTTTCCTGTGTACTTTTTTCCACATACTCAAAATTAAGGTCAATATAGGTTTATGGAATTACTAAATTTTCTTTTCTTCTTGAGTGATTAAAGGTAAAGGAAGAACATTTATAAGTCGTTCCAATTCAGGGGACCCATTTGCCCATAGAAACAATGCCATAAATGTTTAAATTCCCAGCCCTCTAGAGCAGGAGTTCTTAACTCTGTGTGTGTGTGTGTGTTTGTGTGTGTGTGTGTGTGTGTGTGTGTGTGTGTGTGTGTGTGTGTGTGTGTATCCTGCACCACCTTTGCCAGTCTGGTAGAGCTGATGAACTTCTCAGAATAATGTTTCAAAATGCATAAAAGGACATACATAGGATTACAAAGGAAACCAATTATATTGAAATACAGTTATCAAAATATTACTTTTTAAATTTACAGGCCCTCTGAAATCTATCCGTGAACCCTTTGATAGTCCACAAATCAAGGGTTAACTACTCCTACTCTAGAGATTTTTCAACCCATAACTTAGCCAAAGTATAGTACCATTTCAGGTAGTGTTTGGGTTAAATTGACTGTTGTTCGTAGATATGTAAGTCTAACCACTGTTTGTAACATTGCTAATTTGAATAAATGTGTTCCAATGTCTGAAACAAGAAACTTTCAATCTTTGTAGTTTGCACCATTTGAGAGTTGGGGATTATCTTAATTTCATGTAGTTAAAATCCCTTTATAATGTGGACACTTTTTAAAAGTTCTTCATTTTTTATTTCCATTTAGCTCAAAGGATGTCTGTGTTTGGAAAATTACATATTTATGTCAGATCTTTTGATTATTATCTCAGTTCTTCAACATTCATACTTGTTTTATTTAAATATAATTTCAAGTGTTTTCAATGTTTAAGATACCTTTATCTGACAAACTCTTCTCAATTTATTCAGTTGGTGGAACTTCATGTTTTTTATGTCCCTGAAGGATCATGGAACTATAAGCTAAATACCATTTCAATAGAAGTAGTCAGTAAATTTATTTCAGCTGGATTTATAAGGCAAGTATTTTGAAAGTCATGTAGAAATATGTTCATTGAAGGGATTTATTGTCTTTCCCTTTCCTTTCCTTTCCCTTTCTCTTCCCCTTCCCTTTCCCTGTTTCCCTGTTTCCCCTTTCTTCTTTCTTTTACCCCTTTCCCTTTTCTCTTCCCCTTTCCTTTTCCTTTCCTAAAATTTCATTCAGTTAAGAATGGAAGTGGGCTACCTCCTGCCATGGTCTGGACTTTGTCCCTGGCTTAACTGTATGGCATGAGCCATAGGAAGTGGTGGTGTTCTTTTCATAGTGCTACAACCCAGACAATAAATTTCTCCTTGATGGGCTGCTGTGGTGAAACATTTAAGAGGTTAATCACTTAAGAACATCTGAAGACCAATGAACATTAATCAAGCCAGTTAAATTTTTTTCGATTCTTTAAACATTAATTATTTGTTAAGTGCTAAGTAAGCATTAAGGATATGAAACAACCAAAACAAAAACAAATAGCCCCTGACCTTCAAGAAGCTTGCATTTTTCCTGGGAAGTATACCACACTCATAGATAGGTAGATGGAGCTCTCACAAGGTAGTGACAAGTGAAGTTTACCTCCAGCACTTACTTTGGAACCCACTGAGCCTTCCTTGGTCTCTCAACTAGTGCTGAGTACTTCACCTTTAAACAGGGCGAGGATGAGTATTTATCCACTGTAGCTGGTGTTAAACCTGGGGTAGTGGCAGGCACTTGGGGCCACTGAGGAAATTCTATGAGACATCGATGGTACAGTGGATGGAACACTGGCCCTTAACTTGGGAGGACCTGATTTCAAATCTCACCTCAGACATGAGCTGTGTGACCATGGGAAAGTCACTTAATCCCAGTTGCCTTAAATATCCAGGGTTATCTTCAGTTGTACAGATAGATAGATAGATAGATATAGATAATCACCAGTGGACCCAGATGACTCTGGAGGACAGAGTGAGGTTGGTGACTTTGCACAGCCTTCCCCCACCTAAATCCAATTGAATGCAAATCATGACATCACCCCAATGTCTTGGTCCTCTTTGAGAAAAAGGATAAACAACAACAACATGAGACATAGGTCCAAATTAAGTTGGATCTATGGTTACTGAAGATAACAATGATCAAAGAGTGGATAGGCTGTCCATGTCCTGAAATTCAATCCAGTCCAATAGTCATTTTTTGCAATCATAGCAATGCCTGCTATGTGCAAGCATTGTGCTAAGCCATGAGGATACAGTTGATAAAAGGAAAGACAGTCCCTCCCTTCATGGAACTTACAATCTAATGGGGGGAGGGGAGCAGCAACACACAGGCAGGAAAGGGGTGGGTGGGGGAAAGCCACAGGATGTCTTCTTCCGTGGAGCTGAAACCAGGCTGAGAAGCAGATGCGACATGCTCAGGGCTGAGTAACAATGATTGCCCTCCTTAAAGGAAGGCACTGGGAGGAGTTTGGTGCTCCACCCTCCTGCCATCCAACCGGAGGGGAGGGAAGGCTAAAGGAGGTAGTGTCAATTAAGGCTTGATTTAGCAGCTTGGTGGTTAGTTTAGAAGTAAAGAGTTTATCCTGGGAGGGGCATCTTGTTAGTTGAAACCAGGCAGTTCTGCAGATGAAGTGAGAAATCATAGGAGCAGCTAGAGTCTTGAATCAAAATAAAGCAAAATACAGTACAGGAAACATAGCTATAGGAGTAGATCACAATTCAGATATTCTTTCACAGATGAAATATAGAGTGTGAGATGTGCTTTAGAGCAGGACTTCTTAAACTTTTTCTATTCTCCACCCCTTTTCACCTGAAAAATTTGTACACAACCCTGTGCATATAGGAATATAAAATAGGTATACAAATCAAACATTTACTGCCAAACTTTTTGTGACACCCCCCCATTAGTTACTCGACCCCATATGGGGGTCGAAACCCACAGTTTAAGAAACTTTGCTTTCAGGCAGCTAGGTGGTACAGTGAATAGGAAGAATCAGGAAGTTAAATCTGTCCTCAGACACTAGCTATGTGACCCTGGGCAAGTCACTTAACCCTGTTTGCCTCAGTTTCCTTATCTGTCAAATGAGCTGGAGAAAGAAATGGCAAGTCACTCCAATATCTTTGCCAAGAAAACCCCAAATGGGATCACAGGGTCAGATACAACTTCAAATAACCTAACAACAACAAAAATATGTGTTTTTTGTGTCCATGTCCCCAGTTGAAGTAAAAAAAGAGCTAATTAACAAAACTGGTGTGGCATTTCTTCTTCCAGGGAGGCTACCTGGGTTGTGGAGCAAAGAATTATTGGCTGAATTCTTTAGCCAGACTCAGGGCTTGGAGATTGTTGATGACTCCTAAACACAGTCTTCTGCTTTACTGCTTTCTTAACTGACCAAGTGTTCTATCTGATATCACCAGTTAAGATATCCCCATGCTCTACTAGAATCAGTGAAAGTCAGACATTATTGTGGCTGAAACTTGAATTCTGGGTAAACTTTGCTTTGTAGTGACCACTAGAATAGAAAATGGATTTTCAGTTAATTGCCAAATTATAGCTGAAAGAGCATGGGACTTAATCTCTGTGTGATGGTATCTGGACAAAAGGTGTAAGCCTTCATCTTTCTTGAGAGTTGAAGCAAAGACTTGAAGTGTTCAGCCCACTATATAAGGATTCCTATGAAGTCTGGCAGCAGTTGTTATGTATTTGTAGTTTGCAACAGCCTCCACTGTGGTCTATATAAATCAGTCTAGGCAGCTTCCAGCTTCTCCCAGATAGTTTTATGCCAAATAGACATTGGTGCATGCAGTGGCGGCTGGGAAAAATCTGAGGTGGAAATCATACTTTTTGAGAAAGGGGACGTTGGGGGAAACATGGACAGAATGTATCCACTAAAGGGTTCTGATTTCTTATCCTGGCATGGATATAAGCCATTGAAGCCTTTTGAAGCCCTACTAGCAAAGTACAAGCCCTGACAGATTCTACCAAACTAGAAAGACATTGATTAAGGGGACTGGGGGAGGGGGGGGAGTTGTGGAGCGGGGGAGTGGTGATGACTAACAACTAGAGAGATCAAAAAGGCCTGAAATAAACCTTGAAGGGAGCTAGGTATTGTCAAATGTGAAAAGGGAGAAGCATGGGCAACAACTGGCTTGGACGTGGGTAATTAATTGAATGTCCTATCCAAGGAATACCTACAGTGGGAATAATGTGAGACCAATCTGGAAAGATACATTTTAAATATCAAAAAAAGGAGTTTTATATTTTATTCCAGAGACAATAGGGAGCCACTGAAACTGCTGACCAGGAAAATGATGTGGTATAGGGAGATTATTTAGCAACTGTTTTAGGATCTATCTGAGAGAAGAAAAATCTGGAGCAGCTAGGTGGTGCAGTGAATAAAGCACCAGCCCTGGATTCAGGAAGATCTGAGTTCAAATCCAGTCTCAGACACTTGGTACTTACTAGCTGTGTGACCCTAGGCAAGTCACTTAACCCTCATTGTCCAGCCAGAGAGAGAGAGAGAGAGAGAGAGAGAGAGAGAGAGAGAGAGAGAGAGAGAGAGAGAGAGAGAGAGAACAATCTAAGGCAATTAGGAAGCTGTTATAATAATCCAAATGAGAGGTCATGAGGCCCTGAAATAGAGTGAGGGTCATGCGAGTAGAGAGAGAGGGGGAAGGTTACAAATGATTTTGTGAAGAAAGAGTGAATAAGACTTGGTAGCTGGTTACTGTGACAAATGGAATGGGTAGTAAGAGAATGAAGAGTCAAGGATGACTTGGCTGTTGTGAATGTGAGTAACTTACTATCACAGTACCCTTGACAAGAATAGGGAAATTTGGAGGAGGGTTATATTAAGGGGAAAAATGATGAGTTCCATTTTATACATGTTGAGTTTGAGATAACCTATGGCACATGTAGATAGAGTTTAATAGGTAGTTGGTGATGTAAGACTGCAGCTTGGGAGAGAGATGAGGGCTGCATGTGTAAATTTGGGAGTCATTTACAGAGAGTTAATAACTGGACTACCAGGATCTGGTGAGACGGCTCACTGAATGGGAAGAAAGAAGAGTATAGAGCCCAGGACAGAACCCTAGGGCATACCCATGTTTAGAGGGCAGGACATGGATGATGATCTAACAAAAGACATTGAGAAGAAGTAGTTAGACAGGCAGAAGGAAAACCTGGAATGTAGTTTTATGAAAACCCAGGGAGGAAGGAATATCCAGAAGCGGAGAGTGAGCATCATCCAGGGGTTAAAGAGGATAAAAGGTGTGATTATAGAAAAAATTTATTGTATTGAGCCATTAGGGGATCATGGGCTGCCTTTAATTGTGAAGACTCAGAAAAGTCTTGCTCCCCAAGTTCTTGGCACTGTCTAGTGATTCAACATCAGAAATGAGTATGGTTTTATCATTGGAAATAACACCAAGAAGATCATAACTATCTTCCTTGACCCTGTATCCAAGACTACTGGACCTTTCCATGTGCCCTTCAGCTGAAACCTCTATGTGCTGCCTACCCTGTTAGAATGTGATTTCCTTGAGAGAAGGGACTGTCACTTTTCTATGTTTATAACCAGTGCTTAGCATAGTGCTTTGTATATAGTAAGTATTTAATAAATGCTTTTCATTCATTCATAATAATGGACGCTGGAATTCCCAGTGGAAGAGGTGGATGGGCAGACATATCCCTTCTACAAATCTTTTTCCAGAAACAATGTTGGAGAAAAAGTGAGAAGTTGAGTATAATTTTCTGAAAAGTCCAGGCAACACAGAGATTAGACAAAGTCAATTCCTGGATCCTGAAAATTATTGTGGATGAGGGAAAGCCATTGATCACAGAATGTCACAGTTGGAACGGAGCTCAGAGGCCATTCATCTTAAGTCGTATCTGACCAAGAATTCTCTCTGCAACATACCTAAAAAGTTGTCATCTAACTTTTCATTGGAAAACAAACCCACTGCTTCCTTTCTTCCACAGCTCTACAGAACAAGTCTAATCTTAATTCCTTTGACAGCCCTTCAGTTAGACAACAATCACCTTGTCATCCCCAAGTCTTCTATTCCCTAAGGTTAATATCCTTAGTAACTTCAAGCCATTTTCCTATGACATGAATTCCCTTGGACACTCTCTAACTCATCAGTGTCTATCCAAAAGTCTGTCTCTCTTAACTGAACACAGTATTCCAGATGTAGGCTGACCCAACCAGAGTAAAATAAGTCCATCATAGCCCTAGTCCTGGTCAGTAGGCCTCTCTTGATTCCATTAGGTCAAGATCACGTTAGCTCTCTTGTATCATTTTTGATTTGTAGTGAGTTTTGTGTGATCTGAAGATTTGATAAGCATGATGTCTCATTTGGCTTTTACCCAGGTCACTGATAACACCGTTTAAAAACACTCAGTCAATCTTGGATCCCTGAGGGCCCTCCACATAACACCTACTTTCAGTGTGATGGCAAACCATTCCTGGTGACTAAGTCCAGCTATTCAATCAGTTTTGAATCCATGTGATTATATGTTTATCTAACCCACAGCTCAATCTTTTCAGAAAAATAGCATGAGAGAATTTTTATCAAAAGTTTTGCACCATGCCTTCTCCTGGTTCTTGGATTTCTTCTATGAATATACCTTTTTAATGATGCTATCAAGCTCCACCCCTTTTACTTATTCTGTTTCTTTTGAATAAGGTATACCCTTCCAGAGCTATATTCCAACCATGGGTCTCATTTCATCAGGCCTAAGTTATACTGTGAAATATCACTTTTGGCCTTTTTTTTTTTTTTTTGCAGGGCAGTGAGGGTTAAGTGACTTGCCCAGGGTCACACAGCTAGTAAGTGTCAAGTTTCTGAGGTCATATTTCAACTCAGGTCCTCCTGAATCCAGGGCCGGTGCTTTATCCACTGAACCACCTAGCCCCTTGGCCTTCTTTTTAAAGGATTTCTAGTTCCTCTTAATGCTTAAACTTCATGCATTTGTGTATAGACATTTAAAACTGTGAATCTTATTGATTCCTTGCTTTGATTTTTTTCCTCCAATAAACTTCTAGGTGCCTCAACAGTGATTCTTCCCTAATTTTTACATTTGGTATCTAGCTGGGTGAATATTCAATTTTCCTTCTTTCCCATCCTTTTTAATTTATACCTCTTTTGATTAGATTTATAAGACATCAGGCAGATATAATCTTATCAGCTTTTATTATGCGTAGTCTATCTTTGGCCAAGAGTCTGTCATTTCTAATATGTTAAGCCATGATCAAGAAATTCATATTCCACTCTCAAACATCATCTCCTTAACCAACCATTTATCTCCCAAATCAACTTTTCTCTTCTGCATCTCTTGCCTTCAATGGTAATAACAAGCTGAAGAAAACAACTTGTTTGCCTATTTGTGGTCTTAGTTTGTTGCCCAAGTCTTGACACTCATGCACACTTTCTGGCTTCTTCTGGCTGTACATTAACGCTCACACGAATCATCAAAAGTGGGCTGGCAGTTTCTTCTCTTGACAAGTCTTGTGAAATTATTGGTTATTTGATTAAATTCAATAGGGATAAGTGTAGTCTTGTAGTTGCACCCCCCCCAAAATTAACTTATCAGCTTTACAAGTATAAAAGGGCAGTAATGGTTTTGAAAAAGATCCAGGAGTTTCAGTGGACTGTAAACCTAATGTGAGTCAGCACTTTGATGTGGTACCCAAAAGCTCCTGTGGTCTCGGTGGCATTCAGAAGGGCATAGCCCTCAGGAATATGGAGGTGAATGTCCGACTGTGCTATGCCTTTATCAGATCTCCTTTGGAGTACCATCTTCAGTTCTAGGTACCATGGTTTAAGGACACTGATAAGCTGGAGAATGTCCAGAGGAAGGCAGGCAGGATTGTGAAGGGCTTGGAATCTATTTTCAATGAAGATCAGTTTAAAGAATTGGGGATGTTTAGCCTGGAGAAGAGAAGACTCAGAGGAGGGGGGATCATGCTAGCTGCCTGTAAGTGTCGGTGCCCCTCGGGGTTCTGTCCTGGGGCCTCTTCTCTTCTCCCTCTATACTACTTCACTTGGTGATCTTATCAGCTTCCATGGATTTAATGATCATCTCTATGCTGATGACTCTCAGGCCTGCCTATCCTGCCTGAAACTCTCTGCTCACCACCAATCTTGCATCTCCACCTGCCTTCCAGACATCTTGAACCGGATGTCCAGTAGACATCTTAAACTCGACAAGTCCAAAATGCAACTCTGTCTTTGACCTGAACTCTCCTCATCCCCACCCTGACCTTCCCTATTACTGTAAAGGGCCACCTCAGTCTCCCAGTCCCTCCTTGCAATCTAGGAGTCATCCTGGGCTCCTCACTATCTCTTATCCCCAATATCCAAACTGTTGTCAAGGCCTAGCGATTTCACCTTTGCAACATCTCTTGAATATGCCCCCTTCTCTCCTCTGGCACTGTCATACCCTGGTACAGGCCCTCATCATCTCCTGTCTGAATTATTTCAATAGCCTGCTGATGGGTTTGTCTGCCATAAGTCTTTCCCCACTCCAATCCATGCTCCATTCAGCTATGAAGGTGATTTTCCTAAAGTGTAGGTTCTACCATGCCAGGCTCCCTGTTGCACCCAGAATTAAATACAAAATTCTTTGTTTGACATTCGGACCCTTCATAACCTGCCCTCCTTCTGCCTTTCCAGTATTCTTACAACTTAGTCCTTCGTATATACTCTTTGATCCAATGACACTGGTCTGCTGGCCATTCCACAAACAAGACATTTTGCTCCAGGTATTTTTCTCTGGTTGTACCCCGTGCCTGAAATTCTCTTTGTCTTCTGATCCACTTACTGACCGCCCTGGATTCCTTTAAGTCCCAGCTCAAATCTCTTCTATTACTGGAAGCCTTCACCAGCTCTTCCTGATTCTGTTTCTTTCCCCCTGTCAATTACAATTTATCCCATATATTGCTTGCATGTTACCTCCTCCCATTAGATGGCAAGCTTCTCGAGGGCAGGGACTGTCTTTTGCCCCTTTTTGTATCACCAGCGCTTAGCACAGTGCCTGGCACATGGTAACGCTTAATAAATGATCATTGATTGATTAATGAGTTGCAATATAGAAGATGGGCCAGACTTCCTGCTTGGCTCTGAAAGGCAGAACCAAGAAAAGCAGGAGGAAGTTGTAAACAGATGAATTTAGGTTCAATGTCAGGAAACACTTCATAACAATTAGATTTGTCTGAAAGTAGAATGGATTCGCTGGAGAGGTGAGGGGCTCCCCTCCTTGGAGGTGTTCAAACAGAGGCTGGATGGCCACCTGTCCACTATGTTTCCTGATGCCTACAAACATGCTGGTAGAGAAATAGGAAAGGGGGGGGGTGTTTAGGGGAAAAGAGAATGAGTTCAGTTTGGGGCCGTGGCCAAAGCAAAACCTCTCTGAACCTCGGCTTCCTCATTATACAGCTACATATAGATAATCTTATCATCACCGTCCCAGTCTACTTGTCCCTTCTTTTTAATAGATATTCCCTTCCAGAGTAATTTCAGTCATGAGTCTCGTGCCACCAAATCTCGGAGATCTATATGAAGTCAAATTTACCTTATCGTGTTATCCTACTTGTTACCTTTCCTTTATGCATTTCTGTATGGACTTCTGATACCATGATGAATCTCATTGCTGATTCCTTTCTTGGATTTCGTCACCCATGAATTTCCAGATGCTCCAAATGTTACTATTTTGTTTATATCGTAGCTACTTTGATGATATCTAACTTGGTAGATATTCTTAAGCATTTCTCCTTCACTTTGTCTTTTTAATTTTAAAAGCTTTTTGAATAGATTTGTAAGATAATAGGAAAATACAGTTTTGCCAGGTGCTTAGGCACACTGAGTTCTTGGCCAAGGGCACATCTTTTTAAGCCATGACCCAGAAATCCAAAATTCTTCATCTGAAATCAGCTTCTTTTTTTCTTTAATTTTTTTTTTTGTTGTTGTTTGTTTGTTTTGCGGGGCAATGGGGTTTAAGTGACTTGCCCAGGGTCACACAGCCAGTAAGTGTCAAGTGTCTGAGGCCAGATTTGAACTCAGGAACTCCTGAATCCAGGGCCGGTGCTTTATCCACTGCGCCACCTAGCTGCCCCCGAAATCAGCTTCTTAACCAGTTATTTTTTTCCAAGTATTCTGGGTTGCTAATGGTCAGGGTTTCCCAATGGTTCTTTGCCTGGACCCATAGTAGACAGGTTTCATGCATTTTGGGCTCATTCATAAGGGCTACTTATTAAAGGTTTCATGAATATGCCAAGACTTGAAGCCTTGAAAGTCTTGAAGTCTTTAGCGGCCTGTGCCTGGAGTATTTGGTGACCTAGAATCAATTTGTAGGGATAGCTACAAATACAAATAATATACAAATAATTTCTGGAATGTTTGCTAGCTAAATTAATTCATTTTATTTTTATCTCTGTATAGATTTCTATCCTAAGAAAGTTATTTGATAAAAAGAGTTTCAAAGTAAATGATTATAAGTAAGAATAAACGACTAGTATTAAAAAATAAAGAAAATTGTGTTCTTTAGATCAGAACACTGGATTGCAGTCTGCAAATAGGTATTTAGAAGTAAAAAAAATCTAACTCATTTTATTAGTTAGATTTTTCTAGTTCTTTATAGGTATATCCTGCCTCCTATATGACCAGTGGCATTTTGTAACATCATTAATACATTGTCAGTAAGTCCCATCCTAAAGTTGGGTTCTCCATTATAATGTCCTTAGGAACTTAGCTCAAACCTAGTGCCATTCAACTACTATACAGATATGAAGCACTTCATAGAAAGAATGACCTGATCAATGGTTTACTATTAATAGCGGTAGTTCTAATCAGTGCAGAAAAACTTCAAGTAAATATTAATCATATTTATGTATTACTTTGTGAGTATCATCCCCATTGGACAGAAACAGATTGAAAGTTTAAGTGGTTTGCCCATAGCCACATAGCTATTAAGTATCTGAGGTAAGATTTGAACTCAGGCCTTCTGACTCAATATCCTGTAATCTTTCCCATTATGTTATACAGCCTGAGACACATGAAAAACAAGGGAAAAGAAACAGTTTTCTTCCCCTTTTTCATATGGTAGTTCAGCAGAGTCCTTTTATACTGCTTTGGGGAGAAAGAGCATACCTTCTTTCTACCCATCTCTAATCCCACAATATATAGACAGTTTTTTGAAATTTTTTCCTCATGAATCAATATCCAAATTCACTCAAGAGTCGTCACCTCTCGCTACATCTTTTGAGATATTTGTAGCTAAGTGTTTCTACCACCTAAGAAGCTAAAGTCATTGACTTGGTGGGGATGTGGACAAGAGAAGGGGGAGTGTGGTTGCAAGACTGAAGGGCAGTGTAAAAATGAATCCTATAGCTTAATTTGATTCAAACTAAAGAACTATACCCACCCTACCTGGCTCAGATGCAGAAATGGTCAATAAATTGATAGTCCCAGACTAGAAATTGAGATTCTTGGGAGATAAAGTTATATCTTCCCAAACCCTCTACTCCCCCCACCCCAATTTCAATATTCTCAAAGGTCCAGTTGATGATGGTACATCAAGCCTCCATATGTCTTAAAGTATCTAAGAAGTCCTTTCCAAACCTATGCTATTCTAGTCTTAGGCTCCCTACCTAGACTAGCCTTATATAAGTCTTAGATCTCTCTCTCTCTCTCTCTTTTTTTTTTTGTGGGGCAATGGGGGTTAAGTGACTTGCCCAGGGTCACACAGCCAGTAGGTGTCAAGTGTCTGAGGCCAGATTCGAACTCAGGAACTCCTGAATCCAGGGCCGGTGCTTTATCCACTGTGCCACCTAGCCGCCCCCTTTAGATCTCTTTTTAAAAAAAAACAAATAAACATTTCTTGGCTTTTTATAATCGGAATTTTGGCTCCAAAATATTTCTTCCCTTTATAATATTGCTATGAAACTGCCTCCTGAAACATCACTCACCTAAACCATATATTTTCTTAGAACCAGTTAATGATGTTAAGTGAAATATGCCTAGTTTTCAATGTTTTTACACACATTATTTAATTTGATCTTCACAACAACCCTAGCATAACAGATGTCACTTTATTGATGAAGAAATTGAGACTTAAAGAGCTCATTTAACCTTAGGCTAATCAATGGCAAAGATGATGTTAGATCTTAGGCTTTTCGATTCCTAAGTGCTTTTTTTCTACTACATGCTGCTTCTATGTAATCCCAAGATTATATAACTTCAGAATTGGAAGGCACCATCAGCAGAGATTTAGTTTAACTCATAGCCCAAAAGAATATCCACCACAACATATTTGACAGTTGACCCTAGAGGGTTTTGCCAAAAGTCCAATGATGAAGAACCCCCTATCATCTGAGATAGTCCATTCCACTTCTGGATAGCTATAATTTGGGGAAAGTTTTCACTTCTCTCCAGACTAAATCTACTTCTTTGCAACTTGTATCTATTGTTCCTAGTTTGACTGGCTGGGGCCAAACAGGATAGATCTAATCCTTCTTCTATATGGAAGGAGTTCAAGTAATTGAAGACAGCTAGTATTACCCTGAATTTTTTCTTCACCAGGTTAAATGCCCCCAGTTCCTTTAAAAGATCTTTCTATTGCATGAACTCTAGGCTTTTACTATTTACTCTTTACCATTGTGGTTACCCTCTTCTACATGTCTTCTAGTTTATCAGATTCCTTCCTAAACTTTCGTTTCTAGAACTGAATTCATTTCTTCAGATGTGTTCTGACCAAGTCAGTATAGAGAGGAGCTATTGCCTCCTCTCCCAAGGCAGCTCAAGATTGCATTAGTTTTTCTGACCACCTTATCACATTGTTGATTCATATCATTAAAACACCCCATTTTTTCAAATTGCTCTATAACCACGTCTTCTTGAGTTTTGAACCAAACTGTCAAATTTTATATTCATCCATATGAAATTTTCTCCTATTAGATTCAGCTCAAGATTCTTGCCTCTCCAAGAAAAGACTTTGTGCATCCTGACTCTGTCATGCAGTGTGTTAACTAACCCTCCTGGTTTTGTGTCATCAGCAAATTCTGTACACATGCCATCTATGCATTTGTCCAAATTATTGATAAAAATTTTAAACAGCAAAGGGCCAAGCACAGATCTCTGGGATCTGGGATCTCTGACATAAATCTAGCCATTCAACTAATTCTTTCTAATTGTAGTCTAGCCTACATCTTACTATCTTTTCCACAAAAATAATATGAGTTACTTTTATCACTTTTCCACTATCTAGGTACATTATATTTACAACCTTCTTCTGATCTAATCATTTAATAACTCAATTGAAAAGAGAAATTATTCATCTGAAATGATATGTTCTTGACAAAGCCATACTAGCTTGCTGAAATCAGTTTTCTCACGTGAATAAAGAACTTGGAGGGTAGGAGTAGGAAAAGTTTTGAACCACACTTAGGCAGAGGGCAAAGGGGGGGCATACAAAATCAAAGAAAGTGATTTAAATAAAATCAGAATTTGGGATGAGGCATATGATCAGGGAAAAAATGGGGAATATAGGAATAGATGCATCAAAGCAGTATAAGGAAAGCCTCAGTTACAGGGGAAAAAAAGATAATGACTTAAAATAAGGAGAAAAATTCATACAAAAGAAATAAATGAAGAAAAACAACTTGAAAAAAAGAAATTATTGCTAACTTTTTCAAGTGTTTACTATTTCTTTAATAATATGTAATGGAATTTTCCCCGCAATCAAAGTCAAGTTCACTGGCTTCTAGTTCACAGATCTTCTCCAAGATCTTTCAAATGACCCTGACTGTGGTTCAACAATCACATTAGTGGGAAACCTACAGTAACCACAGATGAAGTTTGTCTTGACCAGGTGACTGTTGTAAAGGCAGGCAGGTGTTCTTGCACCTTATTTTGACTCTTTCCATTTTGATTATCAGCACCCTATTAGTCATTTTGATTTTTGTCCTCAGTCCAAAGTTGTTCTCACTGACAAACAGGAGCAAAGTAAAAACCAAACAACTCCCTTATCAGTTATCATTGCTCCATACACCTCAAGTGGCTGCCTTGTTCTTTCTTGGAACCTCCTTTTGTTCCCTGAAATAGAATTTATTTTAAAGCTTTTTTGTTGGCCTTAACTTTTCCTTCTTAGATAATTTAGAACTTTGGAACTTTTTTTCTTTGCCAGGCAGTGAGGGTTAAGTGACTTGCCCATGGTCACACAGCTAGTAAGTGTCTTGTGTCTGAGGCAAAATTTGAACTCAGGTTTTCCTGAATCCAGAACTTTCGGTAACAGTATTGCCTCATGTTTCTTTATTGAGCATCTGTTATCTACCCTTTCTTTCTTCTGGACATATATTTAAAAAATCTGAGTTGATTTGGTGGGATTTGTCTGTATCAATGTACACTTCAAACAACTCCCCCTTTTCTTCCTTATTGGAATTTTTTTTATGAGATATTTTATTTTTTCCGTTACATGTAAAGATAGTTCTCAACTTTTGTTTATACATGCTTTACAATTTCAGATTTTTCTCCCTCCCTCCCCTCCCTCCCCCCTCCCCTAGACAGCAGGTAATCTGATATAGGTTATATCTCTATATCTCTATACATATACATATATATATACAAAAACATGGTTAGATGCCACAGAGTAGGTGGCAATGCCTTAACCGTATATGTGTTGTAAAGGCCACTAGGACCTCTTCCATCCTTATCAAGGGGAGTGCTAACCTTCTCTCCTTTCATACAACACTTCCTTATTGGAATTTACCTTTTGTGTCTCCAGAATTAACTTATCCTCTCTCTTGTCTACTGGCTTCCCCTAAAGAATTTTAATCCATGGGATCTATTCTTTCATTGAAGTATTTGAAATATGCTTTCTTAAGATCTACAGTGCCTTTTTGGCTTTCCTTTTCTCTATCACAAACTCCAGAAGAGAATGGAAACCTTCCCCATTGTTCCCATCATTTCATCATTTGGAGAGAATTGGATTCAAAATAGAATTTCTTTTTATTGGTCCTTCTCCATGAAGGTAGTCAAGAAATTCTGAACTGCTCTCTTTCTTTTGGCAGAAAGAACAACTCAGAAGATGAAAAAATAAATGTAGTTTCTCATCACTACTCTTATCATTCCTCTTTTCTGGACTTGTGATGTTAACCAAACTCCTTATCTATTTCTTTTATCTGTCTAGGGGGTCTGTAGTAGACTCCAGTGAAAAGAAATTCCTTCCATTTTTCCCTCCATTGACCTTCACCCAAATGCTTTCCATTGATGCTTTCTCCTTCTGATTTCCAGACTAATGAGTATTTATAATGATTATTTTTGCACAGCTACCCTCAGGGCAGATTAAAAGCATAATATTGTAGCTAATTTACTCTAAGTTGCTTTGGAGTGGATGAATTTTTTTTTAATGTCTTCTATCCATAAGTAAATTTCCCTTGGGTTCTAAGAAGGTATAGAACTTTATTAAGCTTGGGGAATTTCTAAGACCAAGTCACTTACCCTTTCTCAGCGTCAGTTTATTCATATGAAAAATGAAGAGATTGGACTTTATGGCCTCTAAGGCCTTTTCTAGATCTAAGTCTATGATCCTAATTATAGTAATAATGGTAAGAGTTCACATTTGTACAGAGTCTTAAGATTTGCAAAATACTCTTAGGTTATCTAATTTAACCCTCACACAGTAAATGATATTAATATCCCCATTTTGTAGATGAGCAAAGTGAAACAAGAGAAGTTAAGTGATTTATTCATAGCCACATCTAGAAAGTATCTGAGGCAAGATTTGAATCCAGGCCTTCCCAGCTCCCAGATCCAGTGGGAACCTTCATTTTATGTTCCATTGCTTCATTCAGTTACCTAAGTCTAGACACTATAATAACTTACTTGTTGTTACCAAGTTCTCTCTGCAGCCTGGGTTTAGCTTTTTTTGTAAATAGTGTAAATTGGACAAAATCCTTTATCTTAAAATGACAAAGGAAACAGTCTTTTCTATTTCTAGAAGGCATCTACTGAAGAGCCTTTCAATAGAACACAGCCAGAGCAAAACAGAGGTTTATAAAATTACCTTCATTATTTATACAATAACCATGTGGGGTTTTTGGTTAAAATTTGTAGATAACCACCTCTGTCCTCTGTTTCATGTTGGCAGGAAATATTTGTATTAGGGGTGTTTGATAAATTCTAATTATTATTAGGAGACCATTATAGATTTGAATATCATTGCAGAGGGTAGATGAACTTCATAGATGGAGCCAAATCATAGTCTAAATTTTGGCCAAACCAGAGAAAAAAATGATGCATGAAGAAAACATGGGTCTGAAGGAAATCTGGATGAATGAGAACTTACCCTTAGTGACAGACAGCACAAGTTGATGACATTGGCCTAATGGCATTTTGAAGGGAATATCAAGATGCCAGGTAGGGAGAGCTTTCCTTTTACTACTCTTGGATGATAGTAGAATGCCAGCATCCTGAGGAAAGAGCAGGTATGCCCCAGAATCGTAACTCTGGGTTATTGTATTACAGCTATGTCGATTTCACCAAGTCAGCACTCCTCTTAAAAAGAGATACCATCAAAGTTAGTGTATTAAGCTAAATGGATTTTGGTGAATCTGTAATTCTAGAGCCTCAACAATATGACAGAAACTAACCCCTTATTAGTTTTTTAGTTATGTAAAACCCCCATAAGTTTAATATTATAGATGGAGTAACGCGTCGTCCTGTTTCAGGGTATCACCTCATCTTACTTTACAAGCCCTGAGGGAGCAGCTGGGTGAGTTCCTGGGCGAGGAGGCTGTTGCAGAAAAATTTTTATTTTTGAAATGCATAGGAAACAATTTAGCTGTGGTAAGTTATTTCCCACTGTTTTTATTCTTTCACTTTAAAAAAAGCCACATATTCTAATTGTTTCTTCATACAACTTCTTAATCTACAACTGGAACTGTACTTGACATATAATCAGAACTATAGAGATAATTTATGAATTTGAAATATCACTAAGAAATTGTATGAATCAGAAAGATTTGATTGCCCCCACTTTTCCCGTTGTTAGGGAACAAGAGCCAGACATGTGTGTATCTTTGTGTATGTGAATTTCCTTAGAAACAAAAAGAAGACATGAATTGAAAATAACAACTTATAGTGGTGATTTTTCTAAGTAGAGGTTATGATTTTTAGAGATTTTGTTTGTTTGTTTGTTTTTTGTTTTAGTGAGGCAGTTGGGGTTAAGTGACTTGGCCAGTGTCACACAGCTAGTAAGTGTTAAGTGTCTGAGGCCGGATTTGAACTCAGGTACTCCTGACTCCAGAGCCGGTGCTCTATCCATTGCGCCACCTAGCTGCCCCTGATTTTTAGAGTTTTTGAAGGAAGGGTATTTCAGCTATTTCTTCCTGAGCTACACCTCACTGAATGGAGTCTGAATGCAGCATTGATCCAAGGAATCCTTTTGTCTAGAAACAGGAGCATCAGACGTGTAGCTGGAAAGGACCCTGGGGACACCTAATCTGACTCTCTCAGTTTGCCGGTGAAGAGGCTGAGGCCCAGAGAGGTTAAATTGCCCTTCTGGTCTCAGACAGAGTGACTAGCAGAACCAGGAGTTGAAGTTGGGTGTGCTGATAGCATCTTCAGTGCTTTACTCATTGTAGTAAAGAGTTGAGGGACAAAGACTGGAAACCAGACATCATAGATTCATTGAATTATTGGATTTAGAGATAGAAAGAACCTTCGAAGTTATCTAATTCAACACCCCTCATTTTATGGATGAGGAAACTAAAAAAATTAAATTAGTCTAGTTTACATAGGTAAGATAAGCGGCAGAGCTAGGATCTGAACCCAAGCTTTCTTCAGTCCCTTCATTTCATAGATAAAGAAATTCAAGCCTAGAGAAAGTTACTTGACCAGGTTCCTATAGGTAAGTAGAGCCTAGATTTAAACCTGCTTTTGACTCCAAATCTTTTACTCTTTCCACTAATATAATCTTGTATCTTCTACCCTATTCCCATAACTCCCATCCCCAATAACACCACAACAGGAAAAAGGCTAATGGGAGAAAAGCCTTAAAAAAAGAAAAGAAAACTACCCAAGGAGAAACAGGACAAAGCAGCTTGATACAGTAAGGTCTGATTTCCTTAGGCTTCCATCCCAGGCTTGCCTTGGAGCCCAACCTACCTTCTGCAGTCTGGGTCCATTTAACCCCTTGTTGGTCTTTAGGAAGTTGGAAGGGTTTTCTTGCTTCCCAGCTCTTATAGGAGATGGAAAGCTGTCATACCTAGAACTTCCAGTCAAGCATTTCTGTCAGATTTGCCAGGAATGTTCTTCTGTCTCCTAAAATCCTTAACTTTCTTCAAAGCACAGTTCAGAAACCACCCTCTTCTACATGAGGCATTTCCTGATCCTTTCAGTTGTGGATACCTCCCCTCTTCCTTAAGTTATCTTGATTTACTACGCATATATTTTATACACACACACACACACACACACAATGCTTCTACTATACTCCCTCCTTCCCCAACTCTTACTCAGCGTTAGGTCCCTGAATATATAGGTTCAAGGTCCTCTGTGGTCCTATACTCTTTTTTTTTTTTTTTAGTGAGGCAATTGGGGTTAAGTGACTTGCCCAGGGTCACACAGCTAGTAAGTGTTAAGTGTCTGAGGCCAGATTTGAACTCAGGTCCTCCTGACTCCAGGGCCGGTGCTCTATCCACTGCGCCATCTAGCTGCCCCGGTCCTATACTCTTAAAACTGTAGTTTACAAGTTCCCACAGATGTACTCTCCTTGAATAAGTATTCAGAGTTAAGTCAATTCAATAAGCATTTATTAAGTGCTTGCTTATGCTATGCAAACATAGTTGTTTTAAAGCAAGGACATTTGCTAATTTAACCTTGAGTTGGAATCAGCTTAGAGAAGAGAGATGCTTTCCCAGAATTAACCAATACTGAAATTATCATACTGATAAGAATTCTGGACAGAAAAACACCAAAAAGAGAAGCGCAAGAGAGTAAATTCAGAATTTGTGTGGCATGGGGGTTGGTACTCAGTGCCTTGGCATTTTGCCTTTTCCCCTCCAAACTCTTCCCAAATCACTGAATTGTAGCTTCTGAGGCTAGGGTGTTTGCTGTGTTGATAAAGACAACCATTTGTGACTTCCCTTAAGCACCCCTTCTCCCATGCCTCTGGGGTGGGGAAAAACTACTCTACTAACTTATCAACTCCTCCGAGGTCTTTCTCTCTTCCTTCCTAAGAGGGAAAAGGAATATAAACAAACAAGCCACTTCCTATTTCTGTAGTCAGGAAGGGTTCTACCTGTACTAGAAGAACCTAGAGCTAATTAATATTGTATCCAAAAAACTACCTTTTCATCCTTTTGTTTTCTCCTCTGCGGTTGTGTTGTCTGTTCTCTTTTATAGAAAATAAATTAACTCCTATCCCTTGATACATAATTAATGCCAGTGACATAAATAGAGGTTCGGGAAACTGATTAGTCTGGGAAAAATGGAAGACATATCCAGCCTCTAGTGTAGCGATGAGAGTAATGATTCCTCCTGTCAGAGATCACGAACATTTTCTGTCACTCTGCAGTCATATCCATTGGCCATCTCAAACATGATTTGCAGGAGTGTGGAAAAAATTTCCAACCTGAAGTAAAAATTCCCCAGATGAGAGATGTCCCTCAGACTAGTCCAGGACAAAGGGAGAAAAGAGGTTGCCTTTTGTATATGCTGTGTAAATTCCTGTTTGTATTTCTTTATTGGTATTTACCTTGTGGCCCCCTACACCTACTTCTCCTTTCAGCAGCTCACGGGTTGGTGAAGGGCTCCTCTAAACCCCCCCTTTTTGATCATCTCTGTTCCAACAATTTGTTAAATGTGTTTCCCTGTATTCTATGTGAAGGCAGCCTCTCGGGGAGCTTTGTTACTCTCCCAAGCTGAATGAAACCTTAAACTCCCATAAATGCAGGAAGGAGACCCTAATCCATATTAAGTGTTTGTGGGGGCTCAAGCAAAATGGCCCAAGTGAGGCAGTTTCTTTGCTTTCCCATCAGGCAGTGCCAGGTGTCTGAGCACAGAAGCACGAATGACTTTTCCATTAGGTTACTTCCTTCTCTTTCGGAGGGCAATACTTCAGGGGAGTTGCACAGTTAACTTAGTTAAGTAGGGTCTTTCTCCAGCTCACAGGCAATAGCAGCTCCCGTTCAGTGGTTTGCCATTGTAGCATCTGAAGGGAGGATCTGGGAGGGGGCACATCAAAGCCAGCGTCCTCCCACATTCACAGAAGGAGAATGGCGTGCTCGCCTCCTTCCAGCACCTTCCTCACAGAATTCTCTGTGCTTACAATTCCTCGCTTCCACAGTGTTAGTGTTGGCGGATTCTGGGCAGTGTCTCTAAACTCCAAGTTGATTCTGATGCAGGGTTATGTGGAAATAGAATATCGATACCCCCAGAAACCCAAAGCACGCTCTTCTAAAATACGCACCATGTCAGTGGGAAGAGCAGACATGTCTAGAGTTCACAGAAGGACATAAGCTTTGGGTATACATGTGGCCAAAGTTTATCACATCATAGTGCTTCCAGGCCTCCTACATCTTCTCGTGGTATCCTTGTGGTTTCTTATATAGAATGTTATGCTTTCCACTCATGCTTAGCTGTGGTCTTGACCATTTCCAGCTTTGGGCTCAGCAGAAATCCCGGGTTAGGGTACTGCTGTGCCATGGGGTGGGGGTAGAGGTAGGCAGGGTGAATGAGGGTGAGGTGGTAAATAGTCAGACCTTTACCCTAAAATCAGCAGGCTCTTCTCTGGTTCTCTTCTCTTAGTCTCACGCCTGAATCTTGACATGTCTAAACAGCAAAGACTTTTTCTTCTGACCTCAGCAAATGGCTTTGACTCTGCTGTTGGTGTCATCTAGCCATATCCTTCTGGTATGAGACACTGGAGAGCAGTAGGAGAGATAAATCCCTGCCTCCTCTTTTAAGAGATGCCAAGGGAAATGGGAGAGTAAACTCAAGAGCTCCTCCCTTCCTCCATTGCTTGCCCACTTCTAGAAGGACCCTGAGAGGCTCCAGCCCAGGGCCAGATCATCCCTTTTACACAGGTCACAACAACCACTCACTAGAATTTCCTTGTGTCCCATTAATTGCTTCCATGCAATGGCCAACACCCTATAATTCTGTCGGGTTGATTGAGGAACTTTTCCCACTTATAGAATTGTTCAGGTAGCTGCTGCTGCTTCTTCTTCTTCTTCTTCTTCTTCTTCTTCTTCTTCTTCTTCTTCTTCTTCTTCTTCTTCTTCATGAGGCAATTGGGGTTAAGTTACTTGTCCAGGGTCACACAGCTAGTAAGTGTCGAGTGTCTGAGGCTGGATTCTAACTCAGGTCCTCCTGACTCCAGGGCCAGTGCTCCATCCACTGACCCTAGCTGCCCCCAGGTAGCTTCTTTATATACTTTTGTTGAAATTGAAATTGTTCAACCAGGGCCAGCTAGGTGGTGCAGTGGATAAAGCACTGGCCCTGGATTCAGGAGGACCTGAGTTCAAATCTGGCCTCGGACACTTGACACTTACTAGCTGTGTGACCTTGGGCAAGTCACTTAACCCTCATTGCCCTACCAAAAAAAAGAGTCAACCAGAGGACATAAGTAGTTCAAAGCAAATGCCTTCTCTCCATTCACACAGAAAGGGCACTAATACAGGTCCTCAGCACCTCCCACCTGGCATATTGCAGCAGCTGCCTAATTGGCCTCCCCTCCTCAAGTCACCCCAACTTCAGTCCATTCTCTACACAGCTGCCAAGGTGACTTCTTACTGACCCCTCCCAGGCCTAGTCCAACTGGACCACTTACTCTTCATCTTCCACAGTGCCCCACCCCTCACGCCTGGTTCTTGGCACTGATGGTCCCTCAGCCCTGGAATACTTCTCCTCCCTAGCTTCCTCTAAGGCCGCCCCAGTGTCCCCTTCTGTAGGCGGCCTGTCCCTGTCGCCCCAGCTGCCAGGGCCTTCTCTGCTGAGGTTCTTTTGTATTTACTGTTTGTGTGTATATGCTCCCAATTAGAATGGAAGGTTCTTGAGAACAGGAGCTGTTTTTTCTTCTTTGTATCCCCAGTAGAAGCATATTGTTCAACTCATAGTAAACACTTAGCAAATCCTTGCTGACCAATTAGTTTGTAAAATGCATAGTAAGAAAATTAGCCGTGTAATGTTTCCTTCATGACGCTGGAGCCCACTCTCCACCAAATAGAGCATCAGTGGGAAGAGCGGACACACTTGGGTAGTGCATCCAGAGGAACGTGCGGGGAGCATGGGCGACCAGGCCTCTGTGTGGAGGTGCAGCTCGTGCTGCTGCCAAGACCATTGCATTGCTTTGGATTTATGTACAGGGCAGGACTATTTTCTCTGGTCTCCTGGCCTCCCCCGGTGAGTCACAGCCCAAACCCACAGCTAACTCTCACTCTATTAGCTTGGGCTCCTTCCCTTCCCTGCTCCCACCCCCTAGCCCTGGCTCTTTGGAAGAGTCAGAAAAACCTTTGCTCTGGGATGCTCTGGGATGCTCTCCAATGTCTTATTCCCTCAGAGTCTGGCTACTAACATTTTATTTCCCCACAGGAGAGCCCTTAAGCTCTGACTTTTCTTTAGACTCCTCCTCCTAGTTTGGCCTTAGGACTCTGGCCAAGGCCCTCACCCCAGTTTGTCATCACTATGCCATATATTTCCCATTATCAGTATCTGAAGACTAGGCTATAAACTAGTCTAGGGAATGGTTATCTGCCTAATACTTCCCAAGCTCCTCTGGAGATTCCCCAATTTTCAAACTCTCAAGTCTTTTCTGTTTTCATATGTAAATGAATGGATAGAAAAAAAAATAGAGACACAGCCAAGTCCAAGATGCCCAGTCATCGTCTTTGCTGCCAGCTCATACATGTCCAAAGTCCAAAAGGTGCTTTGTCACACAAATATTAAACTCCTTGAGGACAGGGATTGTTTAATTTTTGGCTTTGTATTCCTAGTGTCTACCACATAATAGATGTTTAATAGGGCCAACTGAAGTCGGGAGGACCTGAATTTAAATCTTACCTCAGACACTTACTAGCAGTGTGTTCCTGGGCAAATCACTTAACTCTAATTGCCTTAAACTTCTGGAGCCATCTCCAGTAATCCCAATATATATCTTGCCACAGGACCCAGATGGCTCTGGAGGAGAGAGTGAAGTTGGTGAATTTGCACAGTTCTCCCTCACTTAAATCCAATTAACTTCAAGTCACTAACTCACCCTGATGTCACAGTCCTCTTAGAGAATTAAGTACAAACAATAACAAGGTATTTAATAAATACATACTCATTGATTAATGGCAGGGCATATTATATATACATTATACATATTATATATACATATGACCTCGCTAGTCATAACTTTTCATTTTCACAGTTAACTAAAAATAAAAGCACCTATTACCACTATTACTTGAGTTACAAAGTTCTTTTCTTTTTTTCTTTCCCCACTTAAATATTAAATTCTTCTATACACATACTTTACTCAATGGAAGAGATAATTTCCTTACAGGGTTTTCTGTTTCTGCTCTCTTCACTCTGCATCAGTTCAGACAACTCCTATGAATTTTCTGAAGCTCTCCAATTGATCTTTTCTTATAGCATAATATTCCATTATCATTTGTTTGACCATTCCCTAATAGATGGGCATTCCCTTAATTTCCTTTTTTCCTACCAAAAGAAGAACTACTATAAATACTTATTTACATATATTAAATAGATTTTTCTTTAATCTCTTTGGGATATATATCTTGTAGTGGTATCATTGAGCAAAAGATATACATACATTGAGTGACTTTTAGGAGTGGGCCCAAATTACTTGCCAGAATAGCTGGACCAATTCAGTTTTACCAGCAGTGCATCAGCACGCTCATTTCCCCTCAAGCCTCTCCAGCATTTGTCATTTTCCCTTTTGTCATCTTTGACAATCTGATGGGTGTGAAATGGAACATCAAAGTTGCTTTACTTTGGATTTCTCTAATTATTAGTCATGTGAAACATTTTTTCACGTGTTTGGTTTTCTTTCTTTGAGATTATATTTTTGTTAGAATAAATTAATACCTACAATTAGTGTCTGACATATAATAGGCACTTAAATGCCTGTCAAGAGAATGAATGAAAATTCAAATGGAGAATCCTATAGTTATTTTTCTTTCGGGCATAATAAATTCAAATATATAAAGAAATGGTAATTATGTATACCTGTACTCAATTGTTTCATATTATTTACTCTAGATTTGGGTTCTGAGAGAAAGAAAATATAAAGAAAAACTATTAAAATAATCATCGTTCAAATCTTTAACTAGGAATGATGAACAAAGAGTCAGTGAATTCTCTAGCTATGTATACTGAACTATTTCTTTGCTGTAACATTTGGTCAAATGAAACTATTCCCTTAGTCTCACCCTCTATTAGAACTCTCTTTTATCAATAGGTGAACTCTACTGAAGTATGTGAAAACTAACATTTGCATAATTGAAAGATGTATGAATTCAATTATATTTGATGCACTCATATAATAAACTTGTATTCTACAATATCTTCAATCCAGTTTTGCTATTAGCTTTAAAATTCAGTTTAGTTCTCTATATGTTCTTTGCAAAATTCAAGGTAAATAAATGAGAAATCATGAAAGTTTTGTTTGATTTTTCATGTTTATATTTTAGGTAAAGACAAAGCAAGAAAAAGAACTGAAACTCAAGTCATTTGCGCCACCATATGTATGTAACACAATTAGAAACTTTTGTTTAAAAAGATCTTTTTAAAATTTATTCTCTGTTAAACCATTTCCTATATGTTTTAGGCTCTTCAACCAGAATTATATTTGCTTCCCATAGTGGACCACTTAGGAAATATTTATTCTTCTTCATCATCATCTACTGTGGGAGATATACAGCAGAATAATTCTAATATTTCTGAGGATGATAAAGCTGCCCAGCAACTAGATAGTTGCAAAACTTCTTCAAACCAGAAACCTGAAAAAGATCCAAGCCTTTTAGAAAATATTACTAAAGCTCCTCCCCTCAAGAATCAGGAAGAAGGTGATTTCAAATGCCATAGTGGGGGAAAAAAGTTGATTATAGCCTTTTAGGGCTACAGTCCTAAAGGCAAGACCAAAGCAAACCTAAAGTCCTGAAAAAGCTTTTCATGTTGACCGAAAAATACAATTCAGTTTGGAACATCTTAGGTTGTTTTCAGAAATACTCCAACTAGGTAGGGAAAAAAGCAAATTTAAGGTAATACAGCCAAGAATTACTAAAATAGCTCAGGAATTATACATACACAATATTTTTGTTTTTTAATACTAATATAACCTCAATTTTTAGGAACACATTGTTAAGGGAGATTAACTTTGAGATTTTTTCATAAATCAAAAAGGAAAATGCATCTATGCTACTTACTTCATGTCTCATATCTGAATCTGGGAATTTTATGGGTTATGTTTCAATACTGTCGATGAAGAATTGTAGCCTAAAATCTTAAAACATGGTCAAGGGTCAGAATCACATCCAAGAAAACAGATCTAATCCTAATTTTTAAAAATTGCTTCTAGAGACACTGGTATTTAAAAGGGGATGCTTCTTATTATGCCAATGGAATAAATGACCAATGTGGAATTTCAGACAATATGACCAATGGTTGAGGGAGACATTTTTTGTGAGGTGATATTTCCCAGTGATAATCTCCTAAGGCTGATTATGTACAAAAATGTCCCCATGTTGTTATTCTTGGAATTAGTTTGGCAAGGTTACAGTTTTAATCCATCTCCATTTTAACTGAGAATGATTTCCTATTCCTTCCTAGAATCATAGAATTTTGGAGTTGGGTGGGAAGGTTGCCTAGTTTGGTCTCTACCCAAATTATAAATCCTATCTCAAACATCCAAATTTAATTTCCACTTAAATGCCTTCATGAATTAGGAACTCACTATTCCTTGAGGCAGCCTATTCTATTTTGTAGCAGTTCTGTTTATTAACAAGGTTTTTCTGAGGCTGAACCAAATTGGCAGCGCTCTAACTTCCAGCCAGTCAATCAATAAGCCTTTATTAAGCATTTACTAGGTACCAGGCTTGATGCTGTTCTGGGGATGCAAAGAGGCAAAATCACAGTAGCTACTCTTAAGGAGCTTACACTCTAATGGGGGAGACAACATACAAACAACTATTTCCATACAAGATACAGTATAAATGGAAGATATTCTCAGAAGGGAGATACAAGCAGTGAGGAAGAGGTCAGGAGGGCAGGCATTCCAGGTGTATAGGACCTCTCTTATCCACCCCCTTTTCTCCTCTGACACCCACCCAGCCTGGTGCAGGCCACCATCCCCTCACTCCTTGATGATTGCAGTAGCTTGCTGGTTGGTCACTCTGCTTCAATTCTCTCCCAACTCACATCTATCCTCCACCTCGCTGTCATATTGATCTTCTTAAAGTGAAAGTCTAACCATGGTACCCTGCCTTTTCAATAAACTTCAGCGGCTACCTGTTATCTCCAAGATCAAATATAAAATCTCTGGCCTTTAAAGTTCTTTATAACCTGACTCCATCCCACCTTTCCATCTTCTCACCCCACTACCCTTCATGTACTCTGAGATCCAGTGACACTACTCTCCTCCCTGTTCTCTGCACAGAACACACTTATCTCCCAGCTCTGGACACTTTGAGTGGCTTGTTCTTCATGGCTGTATTATCTCTTCATTTCTGCCTCTTGGCTTCCTTCAGGTCTCAATTAACATTCCATCCTCTACAAGAAGCTTTTCCTGGTTTGCCGGTACCTTCCCTCTGAGACTATTCCAATTTATCCTATGTGTATTCTGCTTGTACATAGTTGTTTGCATATTGTTTTCTCCTTGAGGGCATCACAGAACCCCCAGGGCTTAGCACCATACCTGGCATATAGTATATAATTAATAAATATTTTTTGACTGACTATACCTCTCAGTTTTCTGTCTCTTCAATAAGTATCCCATACGTGCCTTCATCTAGGTCATTAATAAAAACGTTACAAAAATAGGACCAAGGATAGAAACATTTTGTATTCTAGGGGAGCTTTCCCTCCAGGTTGACATCTCACTCCTTGGGGCTTTCAGCTAGTTCAAAACCAACTGGATTTTCTTTATCCACATCATCTATATTCACAAAGTGAGAAATTGCCAGCTGCTTTGCTGCAAAGTATATATACCAATAGGTTTACAGCTTTCCCAGTTTTGAAGTTTAGTAATTGTATTTAAAATAAAAAGGAAATTAGGCAAGTCAGATATGGCTCATCTTTAAATAAACTAATGATTTTAGTAATAACATCTTCTATTTCTAAGTAGTTACAAACAATCCTTTTAACAATCTGTTCTACAATTGTGCCAGTGATTGAAATCAAGTTCATCAGTCTAGGTGTCAAAATATTTATCTTTCCCTTTTTTGAAAATTGGTGCTTTTGCCTTTATCCAATCTTGTGCCATCTTTTCCTTTCTCCTTGTTATTTCAAAAATTACAGATAAAGTTTTTTAGTACCTTAGGATATAGTACATCTGTGCCAAATAACTCGAACCCATTGATGGAAATTATGTGTAACTCTTATGAGCTGCTCACTAATCTTCGGTTTTAATTCCCTTGTTGCCTTTTCTTTTTTTCCCCTCAATTTGGTGACCATTTTCCTTGGTAGAGAAAACAGAATCAAAGGAAGAGTTAAATATTTTCTTTTCTTTCTCTTGTTTTATTCTTCCCATCACATCAAGAAAATATCCTTTACCTCCATCAGCAATGCTAAAGTAACTATGTTGTTGTATTTAGCATTTATCATAAACTTCAGCTCATACTTGGCTTTGTTTAGCCTTCCTCATACTATTTGTGCTCCCTTTAAAAAATAATCCTTGGTTATTTCCCCTCATTTCTGACCCCTGTATATATCCTTTTAAAATCTGAGCTAATTTATGAGCTTCTGATACAATCACATTAGTCTCAGTAACTAACCCTAACCCTAACCCTAACCCTTTTCTTCATAGCAGTCATTTGCAACTTTGTCCCCAGAATTTTGTTCCTCAGTAGATCCGACTTTAACTAACTTCTTTTACACTTTCAGGCTACAATATGCTACCTTTTCCAACAATGAACTCTGAATTCTGCTTTCCTATGGTTTATGGTACATGATAGATTATGTAAGTAGTCAGTCCCCTCCTTCTCTTTTAGGATGGTGTAGGGATTACTTCCCAAAATTCCTATCAATTATACCTCTATTAAGAAGTTCCTCCTTATTAGTTAGAAACACATTCTTTGTTACTGTTGTCATGTTCTTTCTACTGTGATAAGGTTCTAATCTTTCTCCTTCCTGTATTGGAGGTGTTGTGAGGTCAGGGGACACGTTCTAATCCTGCTCAGGTCAAGTGCCACCACTTAGAAGAATCTCAATTTCCTTAGGTGTTAGTTTCCATCCCATTATTTTAAACTTATTTTATACATACATACATACATACACACACACATATAAATATATAGTTTATATTTATATAACTACATATGGAGAAATATCCTCCATAGATAGGATTTTCTGTATTTTTCTTTATCCATTCATCCATCCATGTGTTTTTTTTCTCCCCACACAAGTAGAAGATAAACTTCTTGAAGTCCAGGATTATTTCTTTTTGTCTTTGTATTTTTAGAGATTATCAGAATTCCTGAAACTGAATTCAATTAGTATATTCTGTATCTCCCTCAATGAATTGCATATTTATTAAACATACATTTGGTGCTTAATGTGTGTTGAATTGAATACATGTTTATAACTTTGTTCACACCTCTTCTACATAAAACAAGGAAAAGTACTGGAGACTGCCCTTTCCTTTTCTGGATATCCTGGAACTCCTGCCATGCTTGTTGTTAGCATGTTATATGGTTTGTTTTTCTTGTTTGGTTTTTGAGGCTCAGGAGGAGTGATTCCTGACATTGGGGGAATTACCGGATCCTTCAGGGAGGTCATGTGCAGAAAAAGTTAAAAAAGCTCTTGTCAGCACTGGCCTTGGAGTCAGAAGGACCTGAGTTCAAATGTGACTTCAGACACTTGACACTAGCTGTGTGACCTTGGGCAAGTCACTTAACCCCAATTGCCTCACAAAAACAAACAAAAAATCAAACAAAATAAAAAACCCTCTTATCATTCCAAAAATCTTTCTGTGACTTGTGAATGTGTAATGGAAAGATACATGAACTTCTGAATTCTCTTCTAATTTATTTTATGTGATCCCAATCTATTAGTTTTCTTCCTTAGTTCCTTCTTCCCTTCCATTCCTACTTATTTTCTTTTCAACAAAAAGGCATCAAATATTTCCATTATCTTTAGTTTTCATTTAGCAGGTTAAAGACAAGGACATATACATATAGACATATATATATATATGTTTATATATACATATATATATGTCTATATGTATATGTTTTCATGTGGACTGCCTTTGTTATATTTTGTTTTTTAGTGTTTTTTCCATAAGGACAAGTCTTCATTAGAGCCTCTAAAGAAATAAAGTATATGATAAATAGTCTGCATTCACCACATATTTTAAACTACTCTGGGACTAATATCTCTAAAAATATCATGAGTTCAACTTTGCCATTTTAATTAAGTTATTTTTTCTGTTAGGTAAAAAGAATAAGGAAGAAGAACCTGTTGAGTCTCATGTGTATGATGATTTAAGTCTTGCAAATACAGAAATCGGAAACAATTCAGCCATTTCCAAAGTCTGTATAAAAATGTCTCCCAATGAAATTTGGGAAGATTGTAATACTATTTTGCCTTGGAACAGTGTCAAGGATCAGGCTCAAAGAAACAGTGCTCACATTTTGCTCAAAAGAAGAGGTATCATTTAATTCACTTTTCCAGTCTAGCCCAGTTAAACTGAGGAAAGAGAATAGAATTATAGGGTCTCAGATTGAAAAGGGACCTTAGACACCCTCTAGTCCAAACCCAGTTAAGTTCTAACATATGATTGTGAAGTGATTCTCTGGATGCAGATTGAAGATGCCAGTGACACCGGGCTCATCGCCTCTACTTTGGGACATGTAGTTAGGAAGGATTTCCTTCCATTGTGTTGAAACTTGTCTCTCCCTAGCTTCTGCTATCATTCTAGTTCTGCTGATGAAGACTAGTCTAACTTCCAAGTAATTGCCCTTTATATCATTAAAATCCCCTTCTCTCCAACCAAGTCTTCTCTTTTCTAGACTAAATATCTCGGGTTGCTTCAACCAATCCTCTCATGACAAGGGGTCTGTCTTCCTTCACTGTCATCTTGATTGCCCTCCTCAAAGGCCCTCCATTTGTTATTGCTTTACCTAAAACGTACCATCCAGAATGCAACACAATACCCCAGACATGTTCTAACAATGGCCAAGTACAGTGGAACTATAATAATCTCCCTCAAGGAGAATGTTATGTCTCTGTCAATGCAACTTAAAATGATGTTATATTGTTTTGCTTGCTTGATCACATTGTTGATTCAGTGACCTTTCATTATAACCCAGATACTTTTCACATGAACTATGGTCTAGCCATATCTCTGGTATTCTGTCCTTGTACAGCTGGGGTTTTGTGCCCTGGTAGAGAACTTTATCATTTTCATCATGAAACGTTATCTTGTTTTACTTACTTAACCCATCATCAGCCCATGGTGAAATCTTTTTGAATCTCAGTTCTGTCTGGCACTTTAGATTTCTGTATAACAAAAATTTCAAAGTTTTCAGGAAGGGAGTTGATAAGACTCCATGGCCTAAAGTTCTATAATAGAATTGAACCTTCTGAGAATGAAATTCTAAAGATGCAAACAGAGACGGTTCTGATGAGGAGCAAAAGGAGAAATTTTCTTTTTCTTTTAAATAGTATTTTATTTTTGGGGGCAACTAGGTGGTGCAGTGGATAAAGCACCGGCCCTGGATTCAGGAGGACCTGAGTTCAAATCCAGCCTCAGACACTTGACACTTACTAACTGTGTGACCCTGGGCAAGTCATTTAACTTCAATCACCTCCAAAAACCCAAATAAATAGTATTTTATTTTTTCCAATTACATGTAAAGATAATTTTAAGCATTCATTAAAAGATTTGAGTTCTGGGGCAGCTAGGTGGCGCAGTGGATAGAGCACTGGCCCTGGAGTCAGGAGGACCTGAGTTCAAATCCGGCCTCAGACACTTGATACTTACTGGCTGTGTGACCTTGGGCAAGTCACTTAACCCCAATTGCCAAACCAAAAAAAAAAAAAAAGATTTGAGTTCCAAATTTTTCCCTCACCTTTCCTCTCCCTAAGACAATAATTTAATATTGATTATATGTGTGCATTTATGTAAAACATATTTCCATATTAGTCATGTTGTCAAAGAAGAAACAGATCAAAAGAAAAAAAAACTTGAAAAAAATAAAGAAAGGGAAAATACTATTCTTCAGTCTGCATTCAGATTCCATCAATTATTTCTCTGGATGTGGATCGCACTTTCCATCATGAGCCCTTTGGAATTGTCTTGGATCATTGTATTGCTAAGAAAAGCTAAGTCACTTATAGTTGATCATCTCCCAGTGTTGTTGTTTTTGTGTACAGTGTTCTTCTGGTTCTGCTCACTTCACTGAGCATCAGTTCACGTAAGTCTTTCCAGGTTTTTCTGAAATCTGCCTGTCATTTTTTATAACACAATAATAATTCTATTACCACAGCTTGTCTAGCCGTTTCCCAATTGATGGATGTCCCAAAAAGGGAGATTTTCTAAAGAGACTGATACTGATAAACACGGAGCTCATTGATCAATTTAGGTAAAAATAGACATGTCGGGAAGTTGGAAGACAGGAAACTCCCTCAAACACCTTAGCCCTCTCAGTTTTTCAACTTACTAGTTTCTTATGACCTTCTCTTCTTTCCTACCTCAGCTACACACGAGGCATGGTTATACCCTTGATCATCACCCAGAGATGTACCACTTCCACGTTCATGGATTCTGATGTTCCTTTATCTCAACACCATGTTTCTACCTCTCTCTGCCTTATAACTCCCAAACTTCCTTTTCAATATGACTTCCTATCTCCCCACCCTTCAGTTCTTGTGCAGCCCCTCACGCCTACCCTGGTTACATTCTCCTCTCTATCTTATCTTGATCCCCCCGTGAGCCATCTTAGCTTCAAAAGAAGAGGACGGCTACATCTTTTCTTTGGGGTCCTTTGCCTACCTGTGCTATCGAAAATCTTGTTCTCCCAAGCTTTACCCCGCGATTACTTCCACCATCCACTTCCTTGGCTCTTAAACAGGTGGTGCTGAACAAAGTTGGAGAAATTTTTTAAAAACCGTGCTGACTAGATCCTCTACAAATGTATGTGACATAATCTCAACCAGGCCCTCACCGCAGCAAGGTAGTCATTTTGTGCCTCCCTAACTGACTCACTGTCTCACCAAGGAGGCTCTTCCAAATCTCTTCATCCTTAGTCAAACCTCGCATGGCCTCCCCCCTACCACCACTCTCTCAGCTGAGAACCTTGCCTTATATTTCCGTGAAAAAATTGGGGCCATTTGCTGCGGTCTCTCTTCTCCCCTTTTTATCTCAAATCTCTAAGATGTCTCCTGCCATGCTCTCCTCTTTCATTCCTGTTTCATATGAAGGGGTGGCCTTTCTTTACAAGGCTAACCCTTCTACATGCCCAAGTGATCCCCTTCCATCCTATTTTCTCCAGCAGAAGGCTTCCTCTATCATCCCTATTCTCTCACAGCTTCAGTCTTTCCGTCTACTGACTACTTCTCTACTGCCTACAAACATGCCCATGTCTCCACTATCCTCAAAAAAAACCCCTCACTTGATCCATTATTTCCTTAGTAACTATTATCCTATATATCTTCTCCCTTTTCTGACTAAATTCCTAGAGAAGGCAATCTAGAATTGATTAGTTATATATTGTAATATTTATAACTTAATCCCAAATAATTTTTAATCTCTGGAATTTTTAATCTCCTATTCATTTTTAATGTCAACGGTTTTTTTCTTGGGACTTTTTGTTTGTCCTGTGGCTGAGGGTAGCTTTGGGGTTTAGAGTTTCCCAGATTTTTGCTGTATATATTTTGGTCTATACAGAACCTCTCTATTTTGTCATTGGCCTCCTTGGGAATATCTGAATTAACCTTTATGGACATTTAAATTACTTTCTTTGCTTAATTACAAATTGCTTTACAGATTGGTTGGACCAATTTACAATTCTACCAATATGTAACACACTTCAAATATTGTGCCTTTCTTTCCACAACCCCTCCAGCGCTGACTAGTCCTATCTTTTGTCATCTTTGCCAATTTTGTCGGTATACAGTGAACTCTCAAGAGTTGTTTTGGTTTGCATTTCTCTTAGCATTAATGATTTGAAGTATTCTTCCATATGTTAATTAATAGTTTGCAAATCTTCTTTCGAGAACTGGGTTGTTGTTTTTTACATTCTTGAACCACTTGTCTCTCAGATGACTTTTTTGGTGTTCCATATTTCTGTTGTCTATTTATCAGATCCTTATTAGATGTATTTGAAACAAAGATTTTTTTTCCTAGTCAGCCACTTTCCTTCTTATCCAAGTTGCACTTGTTTTATTCATGCAAAAGCATTTCAATTTCATGGAATCAAATTTATGTAATTTACCTTTTGTAATTGTTTCTTTACCTTGTTTGATTAAGAACTCACCTTGAACTCTTAGACGTGAAAGTTTTACTTCTCTTCTAATTTTCATATGATCTTTAATATTCATTTCATGTATTCCTTTTGAATTTTCTATGGAATATGGTGAGATGTTGGTCTAAACAAAATTTTTGTTAGACATTTTCCAAATTTCCCAGCAATTCTTGCCAAGTAGGGATTTTTTTTCTGGGCAATTCATGTTTTCAGATTTATTGAACACTTGGTTATTCTATTGATTATTTCTGATGATCCTTATTTAGTCTGTTCCATTAATCTATTTGTTTATTTTTTAACAAGTACCAAATATATTTGATGATTCCTGCTTTATATCATAGTATGAGCTCTGAGATTACCATTGCCCCTTCATTTTTTCCTTTTTCATTATTTCCCTTGACATTTTAGATCTTTCATTTCTCTAAGTAAATTTGTTGTTATTTTATTTTTTAGCTTTGTAAAGTTGCCTTGTGGTAGTTAGGTTAGCATAACACTAAATCTATAAAGTCATTTTGGCAGTATTGTCCTTTTTATTATATTGGCAAGGCCTAGCCATGATACTTAAATTATTCTTTTTTTCTCTAAAGAGTGCCTTGTAACTGTGTATATGTAATCTTTGGTGGATTGAGTCCTAGAGGTTATATTAATTTTGTACTTATTTTGAATGCTACCTCCCTTTCTAATATTGCTTCCCAGATTTTGTTTTGACTATGTAAAAATACTCTTGATTCTTGTGGTTTTACTTTGTAGCCTGAAATTTTTCTGAAGCTATTGTCTTAGATTCTTTGCTGATTCCTTAGGATTTCCTAAGTAAAACATCATATCATCAGCAAATAAGCATAGCTTTTGTCTCCTCTTTGCCTTTGTTAATGAATTTAATTTCTTTCTCTTGTCTTCCTGCTATTGTTAGCATTTCTATACACATGCCAAATAATAATAGGGAAAGATGGGCATCCTTGCTTTACTCTTATTTTTTTTAGGAAAACTAGTGTTTCACTATTGCATATAATGTTAGCTTTTGGTTCTATATACTTTTTCTATTAAAATATTCTTCTATGCTTAACTTTGTAGATTTTATTGTTTAAGCAAAAATGGGTGTTGTACTTAGATAAAACTTTTTCTGCATCTATTAATATAATCATATGACTTAGTTTTAAATTTGGTTAATTATATTATTTTCCTAATGTTGAAAATTCTTTATAGAAATGCAACTTGATTAGAGTGAATGACTTTCTGGATAAATTTCTATAGTCCTTTTGCTAGAATTTTATTTTTAAAATTTTGAATTGATATTTATTAATAATTCTGGTCCATAATTCCCTTTCTTTGCTTTATCCTTCATCGTTTTAGGAATTAGGAATGTATTTGGCGAATAAGAGGATTTTGGTAGGGTATTTTCTTTTTACATTTTGAGAATAATTTATATGGTATTAGTATTAATTATTATTTAAAAGTTTGATAGAATTCTCCTGTAAATCCATCTAGACCAAGGGTTTTTCCTTCGATAGTTTCTTTATAGCTAGTTCAATTTCCTTTTCTATAATTTGATTATTTAAGTTCTTTTGGGTGTTGTTAATAATCTGGATATTTTACATTTTAAAAAATAATCCTATTTCTTTTAAATTCTCATGTTAGTGTGTAACTATGGTTCTAATAAGTTGGTTCTGATATGTCTTTCTATTTACTTGGGGGTTGTGATTTTCCCTTGGTCATATTTTATTTTCTTATTTTGATTTCACTTCTGTCATACACCTTATAGTATTTTGCAAGTGAGCTTGTACTTTAAACTAGTGTTATCTATGGCAACCAAGTGGTTGCTAGTTGTTTTGGTTTCTGAACTTTTTCATTATTTTTTTGGTAGCAATTTTTATATAGGTTAAGTTTCTCTAGGAAGTGACTATCTTTACTTTTGTCAACTTTTAAAAACAAGTTGAGTTAAAATTTATGTAATTACACATCGCATTTTTTCATCTTTATTCTCTCTTTTAATTTGGTGTTCACTTTGACTTTGTCCTAACAAGCTATTGATCTGATTGTACTGATAGTGGCAGCTGATTATGAAGTGATTGCTCTATGAATCACTTCCTAGCTGTTAGAATACAATCAGCTTTTCAAATATCATTAAGTGTTCAGTGCATTCAACACATTCCAACTCTATTACTTAAAAAAGTAGTCATAATGTTTAGGTGGGAGTCTTGTGAATAATCTAATCTTTGACTTCTTTTATACTGAATAATATTTTCCAAGATGGTTTTGACTGTCCTCCTTAGCCAAATTTCACAATCATTTTACCCTATTAAAATATAAACTTATTTATTTGGAGGATTATATGAAATTCTTTCCTCTATAATTAATTCATCCTTTATTCAATTCTATCCTCTACAATTAATGTTGGTACGTAAACTGAAATGATCTTTATGCATTTGTTCACCGTTGTTCAGCAAAGCAAGAAAAGCAGGTAGCCCATGAAAAGTTGTTTCTCTTTGCCTCTAGACGCACAATAATAATTCATTTTATAATTTTATAGTTGAAGTAACTGATTCTCCTGACTTCAAGTCTGATACTCTGCACTACGCCATGATTCCTTCATGTATTTCTACAAGAAGAACTTGTGAGCCATTCTTATATTTAGTTCCAGCTTCTTTACATATTCTTGTTTCATCTCTAACTAGTATATTTGGTTCTTCCTATAGTATACTATTTTATTGGTGGTTAGACAAAGGTCATTTATAGTGCCACTAGTTATAATAATGTGTGGAAATGGTCTAAGAACTTTGTGATTCTTATTTCTGGTTCTTTTCCTGCCATTCTCTCATCTTTGCAGAAACAGCTATCTTTGTTTTTGTCCATTTCTTGGGTTGACAAGGCCAAATATTTCATTTCATATTTCATCATATGGAGATGAACTTTTTCATTACCAGGTAGACTCATCCATAGACAAGATACACATATCAAGACACTTGCACATTTCACCTATCATCTTTGAAACCTTTCCTATATGGCTAAAACCCACCAGAGTTTTTACTTCATTGGCATGGTCTCAAAAAAACCCAGAGTTACTTCCCCTCCATTAAGAAGCCTCAAAGTAGGCATTAATGGAATCTTTTAAAATGTTAAGGCCTTAAAGTTGAGTTTTGTACTTTTCCAGAATGTAAAATTCTATTCAAGAAGAGATTTTTAAAGTGAAAATATATATGAGAATATGTCTGATATGATATACTTTAAATGCATAACTTGTACATGGGTTAGACAGGGTTATGGTACATATGTGACTGAGATATAGGCAAAATTGTATTGAATAAATTCTAATTATTCTTAATTTTATTTCATGTGACTGAAAATCAACATTGGTTGGTATGAACTTTGGGGGAAAAAAAGTCAGCCTAAAAGACAACAAGATTAAAAAATACCCAGCAAGAAAGTATGGATTTCTAGAAGCATTAGACGATAAGCGTATTTTACATGCCCAAAACAAAAAAAGGTAATTGTCATACATTTTAATCATACATTTTATAGCAGCACTAATCCAAGAGAAGTAAAGAATATTGTTTAAAGAGATTCTAACTAGGACAAATATGTGAGAAGAAAAAAAAAACCTTTTAGATATACTTTTGTCAAACTTACCTTCATACTGATTCATTGTTAACTTCATAGTAAAGGACACTATTTCTGCTCTAGTTTTCCCATGTCACTAGGGTTAGCCTAGTAATATAAAAGTTTCTGTAGCTAGGAGGAATAATTAGCAATTTTATTAAAAAGCTGTTTGTCCTTTTCAATTTTACTCATTTGTCTGAATTAATTTTTTCTTCTTCCAGTAGAACATAGCATCCATAAATTTAAAAAAACAACAACCCCAAACCCTCAAATTTCATAGCAGATTCCAAGGTTCAGACAATGATTTCATACATTGTCATTTATAATCAAGGTAAAGGTGCTTCAGTGATTATCCTTAACAATAGAATTAAGACTAGAAGCCTCATTCATAAAATTGTTCATTGTTCTTTTCATGTTGTGGCTATTAATACATATCTGGGTTTAGCTATAACACCTTTATTAAATCTGATTTTACTCTGGACTGTTAATACTGAATTAATGAGAGATAATATATTAAAACCCTCTTTGGGCCTTAAAATGCTATGTAAATGTCACATACTATTATTGTGTTGATCATGAGTAAGGAATACATAAGTTTCTGAACAAAGTCCATTTATTTATATTATACATAAATGTTTACTGAAAATTGTAAAGAACAGATTTTTTTAAATTAAAAAAGATATTAATGAAGTACTTTTTGACAACTCTTTACAAATGTATATTATTTCCTTCAGCCAATTCTCGTGGGAAAACGGTGACAAGATAACTGATGCCAATAGAAGAAAGGAAGATACGGTACGATTTAATACTTTTTAAAATATGACAGATTATTGCAGTGCTCATGTTAAAATTCGTGCAGCATTGCAGATTAAAATTTCTGTTTCTACTAATAAAACTCTTCTAATTTCATTATCATTAATATGAACTGAATTCTCTATTCTGCATTTGGGAGTAAACAAACAACATGTACTAATGAAAAGAGAGAGGTAAAAACCATTCTCACCAAATCCCTCTTGAATTCTTTGCTCAAACCAGTCTTATCCTTAGTTCAAGGGGAAAATCACTCACCTTGGGCTGTCAGTTTTTGTGGCTACAAAGAATTCCATGTAATGTTATCGTCATTAATAAATAAAAGGATAAATTTCCTTTCAACAAAGTCTGCTAGGTTCTGGTGGGTTTAGGGAAAAAAGTCTTGATTTTCCCTGGCCTTGGTCCAGAATGGTAGCAATGAAGAAAGGGGAGACAAGGCTACTACTTCATGCATGTATCTTTGTAGGTGGGCTGTGGCTTGGCTGGAGGGGAGGGCTACAGACCCAAGACAAAATAACAACAATGACAACATTAACTGACATTTATAATGTTCTTTAAAGTTTATGAAATAATTGAACTACATTATTTCTAGCTTATTCAACCATGCTACATGCTTCCCATGTCCCAGCACTTTGTAATACACAGCAGGGAAAGAGGCAAGAATACTTTCTGTCTTACTTTTGGGTGGCTCAGTAGGGATGGTTTATTTCATTTATATTTGGGGATAGGGAGGAGAGAGGGAGGAGAATGTCCCAATACTGCTTGACAAGAAGGGTATCTATCTTATGAAATGAATGTCTGTGTCATTATTATATTCCATCTTTTAGCAAAGTTTCTGATACTAAAACATATCATATTTTATCCTTTGCATTTGCAGGGGTATTATACTGTAGTGTTTTTTTTTAAATGACATAAACTGACATTGAGAAGGCTATTAAGTAAGTGGGGGACTATACATTTCTCTTGCTGTTGAGCCAGTTTTATCCACATCAGATGGAGGCTCACATCATCAGTCTGTGTTGAAGTACAGTCTGTGCCTAGGAGCAGAGAGGGAGACTGTTTCCAGGAATGACCCTGTACCCAGATGACATCAATCAGTAAGCCTCTGTGCACCAGGCACTCCATGAGGTGCTGAGGATACAGATATTGAAGTGAAATGGTCTGTGACTTCGAGGAATCTGTGTTCTGACAGGGAGAGAACCCGTACATCTGTAGGCACATACAAACCATTTATGAGCCAAACACAAAGTAACCCAGTGGGAAGAGCACTGTCATTTAGAGGGATCAAGAATGGGCTCCTGGAAAAAGTGGGGCTCAAACTAAGACTTAAGGGCAATCCGGTATTGCCAGGTCCAGAAATGAGCAGAGACAGGGTTCCGGGCATCAAGTGTAAAGCCATATGTAGAAAGATGGTGTCATTCACAAAGAAAAGCAGGCAGTCCCACATGAGGAGACTGTAGAGTACATGGAAGATAGGAATGAATGTACAGCATAAGACTAGACGAGTAAAAAGGGATGAATTTGTGAAAGGGCTTTACGTGTCAAACAAAAGATCATGTCGAAATGATATTTCATCCTAGTGGTTCATAGGGAGGCAATGGCATTCATGGAGGGGTACCATGGCGAGATCCATCTACGTCTTAGAAAAATCACTCGGCAGCTACATAGATACTAGGTGGGAGTGAGGAGTGATCAGAGGCAGGAAGACCAATTAGGAGCATATTGTAATAGTTCAGGCAAGAAGTAATAAAGACTCAAATTAGGCTAGTGTCTGTGTGAATGGAGACAACAGGCCACATGTAAGAGATGCTGTGGAGACAGAAATAGTAAGACTTGGCAACCGATTGATTATGTAAGGTGAGTCAGACTGAGGAGTTTAGTCTGTGAACCTGAATGAATGGAAGGCTGTTGGTACTTTGTACAGAAAGAGAGAAGTTAGAAAGAAGGGGAAATTTGGGGGAAAAGCAAACTAGTTTTGTTTGGGGCATGTTGAGTTTGAGATACCTGTGGGATATTCAGTGTAAAATGCTCAATAGTCTATTGGTGATGGAGAACCAGAGATTAGGAGAGAAACAAGACCTGGAAAGATATCTATCTATCTATCTATCTACCTACCTATATATATATATATGAGTATCTGCACGGAAATGATTATTGAAGACAGTTTGAACATCCCCATGGTTTTCAATGGATTTGCATATGTCATTGTCTTGTAGCTCTCTGCCAGCCTTTGCCCTTCTCTGTGCACTCTTCAGCTGCTTAATCTCCTTCCCAAAATATCAGGCCTAAAACAGAAGAAGATACTCCCCATTTGGTTTGACCAGGGTAGAATATGGTGGAGTGATCTCCTGTTCCTTCCATTTTGTGTTCTTTTTCATCTTCCCTTGTGCCTCACTCATCCTCACCATGACTTCCAGGCCCAGCCTCATTCCTCAGTTCTTTTCCAGGCTGTGACTCGCGCCGTCACTGCTTTCCTCCCTTCCCAAGCTTCATCCTATTGCTAACCAGTTTAATGTTACTCTGTTCTTTTTGTGCTAAACATAAATCTTCATGACTTACCAAATCCCAAACCAGAATTGTTGCCATCATCTGCCTTTGCTCCAGTTCTCAGTGCTGCTGAATAGTATGGGAGGTCATCACACCTTAGTACTGACAAGGTTCACTACAAGCATTTGTGACCTCACTCCTTCCAAGTGCATTTACCAGCAGAAGGCAATCCTTTCACTCTTCTCTAATCAACTTTATGTTGTTTATGTTGGAATTTCTGCATAAGCAATTGCCAACCTTCTCTCCTCTCTTGAAGTCAGAGGAACCGTGTTTCAAACCTTCCTCCATCATTTCCTGCCTGTGTGAGATTATGCAAGTCATAGAACCCGTCTAGGCATCTAGTGATGCGATTAGACTAGGTGGCCTTCCAGGATGCTATGATCCTGCCCTGACTCTCTTGGTCAGAGACCACATTATGGAGAAAAAAGAAACCACTTGTTGTGGGTTCTCTCCTTTCTGCTACTTATCATCTCAAAAAATCCTTAACATTACACCCCCCCCCAATGCTCTATTCCTTTATTTCAGTCTCTGAAGAAGTGGCTTTTCTTCTCACCAAGAATGAACCCTCCACATTTGTGTGTGTGCCCTCTCTTTGTCTGTTTCTGTGTCTCTGTGTCTCTCTGTGTGTCTCTGTCTATCTGTCTGTCTCTCTTTCTCTTCCACCCCTCAGGGGGAAAATAGCCTACAAATTATCTACAGTCTTTGCCCTGCTTCCTCTCTACTCACTTCCTTCTCAATCCCTTGCAATCTGGCTTCTGAAATGATCACTTTCTCCAAAATTTCCAGTGATCTCTTAACTATCCAATCCTAGGTCCTTTTCTCAGCCTTCATTTAATTTAAATGACTTAACTTATTCTTTTCACTGTGTATCGCGCTCTGGCTTTCGGTCTAGTTAGGAGAATCCAGAGTTTCTGATCGATTTTGTTATCTGAATTCTGTTACACATTTTTTTTGCCATTAATTGGGCAATAGGGCCTTCAGATTTTCTGTTGTATATAACAGGTAGACATCGATTCGGTCTTCCGCTCTCTGTCCACAGGCCTCCAGCAGCTTCCTCAAGCCTCTCCTGCCCTGGTGGTGTCTGGTACCTGTCCTTAGGGGTTTTCCTTGATAGATCCCCCTCTCTTCTTATGGTTCTTACTATGGCAACAGCTGCTGCATCTCTGTCGTGTGCAGGTCGTGGAATGTTCTTGTACCTTTTGTCACATGTTATAGGAGAATGAGTCACTGCAGACGCCAGATTTTTAAATGACTCTGGTCTGGAATAGTTGGTCTGTTATCTGGATTCGTTCTATAAAATGCAAAGAGTACTCTTGAGAAATTTCCCCCTTAGTATGCCGATCTCCTCTGAAAATCATTTGAGTCATGAGTATGATTTTTGCCATCGTTTTCATTATTAGAATTTCTAGAGTTTGTGTTGAGAAGTTTTCAATGACATTAGTTTTCTCAACTTTTCCCTCTTCAGATTTTAACAACGGCTTGATTTCAGCTTTTATTTCATCTAATCTGGGTTTAGGGATGAAGTTCATCTTTAGGACTGCTCTGTGTTGGTTTATAATGTTACTTTGTGAGAGTGCCATTTATAAACAGCCGTATGAAGCCCTCACCAATGACTGGTCTGATCCATTTCCAGTTTTGTTATGATAGAGGACTGGCGTGTACTAAGAGGGTCCAAACCTTCAGTCCACTTTGTGTTCACTTGTGGTGTCCAGCAGGTGGAGTCTTGCTGTTTCTGGTGAGTTCTGGTGTGTCTTTCCCTGTAGTAGGAGAACAGCAAGGGGCACATTCCACTCTTCTCCTGTAGAGCTGATTATGACAATGGTCCTGATAAGGACAAATTTGCAACCCTAAGCTGCCCAGACTATATTTGTGACTTGAGAGCAGGTGCTTCATGCTGTCTGAGGTGCTGCCCAGCCAGTCATTTTGCTGGGAGCTCAGTTCACCAGTGTCGCAGGATTGTGGGCAAACTTTCGTAACTACTGTAGCAGTTTTGGGGTCCACAAGGTCCCTGATGTCCATCACCCTGGCTGTAATTCTCTGCTTTGCCATCCCCACCGTGGGGGATGGGTTAGGCTTTGAGGGTTTGGTGGTGTTATTTTAGTTCATCCAGACCAGGTGATTATGACTAAAGTCAGTTAAGTAATATCTTATTATCCTTTTACTTATCTCCTAATGTGTCCCACTTCCTCTGGTTTCTCTTTCTTTCCAGTCTATCCCTCATAATCTGCTTAAGTGACTTTCCTTAAATATACATCTGAACTTGTCACTCAGCCACTCAGTAAACTACAACGGCCCCCACTGACTCTTGGGATTAAGGACTAACCCCTCTACCTGGCTGGAGGCTGTCGCGGAGCTGTTAGGGCTTCTCACACATCACTCCCCTTCACGCCATTGTCCATCCACACTAGCCTTTTGCTATTCTTCACAGACAACACTATCTTCTGGCTCCCCGGTGAGCTGCTCCCAGTGCCTGTGATGCGTTCTCAGCTCTCCACCTTCTATTTAGAAACCTTACTTTTCTTTAAAATGTCCCTCATGGCTCCCTTCTATATGCCTCTCCTGTTCATCCCTACTGGGCCTGCCTTTCCTCCTCAATCACTGTGTGTTCACTTTTTATTTATTTTGTATATACATGTGCATGTCTCCCCTGAATAGACTGTAAGCTCCTTAAGGGAAGGGACTGTTGAATTTTGTCTCTGTATAGCCAGAGCTTAGTACAGCGATCGGTACATCCTAGGTGCTTCTTGATTGATTGTAAGCTATTTTGTACCCATTTTTGTTCTTTTTTTTCATCTGAAAGATCATTATCTCTAGTAGAGGAAGAGCAGAAGAAAAATAGGAGTTAAGTAGGTTTGCTCTGTTTCCTCCTTCAGTTATCTTTATTCCAAGAATGCTGGGACATGCATCACTTTTTTCATCCACCTCTTTGTGCCAGCCTTCCATTCTCCTTAGTCTTTCAGAAATCCCTGACAATAGCTTAGCAATTGCATCTAAGCTATTCGCATTTTCATCCTGTCCTTTCCAATCCAAAGATTACCAAGTGAAATAATAGGCAATTCTTCTTTCCCTCTGTATTCAATTATCATCATAGCATCTGCCCTAAAGCAGTCCGAACCCTGCTCTGCTCCTAGGCCTTTTCTTAGTAGAGCTCTAAAACCCCTTTTTGTTCTCACTTATTTTCCTTGTTATTGTCCTCAGTGTTCTCAGATTTCATATGCCTGGCACCACTATTACTGCCCTGCCTTGATTTTGTATTTGTTCTGTTACCTTCCACCCTCCATTCAGTTTTTAAAGCTGATGATCCATGGGGCGCCCTGTTGATCTACACCAGTCTCTTTTGTACAGCTGTCCCTTTTCTCCCTCAGTGTAATTTTTTCTCTTTATTGTCTTCAGAATATCATTATTGGGAGCTTTTCTTCCCCTCTAGGTTTACTCCCCTTATGGAATTTTAGTCTATTGAATCTTGCCCATCCTTTCTATAAACTTTCTGTGACCTCTTCCCCCAAATCTAAGACACTTGTCAAAGTAGCACCTACTTTCCATCCCTCTATCCCAAATTCTAAAATGTGGTGGTCATATCTCATGGTTCCCATCATTTTTACTCAACCAGACAGCACTTCTTTGTTGGTAAGACAGTTCCAGAATGGAATTTTCCCTTTTTTTGTTCCTATATGCTTCTGAGAATGAAATTATCATCCTCATGAAAGTCAATAAATTATTAGCTGCTATTCTTTGGTTTAAAAAATTCTTATTTTAAAGTAAGAATTTAAAGTAAACTAAAATGAAGACTTCCAAATACCCAATAGAATATAGAGGATTGTAGAGAAAACTAAAACTTTTATGTATATGATTTTCCTTTAAAATATATAATAAATTTAACATGTTACTTTCAATAATTTCCTGATTGTTTATGATTCTTTCTGGCCTTCCTTCTATTCTTTTCTGGGCATTTAAAAACATTTTTCAATGACCCACTTTTCTTATTTAACTCTTTCTTTTCTCCCTTTCTTTCCTTCCTTCCTTCCCTCACTCTCTTTTTTTTTTAAAATAAAAACATTTTATTATTTTCCAGTTACACGTAGAAATAGTTTTCAACATTTGTTTATATAAGATTTCCAATTTCAAATTTTTCTCCCTCCCCTAGACAGCAGGTAATCTGATATAGGTTATATATACATAATAACATTAAACATACTTCTGCATTAGTCATGTTATAAGAGAAGAATCAGAGCAAAAAGGAAAAACCTCAAAACAGAAAACCAACAGCACCAAAAACAAGAGAAATAGTATGGTCCAATAAACATCCATATTCCACAGTTCCTTTTTCCCCCCTGGATTTAGAGAGCCTTTTCCATCATGAGTTCTTTGGAATTTTCTTCTACCATTGGATTGGTGAGAAGAATCTAGTCTATCACAGTTGATCAACACATAATGTTGATGATACTGTGTATAATGTTCTTCTGGTTCTGCTCATCTCACTCATCATCAGTTCATGCAAGTCCTTCCAGGTTTCTCTGAACTCTTCCTGCTCATCATTTCTTACAGCACAATAGAATTCCATTACATTCATATACCACAACTTGTTCAGCCATTTCCCAGTTGATGGACATCCCCTCAATTTCCAATTCCTTGCCACCACAAAAAGAGCAGCTATAAATATTTTTGTACATGTGGCTCCTTTTCCCTTTTTTATGATCTCTTTGGGGAAAAAACCCAAAAGTGGTATTGCTGGGTTAAAGCGTATGCACAGCTTTATAGCCCTTTGGGCATAATTCCAAATTGCTCTCCAGAATGGTTGGATCAGTTCACAGCTCCACCAACAATACATTAGTGTTCCAATTTTTCCACAGCTTCTCCAACATTTATTATTTTCCTTTTCTGTCATATTAGCCAATCTGATAGGTGTCAGGTGGCACCTCAGAGTTGTTTTAATTTGCATCTCTCTAATCAATAGTGATTTAGAGCATTTTTTCATATGGCAATAGATAGCTTTGATTTCTTCATCAGAAAACTGCCTGTTCATATCCTTTGACCATTTCTCAGTTGGAGTCTCTTTCTTTCTTTCATTCATTTCATTTCTAGCTCTTCACTTCTCCTTGTTCCCATCAAATTGAAAAAGAAAGAAATGAGAACAAGTTGACAGTAGTCATCTCACTTGACATGTTCTCTGCATCACCTGTATATGTACCCCAAAAGGACAGCAGAATTCTTTGTATTGACAAATACAACATTGTTCCACTTATATAACACTCAAATTTTTGGCAATCTTTACCCCCTAAAACAAACCTGTAAACTCAGAGTTAGGAAAAAAGTTGAAAGATAGCAAGATTTGACATAAAATTAAGACTATTGACTTAAAATGCTTGTTTTCTTGGTTTCTTCTGGAAGTCTTTAGTTCTTCCCTAATTTCAATGCATAGCAAATTAGAATCAGAAAAGTAGGGGTATATCTGAGAGAAGGCAGGTAGCCTGTTGACAGTAATGGAAATGATAGAAAAATCCACAGAAAGGGCAATCTAAGCCATCTACATTTTAATAGTCTCTTTGATTTCCTGTGATATAGAAGGTCATACTCTTATGATATAGCATAATATAATAATTTTCCTAATGATGACTAGAGCATGAAGAAGAGGTTAAATTGTGTTCAATATGCCAATAATATACCATAATATTTCCATGCCAAAAGCATGGAAATGTGTAACATGTTTGAGGAAGATTCCATCAAAACCAAAAAAAGAATTAACAACAGCAATAATAAAAATAAGCCTTATTTATCTGGAAAATGCACTTATCTGAAACATCATGGTGTTGAACAGTTTTAGTTAAATGAGGTATGTTTATCAGGGATCATAATGGTATAGCTGGATAATACACAAGATTGGCACTTAAGAGCTGTGGATTCTATTTTAACCTTTACTGCAAAACCTACATGACTTTGAAAAGACCATTTTAACTTTTCTGTTCCAGTTTTCCTTTCTTCTTCGTTACTACAAAGGGGTATTTTAGTTGTAAAGAAGATATTCAGTTCAATCTTGACCTTGTTTGAAAGCAAAGAAATATAAATTCTTTTCTAGTCCACTCTACTCCTAAATGTTCTCCTTCCTTTAGGCACAGGAGGTAGAATTCAAGGCAGGTATATCCCTCATTTTGGTGCACATGTATGGTGGAGTAATTCATGGTGCATGACACTCACCCTGCCAGGGAGTAGAAGGCCAGGGGAATGAATTCAAATGGTTTTCTCTTACCACATAAATTCTTCTAAGAAGGAAGATGTTTTTAATAGTACCCTTACTTAAACTGTCAATTAGTAAATTGGTGGAACTGAAGGAGGTTCAGGGGGAAGCAAAGACAGGCAGCACAGTTTTAGAACCTGCTGAGTTGATTTGTTATGTGCTTAAAAATTACAACCTGTATGAAATAGAGATTCATGGTTTTGTTATATATTCCTTTTTTATTCTTTATATGTGTAAGTTATCATGTGTGGTAACGTTTGTCAAGCTCATAGGAAAAAAAGTCAATGCATAATGCAGTTAATACACAGTGTCTGGCGAGGCAACTTATTTTGGAGGATGTTTGCAGAAACTGGGACAGTTTTTAGTATATTTGCAACAGTGATTTATTTTGCATTCATTATAATAGCAAATGTCACACCTTTCAAAGATTCCTTGATTCTGTAATTTTGAAGTAATGTAGTTGGTTTTAATATATTTGCTTTGCGTAAGAGGGAAATAATCCAAGAGAAGAAATTCATTCATTTTAAGTGTTGATAGCCAGTCTTCCCACCCCTGACAGCACTTTTGGATCTGGTCATTGAGGGCAAGAAAATGGTTAGAAGCAGGTTCTTGGGGGTGCACATGCAACACAGGCTGTGGCATCGGGCTGTTTTGTCTCCTCTTTGATGCTTTACATGTATCAGCACGCTGTGAGGTCACCCTCCTACCTCAGAACAAACTGTTTTAATACCATCACAAAGAGGCTAATGACTGTCACACAACTAACTGTGTATGTGAAACATATTTCCCTTTAAAGTACACTCTCTGAAAGCCAAATGGATCACAAGTGTTCTGGAATGTTGTCTGTACTGCCTATACCCGATGTATAGGCCTGTACCATAGCTACTTAACATGACTGAAGCTGGGCAATAATACAGACATTTTGCATCTGAGTAACAACTTGGGTAATTTGTTAATGAGTAATTTTTTCTCTTGACAAATATTTCACAAAGGACCCCTGCTGTGCATTTTGTTTGGTTACAGTCAGGTGATGAAGATTATGAGAAGCCCCCAGGTCCTTCTGCTCCTCCTTCATTACCACTCCTTGCTTTCGCTCCAGGAATACTTGAATCCTCTGTGTTACAAAATGAGAGTAAGTAATGTGAGATTCCATCATGTGGGTGACTAATTCTAAGAAATGAAGCTCAAAGAAATGACCTTTTAATATTCTATTCATATTATAAACCATTATTAGTCTATAATGTTGCTACATTAAAAATAGATGCTAAAATCTAATTTTCCTTAAAGTCTGATATTTTCCACCCCAAGATTTATTAAAGTAACTAACTCATTTTAAAAATGTAAGCAAGGCCACTTGCCATCAAGACACAGTGTCTCAATTTGTGATTGCCTTTGTAGTTGCATATATGCATTTTAAAGAAGAGAATTAGAATGTACTTTCAGTATGTGTGCTTAATGCTATGAATGCAAATGTATTCATCTGGAAGGTTCTCAGCTTCCCTTGGTGTATTATTTTTCATATATCATGTTCAGAACCTGAGATGGAACATTTGCCATGGAGGTAAATATGGTACAGTCACAAAGAAAATACCTGTCAAGGTGTGGTTTGTTTTTCTAATGGTGAAGATTTTGCCCTCCTTTAGCTTCTAGAGATTGATGAATGTGGTTTATGTTTCCTTAGGATTCAAGATTATGCAACAAATGAAGCAAGTAAAGGAAGAAAGATGTCATTTGGAAGAGACAAGAGAAGAACTGATGAAAAAAGTTAAAACTTTATTTGAACAAAGCAAACTGAAAAGATACCGTGGTATAGCTTATTAGATACCTTATAACTATATAAACAAAATATTTAAGGCTTGCACTGTTAAAATAAATATAAATTATAATTAGTGTTTCATTGTTTTTAGTATTAGAACATTTGGTACAAGATTAAAATAGTTGCACCTAGTGAAGTTTAGAAGTACTCCCCTGACCCCATCACCTCTTCTACTGGGGTCTAAGATAAAACATGATATTCATATTTTGCCATGTCATTCTCTCAGTAGCCTTCCAAGAGATAATACAGACTCAAAGTAAAATAACGTTACATAGTAATGGTTTATGAATCCAGATTCAAACCACAAGCTAGTGATAAATGTTAAATGAAATCTTTCATCTTATTTTTAAAAGTATGAGAAATATGTTATATGGGAATATTGTAATTGTCATCAGGAAGTGATATGTGAAAATCTAATGCCCTCAAAATAGAATTTTCCCTAAGAAGTCAGTGTACCACTTTTGGAATCAATGGTCTTGTTTCTCTAGTGGACAAAGCAGTCAGCAAAGGCCTTTTCAATGTGACCTTGGGCAAGAAGGTGTCTAATCTTATGCCCCAGGGATCTGTTCTTGATCTCTGCCATCTGACATGTTTATCAGTGATTTAGACACAGGTGCACAGACAGCGTCCGTGCCAGAGGTGGAAACAATGCCCATCAGTGAGTGCACTAACAGCCTGGAAGACAGAATCAGAATCCAAAAATCACTTGACAGGCTAGATCACTGAGCAGAATCTCAGAATGTGAGATGTAACATCTCCTATTTGGGCTCAAAGAAACCAACTTTACAGGTAGAAGATGAGGTAATCATGGTTGTTAAAAAAAGATCTGGGTGTTTTAGTGAGCTGTAAGCTCACTATGATCAACAGTGGGGTATCGAAGCCCTTAAAGAGAATCCAATGTTTGGCTGAATTGAGAGGTATAGCTTTCAAGAATAGGGAGGTCACCCCTGTGCTCTGTCCTGGTCAGGCCACACCTGAACTTTATTGAGTTCTGGACACCATGGTATATAAAGGACATTGATAAGTTGGAGAATATTCAGAGAAGGACAATTAGAATGGCATCAAGTTCATCCTACATAAGGATGGGATGGAAGAACTGGGAGAAGAGACATGGCAGCTGTTTTTGAGTATTTGAAGGGCTGTACTATGAAAGAGGGATCAGAAATACACCACGTACTCCCCTGGGGTGGGTGTAGGAGCAATGGGTAGAATGTCTAAGATTAGGCTAGAGTGCCTAAACACTAGAACCATCCCAAAGTGAACTGGGCCGTCTTATGAAGTGGGAGGTTTTCCTAACCCCCATAGCACCCGTAATCTTCAAGGAAATGTGAGATGACCTCTTATCAAGTATTCTTTTTGAGTGGGGACTCTTTTAAAGCTAGGGATTGGATGAGTTGGCTGCTGGGATCCTTTCCAAATCTGAAATTCTCTGAAAATTCCTCTTTGAAATAAAGCTACTATATATATACATATATGCATGGATATATATACACACATGCATGGATATATATACACACACATATGTGTATGTAATAACACATACACATATATGTGTGTATGTATATATATATATATATATATGTAGCTAATATTGATATAGCTCTTACTATTTGTCAGACACTATGCTGAATGCTTTGCAATTATTATGTCATTTGAGCCTGCCAGCAATCCTGGGAGGTCGGTGATATTATTATTCATATTTTATAGTTGAGGGAACTCAAGGAAACAAAGGTTAAGTGACTTCCCTAGGGTCACACAGCTAATAAGTGTCTGAGGCTGAATTTTGAACTCATATCTTCCTGATTCCAAGCCCAGTGTTCTATCCACTGTGCCACCAGCTGCATGTAACTGGAAATGAGTCTAGACTAGAATCTAGACACCAATACAATGTAAGTTCCCTGAGGCCAGGGATTGTAAATGTTTTCTTTATAGCCCCAGTGTATATCACTGTCCCCTTGTACATAGTATCCACTAACAAAAATATTGAATTTTATTTATAGCCTTGCTTTGCCACGTTTGTCAGTTTTACACCATTGGGCAAGTAATTTGCCTCACTTATAAAATGAAGAGTATAATAGATAATCTCTAAGGCCCTTTCTGGTTCTAGGTTTCTATAAATCTGTTTCATTCTACTATATTATGAAGACAAGGCTATTCAATAAATATCAACCTTAAACTGAGGTTTCCATTCAGGTTAGGAAGGTGCAATGTATTTTTTTAGAATTTTTATTTTCATGTAGAAATTTAATAGTTTTGTTTGTCACTAAAAGGTCTTGTGAAAAGAACATAGAACTACTTGTTGACTTTTATTATGAACATAATCATCTACAAACAGAAACATTCAAATACACATACAAGAGGTGGTGAGGGAAGGATTGGCATGAAGTTTTAAACATCTGCTCTCTACAGGTTTTTTAAAAAGTATATTAAATTTAACAACGTAGTAAAAATTGCCTTGTTTCTTCTCTTTTAAATTTTTTAAATTTTTTAAATTCTCTTTTTTCTCATAGTTTCCCTCTGCCTCACATCCTTTACCCCAATATAGTCTACCCACCCTTGTAACAAATACAAACAAAACATATTATCACATTCCCCATATCTGAAAACATAGGACTTATTTTGTGTCTCTAATACATCCTTTTAGTTCTTGCTGGTAAGTGAGAGCCATACTTTACCCCAAATTTTCTGAAGCCATAATTGGTCACTACGTTGATCAGAGCTCTGAAGTCTTTCAAGTTGTTTTCCAGTACATTATTGTAGTCACTCTATCAGTTGTTCTCCTGGTCCTGCTAAACTTAAATCTGCATCAGTTCACACAAGTCTTCCCAAATTTCTCTGGATTTTCACATTCATCATTTCTTATAGCACAATAATGTTGTATCGTTTTCACTTCTCATTATTTGTTCAGGCAGTCCTACTGATGGACATTCACTTTGTTTCTAATATTTTTCTATCACAAAAAGTGCAGCTTTAAATGTTTTTGTACATATAGACCCTTTGCCTTTGTCTTTGACCTTTTGGGAGTATAGCCCTTCTGGGGGGTATTGCTGGTTTAAAGGGTGTGATGCAGTTAGTGAATCTTCAGATAGAATTACAAATTGTTTTTCCAAAACTGTTTGAACAAATCACAGCTCAACCCACAGTACATTCGTATGACTGTCATCTCAAAGCCCTTCCAAAATTTGACATTTTTACCTTTTGTCTTTTTTTTACCAATCTGATGGGTTTAAGGAGAAATCTGAGAGTTTTCTTTGTTCTAATTAATAACTTGGAGATATTTTTCCTATTGTTCCTTTTTTGTGGAAAGCTTGCATTTCTTCTTTTGTAAACTGCCTGTTAATATCTTTTCACCATTTATTATTTGGGGAATGGATTTTGTCAGAAATACCTGCCGTTTGATTTTTTCCAGTTAACTACCCTTTTAATTCTAGTTATATTATGTTCCCACAAAAGCTTTTCAGTTTTACGTAATGAAAATTGTCCACTTTATTTGCTTTGTTTACCACCATCCCATGTTTAATTAAGAATGTTTCCTTTAATCACAGATTTGAAACTTAGCTTCTTTCTTTCTTTTTCTTTCTTTCTTCCTTCCTTCCTTCCTTCCTTCCTTCCTTCCTTCCTTCCTTCCTTCCTTCCTTTCTTTCTTTCTTTCTTTCTTTCTTTCTTTCTTTCTTTCTTTCTTTCTTTCTTTCTTTCTTTCTTTCTTTCTTTCTCTCTCCTCTCTGCATATAAATATGTATGCATATGTACATATATATAATATATAAAATGACAGCTTCTAGTATATACAGTATATAAAATGATATGACCTTTTTGGTCCATTTGGGGATTATTGTAGTAGATGGTAGAAGATGTTACTCTAAACCTATTTTCTAGTAAACTGCTTTATGTAATTCAATTCACAGAACATTTGAGATCTGGTTCTAAATTCCCAAATAGTTATGTGACTTTAAACATGTTTTGTTTTATAACATTCTTCCCTTCTGTAAAATGTGGATAATACATCTCCTTCTTGCAATCTCACAAAGGTTCTAAAAAAGTGAAATTATATTTTAAAATGGAGGAGGTGGTAAAGTACGTAGGGTCTAGGACTGATTTCTTTGAAACTTTTGATGTGGAAATTCTCTCCTCTGGGGTTGACTGGCAACTTTTCTGTACCTTGTTGTCGTTTAAAGCTGCCTGGGTCCCTGAGAGAGGTTAAGAGACTTGCCCATGATCACAGAGGAAAGAGTTGAACCCATGGCTTGCTGACTCCAAAGTCAACTCTCTATTTATTGCAATACCCTATCTCTCAAAAATTTAAGAAAAAAGTTTTTGTCAAAGACTTACAGTAGATTGTAGTAAGATACTTGCTCCTATGTATCTAGAAGTTTATCCAAGTCCCAGGAGCACAAATTATGTATGTAAGGATCAGCAACAGTATTTGTTTAAGTTCTTATCATATGCTGAAATGGCTATTCCTTAACAAATAGTCCTTTAAGTATAATACCACATAAAGCACTATTACTGGGATCCAACTTATTAAGTCTTGGTGAGAAAGTAAATAGAAGACAAACAGGGAAAAAAAAAATAATACAACACCATCTTGGAAATATGAATATCCATCCACTTCAACAGTGTTTATACCATGATAAAATGGAACCCCCAAAATACTCATCATAGAGGTTTTTACTTTTAACATTCCTCTTAGATAAACCATAGTGCCAAATCAGTTAACTTCACAAAAATAGGCCATTAACAATGTCAAAGGAAAAAAGATCCAGCCTCCAAAAAGATAATCCAGTAACAGACACAGCCAGTCAACTGTGATGAATTCTAATGAACCCCTCTGCCCAGGAATGGGTAATATCTTTTACTTTCATGGGATAAGATAGATAGATAATGCCATCAAACTAACTTATGAAAAAATCAGTATTAAAAAACTTACAATATAATGACCATTTTTAGTATTTGCTATTGGTGATAGCAAATTTTGAGAAAGGACTGTATGACATAGGTAAATGAGCATAGGATTCAGTCAGAAGTCTCAGGTTCTGGTCCTAATTTTGTTACTGTGTGAGCATGGGCAAAAAACTTAAGCTTTATGTACCTCAGTTTCCTCATCTGTAACAAGAAGTGGATCAATTATTCTAATTATAAATAAGCTCCTTTATTAAACTGTTAAGCTCTAAAAGTATGTGATTCTGTGATAAATTAAATACCAATTTTGCTTTTATTCATAGCCCAGGAAGCTTGGAAGAAAAAATATTTTGAAACCAAGAAAATCACAGCTTCATTGGAGGAAGTTTTAACTAAACTTCAAGAAGATTTAGAACTTTATTATAAAAAATTGCTCATGCAGCTAGAAGCTAGGGAAATCAAAATGCGGCCAAAGAATCTGGCCAACATGGAAGATTCAAAGGTACAATATTTTATGCCCCTTTGGTAATTTTTCTATTTCAGATGTGTGTTTTTTAAGAGTATGTCCATTAGAACTGCTAATATTCCTGCTTGGGGACATGTTTGTGATCTGATAACACCACATTTTAATTGATTTTTGAATGTTTCTTTTCACTTAGCTCAACCCATAGTTCCACTAAATGGAATTTTTGACTCTTAGTAGATTGGAGGTTGTGGTCTGATGCCTTTATCCCCTTTCATAATGATTATTGACAACAGCAGGAGTAAACATTCTTAGCAAGGCTCTTCCTCATGAATGTGTTTCTTTTACACCTATTCCAAGGATTAAATGAATTGTTTAATAAATATTTGCTGAATCAAAATTAACTTCTTCCCAGTAAGCCAAGGATAGATCTTAGTTTGTGTTCCTTATAAATGATTTCTTACTTTACTCCACTGGGTTGTTGTTAGTCAGCCAAAAGAACTTATTAAGCACCACCTGTGTGCCAGATGGGAGGGAAACACTTTGCAAACTTTAAATTGTTATACAATGTGATTTATTAATTTATTCCACTAACCATAACATTGCCTCATGAGAAACAGACTTGTTCTCCTTGACCTACAGGGAAAGAACTAGAAGCAATGAATGAAGAGTACAAAGAGCAAATTTTAGGATTGGTGTCATGAAAAAACTTCCTAATGCTTTGAGCTATCAGAGTGGGATGGGCAGCCGGGGGAGATAGGAATGAATTACACAGACTATTACTTGTGATTTGGCTGTCATCGGATAGCCACAGCACAAACTCCATTGTACCTCGGTGCTCTCTGAGGAGTCATTAGGCCTCTGGTCAACCAGGTTGGGGTCCTTAAAAAAAGTCCTACCACCTACTTTGTGTACTCATTTCTTTAGTCTTTCCCATTGCTTCTATATATCCATTGCCAGATTTGCCATTCAGAACCATTATGCAGGCTTCACAGATGCCTAACAGAGTTGTACATCCTCAGACTTGCCATGTATTCCCACTTCTGTCTGAACAAGGATATCATCTGCTATGTATATAAAAACTGATTGTTGAGATCAAGAGAAGGGGACCTATCCTCCCAAAGTGCCTATCCACTTTGAAAAAGGGACACAAACCAAGATCCAGCCTTGACTCGGAAGGAAGGAATTCATTTCAATTCAACAAACACTTGTTATGCACTTACTATATGTAGAGAGCTATGCTCAACGCCGGGGGGAAGATACATAACTAGTGTGTGTTCTTGTGGAGTATTATAGTCTAGCATGAGGATTAATACATGTATTAATAACATAATAATCCACGATATATTTATTAAAAGGGCATAAAAAAGTAGTACTGAAATGTAAGGAGAAAAAGATTGTTGTGTAACAGGGAGGCTCAGGGAGGGTTTCATGGGGGAGGTGGCATTTGAGTTGGGTTTTAAAAGATATATACAAATTCAACTGTCTAGGAGGAACAGGACATTTCGGGCACAGGAATAGTATGGTCAAAAGCCTATGGGTGGGAAAATCCATGGAAGAGTCGGCAGACAGGAAGCAGCGCGGTTTGACTGGTGTCTGATGTGATGAAGAGGAGTGTTATGAGGTAGGATGGGAAAGATTAGGAAATGTCGGAGCATACAGGACCTTGAGCGCCAGATGAAGGAGTTTGAATTTTACGTGGTAGATATTAGAGAACCGGTGACGAGTTTTCAGTACGAGTAGCATGATCAGAGCCATCCATAAGGGTGATTAGTCTAGTACAGGACAAAGGACAGATTAGAGGGGGAAAGGGTAGAAATGGAAACTTTATCAGGAGTAGTTATTATCAGAGAACTCCAGATGTTTGATAATGAGGACCTGTACTTGAGAATGGCAGTGAGAAGAGCAAAGAGGAGATAGATATCGGAGATAATTTGGAGACATAGTCCGCCAGACTTGACAATTGGAGAAGTGAGGGAGAAGAAAGTCAAAGCTAACACCAGGGTTTTCAATATTGGATAGCATGGGATGCAAAAGTATTTTGAAGAATAGTGGAGGGAAGTTGAAGTCAGCCAGTCAATAAGCATTCATTAAGTACCCGCTCTGTGCCACGTACTGGAAATACAAAGAAAAGACAGAAGACACTCCCTGCTGTGAGGGTTCCCAGTCTAGAGGAAATAACATGAAAACAAGTACATGCAAACAAAGTAGATACAAGATACAATGGAGATAATCAACAGAGGGAAGAGACTAATCTTAAGGGAGATGGAGAAAGGCTTGTCATAGAAGATGGGATTTTAGCTGAGACTTAAAGGAAGGCAGGAGATAGACCTGAGAAGGGAGAGAATTCCTGCCAATATGAACCTCAGGCCAGTGATGACAATTGGAAAAATCAGATTGATTCCATTTTGTTACTGATTTCGTTCTGTATCACTGGCGACTTGTTTGTAACTGCCTAAGTTACATTTCACTTGTCTCAGAGTTAAGTTTGGAAATTCCGCTTTCCTGTCAGTCACTCCTTATCTGAGTTAAGTTAAAAAGTCCAGTTCTCCTGCTAATCACTCTTGTAGTCTTGCCACAAGAAGATCTGTTATCCTTGAAGCATGCAGGTGGACTCCAGGCAGTCTGGTCTGTTATCCAAGGTAGTCTGGCCACTACTCAAAAATGGACATTTCCTAGAGACAGGGGGTGTTGCTAGGCCCTCATCCCCAATTTCCAGCCAGTCATATTCCTCATGCCTATGATGCTATAAGCTTTATAAACAATCATACTATTTTCCCCATCTGTGATGCTGCCTTCTATTCTGGATGCTCCTCCTTTTGTCTATAAGAGAGCTGTCCCCCTCATTCAGGGTGTTAGCTTTTCTGAGGGGGCTGAGACCCTGTTTATTAGCAAATTTATGCTTTGTCCATAAATTATGTTCAGAACTCTGTGCTTCAGTTTACCCCAATTTCAATCCTAACAGTGAAGGAGGCTCAGTTCTCTATTTTAAGCATGGGGGTGGGTGGGACACAATTAGAACGTGAAAGAACTTCAACGAAGGTGGTCATAAAAGAATACTTGGCTGCCCTGGATAATTCAAGTCAGCTGGCCCAGATGAACTCTTATCAATGACATTCAAAAAGATCATAGATAATTAGAGAGGACGGAAAAGAAGGAAATATTGTCTTGATCTTTAACAGGGGGTAGAACATGGAGTTTGCAAATTATAGGCCAGTAAGTTTGACTTGGATTCCTGGCAAAATTCTAGAAATTCTTAGTCAAGAGATGATTAGTCAACAACTAGAAAAAGGATCAGTGGCACCTCAAGGCGAGCATGGCTTCATCAAGAAATGTCGTGACTGACTAACCCGATTGAGAAGAATGTAAAAATACAGTTTAGACAATCACTTGATAAAGGGATCTCATGGTATTCTTGCAGAAGAAGAAGAGGGGTGGGCTGGACAACAGTACAATTAGATGGACTTGTTGCAGGAGCTCAGTTCTTCCAGTGGTGTGTGAATTCACTGGTCATTGGGCAAAGATCTCTCCTTTAGAGGACCAACTTTTACATTCATGTTTATATGTGGTTTTGAAGATGATGTGATTCTTAACACTCTTCTGCCCCTCTCCCCACCCCTTTCTATTGTTATGCCATTAACACTGCAGCAGGAGAAAGAAGGTACACAGGGTAAGGGGTCTTTTTTCGTTTTTATTTGTTTCGTGGGCTGCCATTCCTAAAAAATTCATCCCTAGTTCCCAGCATAGTGGTGATGATAAGGTATTATATTATACCATATACTATTATAGCTGTCAAGAATCCACGGTCCCTTCAGTGCCACAGTGAAACACTGGAGTATAGTTTGGTGGAGAGCATAAATATTGTTTTCTACTGTATATATCACATATCATTTTTCCTTTCAAAGAGATCTCATTTTAGGGAACAGCCTATATTTGGACTGACATGGAATAGGTAGGTCAATGGGAAAATAAGATTCTACATGTGAAATTTAGTTTTATTGAAACAGAATCACAGATTCTTGGAAGCTCCTTAGTCCAGTCTACACGGGGTTTCCTTTCAAAACTTCCTGTTTGTGAATGTTTCTGCTTACATGTTGTTGCCCTATGGTGTAGTAGAAGATAGATGTCATTGGACACAGAATCTATCCCATCGGACCTTCCTCTGACTTGGTGTGTTGATTCTAGTGGTCACACCTATTAAGGACCACAGGTTGTCCTCCTTTAAGGTGATGGTTCCAGGCCTCACAGATGGCTCCTTCTCTTTGGTTCTGAATTTGTGCTGTGACACAGGTGCCTCTGGGGCATGACCTCATCCCCTTATGCCTTGCCTTTTGTAATAGCCTCAGAGCTGCCTAAGGGAGTTTCTGAATAGTCAGGCTGACCATGGCCCCTATTCGGTAAACTCTGGTGTCTCTTTTACCTCTAAGATCAAATAGGGGGAAAAAAGCTTGGCTTTTTAAGCCTTTCTTTATAACCTTGACCCTTCCTACCTTTACAATCCTCATCTACCCTCATCCCATTGGTGTGCTCTATTGTCTGGTGACACTGGCCTCTTTGCTGTTCCTTAAAAACAACCTTACATCTCCTGATTCCTCTTCAATGGCTGTTCCACATACCTGGAACTATCTCCTTCTTCTCCAGGCAGCTGGTGGCCTTGGGCCTGGAATCAGGAATTCCTGAGCTCACATCAGACCCCAGGCCCTAGCAGGGTAACCCTTGGCAGCTCACTGAGTCTTGCTTTGCCTCAGTTTCCTCAACTGTATAATGGGAGTAATCATACCATCTCTCTTGCAGGGGTGTCTTGAGGATCAATGAGATGTGTATAAAGTGCTTGGCACACAGTAGGCACTAGATAAGCACTTATTCCCTACCTTTCCCTTTCCTTTCTCTATGTCCTCACCTCCCCAAATTCCTTCGAGTCTCAGCTGAAATCTCACCTTCTGCAAGAGTCCTTTTCTAGCCTTCCTTAGTGGTAGTGCCTTCCCTTTGGGATGACTAACAGTTTACCCCGCATAGATCTTGTTTGCATGTTGTCTTTCCCATTGGAGAGTGAGCTTCTTAAGGGAAGAGAGTGTGTCATTGCCTTTCTTTGCAAGTCCAGGGCTTAGTACCATTCCTGGCATAAGCTCTTAATAAATACTTGTTGACTCAAAGTGAGCTCTGTTGCTGAAAGGTGGTGAGTGAAGGCAATAAGGTGATAAAGGACCACAGACTTCCCCAGTTGAGGATATTCCCAAGGGTCACAGTGTACCTGCATGTTAGAGGCAAAGAGGGCTGCCATAGTAAACTATTACCACCATTTCTGAAAGCCCTTCTCTTTGTTGGGTGACCCCTGAAGGTGACCCACCAAGCTGGATACCACAGAGAGCGGCTACATATATGTATAGGGAAATGGAGAGAAGACAAGAGATAAAACCCAAGAAAGGAGCCAGAACAACCATCCTTGGCATCAGATATGTATAGAGCAATACCCTAAGGACAGCCAGCCAGCAAAGGGAATTGGAGATCCAAAGCAAGGAAGAGGATTTGATCTCACTGGTCTGACTGAGACCTGGGGGGATAAGCCCCAGGACTAGAATATGGCTCTTGAAGGCGAGACTTGAGTCCACAGGAGCAGAGTAAGGAAGGGCAGGATCCTATGTGTATATTCAGAAGATGTCCAGAAATTGAAGGTCAGAGGTAGAAATAGGAGAATTGTATTATCAGAATCTACTATGGACAAGCAAGGCAGAGTATAGGTGAGTTTGAAAAACAAAATTAAAAGCCTAATGTGGAGATGTGTATTAGTAGGGAATTAGGGCTTCAATTTTCTGGCCATCCACTGGATCTCTGGCTAAGGCAGAGCAGCTAAAAATTTCTCAGTTCCCTTAAAAACAATATCTTCCTTTGAAAGATAGAGGAATTGCTGAGGAGAAACTCTATTCTGGAAGAACTAACAGAAGCAGTAGAAATGATGGGAACCTTGTAAAGAAGTGACCGTGACCACTCATTCCATCCTAGAGTTTGTGATAGAGATGAAGAGAAATGCCAGGCATAGTTTGGACATTATTGTGTTCAGTTCTGGGTATTGTATTTTATAGAGGTCATTCCTAAGTGTGGAGCATCCACGTGAAGGTGACCAAGCCTTGACATTAGACAGTATAAGGATCAGTTGAAGGAACTAGGGATATTAAACCTAGAGAAGATTCAGAGGGACATGCTCACTGTCTTCAAGCATTCGAAGAGACATTGTGTGGCTGAGGAATGGATTTGTTATTTTGGGCTCTAGGGGGCAGCAGTATGTGGGAATGAGCAGTATGTGGGAACCAGACTTCCAGGAGGATATAAGCTCCTTCATGGGAGGAATTGTTTTGTTTTTGCCTTTGTGTAGGGTTGGCCAAAAGAGATGAAGTCATGAAGGGGTTTCAATATTTAATAATACCTTTACTTTTTGTTTTTAATTTACAAAACCATAGCATCTTATACAGTATATATATATATATATATACATGTGTGTAAGTATATATAGGAAATAAAGAAAAATAATTTTCAAAAAGTTATTAAAACCTTAGCCCCCCCCCCACCTTCATAACTTTTGTACCACCCTGTCTCTATGGCTTGAAGCTTAACATTAAAACAAAACAAACAAACGAAAGTAAGACTGTGGCGACTGGTCTCATCATTCCCTGGCAAACGAGGGAGAAGAAATGGAAGTAGTATCAGATTTTGCATTCTTGGGCTCAAAGATCACCGTAGATGGTGACTGCAGCCACGAAATTAAAAGATGTTTACTCCTTGGGAGGAAAGCTGTTAGCAAATCTGGACAGCATCCTGAGAAGCAGAGACATCACCTTGAGGACAAAGGTCTGTATAATTAAAACTATGCCTTTTTCCAGTAGTAATGTATGGGGGTTAGTTGGACTGTAAGTAAAGCTGAGTGCTGCAGAATCAATGCTTTTGAATTGTGGTGCTGGAAAAGACTTCTGAGAGTCCCTTGGACAGCGAGGAGATCAAATCAGCCAAGACTGAAAGAAATTAATTGAGACTATCTACTGAAAGGTCAAATACTGAAGCTGAAGCTTAAATACTTTGGCCACGTAATGAAAAGATGGGACTCAATGGAAAAGACCCTGATTTTGGGAAGCATTAAAGACAAAAGAGAAGGGTTTAGCAATGGGTGAGAAGGATGGAGAGTGTCATGGAAGCAATGCACATGAGCTCCCACAGACTCTGGGAGGATAGAAGGGCGATGGTTCACGGGCTCACTAAAAATCAGACATGACTGAAAAACAGCATCTGTGGCACCTAGCAAAGTGCCCGGCGCATTGTAGGCATTTAATAAAATCTTGGTGAATTGATTGAAAATTGCCGAGGCAGAGTTAGGTCTGACGTAAAGCTCCCTAACAATTTAGGGCTGAGTAAAAGCAGAGTGGGATTCAGCACTGAAGGATAGCAATCAAAGGCTAATTGATCACTTATCTGTTCCATTGTAGAGACAGCTTTTGTGCAGAGAGAAGCGATCTTAGAGGACCTGAGGTACCTTCCACCTCAGTGATTCTGTGACTCATTGGTCAGCGCCCCTGATTAGCATTAGGATTTCTGCAGCTCCGTCTCAATGCAATATGGCCCAAGAATTCCTAATTTATTCTGTTGGAATTTTTTCGAGTTTTGGCTTTTATTTTCTTAAATTTGGCTCTTTTTTCCTAATATTTTTTTAGTTTGGCTTTAAAATGGTCGGTCTTGTGGCAGCTTCATCCTTGAACAACTAACTGCACATGCTTTCCAGGCTTTGACTTGTATATGAAGATGTCTTCTGGATAAATGATGACACTCTGGATAAGCATGTCTGGTATTTATAAACTATTGAAAGGTAGTGGGAGGATCTCACAGTCCAAAGTGGATGAGCCAATGTCCAGATTACCTCGATTTTGTCTGTAAGGACACTTTCCATCCATTCCCTATAGCAGATGTCCACCAGGTTATATCCTCCATTAAATAAAGCTTAGTGAAGACTAGGGACTAGTGTAATTTATCCGGGTGATCTAAGATTAATAGCCAGAAGTGCCAGTCTCAGATGGTGAGTGCATCCAGGTTGGATGGTGTGAGTCCCTTTGAGAATTGACAAGGCATCATGACCTGGGCACATTCACCATCTTAGCAGTCTAAGTCTAGAACAGTAATACAGAGTCAGGTTTAAGACAGACAAGGAAGTGCAAGGAAGGTTAAGTGTAATAAGCAAACAATCCCAAGAAGAGAGTTGGGGTTAGAAGCCAGGAAATGTTCTGAAGTCACTCATGTACAGGCATGAAATGAAGCTGGCAGATCAGGCTCCACAAAGTGCCTCATCAGGGAGCTCACACTATTGGTTTGACACGGTTTCCTTCCCCAAATGATTCAGGTTTTGTGCCCATACCTTTCCTGCATGGGCTCCAGCACCTGCCTTGGTACAGGGCCTGCACACTGAGGAGGAATCCTGAATACAGGAGAAAAAGCAATAGAACCAAGGGGGAAATGGTCCCCAAACCTTATGGTCATTCTCCTTTAAAAAGTGTTTAGGAGACAACTAAATGAGCAGCTTGATAACTACCCCCCCCCCATACTGGCTTAGCACAGCTGTCAGTCATTTCCTAGGACACAGGCACAACTCTGTGACTCCCAGTCGAGTACCTCCCAGGCCTCCCTGTTGTCCATGGAATAAAATTCAGACCCCTTAGTCTGGGATTTAGTGTGGCCACAGTCTGCCTTTACAGCCTTGGGTCACATTCCTTCCATTTATCGGCAAGGTTCCGGGCTGATGGATATCTTCTCCCATCTCTGCATTCACAAGGGCCATGCTTTATTCCTGGGCTTCCTTCCCTATCTCTGCCTGTTAAAACCCTTTTCCTTCAAGGCTCAACTCAAGGAATGTCTCCTATGTGAAACCTGCCTTGTTTACCCCAGCAAAAAGTGCCCTCTACCTCCGCAAAACACCGTAAGGGATTGGGCGCCACTGGCTTCTATCTTATACTCCACCCAGCAGAATGGAGGCCCTTCAGAGACGGGATCATTTTCCCCCTTGTGTCCTCTGAATCTTCACAGTGACCTGCATGTAGTAGGTGCTTAATTAATAGTTGTTGACTTTGATTAGCTTGAACCAGAACACTTACATTTTCTCTTGTGGTACAATCCAATTTCATGATTAGTCCTTTGGATGCTTTAATTTTGGTAATCCTTCTTTTTTAGCTTACACCTGTGATTTTATTGATGTAGGGAACACCCTGACGAGGAAGCCTCCTCTCCTAATACTAGTGGATAACTGTAATGTAGAGTTTTTCACCGAGAGGTTAAAAGACTTGCCTGTATTAACCCAAGTAGTATGAATGAAGAGGCAGAACTAGAATTCAGGTCCTCCTGACTCCAAGACCAGCTTTCTGCCCACTCCTGCACAATTCCATTCATAATAGCTTTATAATTTGGGTTTGCAAGGTTAGAACTTAGGAATCTATTTCTTTCCAGATAAGTTACCTAAGATCAGAACACATTGCCATCCGTTAGTTCAGTTGTGATGCCTTGATTATTATATCCCCACATATTTCCAGTAGCAATGTATGGGTGTTAGTTGGACTATACAAAAAGCTGAGTGCTACAGAATCAATGCTTTTGAATCGTGGTGCCGGAGAGGACTTCTGAGAGTCCCTTGGACAGTGAGGAGATCAAATCAGTCAATACTGAAAGAAATTAATTTCGACTATTCAATGGGAGGGCAAATACTGAAGCTGGGGCTTAAATACTTTGGCCACATAACAAGAAGATGAGACTCAGTGGGAAAGACCCTGATGTTGGGAAGGACTGAAGGCAAAAAGACAAGGATATAGCAGAGGGTGAGATGGATAGAGAGTGTCATGGAAGCAATGCGCATGAGCCTGAACAGACTCTGGGAGGATAGAAGGGCCTGGTGTGCTATGTTCCATGGGGTCACAATGAGTCAGACGTGACTGAAAAACAAAACCTATGGCACCTAGCACTTCTGAACAGCAAGGCTTCCCACTTGTATAATTGCTTAAAAGATAGAGTTCGGCATACATTTCCACTCAACTTTCCTCATAGTTGTCTTTTCCCCTTTAAAACAAAAGACTTGGGGGCAGCTAGGTAGCACAGTGGATAAAGCACCAGCCCTGGATTCGGGGGGACCTGAGTTCAAATCCGACCTCAGACACTTGACACTTACTAGCTGTGTGATCCTGGGCAAGTCACTTAACCCTCATTGCCCCACAAAAAACAAAACAAAACCCAACAACAACAAAAACCCAAAAGACTTCCCCCTGTCCTAACAATGAAGTCTGCTGACTTTGACTCTACTACTAGTTTTCCCTAAGAAATCTTATCACTTTGTTTTCAACTGCTTGATTCAATGTTGAACATCCCAATTAACACAGAGAACTAGAGACAGAGTTCATGGCTACATATGTCTTATGGTTTGGGTTATTTTTTTAGTCAGGCTTTGTGATTTCATCTACATAGGAGATACCCACCAAGGATGTAGGTTGCCAATTTATCTTCAACTTAGTTTAGTCTTGGAGAATTGTTAAGGGCAGTAAGCAACATTTTAGGTCCTTGAAAATCTGTGACGGTCAGTGGCAGGTTTTCCGGTAGTACGGTGCTTCATATTTACTTGATTAGTTATTTTAGTTATTTTATCTCAGACTATACAAAAAGCTACGTGATTCGTAATTAGTAATTTATATTGAATATGATTTATGTCCCTGCAACTGAAACTTTCCTCAGAAAGGTCAGTGACTTCCTACTTGTTAAATAAAATGGCCTTTCCCAGGCTTTATTCTTTTGGATCTTTCTCAAGCATTTGATAGCTTAACCAACCACTTCCTCTTAAAACTTTTTTCCCCAACACTTTTCCACTTCTTTACTGGCTGCTACTACTACTACTTAAATGTCAGTGTTCCACAAGCCTCAGTTCTTTACCCTGTTCTCCCTGTAAGGATTCATCAACTCTCCTAACTTCAATTATCATCTGTGTTGACAATTCCCAAATCCAGATATCAAGAACTGAATTTTCTCTGAATTCCAATCACATATTTAAGGGCTTGGTGGACATTTTTACTTATACATCATATCACATCAGATGTTGTTACATGTCAACAATGGAAATAATCCTGAAAAATGACCCCAAATATTAATTTAGATGCAATTTCTTTTGAGGAGATAGTATTAACTTTGGCAACAAAGAAGAAAAAAAGAGGGAAGTGAGCTGTTCCGTGGGACATGTGGAGGAATTCCAAAATCAGAGACAACAGGAGCATTATAAGAGTTGTCAAGGATTGTAGCAACTAATTATAAATAAGAGTCATTCATATAGACACATTGTACTCGCATGTTGGGCAAATTATTTGATATCTCTAAGCCTGTCTTTGCCTGTAAATGAGGAAGGCTGGGCTAAATGACTCTAAAGGTTCCTTTCTAGCTCTAAATTCTGTGATTCTGGGATAAGTAAAGATGTGCGTGTTTGTCTATTTCACAGAATAATCTTATAATCCAGATCACTGAAGTACAGCATGCAATCGACCAACTGAAAAGAAAACTGGACACTGACAAAATGAAACTAATGATAGAAATTAAGGTAATTTTGTTTTATTCATAGTATAAATAATTCCTTAAAACATTTTCATGCTTTGTATTATAAGAATATGAGGATACTTAGGGTTGATTATCTTGTGATCTAGCAAGATTCACTCTTCCCCAACAAACAAGTGCTGATTTTGGGGAGTTTGGGGCCAAAAAGATCAAAGTCTAGCAGTCAAAGCTCACTATTTAGCAGAGACTGAGGCAGAAAGCCCATCTTAGTTAGTGAAACTTCCGAGCTGCAGGACTTTTATTTTCCCTTAAGAAATGCAGTTTTACTACTTTTAAGTTTGTAGCATACTCTGCATGGGGAATTTTACCAAGTAGAGATTTGGGACTTATTCTGAGCGCACAAGATCGAATTGTCACGTATACCATACTTAGTTCACCACTCTCCAAAGAATTAAAAAATATAATATTAAAACAAGGACTAGTAGTGCAGGGACTGAGCATGTGTTTGTTGTTGTTCAGTTGTTTCAGTTGTATTGGACTCTTTGTGACCTCATCTGGGATTGTCTTGGCAAAGACACGGCAGTGCCATTTCCTTCTCCGGCTGTTTTTACAGATGCGGAAACTGAGGCCAACAGGGTGAAGTGACTTGCCCAGGGTCACAGAGCTAGGAAGTATCTGAGGCTGGATTCGAACTCAGGTCTTCCAGACTCCAGACTTAGTGCTCTACCCAGCTACCCCCGAACATGAGGGTACACTTGTCTCTATTTGATGTTACCCCAAACCAGTTCATCCTGGCATATGTGTATCAGGATATAACTGGCAAGAAAACACCTTTTTTTTCTTAGATTTTCTCGCCGCGGGGCTTTCTTTAGAATCAGTACTGACTCATATGGTCAAATCAATGATTTGTCAATCACCATGACTAGTGAGGTCATCCAGTGAAGATAAATATTTTAACCATAAATATCTGGCCTGAGTTCAGCTGTAATATTATGAAATGCACTGTGGTATGGAAGAGGGCACTGGCCCTCGGGTCAAAAGGCCTGGGTTCAGATCTTGGCTGATTTTTACTCACAGAATGCCCAAATATGATATTTTCATTTGAGCCTCATAATTACCCTGTGAACTAGGTAATACTTGTATTATCTGCATTTTACAATGAATAAACTAAGACTCAGAAGGCTTACGTGACTTGCACATGGTCACACAGGTAGTAAGGACACTTTCTAATAAGTCTGACACTCTATCTACTATACAATACTGCCTCACTAAAGGACGAGTCACAACCACTGTGAGCATCAGTTTCTTCATCTGTAAAATGCAGATAATACTTCTACCATGTACCTCATGGGGGAGAATGTGAGCAAAGTACTTTGGGAAATTCAAAGTTTAAATAATTATGAGCCACAATCCAAATTGATTCAGCAAGAAATTTATTTATAAAGATCTTTGTAGCAGCCCCACAATAAAGGTGTTTTTTATCTAGTTTTAAGTAACATTGTATTACTTTACTGGTTTCACTGGTTTGGGGATATTCCCTCCATGATGCAGATCAAAGCTCCTCTTTTCAGGACTTGTTGAGGGAAAAAATTGATTATCATCTCGTGGCCAACCTGGCAATTAGTTTCTAAATTGTCTAAGGCTGGTCTTCTGACTAGACGGTATTCACCACCAAGCCAACACTTGAACCCTCTCCAACATGGTGGTACTAGCCCAAGCTTCTGATCAACTGACAGGGCCTTAGAGGATGCCATCTCTATGGCAAGAAAAAGCATTCCAATAGGACTCGGGGTCGTTTATTCCAGTGTAAATTCCAATGACAAATCCTTACCTTCTGGTATGTTAAATGGGCAGGAGATAACATATGTAAATCATTCCATCAACTTTCAAGCTTTATCTAAATATTGGATGTTTATTATTATTATTATTATTATTATTATTATAATAAGATTGTCATTTAGTGAAATCTCAATTTGGAATTTGAGCACAGAATATAAAAAAATTGGTATCTGGTCTTTCATTGTGGGAGTAAAATTTTTTTTTTTAGTAAAATGTAATATTATTTCTTTATGCCATGTGAAGCCTAAAACTAGCTATGAATATCATAGTAAAATTTTGCTGTTCAACTACCTAGTTCTTTTCCCCTGGAAGCTAAAGGCAGTAGACAGAGGTCAATGGTGTGTATTAGGGGATGAGAACACAGAAGGCCATTGGAACTGCTACTTAATTATGGAAGCTACTGTATTGCATGACTATTGTGATTGTCTTCAGAATACCAATGTGGGATTTAATTAATCTTTGAAAGGTACTTAAAATCATGTCAGCCCAGATTTCATCTGGGAGCCTTCCTTTACAGTTTCCAATTCTTCTTTGCAGATGAGAAAACAAGCAATTTCAGACATACGAACATTAAAAATGGAACTGGAACAGAAGAAAATGAAGGCATCTTTAAGCTCACAATCAAATGTATTTACTTAGAACTGTCTTAGTTTTCCAACTCTTTAGACTTATTTGAAGACTGTCCATCCATTGTTCTTGCCAGTGTTTCTTTATAAGCCTTGTGTTTCTATTCCTTTATTTTTCATACTGAGTTTATAAAGTAACTCATGAAATTTCAAGCAGAATATACTTCAATACTATGAGGATCTGTGATTTTGTCAGAGTGGGTATTCCTTCCACTAAGACAGATCACACCCCCTTGACAAGTTGGGAGATGAATTTTGAGAGTAGCTTTGGTAAAAGAGAAAGAAAAAGAAAGGAAGAGAGAGAGAAGGAAAGGAAAAGAAAGGAAAGGAAAGGAAAGGAAAGGAAAGGAAAGGAAAGGAAAGGAAAGGAAAGGAAAGGAAAGGAAAGGAAAGGAAAGGAAAGGAAAGGAAAGGAAAGGAAAGGAAAGGAAAGGAAAGGAAAGGAAAGGAAAGGAAAGGAAAGGAAAGGAAAGGAAAGGAAAGGGAAAGAAAGAAAAGGAAGGAAGGAAGGAAGAAAGGAAGAAAGAAAAGAGAAAGAGAAAGAAGGAAGAGAGAGAAAGGGCAGTGAAAAGTCAAGTAATTTGTTCAGGGGATTATTTAGTTATTTTTGAGTATTTCAAGATGACTGGACTTCATTTTACAGTAAAGTATTTCATTATTAAATTGCTGGGTTTAAAAATAATTCATCTAGAGTTAAGAATAAAGGTCCATTATTAGTCTTAGCAAACCACCATGTCTTGGTACAAAAGGCTGCATTGATTTTTTTAATGTAACCTTGATAATTAAAAGAATAATACTTTTATTTTAACTAAACAGCAGCCTAAGAATCTAAGACTCAGGAAATTGAGTTTACCATTTGGAGCACTCAGAGGAAACTCCTGGGATTAGTATCCAAGAACTGCCTTATTAACATATTTTAGAAGCATAGAAACCATCGGTAATTGAAAATAGAATATGAAACATCATCCTTTTGATTGGATGCTCCAGGTCCTCTGCCATAAGCAACCATGTAAATTGGAAGCAGAGATCTTACATATGACCTAGGCTCAGAAAGGATGGTCAAATTTTATCTGCTTTATTCTGATTTACAGGAAAAAAAACACACAAAAAACAGTTAAGAAAGACTAGATTTATGTGAGTCCAAGGTTCAAAAGAACAGGTTTGTAATATCCCTAGACAGTAATACAGCCAGTGCTATAAAAATGTAAATAATAAGTTTGACATAATGCTGTTGTCTTTATAATTTGCCATATGAAAAAGCAGAAAGTGAAGTGAAACCTGGCTAAAGCTTTAGGAAAGTTCAAAACATTAAACTACTACTGTATTTTAGAAAGAGAAACATCACTTCATAAACCAATGTCATGAGGTTAAAATTAAAAGCAAAATCCCAACGTGGGAAAATATTGTAAATTTATAAAAAAAACTAAGCAATAAGGTTGTTGATGAATAAATTAAAGATGCACAGAAAAGGATCTTAGGAGAATTGTTTCATCAAGAATAGCATAAGAATAATATCAGATTATCCACTAAGTTATCCCTATAGTAAATTTAATAATAATAAAATTCTTCTTGAAAATATCTGTCTCAAAAGCATAATTTAGCTGAAAATTTAGGAAACACTACCATACTAGTCTAAAAGATTTTCTTTTTAAATTCCCTAGGCCAACTCTAATATCTTCTATCTTAGAATCACTTGTCTAGAGGTTGGGATGAAGCAAAAGCAAATCTCACAGGGCACTGAGGTGTTACTTTGGGAGAAGAATCACTGAGCCAATATCCCATCCTCCCTTTTACAGTGCATTGGCCCTAAGGAGAAGACAATCGATCTCAATTTTAATATTAGGTTTGTTGGACAAATAAAATTACAGAATCAATTGCTTTTCAGAGAATAGGTGTTGTTTTTTTTTTTAATTTGTCCTAAGCAAACTAGGTTTCCCTTTACAAGTTTTAGAGCTTTTTGCATAGTTTATAAATATGTAAGCATACATGTTAATATCATGGACAAAAGACATGAACATAATAAAATTATGAAAATAACGGTTTATTAAGTGACAGATAAAACATCTTATAAAATAAAGAAGATTATTTCATACTGAAAGATAGACTCATCTCTCAACTTTTGTGTTTCTTAAATTATCAAAATATATGTTTGAAAAGCAACTTAAAGGCATTAAGCTGACAATCCAATTAGTTCTATTAGTACACCAAATATTAAAATGTTTCAGAACAGAACAGAAATATTTGGAAAGAAAACATAATGAATATATTTATCTTTTCAAGAAATAAGATGTATAACTGCAAACAGAATGACTTCTTGAACTGTATACTTAAGCAGCATTTTTTCATTAGTCCTTTTCCCCATTTACCTTTAAAGCCCTCCACATGTCTTCAGTTTGCTGTTTGGCTACTGCATCCCCAGAGTAGTCAAGACAGTTTCCATTCCACATCCCAATGCCCCGTAAACCATAATCCCTTACAAATGCTGCCTTTAAAGAAATGCTCTTTGGATTGTCGTACCACACCTGGTGAAAATGGCCATCAGCATCCTACACAAATACAGAAATATGGAACATCAAAATAAAGTCACAGATAAAACCAAATTCCATTTTTTAAATACCCAAAGAGAAGGCACCATCATCAGAGGGTCTGTTATTTTGTGGTTCTACCATTGTTAATGGGCAGTCATTCAAACTTTCAGTCATTACACATGGTCCACAAAGGACCTCTACATTTTCCCCTCCTCATTCCCATTTCCCTCAATGGGGCTCTGGGACACCTTTCCCACTTTGCCCAGCCCCCACCAGGATCTCTTAGCGCCTTTTAACACCAGCAGGGTCTCAGAGCTTCTCAGGCTTCTGGTTCAAATATGGGTGATGTTGTTGTCCTTCATTCTCAAAAAGGACTTGCAGTGAATCGTATTTAAGTGAGACAGGGCTATGCAAAGTCACCAGCCTCACTCTCTTCTCCAGTGCCATCTGGGTCCAGTGGCGAGATATACATCAAGAACACTGGAGATAGTCCCAGATGTTTAAGGCAATTGGGGTTAAGTGACTTGCCCAGGGTCACAAAGCTACTAAGTGTCTAAGGTGAGATTTGAACTCAGATCCTCCCAACTTCAGGGCCAGTGCTGTCTACTGCATCACCTAGCTACCCCAAATATGTAGGGCAGAGAAAGATTATTGCTAAGAATGAAAGGGAAGACCAAGGAAAGATGGTTTTGATTGGAAAATAATGAGACTACTAGTTGTTTGTTTGTTTTGAGGAGGGGACTATGGTAGGTATCTAGTAAAGTATCTTCAAAAGCAATTTCAAAAAGAAAAAGTGTTTCCCAATGTTTTTAATATCTGCAGTAGCACAGGAATAAAGTATACAGCCTCCTACAATTAGAGAACAATATGCATTTGGATGCTAATTTCTGGTATGGCTGAAAGAAAAAGCAGCACCACTTTAGCATACCCTGGATTGTATTTATGTGGAATTGTTCCATACTTTATATTAAGGATTAAAAATCCTTAGAAATCACAAAATCATATTATATATATGCTTTACATAAAATATTTATAGAAGTATTAATATCATATGTATAGAAATATTTATTTCTATATATTTGTGAATATTTGTGTATATATAAATTATATTCATTTAAATATTTACATACACATATATTGGATATTAGATCATAAATCAATATGCAAAATTTATGACTAAAAGGGAAAAAGCTTAATTCTGTAGATTAAAAAGCAAAACTTTAATTTTTCTTCCTTTGAATCTGACCAAGATTCAAGCTGAAACTCTGAAGCTATTTGATACTATGAAGCAAAAGCACAGTAAGGGATTAAAGGGTTAAAAAACCAACAACGTACAAATGAGGAACTTAATGGAAACAGTTCTGTCCAAAGACAGCCCCTTTTATGCCAATTAGAAAAGGCTAGCAATTGCAGCTAAGATCTATAAATTTTTGATCATCATTTAAAATGACAAATATCATAATGTTTAGTGTCTTTTTATTATTTCAAATAGCTTGAATTATTAAGCAAAGAAATTGAAAGTCCTCTTTTGCCCAGAGTTCGATTCTAGTGTCTTTAAGAAGATGGATATCATGTTTCATCTACTAAAATAACTGATGTAAATGTCCTGTAAATTCTCACACATACACACACTCTAAGAAATAACGTTTACTGACTTAAAATGTCTCACCTTGTAATTATAATAAGGGGCTTGCTGTTGAGTGTTCCACTGGCTCCCAGAAATGGAACTACTCACTTGACCCATGATGGCTTTATAGGTCACCTGGCGGCCTGCAGCATCACTACATGGCGCTCCACGGAAAGGCACTTTGGGAAGGGTGCAGATGTGATCCTGATGATGAGCAAGAGCCTGAGCATTCATCACTCTGAACTCCATAGAAGTTCCCAGAAAGATAAGCCTGGAAATCTGATTGATACTGAGTCTAGGGGTAGATGTAATTGGTATTTCAACTCTTTTCCCCCCAAAATGAAACTGAATAGATCCCAAGGGTCCATGCCACTTACACACAGTTGCCTAAATCTGCCTCTTGGCAGAACCAGTCTACTCTCTCTTCACAGAACTGAAAACAACTCACATGTCCCCTCTGAGTCTTTTCTAGGTCAAACAACTCCAGTTCCTTCAACCAATACTCATATAAAGTGAACTTAAAGCTCTTTTACTTTTTTTGCGGGGAGGAAATCTCCTCTATGCTTAGTGCAATGCCCAACAAACAGCAGGGGCTTAATAAATGTTTAGTGAATGACTAATTGATCTTAGTTCCCCTTCATGTTGGATGCCCTCTAGCTTAACCATATCTTTCCTAAACATCTGAGCATCTGGAAATGAACAAACTATCTCAGATATGGTTTGAACAGGGCAGGGTACAACGGGACCATCACCTTATTTCTGGGATCTCTGTCTCCCTTAATGTAATACATGATCAATTAGTTTTATTTGGCTACCATATCACAAGGTCTACTGACCTTGCAATCTACCAAAACCCCTAGATCTTTGTCAGACAAGCTGTCTAAGCAAGCCTCCTCCAACCTTCTCCTTGTGCAGGTGATTTGTAAAAAACCTGATGCCATGATCTGTTCTCTAGAAACTCAGACTACTCAGTTTAAAACCCTATGTGGAAAAGTCATTGAATTTTATTTACTTTTTTTGTGAAAGAAAGCACACAGAAAAAGGAGACAGTATGAATAGAAAGAAGTATGACTTGGAATTGATATGAAATGAACTCCTCTTACCTCAGATAAATTCAGACAAGGATAGTCATAGCCGTACCAGGGAACACCCATTACAAGTTTCTTAGGGTCAATGTTCATCTTGAGATAGCTTTCATATCCTAATTAAAAAGAAAAAGACACAATAAAACCCATGCTATCTTGACATTATAACCATGAGTTCTCCAAACCTAAGGATGTCAAAAGAGGTACTGTATATGTAAATTAATAATACTGTATTTGTCTAATATGACCTTTTAGATGTAGTTACATAATAATGATCAATTCCTTCTTGTCTCATTTTTTTTAAAAAAACTTCTCTTTGAATAGAAAAGTTCATTAAAACGAGATTAAATTTCATTAGTCTACTCAAAAAACTGCAGGCTACTGACTTAAATAAACTAAAATACACATGTGCTGAGAAGAATAAAACATTCCAGGAAAGCACACAAACCCTGTCCACCAAATTGTAAGACATCATCTTCTGGTAGTCTTCATTCTCAAGTATCACAATCAGGCTAGTAAGCTGAATCTTTGGGAAATGATCTCATTGTGAATCTAGGCCCCATCCAATTTATAAATGTGTGTGTATGTGAGTGTGAACAGCTTAAGTCTTTGAATTACCAATTCCCTTCTTGCCTAGCAGCAGACTTCCAATGAAAGGCTACCTGGTATGGGGAAAAACCTTAGAATTACAACCAGAAGGTCCGGGCTTGCACATCAGCTTGCTTCTTGTGCAACTTCACCTACGTCCTTTCCTCTAGTTTGGGCTCAGTGTCCTCATCTGTCCATGAGGGGACTGGACTAGATGACCACTAGTAGATGGCCCCCTTGGGCTCTGATTTCTATAGTGTCATGAGAAAGATAAATGAATCTGCCTCTCCTCCGGCCAAACAAGACAAACTGGATTCTCCAGGCTTTTGCTCAGTGTTGCCTAAGCTGGGCATGTCTCCTTCTTTTCCCCTGTTGATTTCTCATCCATAAGTACCTCCTCCGGGGAGCCTTATTCAAGCCCCTTGTCAGCTTTCAAAATTAACTGAGACGTTCTACTATCCCCACTTTACTAATTTGTTCAAACTCCAATGAAGTGATTTGGTAACAAATTTATGAGATGACTAAAATGGATTTTACACTTAGAAAATCAAACTAACAACATTTCACCATTTGCTGCCCATTCAACTCATTCACAGAACCTGCCCAAAACATGCATACTCCAAATATCTATTCTAAATATAATTCTGTTCATATGTGTAGGTGATACTTTTTTTGAAATTAGACCATTACTTGGTTATTTGCCAGGTTGAATACTATGTGTACTACCAATACAATATTCTCTAATTTTATATTTTAAGCCAATTCAGTTTCTATTCAACAATTATTTCCCAAGTTACCAGAATGTACAAAGTGCTATGCTATAAGGGAGAGGAGACATAGTCCCTAACCTTGTACAGGTGTCCCAAAAGTCTTAGTGCAATTAAAGCTTTAATATCTGAAATCATCTTATTTTAAGGGCAAAGGGAGCAGTCCCCATTCAGGACAATGTGGTAGTTAACAAATTTTATAGCAAAAAGCAGCCTACCTATTTGGAGAAAGCACTAACATGGAAAGGACATGCAGATGAATCAGAAAATCCAAAAGATCCCTCAGCATCTGAAGCACTGGGAATAATATTGGTGGTGAGTAACCTTTTCCTAGATCCTTACCCATTAAGGTTTGGTTATAGGGAGCATTGGCTGCTGCGATGCACTCTGTCCAGATCTGACTTTGTTCATCATAAGACATCACAAAGAGGAAATCACAGGAGTCTGCAATTCCTTTATAATCGTAGCATCTCTTGTCTATGCACTTTGGAGACCAAGCAACATCAAAAGTGACCTGTCGGCAAGAAACACACATGAGCCCAGCAAAGGATCCGGTCTGCACATTCCCTTGTCCTGCTAGGAAGTTTACAATTACAACATGTAGTTCAGGTTTCAAATCAGACTGTTCATGAGAAATTAACTGAAAAGCAGTGTTTTTAAGATGCATCTTCCTCATAAGATTGTCAGAAGTCACTTTTGGGAAAGTCTCCTAGTTTGATCTGTGACTTCATCCCCTTGGTCAATTCCCTTCCATTCAACATTTACTAAGTACAAAGTATGTACTTCAACCAACTATTTACTTAGAGCTGTTCTTTTTTTATGGTTCAACTTCAGTCCAAGACTGGAGCACCCCGGACATGGAAAGTATGACCTAGCCAGGAGGAAACCATATAGTCCTGCCCTTGGGCTGACAGTCTGTGGAGATACCAGATGCCCCCAGGCTAGGAATCTCTCCCCACTCCACAACATTCTACACAGTTATGTAACAACCCTCCTAAAATACTGCTTTATGAGAAGTCACTGTCCTGATCCAAAAATCCTCAGGGTTGTAAATTCCCCCTAATCTAACCTAATCTTCCACTCTCAACCTCTCTACCTAATCCCACAGTGCAAGCCAATGTTAGTGGCTTGCCCACAGTACTCTGTGTATTAGTGTATTTCTACCTCTAGGCCTTTGTTCACAAGTTCTAGGTGGTATAGTGCACAGAGTCCTGGACGTGGAGTCAGGAAGACTAGCTATGTGACCACAGGCAAGTCACTTCACCTGTCTGCCTCAGTTTCCTCGTGTGAAATGGGGATAATAATAGCTCCTACCCCCCAGGGTGGTTGTGAGATACTATCTCTGAAGCTCCCAGCAAACCTTAAAGTACTACAGAAATGCCGGTGATTTTTATGGCAGTTATACTGTTTTCCTCCACTTAGAACTTCACCCCTCCTACTCAGTTTACTTAAACCCATTTTTTCTTCAAGGTTCAACTTGAATATGAGACTGGAGCATCCTGGGCATAGAAAGGATGACTTGCTCTGATATTTAGGACTTTGCCCCATTCATCTACCTGGCATTCCTAGTTACATTTTAAAGTGTGTGTCCTATTCCCCCAACCAAACTGTAAACTCCTTAGGGAGAAGACACAATACTTTATAGGCCCCAGCAGGCCTTGCCCATATCAGGGGCTTGCTAAAGTGTTTATGATGGTGCTGTAGTTGAGTTGGGTGTTGTTGACAGTGCAGTGAGGGAGGAGATAACCTTAAAACAGCAATAACGTCACTAGAGTGGGTCCCATCAACACTTGGTACATAATGACGCCTATGGGGCATTAAGCTCAGGTAGGGTTCTGACGTGCATTGACAAATAAGTTGGCCATGGTATCAACAACAACAATCATCACCATCACATACATAAGGTTTTAAGGTTTGCCTAAAAATGTGCTTCTTGGATCACCTTTCATTTCACCTCATGACAATTTTGTGAGGGAAGCAGCATAGCCAGTTTTTATCTCCAAGAAATGCAGCCAGGTAACACCTCTTGTAGGTATGTGAGGCAGGATCCCCCCATGATCTTCCTAATGCCAAACCTGGTACTCTCTCGGGCACAATGTCCCTGCCCCTGCACCTGGCATCTCTTTATTTTCCCCTGCTACTCTCACTGCTCACAGACCAAAATAACTTTCCTCCTTTGTCAGACTTTAACGGTGAGATTCTATAGATCACCCTGCAAAAGGGGGTGGCTGTCTGTGCTTGACTGAGTAATTATTGGATTTCAAAAATTAAAATAGGATTTGTGTTCACCTGTGATCCCTCAATTTCCCGATGGAAGGCTTCTGTCGTTTCTTTAACTAAAGCTGTCAAGGCGTAATATTCAGGGGATGACTCTTCAACGTCTTGTTCTATGTCTATATTAATTCCATCCATGTGTTGGTTTTTGGCCAATTTGAGTTGTTTCATTATCCAGGCTTCTCTCAAAGTAGGCTCAATGATATTCTTTAAGGGGACATCGCCTATGGAAGATATACATACTTACTTATTTTGCTCTTAATAGTATTTTATTTTTTCCCTATTCCATGTAAACATAGTTTTCAACATCCTTTTCTGTAAGATTTTGAGTTCCAAATTTTTCTCCTTCCCTCCCCCCTCCCCAAGATGGTAAGCAATCTGACATGGGTTATACAGCACAATGATGTTAAACATTTTCCACATTAGTCATGTTGTGAAAGAAGAATCAGAACAAAAGGGAAAAACCACAAGAAAGAAAAACAAAAGTGAAAATAAGATGCCTCCATCTGCATTCAGACTCCACAGTTGTTTCTCTGGATGGGGAGCACATTTTCCATCATGAGTCCTTTGGCACTGTTTTAGATCATTGCATGGCTGAAAAGAACTATGTCTATCACAACTGATCATCACACAATGCAACTGTTACCCTGTACAATGTTCTCCTGATTCTGCTCACTTCACTCAGCTTCAGTTGATGGAAGTCAGAAACATATATTTATCCAAAAGTAGTTCCACTTCTTAATGGCATCTGTTTTATACTCTCTAGAACCTTATGAGATCAAAGTCCTTTAAGGACACCACAAATATTCTGGAATAGTTATTTCTCTTTGAGAGTTCTCCACATGGGGAAATGATATACCAAAAGAATAGAGCCTATATCTCATTAATTTACAAAATAACCCATCCAGACACTAAGCACAATTTAAAAACAGAGAAACTGTGGGCTAAGAGCCTAGACAAAGGTTGTCATATTAATTAGGTACAGTCACAGTGCTTGGGATCATATAATGAGTTACACAACCCTTTAAAAGGATTCAAATTTGTGAAATGAATCAGACAGTATCCTAGGAGAATTTTTATAATTATTGAAAACATCAGAGAGTAAGAATAAAGAAAGAAAACCTAGAAGTGAGACACATTTCTAAAGACACAAGGAGAAAAAATTTTAAAGTTATCCAAAGGTCGAAACAGTTTATGATTCTTACAGCCTGTCTATGGATTCCCATGCACCACCCCCCTCCCCCAAGTCCCTATAATATTGGTCACTAACCTTTAAGCACTACCCTGGAGCCTCTGGAATGGGCAAAACACAAAAGTTCAGGGTCATACTTTCCAAAAACTGCCACTGTTGTGATCTGAGACCAATCATAAGACTTCCAGGCTTTTCCTCCAACATCAAAGACAAAAACCTGTCAAGAACAACAGAAAAGGCAAGATGACAGAATTTAGAGGGAGAGATTTTGGAAAGTCACTTATTTCAACTCATCCCTAAAAAGATCCCACAGAGTGACATACTCAACAGTCTGTTGTTCTAACCTCAGCTCAAAGACCTCCAAGGAGGTAAACCCGCCACCTCCCACTGTAATCCATTCCACCTCTGGACAAGTTTAATTGTGGAGGATCATCTGGTCCAGATGAGCATCTTTGCAACGTCTACCTGTTGCTTCTAGTTTTATCTTCTGAGGCCAAAATAGAACAAGTCTCATCTCTTTCTTACCTAAGACACTTTATTGTCTCATAAACAGCAGTTCAGTCATATCAGTCGCATCCGACTCTCTGTGACCCCATTTGGGGTGTTCTTGGCAAAGGTACTGGAATGTTTGCCATTTCCTTCTCCACCTCATTTTACAGATGAGGAAGTCAGGTTTGAACTCACAAAGATGAATATTCCTGACTTCAAGCCCAGCACTCTATCCAAAGCACCACCTAGACATCATACATAGGTCCTCTTCGAGAATGAAGCACAAACAACAGTGCCTGGCCCTGTTTACTCAACTGAACAATGGACAGCCCTCCAAATACTATTATCATGCCACTTTCCACTTCTACCTCCCAACCCCCAAGTCTTCTCTTTCCTGGGCTAAGCATTCCCAATCCCTTCCACTGAGTCTCAGAGACTGAAGGCCCTTTACTAAACAGGTTGCTCTTCTTTATGTGATCCAGTTTGTCATTGTCCTTTTAAAATTGTGGTATAAAAAACCATCAATAAACATTATTATTTAAATTTAGTAATTTATTATTCAAACCAAACACAATACTCCAAATGCCTCACCAAGATAGAATCCAGAGCATTGACCAACTCCTTATTCTGGTGTGTTATGACTTTCTCAGTGTAGCCCATAATTGATTTTTTTTTTTGGCTGCTACATCCCATGAATGACTAACATTGAGCTTTCAGTCTATTCAACCCCTAGATGTTTTTCAGTCAATTTATCTAACATCTTTGCCTTTCTCTACAGAAGTTCAAAAGATCAAATTCATAGACTCAAGACTTTACCTCTATCCTTGTTGGATTTAATGTGATTCTAGGATTTAATCTGAATCCAGGGTTCTAATTTGCCAAGATCTTTTTGGATTCTGTCATCTGGTGTGTTAGCTTTCCCTCCCATGTTTGTGTCTCCCACCAATTTGAGGAGCATGCTGTATTTATCCATGCCATTGATAAAAATCTTTACACAATAAAGGAACAGACACAGATCTGAGGGACACTGCACTGAAGACCTACCACATTTCATATGAACCCTTTCTTTAATGACTACTGAGTTTGAATTATCATTTACTTCATATCCTTCCATCTATCCTATTAGAATAGTATGAGAAACCTTAATATCAAATTTTTTGATAACATCTAGGTAAACTATACTGATAGCATCCCTCCTTCACTACCGTGTTCTGCTAGTTTAATAACCCTGTCAAAAAATGGAATAAAGGTTAGTGTGGCATGACCCACTCTGGATGAAGCTGTGTGGACTCTTGGTAATCATTGCTTCCTTTTCTAGATATTCAGTAAGCAACTTTTTAACGAGATTTTCCCCAGGAATTGAACTCAAGTTTACCATAGGAAGCTACATACATAGTGTGTTCTCTTTCTTTTTTTCCTTTTGAAAATTAGGAGAACAGGCACAGAAATTGTAATTCAAACTTAAATGAAACTATCACAGTGCACCATTTTTTAAGGTCCGTTGCAGGGAATGCACTTAAGTGGTTAAATTTATATATACCTCTAGGATCTATGATTTCCCTGGTGTGAGTACTCCCTCAACTGGCCACAATTTTTCACTGACAGTGGAAGATCTTTGAGGATGCTTGGCTGTAAAAATTTATTGCTCTGTGGTCAACCAGGTGATCAGCTAGCTTTTCCTTATTCAGCTAGGCTCACCCCTGAATTACAGAGCTCCCTTCTCTAAAAGTATATACTCCAATTGATATCATATTGCTTGCCTTCTCAATGGGAAGGAGATTATTTGGAGCTTAAAAATTATTTAAAATGCTATAATTGATTAATCGAACGTATATTGTATGTATGTATGTGTGTGTATTTACTCTGGTGACCAAAACTCAGGATTGTCTAAAGCTCGAGGCCATGATGGAGCCTGGGGATAGCACCTTAATCGGAGTAAAAATGTCCCCATAACTGAACAAGATATGGCTGATAATTTATAATACAAAACTTTTAAAAAATGGCCTGATTTTGATTTTAACCTGGAAGGAGAAGGGATGACACAAAAGAGAAGCATCTAATCTAATTCTGGTACTAAAGGCTTCAAATGAAGAACCTAATAAGAGGAAAGAGTAATTTACCATAAACATAAATTTCATTTATTTTAATTATTCCTTTTCAGGAAGCCTGCAACTGCTGCTTAAACTAATGAAATGTGCTTTCAGGTCAGTGGCCTTTTAGTATCCTGGAAAAGTTACCCAGAAGGAGTTGATATCTGGGAAATTGACAGTATAGATCAAGATCACTTAGTATTTAATAAAGCGGTGCTTCCCAGACTACAGTGTTTCCAGTAATAGTTAAACATTCACCAACTCTTGTCTCTTAAGCAAGTTATAAAAATTTTGTTTACAGGTGATTTTAATGCCCACTGACAGAATCAATGTTGGGTAATGTCATATTAGATTACTGCCATAGTGCATCTCTACCCCAGGCTGTCCTTCAGACTTGGCCTCTCAACCTCACGGAGAGAATAACAAATTCCTGGTACAAGCCTCCAGAGTTTTAGAGAAAGACACACATTAGGATCCTAGGCTTTGGAGCTGGCCTAGTCCAAGGGTCCCATTTTATGGATGAGGAGGCTTGGGGGGCCTGGAGGGGTCCAGTCTCTCACTCAAGGTCCCATCAAAGCTGAGATTCACAAGCCGGGACCTGAACCTTGGACCCATTCCCTACAATGTCCTCTGGCTGCCTGGCCAGTCCATCAACATCCTAACCAATGAGGGCAGATGTCTCGGTCCAGAGCCGGGCACACGAGGAATCCGATTGTAGGGTGAGCTGTCCAAGCTTACGCCGGAATGAAGCCGGGGGTGAGGTAAGGAGGGGGGGGGGGCGACTGGGACAGCAGATTAGGAGAGTTTAGGACAAATGAAGGGGGCAGGGAGGCCGGGCCTTATAACTGACCGCCTGAGTTCTGCACCCACACCAGGTCCTCCTTGGGAGGGTAACCCAGTTGGCAGGAGCTTGTCAGAGAGAAGACACAAACCAGCCCCATGACGTAATCCAAATGACTGACCCTTTCCGGCCCCCCTGAATCAGCACCAGTGGGTACTGACTCCCTCCCCCCTGTCACCTGGGGATTGGGGGTGGGGGGAGGTGGGGACTGAAGGCTGAGAAAGACTAGAGAGGATTTCTGAGCCAACACCCCATCGATCTCAGGGAGAACGCGCTTGGAGTGGCAAGACCGGGGTTCAAATTCAGCCAGGGGGTGGGAGTGATCATTGCCTTTCTCTCTCTGGGGCTCAGGCTCCTCTTATGTGAAAGGAGGAGGCTGGACTGGATGACCTAACGTGTCCACTCCAAAGTCCCTTCCCTAATCGGGGATGCTGTGTCTGTAAAATGAAAGCCCGGGCCCCCCACAGGGTCCCTGGGGCCCCTTTCTGCCCTTAGTCCCTTCCCCTTTCTGGGACTCAGCTTCTTCATTTCCAGACTGAAAAGACTGGTTTCGAGAGTAGGCACCAGGCCTTCAACACGCCCTCTGCCAAAGGCGGGGGTGGGGACTGGGCTTGGCGGCCTCTGGGGCCCCTTCCAGCCCGGGCCTCAGTTTCCCCCTCTGTAAGGCGGGGTCTGGGCGGGATGGAGCGCCCCTCCCCCCGCGGGGCACGTGACCCCGCGCTGACCTCGAAGTCGCGGCGGCCTCGCACTGGCCGGCACAGCGCCGGGTCTTCGCAGGGGCAGGGCTCGGTGAGCGGGCCGGGGGCGGCGCCGAGGCCGGCGCGGGGCAGGCTCAGCAGCAGCAGCGTCCAGGCCAAGGCCAGGGTCAGGCCGCACAGCTGCGGCCTCTCCTCCTCCCGGGGCATCTTCCTCTTCCTCCTCTAGACCCCACCGGAGCTCAGCAAACACCCCGGCAGCGGACGGGACGGTCACGAGGGACTCGGCCACGCCCCCGCCCCGCCCCAGCCCCGCCCCGGCCGTCCTTTAGGCTCTCCTCCCCGCCCCGTCCGGGGAGTGTGGGGGAGAGCGCGCCCCAGCTCCCCTTCCCGTGCTAGCAGCCCCGCATGACCCTCCTCGGTTCCCTCTGTAGCTTATGCGCGGGTCTCCCCGTGCGAAGGGAAGCTCCTGGCGGGCAGGCCCTGCCCCTCCTTGTGTCCCTGTAGCACCGGCCACATGGCGAGCGCCTCATCGATGTTTCCTGATGGATTCAGTGACTGGGACTGGCCAGCCTGGCGACCGCCCTCCCGGCCCGGAATAGCCGGCGTCTGTACCAGGCTGTCGTGACTGGGACGCGTATTCACAATAATAACAACGGCTAATGATGATCTGGGCGCTCACCAGGTGCCAGGCTCTCCGCATCTGTCGCGTCATTGGAGCCTCACCGCAGCTTCGGGCCGGTGCTGTTGTTAGCCCTGTTTTATTGTTTAGTCGGGGCTGACTCTCCATGACCCCTTTGGGGTTTTCTTGGCCGAGACACTGCAGGGGTCTGCCATTTCCTTCTGCAGCTCGTGTTACAGATGATGAAACTGAGGCCAACGCGGTGAAACCCAGCTAACAAGCATCTGAGAGCACCTCCTTATAGACAAATGGCCAGGTGTGAGGTCTAGAGAGAGCCGTGCACCTGCCGACTCTGCCTGCTCTGACCGTTGCCCATCCGTATCAGCCCAAGAATCAGGAAGCCTGATGAGGTGCGTGGACGACTCACCCGGAAAAACTGGAGCAGCCACAGATGATTGGAGCCACCCCAGACCAGGAGATTGCGGCAGAGAATGTGGAGCAGGATGGTTCCAGTTCCTACCCTCCTCCTACTCCCTTAACTCCCTCCTCACCCGACCCCATCCCCATCCAAAATTCCTTACCAGTAAAGTGAAATGTTTCTTTCTTTCCATTAGATAAGAGGATCTAGGGCTTGTTTTAAAAGTAAACTATCCACACATAAGTATATTACAACAGGCTAATTCCCACTTGGCCTCACTGTCTAAGAGGCCTCCCAGCCTGTTTATGTTATTTCTCTCTACCTGGAATGTTGGTCTTCCTCTGCTCTGCCTTATTCAAATCCTGCTTATTTTGTAAGTGGCCCCACCCACCCACCCACCAGAGTCCAGTCCTCCCTTCTCAGGTCCATATACAAGTCTTCTTTCTCTGAGCTCATTTTTAAGCTTGAACCTCACAATGACTAACTTGCATTTCACAACTAATCTCCAAACAGTTTGGTATTAGAGCTGGGAGTCAGCTCAGAGATCATCTTGACTGAGTCCCAGAAAAGTTAAATGACTGACCCAAATACACACAGGTAATAAGTAGCCCATATTCCACTCCTTCTCCTCCTTTTGCACTCTTTGCCACAACCCAACTGAACTATTTTTCTCCCTAGGCAACATTCCATCTCCTACCTTGATACTTTACATGGCCCCCCAAAGCCCATCCCCAATCACTCCACCTCTGAGAACCCCTCAAGCAGAGGTTCTTAACCCTTTTTTGTCATAGACCCTTTGGGCAGCCTATGCCCCTTCTCAGAAGAATTTTTTTTTTAATAAATGAAGGGAATGCTAGGTTTCAGTTTCAGGTTAGTAAACATAAATAGGCATTTTTCCCCATCTAAGTCCACAAAACCCCATGAAATCTGTCTCCAGATCCTTTCAGGATTCATGGAGCCTAGATCCTGCCAAAGGCTCAGCTATGCCATCACCTTCTATGTTGTTGTTGTTTATTTGTTTTGGTCGTGTCTGACTCCTCATGACCTCATTTGGGGTTTTCTTGGCAAAGACACTGGAGTGGTTTGCCATTTCCTTCTCCAGCTCATTTTACAGGTGAGGAAACTGAGGCAAACAGGGTGAAGTGACTTGCCCAGGGTCACACAGCTAGTATGTGATTGAGACTGAATTTGAACTCAGGAAGATGAGTCTTCCAGACTCCCCCAGCCTAGCACTCTATCCACTGTGCCACCTGGCTGTCCCAACCTCCTTTTATTGATCTTTCCTAATTCCCTCCTTTGTTAATATACCCCAACTCCCAATAAGCTTTAAAAACTTAAAACCTCATTAAGACTAATTGCTTTAAACTATTAAAGCTTAAAACTGCACTAAGAGTTTTGGGACACCATACATCTATTTACTTATGAACATGTGGTATCCCCTGAACAGAACATAAGTTTGTTGAGGGTTGAGGCCCTTTCACTTTTATATTTGTATCTTCCAAGGCCTAGCACAGTGTCTAGCCTATAAGTAGGTAATGAATGTTGATGGTTTGGTGGGACAGTGATCACAAATGATTAAGAGAAGACAAAGGGTGCTCAAGAACAAGCATGAAAATGGCTAGTAGAAAAAAAGTGATAGCCAAGATAAGTAGGGAGATAAAATAGAGGCCCTGGTTGCTCTTGGTAAGTTCAGGTCACCAGGCCCAGATGAGCAACATCTTTGGGGACCTGAAAGAACTGGAAGATGTAATTATTGAGCTCTTGTCACTCTGTGTGGAGCCTGGGTTTGGTGGTGGTGGAGCCCACCTGCTACTGGGGAGGCTGGATCTGAGCTCAAACGTTCTAAACAGCAGTAGGGCCAAAATGGACCAAGTGCATTCACAGTAAGTCCAGCACCAATATGGTGAGCCCCTTGAGAGTGCAGGGCCAATAGGTTGTCTAAGGAGGGATGAAGTTGCCCTGATCAGAAAACAACATCTTGTCAAAGCTTCTCTGTGGACCAACAATAGGCCTGTGAATAGTGACTGCATTAATAGCCTTGGTGAGATGGGGAGGCCTGGATGGGAGGAAGGAAGGAAGGAAGGAAGGAAGGAAGGAAGGAAGGAAGGAAGGAAGGAAGGAAGGAAGGAAGGAAGGAAGGAAGGAAGGAAGGAAGGAAGAAAAGGGGGAAAGAAAAGAGAAAGGAAGGAAGAAGGGAGGAAGAAAGAAAGAAGGGAGAAAGGGGGAAAAGGAAGGGAGGGAGGGAAGAAGGGAGAAAAGAAAGGGAGGGTGAAAAGAAAGGCAGAAGGGAAGAAAAGAAAGAAAGGAGGAAGGGAGCAAGGTACAAAAGTAGCCTGGAGAACAGGCCAGGAATTACAGAATTGGAAAAGAACATATGTTCTGATTTTCAGAAGAGAAAAAAGGGTGGCTGTTGTAAATGATAAGCCAGTAAGCCTGACTTAAATCCCTGGCAAAATGTTGGAATGTGTTATTAAAAAGATGGTTAGTGACCATCTAGAAAAGGAAGCAGTTATCACCAAGAAACAGCATGGCTTCATCAAAAAAAGGTTGCGCCAGATTAACCTTGTTTTCTCTTTTAAAGGGATTATTAAACCTATTGATCCAGAAATTCTTTAGATATAGTTTTCTCATTTTTAGTAGAACATTTGGCAAAGTTTCTTATGTTGTTGGTGGAGAAGACAGGAAGATGTGGGCTAGATGATAGTAGAATTAGATGCATTCATTATTGGATGAATGAACAAACCAGGTTTCAGATCAACCAGGCAGATTTCTACAGTAAAGAGCTCCAGGAATCTGTGAGTATCCTGATACTGTTTAACATTTTTTATTAATGACTTCAATAAAGGTATAATTATTAATCATAGTAATTTACATTTAGAGAGTTCTGACAGAGAGTATAGAGGCAACTTCTTGTGAGACTCCCAGAGGCTCATGGTACCCACTTCTTCCTATTCTGTACCCATTCATTAGGTTGTCTGCTGGGTTCATTGCTCAGGTTGCCTGACTTCTCAGTAGGGAAATTAGGTTCCCCTTGCTTCATTCGAATGCCACCTCAGATTTCTCGAGGAAAGTTGATTGGAATGAAGCACAGGGAGCCTAAATCCCTTGCTGAAAAGTCAGGTGATCTCAGAGCAACACACACACACACACACACACACACACACACACACACACACACACACACACGGATGTATCTCTATATATAGAATTGCTAATTATATGGGCTCAAAGTCTAGGGTTTTCCCAAGGAACAGGATAATAGGTGGGGTAAAAAATGGTACCCAATGTACAAAATCAGGTATAGAACAGTTTATTCCCACCCAGAAAATGGAATGCTTTAGTAATAAAGATCATGGAGTTATTACAACAGAATCTAGCTACTTATATTAATATGATCAGTTTGAAGGCTAATACCTAAGTGTTTGCAAAGCTGCTCAATTAGCCAGCTTACATTTCACCTCCTCACCTGCATTGTCAGGTCAAACAGCTCAGTGAAATCTAAAGAAGATCACATTTTCTGGGGGTGCCTTCCTTGTCTCAAGTCCAATCCTTCTACTGCGGCTATAACAGCAACCTCTCTGGCAACCAGGGGCCTTTGGTATGAGTCTGGCTAGTTCTGTCTTGGGTCCATAGGGCCCTGATTCAGCCATTATGCCAGGGTAGGAAAGGACTCTTCCTTCTTTGCCTCCCAAATCCAACTTGACTCAAATCTAGTCTTCTTGAAAGCTGTCCCCAGGAGACCTGCCAACTGGAAGCTATCTACCCTAACCCTATATAGCCAAAATCAGTCAGAGGATATCGGGTGTGTAACTTACACCTAAAAAAAAGATTCTACTGAGAACATACATGACCAATGGTCATTCAGTCTTTGCCTAAAGACCTCTGCTGAGAGGGAACCCAGTATCCCCCCAATACACTACTTTTTAGATAAATCTGATCATTGGGAATTCTTCCTTACACAGAGCCTAAATCTGCCCTTCTGCAATTTCCATTTTTCTTATTTCTTCCCTCCAAGTGTAACCCCTCTTCTACATGATGGCCAGCCGGCCTGTCAAATATTTGAAGACTATTATCATGTTATCCCCAAGTCTTCTCTATGCCATGTCCAATGTGCCCAGTCCTTTCACCATATTATTGCCCTTCTCTAGATGTTCTTCATTTGATCCCTGTGGTGACTAGAACCAAACAATTTTCCAGAGTGTTCTGACCAGGGCCAATTAAAGAGGGTCTAGCACCTCCATGCTAGGGGGTGCAGTGGATAAAGTTCTAGGCCTGGAGTCAGGAAGACTCATCTTCCTGAGTTAAAATCCAGCCTCTGATACTTACTAGCTGTGTGACCCTGGGCAAATCACTTAACCCTGTTTGCCTCAGTTTCCTTATCCATAAAAATGAGCTGGAGAAGGAAATGGCCAACTCTTCCAGTATCTTTGCCAAGAAAAGCCCATGTGAGGTAACGAAGAGTTAGACACAACTGAAACAACAACCACAAGCATCTCCATAGGCCTCTCACCATAACTGAAGGCAGCAGAATCTTTTTGGTTTCTATATAATATGATTCACCCATGTTGAGCTTGTGGATCACTGACACCTCCAGGTCCTTTTCATATGAACTCTGTCCATCTAGCGATTCTTTCTCCTGGTCTTTCCATTTTAAATCCAGTGCCATATTATCTTTTCTCTCATCTCACCTTCCAAATTGGTTCCTCATTCAGACTTCAGTATTTTAGACTATCTCTCATGTTCAGATTCTTGAGTTTTTTTAAAAGTTTCCATCTCTGTTGCCCTTTGTGTGTAATCAGTTATGAACTCCAGTCAGTTTTGTCTCCAAAGCTTTTCTTATTTGTCCCCTCTTCTCTATTTCCATCGTTAAAACTCTCATACAAGTCTTTGAAACCACCTGTATGGACACCTGCCTTCACTTTACCCTTGCCCTAATCCATCCTTCATGATACTATCAAAAAAATCTTGTTGTTTGGCCATGTCCGTCACATCCAATTCTTTGTAATACCATTTGGGGTTTTCTTGGCAAAGATACCAGAGTGGTTTGCCATTTCCTTCTCCAATCATTTTACAGGTGAGGAAACTGAAGCAAACAGAGTTAAGTGACTTGCCCAGGTTCACACCCATAAGACATGTCTGAGGACAGATTTGAACTCAGAAACATGAATCTTCCTGACTTTAGGCCTGGCACTCTATCCACTGTACCACCTAGCTGCCCAGTCGGAATAATTTTTCCAGTAAATACATCTGCTCCTATCACCTCTTTGCTCAAAGCCTCAACCTGCTGCCTACTGAATAAAGGTCAACAACTTTTGACTGACATTCATCAGATCACAAATGTAGAGCTTTAAAGGGACCAAAGAGACCATCTGGGCTAATCCCTTCATTTTACAGAAGAGAAAATTCAAGCCTGGGTTCCCAAGATAAAATAGGTAATAAATTCCAGACGTGAGACTTGAACTCAGGTCTTTTATTCTGGAGAAGTCCCATGCCACTCTGTACATTATGCACATTTTCACTTCTTACACCCTCTGAAATATGCTCCAAACTACTCTCTGTCCTAAGAGCACGTCCAGTGCTCTCCCTCCTTTATGTCTCCTCTCTTGCCATTCCCACTGGCTAATTGGATAGTGGTGGGGACCATGGCACCTTACTCATCATTTATAACCCAACTCAGATTCTTTTCCTCCAGGAAACCATTCCTGATTTCTCCCTTCCCTGCCATCTCCCCACCAGTATCAACCATTCCCCTTAGATCTCACATTGCACTCTGTTCTTTAATTCCCCAATATACTTATATAACTATTGAGTGCTGGAGCTCTCTGTTTATGCTCTACCCACCTTCTATAATGTAAACTCCATTTAGAGGCTGGATATTTTAAATGCATTACATTTCATCTTGTTAGATCTAGCCTCTCCAACTGAAAAGAGAGAATTGAGTTCATTCATAGATATTAAGCCCTAATCAAATTCTGTTTATTTTACTTTGAGAAACATTTAGAAAGTACATCAATGGACTAGGAACACAGTTAATTCCCATATTTAAAAAAATATCCTTTGTTCAACATTGGCTAGGCTCTCAAAGGGTATACTTTGTGTATACTTACCAGCTGCTAAACAGTGGAAACCTGCGGAAACCTGGGCAGTTTTTATGGCCAACCACCCCCGCCACTGTGCCCAAACCAGCTGAACTGACGAGGAAGGTGAAACTTTCTTTTCATAACCAATAATAATTTTCTCCATTTTTATGACTTTTCAGAATAGTCCACATTATAAAAATCATAATGATTGCTGTACTTTGTGTACTTTCTTTCTTCTTTCTCCAAACACATTGCGCTCGATTCTCCTTTATTCTTGTTAGGTTTCTAAGTACAGAAATGGAAGCCTTTGGATAATCATGATGAAGGTGAATTCCTCCATTACTCTTATAGCACACAAAGGCTAATGAGCAAAAAAGTAAGGGCCTAAAAGGCTAATTTGCTCCCCTGAATTGTTCACTTTTTCCCACTGAACTAGTTAGTTTCCATATATAATAATCAAAATTGCTTTGGCTGAGAAAAAGTGTAACAGAAAAGTGATGTTTACTGGCCATGGGCCAGTGCAACAACTAGCAAAGCTGTTGTACTATTCGCCCTGCTATTCATAAAATCATAGAATCACAGAATTTCAGAATTAAAAGGAAAATCATAAGTAAAGTACTGGTACTGATACTGGTTCTGTCTCCTTCACTGGGTCATTCCAAGAAATGTAAAGTCATGAACATGAAAATACATTGTAAATTAAGTGGAAAACTAATCCAATCTACATGCAAAAATAGATTCCCCATTACATGACATACCAAAAGTTGTCATCCAGGCTTTCCTCAAAGACCCTCAAGAGAGTAGGATGGTAGAGTGCATAGAATGTTGAACTTAGAACCAGAAAGACCTGGATTCAAAAGCTACCTCAGATACTAGTTGTGTGTGACCCTGGGCAAGTCACTTAAAGACTCTATTCCCTATCTGATGCTGAAGAAGATTGGCCCCTTCCAACTCTATGATTTTCTGACATCTCAAGACAACTGATTCATTCCATTTTGGAATAGCTCCATTGTTCTTTGGCAAATTTTATTTTGTATTGAACAACCCATACAAATATTCCCATATGCAAAGGAAAACAAAAAGGGGATTGCCTATGAAAACCTGGGTTTTTTTTCTCATATCAATTTTGCTTCTTTGCAATTTTTACTCATTATTCCTAGTTCTTCCCTTTGAAATCAAACAGAACAAGAGAAGAACAAGAACAACTTTTTAGGATAGCCTTCTGGGTACTTGAAGACAGCTAATGTGTTGTATGTATGTTCTAGGAAAGTGTCATTCCCTCTTTGCCCTCCAGTCTTTTCCTTTCCTAGATCTATTAGGCCATACGGCAGGGACTCAAGTCAAGATCCATCACTGTTCTGGTTGCCTTCTCCTGTATCCTCTCCAGCTTTTCAACATCTGTGCTAAAATGGGGTGCCTAGAACAAAACCCAACACTTCATCTGTCAGAGGTAGCATGGTGGACTAGTCAGAAGACCTAGCCATTAGTCCTAGCACCACCATTTACTAGCAATATGACCTTGGAGAAGTCACTGATGGCTTGCTGAACTTGAGTTTCCATATCTGTAGAGTGAAGACAATAATTCCTAGTGTGTCTTTTCCACACGGGGTTGTTGTTAGTAGCATGTAAAACTGTGTATGTGAAAATACATTATGTTAAGTGCTATATACACTTAAGATACTATTATTAAGTTGCTGGTGTTTTAAGATGTCCAGTTTCTAGGAGTTTATATTTTTGTTGAATCCTGGTCCTTGCACTTCCTATCTTTGGATAGGGAGATCACAAACCTCCCTGAGCCTCAGTTTCTTTTCTGTAAAACAAGGGAATTGACTTTTAAAGTCCCCTCTAGCTCATAGTATGACCCTCTGAGTACCCAAAAAAGTATTCAATAAATACTTGTTGATTGAGCAATCCACTTGGAATCAGAGGACTTAGGATCTAGCTTTGATTCTTTATTATCTATGGTCTTTGGCAAGCCACTCCTTTGTACAGCTGTTGTTTCCTCATCTGTAAATGTGGGTTTCTACTGCTACTTACTTTATAGGATTGTTGTTAGTAAACATTTAGTAAGTGCTCTCGGTGCTCCAGGCACTGCTCTAAGTACTGGGGACACCAAGAAAAGCAAAAGCCTGGTTCCTGCCCCCAGTGAGGAGGCATATTCAAATAGATTAGAACCATTCAAATGGAGGATACAATATGCAGACATCTATGTGTATACTTTGTATACACAGAATAGATGGAAGGTCTTCACTAGCAATGGGAGGGACCAAATGAGGATAATTACAACTATATAAATGAGCCGTTTTCTTGGGGGACAATTTGTAGACTGAAATGGGGGAGGTAATAGAAACAAATATGTCTGGATTTTTTTTTATTTAAAAAAATTACATCAACTTTTGGGGTAGGACTGTACCCTTTCTATACAAGTAAAAGTAGAAACTTATCCCCACATAATTTAGACTCAGAGAACCTGCTTTTGAGTTCAAGTTTAGCAAGGTCAGAAGTGATTTTTTTTTTTTATCAAGGTTGCTTACCTGGAAAAAGTAGAGTTTTGCATTCATTGCTTGACTCAAGTCAAATTCATTAAATATTTCCCTCTTTTAGTCAGTATTTTTGGGTTGAAAAGACCTTGGAAGCTACAATCTCAACAAATATACCAGTGGTTGGTTATTAATGATTAAATTGTAGACATCGGTCTGTAGATAAGCCATGAAGTCTTATTGACGGGTGGCTTTTGTTTTATTTGGACCAGACCTGACATAGAAATGTACTGGGACATTCTCTTTACCAATGAAAGCTGGCCTCTGCTCAGCAAGTTACATTTTAAAGAGTTACCAGGCACCAGGCCAACTTAGCAACAATAGCTAGCATCTATAGAGTGCTTTGGCATTTGTAAAGCACTTTGCATTTCATCTCATTGGGTCTTCACAAGAACTCTTTGTGGGAAGTGCTGTTATTTTACAGATGAAGAAACTGAGGTAGAGAAAGATGACTTGCTATTAATGGCTGAAGCAAGATTCAACCTCAGATCTTCCTGACTCCAGGTCCACCATTCTATCCACTGTACTATAACATTCATAATAGCTAGCAATTGTATAGGGCTTTTTGTACAAAACACTTTTTACCTCATTTGATACAATAACCCTGAGAGACAGGTACTATTATTATCCCCATTTTACAAACTAGGAAATTGAGGCAGACAGAAGTTAAGTAACTCTCCTGGGGTCACACAGCCAGTGTTACCAACAATGAATTTCAGCTCTCTGGGAAGAAAGTCCTATCTGGACATGATCATTTTTTAGAAAAATTGATATGCTGGTCCTGTCCTGGGTGTTCTTGGGTTGAGTTATATCTCAAATGAAACTAATGACAAAAAAAGCATTTGCTCTCACAACTGAATCACAGGTAACATCTGCCAAGATTCAAGATCAAGCAGAGGTTAGTGCATCTTTAGCTGGATAATCTTTAGTCATTTTGATTCCCATTTACTTTTTTTTTTTTTTTTTTGCGGGGCAATGGGGGTTAAGTGACTTGCCCAGGGTCACACAGCTAGTAAGTGTCAAGTGTCTGAGGCCGGATTTGAACTCAGGTACTCCTGAATCCAGGGCCGGTGCTTTATCCACTACGCCATTTAGCTGCCCCCCCCATTTACTTTCAACATAAGAATTGCCACATAAACCATTTGCTTTTCTACCTATCCAAAGGAAAGTTGGAGCTCTGAATGGGTTTGTGTTATAAAAATGAAAAGGTGAATATGAAAAAATGTTCTCAATCACTATGGATTAGAGAAATGCAAATTAAAACTACTCTGAGTTACCACCTCACACCTATCAGATTGGCTAATATGACAAAAAAAAGGAAAGATCAATGTTGGAGAAGATGTGAGGAAATTGGGACACTAGTGCATTGTTGGTGGAGTTCTGAACTCATCCAACCATTCTGGAGAGCAATTTGGAACTATGCCCAAAAGGCTATAAAGCTGTGCATACCCTCTGACCCAGCAATACCACTATTAGGTCTATATCCCAAAGAGGTCATGAAAAAGGGAAAAGGATCCACATGTACAAAACTATTTAGAGCTATTCTTTTTGTGGTGGCAAGGAATTGGAATTGAGGGGATATGCCCATCAGTTGGGGAATGGCTGAATAAGTTTGTGGTATATGATATAATGGAATACTATTACTGTAAGAAATGAACAGGCAGATTTCATAAAAATCTGGAAAAACTTTCATGAACTGATGCTGAGTAAAGTGAGCAGAACCAAGAGAATATTACACACAGTGACAACATTTTGTGATGATCAGCTGTGATAGACTTAGCTCTTCCTAGCAATGCAATGATCCAAGAAAACTCCAAAAGACTCATGATGGAGAATGCTTCTATATCCAGAAAAAGAACTATGGAATCTGAATGCAGATTGAGGCATACTATCTTCACTTCGTTGTTGTTTCTTCTTTCTTGTTCTAATTCTTCTCTCACAACATGACTAATGTGGAAATATATTTAACATGATTGTAATGTATAACCTATATCAGATTGTTTGCTGGTTTTGGCAAGGGGGAGGAGAGAGAAGGAGCAAGAAAAATTTGGAACTCAAAATCTTACAAAAATGAATGCTGAAAACTATCTTTACATGGTAACTGTGAAAAATAAAATACTATTAAAAACAAACAAAAAAGAAAATGAAAAGGCAAAGAAAAGTTAATTGAATTGTATATTGCACTAATAAGAAAAACAGTACCAAGAAGAAAAGAATAAATATAGATAGGTAAATGAATGAATGAATGAATGAATGAATGAATGAATGAATGAATGAATGAATGAATACCTTGTATGTGACTCCACAAAATGGCAAACCACTCTAGTATCTTTGCCAGGAAAACCCCAAATGGGGCTACAAAGAGTTGGAAACAACTGAAATGACTGAACAACAACAACAATAATGGGATTTCACAATTTAAAAAAAGTTGATCAATTCTATTGACTATTAGCCTATTAGTCTATTAGCATTAGAATGTTTTTCTCATCCTCAATCAACACAAATGTCTGTGATTTAAAAATAAATGTTGGAGTTAATAATCTGTAATGGTTAATAGTCTCTAATTATATTATTTGTTTTTGCTAAGCTGTTTTCAACTCTTTGTGACCCCATGTGGTGTTTTCTTGGCAAAGATACTGGAGTAGCTTGCCATTTCCTTCTCCAGCTCATTTTACAGAAGAGGGACCTGAAGCAAACCGGGTTAAGTGATTTGCCCAGGGTCACATAGCTAGTTAAGTGTCTGAGGCCACATTTGAACTTAGGTCTCCCTTGATTCCAGGCCCTGAACTCTAACCACCGCACCAACTAGCTGCTCCTGATAACATTAGAGTCATTTACCTTTTTCAAAAATTTCTCAGTTATCCTACAGCTGACATTATTTCATTTGGTATATTTCAGTTGGAAGATACCTCACCAGGTATCTGGGCCAACTCTTATTTTTTTAAAAAAGACTTCCCAATACAACATTTATAAGAAATGGTTATTCGGCCTTTGCTTGAAAGACCTCTAGGAGACAGGACGGCACCAGGGGAAGAGAGAATATCGAACTTGGAATCAGGAAGATATGGGTTCAGATATTTTGTCAGGTACTTCTGAAGTATCTAACCCTGTGTAACCCTAGATAAGTCACTTATTTTTTCTCTGCCTTACCTGTCCTCATCTGTCAAGTGAGGAGAACTGTGCTAGATGACTTCTGAAGCCTTTTCTAGATTTATTACTTAGCAGGACATCCTTCCAATATAACCTTGAAAAATAAGCATGAAAGGTATTATTGCCTCCAATTTACAGATGAAGAAAACTGAGGCTGAGAATCAGTAAGTGATTTCTCCATGCTTATGTGGCTAACAAGTGACAGTGCCATGACCAAAACCTGAGTTTTCTGATCTAGTGTTCTCTCCATGGTGCCAAACTCCCACTCCCTCTCTTATCCTTGAAAAATTCATTGTATATTCTAGATAATAAACAAATTAAAGGGCAATGATAGATGCTGCTCCTCACAAATAAATTTTCTCTCTTATTTCATCTATTAAATGGAAACAATAACAGCCCGTACTTGTCAGGGTCAATGTGATGATCAAACAAAGTAATATTTGAAAAATGTTTCACAATCCTTAAGACGTCATATAAATGTGAGCTATTATCATTATTTTATATATAAAAATATATACATATATATAATATTTTTCATGCATATGGTATTTACTATAAATATCTGAACACATTTTAAAATATATACAATATTTCAGTTTAAGATCTTGAAATATGGGATATTATTTGAAGAGAATATGTCTATACCTCCCACACACATTTTCTTTGAAAAGGGATATTTGTCGTCTTTTCTTTTCAGTGTTACCATGGTTATAGCTCTTAATGTCTTAGTGGCCACTTCTTTCCCTGTTGGTAAGTCTCTTATGTACCTCACCAAGGTTTTTTCACCCCTCGGGTCCTCTGTATTTACAGTCGTGATTTCTCATGTGTTTGGGAAATGTTGTTTTTTTTTTAATGAATCTGTAGTTTCCATTAAAAGTCATATTTAAATTTTTTCTTTTTCTGTAAAATTTCCGTGGAACAACTGCCCATCAATCCATCCCCAAGGATCTGGGGAGTTCAAAGCATTGTGTACATGCCTTGTGGGAAGGTGAGAGTCATTTCAATCTTGATGGGGAGGTGAAGTCCAGGCCTAGGTGGCACCACATTGCATCTCCAGGTTGGCAAAATTCCCCCAAAATACCCTGCATTGATATGCATCATGTTTCATTAGGCCCTGCTACTATTCCCATCTACATTACTTTCCTTAGTCTTTTTTCTTTGGACGTCTTTAAAGCCTTAATGGCAGAAGATTATATTTTAATAGTGTTACCCCCCCCCAAAAAATCATAAGTCTAGGAAACATGCATTATAACTGGATTTATTAAAAGAGAATTGAACATGCAATATAGAATTCTTATACCAAGAACCAAGGAGGTCACAATCCAGGCAGAAGCTTACCTCTTTGTGAGTTGGGGAAGAGTGGAGGGTAATTCTCTCCCAAATGGAAGGGGAATGGGAGGAAGAAGGGAATAGTAGGGGTGGGGAAAGGATTACTCTCCTACTAAAGGAGAGGTTGTTGTTGTTGTTGGTGGTGGTGGTGGTGGTGGTGGTGGTAGTCCTTCTCAAAGAGGACTAAGACATTAGGAGGTGATGTCATGGCTTACAGTGAATTGCATTTAAGTGAAAGAGGGTTGTGCAAAGGTTACCAACCCTACCTTTTTCCTCTGGAGTCATCTGGGTCCAGTGACCAAGATATACTATCAGGATGACTGGAGATTGGCCCGATGTTTAAGGCAATTGGTGCGCCGTGACTTTCTCAAGGTCACACAGATAGTAAGGGGAGGAGAAAAGCCAAAGAAAAAGAGAGGAGCATGAGTAAGTAGGATGGAAAAGCAGGATTCTTTTCCCTTGGGAACTGTTAGAAGATGAAGATAGGATTGTCTGCTTTATCTCCAAGGGTCCCAGCTGCACAGATAGTTTTTCAGTCTGGTGCAGACTGACTTATACCTGTCTGATAGCTGGTTTGACTCTCAAGGATACACAGGGAGTCCAGCTAGGAGGGTGCAAATAACAAATTATGTCAGCTCAGGGCGGGCTTCATTCTTGACTCATCCATGGCCTCCTGCATTTGCTGGGGCCAGTATAGAGACACAAGAAAACAGGTTAAGTTGGTTTTAGGGCAACATTTCCCCTCTTTTGGTCAAGGGTCCTCTGGGCATACTATGGCAAAACATCATCTTGGTTCTCCAGGTTCAGTATGGCAGCTCAAGAAAACAGGTTAAGGTGGCTTCGAGGCAACAGTTGAAAACCTGGTGATTGCAGGTGGCCAAGGTGGGAAGGTGCACAAACTCAACCATAGACACCAAAAGGGAGAATGACAGCAATCTTTCTATGTATGGAAAGGTTGCCTAACTTTTAAGTCACCTAACTTCCCTAAACTCAAGGCCTTTTCTTGTCCCCTCTGCTCTCCAAATATTACCTTGTTGTTCCATTTATGCTTCATGTATACTTATAAGTGTTCATGTTGTTTGTGATGAATGTCAGCTTCTTGAGGGTGGGAATTGCTTCCTTTATTTTTGTATCCATGGCACTTATCAGAGTACCTGGAACATAGTAGGTGTTTAAAAAATACTTATTGATTGATTAAAGGCTACACACACACCTCTAACCTCTATGATTCTACTAGTATACCTGTGGGTCGGGGGTAGAGGTCTCTGTCTCATCCATAATTGTCGCTAAGTGAGTGACAAATCATTTCTTAAGTAATTACTATGCGCTTAGCAAAAGACAAAAATACAGTTCTTGCCCTAAAAGAGCATACATTCAAAAGGGGAGGCTACGTGAAAATACATACCTAGCTATGTATGTAGAAGATGGGAGATGGAAGAGAGAAAAGGAGAAAGAGAAAGACAGAGAGACAGAGAGAGACAGACAGACAGACAGACAGAGACAGAGACTAAATGAGGGGAGGTAAATCTCTAGAGGAAAGCAATTAACAGCTAGGAGGACTGGAAGAGGCTTCCTAAAGAAATTAAGATTGGAGGTGAGTCTTGAAGAAAGCTAGGGAAGTCATTAAAGCCAGAAGGTGGAGGTAAGGAGGGACACTTGAAAAGGTGTGGAGGAGAGACTCGAAAAGGTACTGAGTCCAGAGGTGGAGGAACAGCTAAAAGGCCAGTATCACTGGATCATCAATTGCATAGAAGGAGGTGAAATGTAAGGAGGCTGGAAAGGTGGATGGGGACCATTTTGTGAAAGGCTTTAAATGCCTGAGAATATTTTAGCCTGGAAGTAATAGGGACCCACTGAAGTTTATTAAGTAGGAGAGTAATATGTTAGATCTACCTTTCTGGAAGATCCCTTTGACAGCAGAATGGAGGATGGGTTGGAGTGGGGAGAGACTCTAGGCAGGGAGACCAAGAAAAAGACTATTGCAATAATATAGGAGTGAGGTGATAAGGGTTGTATTGGAATGGTCGCCATGTAAACAAGTAGAGAAAGCATATATGGGACATGCACAAGAGGGTTTGTCAAGGAAGAAATAACAAGATTAGTCAACTAATTGGAGATGTGGAGTGAAGGAGAGTAAGGGAGGGGTCAAAGATGAGGCTGAGATTGTAAACCGGGGTTACTGGGATTATGGGTGAACCTTCAACAGAAATAGGGAAGTCAGGGAGAGGGGAGACTGTGGAAAGGGGATGAGTTCAGTTTTGGACAAATTAAATTTAAGGTATCTACATATTGATTTGAGATGCAATCTCCCTCCACCCAGCAAGATATACCAGGTCCCATCATTTTCTGCCTTTTTTTTCTTTCTAAAAGTTGATCACTTTGCTCATCAAACAAATTGCTTTGCTTTTAAAACTTAAAGTAGAGACAATTAGAACTAAAAGGGACCTCAGAGATAATTTGGTCCTAAGCCATCATTTTACAGATGAAGAAACTGAGGAACCAAGAGGCTAAGTGGCTTGCCCTGGGTCACAACATGAGTTAGTGGCACCCAAGAGCTCTTAATGGAGTGCGCATTATAGAAAATGTATTAGAAGCTACATTACCCATCCAAACCAGACTGATATGAGAGTTTTTCCAGCTGAGTTTCTAACCCATTAATCTTCACTCTAAGGCGTTCTCCTTTAGGATACATGTCAATGTCACTTGAATAAGAAAAAATTGAGACATGAATAATCTGCCAGAGTCTAAAACTAAATGGCTTTTTTTTTTCTGAATAGAATGAAAAATTAAATTGTTGAATTAGCATCCCATGTAGGTAATACCTATATATAAAAATTTACATGAGACAAAGGCATCCTAAAAAATGATTCTAGTTGCCAGTGGTACCAATTAGTGTTAAAGGCATGTCTTCATTGGGTGGAGAACAGAAGTGCCTTTCCAACCTATTCCTGTTTATTTCATACCACCTAACTTTCAGGTATCATGTACTCAGAATGAATTCACATCATTGGTTTTAAGGATTATACTTCCTTATCATTTTCCCTAAATCATCTGGTTTTCTGAACTTAGACTCATTGAGATTCACATCCCTCAGTGTTACTTAGTGATGGCTAAGTTTGACATTGATCATTTTTTGGTTGACAGACCTTTAGCCTTTTTTATCATCACCAGGAACCTCAGATCTTGGCTGCTGTCCTAGGCTAGGATATGGTAACAATGTGTAAACATCTTATAGTTATTCTTAATTTCATTGAACATTTTAACGTTCAGTCAAAGAGTAAGCTGAGAAATTTTACAAAGTAGGTATAAGAAAGTTTCCTATTTTGTGTGTATATGTATGTGTATGGGGAATGTTGGAGGTGGTTAGGAAGATCAAAGTCAACCATATGCTTCCTCCATAGAATGTATTTTGTCCAAAACATTCATAGAATCCCACATTAAAAGCTGAGAAAAACCCTTAGGAGCCATGTATTCCAACACATTCACTTTATAGATGAGGAAACTCATGCCTAGAATGGTTAAATGACTTGATCGAGGTTGTTCATGTAGTAAAAGACAAAACAATGTTAGAACTCAGGGATTTGTACTTCAAATACTCTCCAACGTACCAGGTGAAAATAAAACATTAAGTTTGGGAGGTGAGTTGTGAAAAATTAAACCTAGTATTCAACCAAACTCAATTCACCATATTTATAACTACTATATCCAAGGTACTGTCCTAAACTGGGGATACATGGGTAGACAGGTGGTATATAGCCTACTCTCACAGAATTGACAATCCAGTCATGTAATTAAAAGGCTTTTCAATAACTCAAACACCACATATAGAAAAAGCTGCTCTTCTGGAGAGAGGAAAGAAAAGAGAGTAGGAGTGTAAGTGTTCTTTATGAGTCACTTTTACATATAGTACAGTTATAAAGCCCTATTCAAATGTAAGCTATTATTTATTACTATTATTATCACATCATGTTGCTCCTTATCAATAACTACAGTAGGCTTCATGAGGGAGAAATTTGGAACTATTGCCAAAACAATTTGGGATTTATCACATTTCTTCCCTGCATCCACAAAGAGGAAAGGTCAGGATCAAAATTTATTGGAGGTGAATACCAGCCTATAATGGACCATAATTTCATATGAAGGGCATGGGGAAGAGGTGAGGAAGCATTATCCTTTCTAGGTTAACATGGTACAGTGGTCCTAGAGTCAGAGCAATCTGTGTTTAAACCTTACCTCTGTGTGCCCTGAGACACCCCTTTTCATTTTCTCTGGGTTGCAGTTTCCTTGACTGCAAAATGAAGGGGTTGGACCAGACAGATCCTGAAGTCCCTTTAAGTTCTATATTGGGGTTCTTGTGATCCAGGCTTAAACTAGTACTGTACCAGATCCTCTCCTCCCAAACCAGTCTGTTTCAAGCAATATCTGTGTTTTTCAAGGCTTTTACTTTGATCAGCATCTTTCCCTGCAGAGTGTACACAGCTCAAGGGCATTGGTGGGTTGTCTGCTTCTAGAGGGTGCTCCCATCTCTCCTCTATGTTTCTCTTGCATCCTCTTCCTTTCTTACATATTGTACATACTTACCAAAGGTCTACACTCCTCAGTTGTGCCTTTCCTGAACATGCCCTGAATAATTTCCTTGTGTTTTTTATCTTAGCTTTTATTCTAGTGGTCAAGTCCAACAATGAATTAAATGATGAGCCCCCATTTCTCTGGTCCTTACTGTTCCTGGGAGGCAGGGATTGTTTTTAGAAGTTTTTTTTTTTTAAAAGACCTGGTATTTCCATCAGGAAACTTGGCCATAAGGTCCAAGGTTTTTGCAGAAGTTGTTGCTTGTTGAGGCAGCATTGCCTCAGGAGGCAATAAAAGTTGCCTGTTGAGAAGGTTTTTCCATTTCTTTTCAGAGAATCTTCACATATATGCAACTCTTGGAGCATATCCATAAAACCCAGAATCAAGAAGAAATTATTTTGTCAATTTTCCAGGGAAGCAGCTCAGTTAAATTCTACTTATGATGGAAATGTTCAGATAGTGAAATAGAGACTCTTTTTACTATCTATACTAGGAGTTAGAACTGCATAGCACAAGATAAGCAGTAACTTGAGTGGCTGAATGATTACTTTCGGGGAGGAGGGTAGAGGAGAATGTTCTGGAAGGAATTCTTTCTCAAGTATATAGCTTAGGCTAGATGACCTCTGAGGACCTTCCCAACTTAGCTTTTGAGATGAAACTGATTTGAATGGGAGTGGAACATTTTATCTTTCCTTAAGTTGCTTGTTAACTACACAGCCTGGCAAATCCAGAATTGATTAGTCCTAATGCTGCATGAATCATACTGATGGAGTACACGGCCTTGATTTGCTTCAGTGCCTCTCCACTTTCCCCTCATTCTTGGCCTGCCTGAATTCTCACTGTCTTTTAAGGTCTAGCTTAAATCATACCTTCACTATGGATACCTTTCTAATCACTCCAACCAGTGTCCATCTCCTCCACCTCTGGATAACAGCAGCACTTAGCCTAGCCCCCCTCCAACCTTCTAACACCTTATTCCCCACAGGTACTCTTGGATCCAGTGACACTGGCCTCCTGGCTGTCCCATGAACAAGACACTCCACCATCTCACCTCAGGACATCTTCACTGGCTGTCCACCATGCCTGGAATGCTCTCCCTTCTCCACCCCCACTACTGACCTCCTTGGTTTCCTTGAAGTCACAACTAAAATCCCACCTTTTACTGGAAGATGGTCCCAACTCCTCTTAACTCCTAGTGCCTTTCCTCGGTTAATTATTTCCTGTTTATTCTGTATACAGCTTGCTTTGTATCTATCTGTTTGCATGTTGTCTTCCCTTTAGATTGTAAGCACCTCAAGGGCAGGGACTAACATTGATCTGTTTTTGTATCTGCAGTGCTTAGCATGATGCCCGGCACATAGTAGGTCCTTAATAAGTGTTTGTTGATTATTTGATTGATTTAAATGCTTCCTCATGCCATTTACTAAATAGTTTCACTGGTGTGTGTCTTATCTCCCTAAATAGATTGCAGGTTGCTGAAGGGCAGGGACCATATTTAAATTATTATTTTTTATTCTCCTGTTGCCCATATCTCTGTGCCTTGCACATAGTAGGCACTCAAAAAGTAATTGTTCAGTCAATCAGTTTTTTAGATAAGGGAAGATGTTCTAGGCCAGTGTTCTCATGCTCAAATAGAACTGGAAGCCACTAAACCACAGATAAAGATATATGAAGGGGCTGCATGTTGACTTAGTTTTAAAATGTAATATTATGTATGTTTTATTTTATTTGTTTTGTTAAATGTCTCCCAATTACATTTTAATCTGGTCCCCCTGTACTCAGGGGTGTCATAGGCCAAGTATGTTTGACACCTCTGTTCTAGGTAGTCTTATTTTCTAGTAAATAAAAATTGTCATAAAAATTGAGCCTTAAATATTTACTGTTTTAAAATTCAAGCAAAGATAATATAAAAAGAACTCTGAGGTAAGACATATGAGAACCAGGTCCTGGCTTCCCCAGCACATCTGCTGCATTGGAATGGAAGCTCCCCATGAGTAGGTATTTATTGTTTCATTCTTTGCCTTCATATACCAATCACAGGTACCTAGCATATTGTACTTGTTGCTCTTCAATTGTTTCAGTTGTATCCAAGTCTTTGTGACCCAATTTGGGGTTTTCTTAGCAAAGATACTGGAGTGATTTGCCATTTGCTTTTCCAGCTCATTTTATAGATGAGGAAACAGAGGCAAACAGGGTTAAATGATTTACCCAGGGTCACACAGCTAGTTGAACTCAGGAAGATTACTCTTTGTGATTCTAAGCCCAGTGGTCTATCCACTGAGCCATCTAGCATATTGTAAGCAGTTATTAAATACTTATTGATTACATGACCTTGGGGAAATCGCTTAACTTCTCTAGAGTAGGGCAACAAGCTTATATTCTCATTTTCAACCCCCTACCTGCATTGAGAAAGAGAGAGAGAGAGAGAGAGAGAGAGTCACCTTGGCCAAGTGAAGATTCACCATTGAGTTGTCAGTGGAGAGAGAGGTTCTACTTGTTGAAGTTCAAGAGACTATTGATAAAAGGCTTGAGCCCTGAGTTTAAACATCTGTATGCCTGCATAACTCACCAACTGGTAGTTAGCTTTGTCACTGTGTCACTTCTAAAGGCCCCATGATGTCAGCCAACACCAGAGCTTCACTATCTCCTAAAAAATTAAGCTGAAGGGCGTAAGAGAAAAAACCCCACAAACATCCAGGGCTATGATTCCCAAAATTTTCGAGCTTGAGGACCCCTTTTTAAGATGAGCAAATTTTATGAACTCTCCTCTATCACCACTACATACATAAGAGTAATTGTGTTATTAAAATACATAGATTGAAAAATACATGGGGACCAATAGCTATTATGGAATCAATGGCACTTTTAAATCATTTAGTAGAAAGGGGCTGACATGGATTTTTACTGTAAAGGGCCAATATTCAATATGTTAGAGTTTTCAGGCCAGGAGGTAAAATTGAAGATATTGTATAGGTACTTTTTGTGAGAAATTTTTTTTACAACTTTTTGATTGGTGAAATTACAAATGTAATAATAATGATTAAATACTTTTGGTAATACTAATAATTAGAAGAATGAGATTCTTTGGGGGTAACATTTCTCTCATTTGGGGTTCAAAGTTAGTGTTACCAATCATCAAAATTGATTCCAAATGTTCTTCATCTTTTAATGCTATTCTGTAAGGACATTTTGTGTATTCCATCTGAAAATGTCCTTTCACATGGATAGAGACAGCCAAATACTGATATCAGTCCAGAAGCATATAATTTAAATTGGACATATTCATTGCTTGAAAGGCATATGCATATATATACACATATTAAATATATTATACAATATAATATAGATGTATTATATACAAACATATATGGGTATAATATAATGTGTGTGTAAAAATTAGAATGATGATAATAGCACCTACCTCAAAGGGATGCTGTAAGGATCAAGTGAGACAACCTGGGTAAAGCACTTTGCAGACACCTTTAAGTGCTATCTAAATGCTCCCTAATGGCTATGATCCCATGAAGTTCTGTATTATTAATTATAATAGCATTTCCAATATATTGGAAAAACTATATTCAAAATGTGTGGGGTAGATTTTCAGTTTCCAGAAGGTATGTTGGCTTATTTATTGCCCTGAGTCACACTGCCCATTTTGTCAGAGCTAAATAAAGATTGAGATATCAAAGCTTAATGCTCCTAAGGTTTCAGAGACCCCTGGCCATGAATCCATAGCTCCTCCTTGTGTTGGCAACAGCTTATTTCCCACAGGATCCAAAGGAGTAAGTCAAATGGCAAGCCCAACAATGTTTAGCCACTAAAATAGCTATAGTGGAGTATCTTCAAAATAAATTAAAAAAAAATATATATATATATATACATATATATGTGTGTGTGTGTGTGTGTGTGTGTGTGTGTGTGTGTATCCTGTTATCTGGGCCCCCATTTAGAGTGCTCCCAAAGAACCGTGGACAAACATTGCTCATTAAAGATAGGAATCTGCATACTTAAATGTTTTTAGTCTTCTCTAAGCCTTCGGAAATGTCAGAAAATAAAAAGGAAAAGAGAAAAAGATTGGCTAGAGTGGTCACTAGGCATGGAAACTCCAAAGATGCAGCACATCAATATGATAGAAAAAATAAAGCAACTTTACCTTCTTTAGAATTACAGAAACAAGCTCAGTCTATGTTTGCTCTTAATACAGTGACCCTTGTCGTTTAGACCCATAGCTAGACGATACAGAAGAGGACAGTTTGAGCCCCATATCTGGAAATGTATGAGTTGGCTTTTGTGGTATAACTGGGATGTTCAAACTAGGTTTTCTACATCTCTCTTCAATCCAAACAAACATTTAGCCCCCGCTGGGCATTAGGTGTTTGGGTATAGGAGGACAAAAGTAAAACCAGTCTTGCCTGCAAAGGGCTTATGGTCCACTAAGAAGACACGGTTGGTACATAGATAAGTAGATACAAAGTATGCACAAAGTTTATGATGGGGGAAAGATGTAGGAGGTGGCAGCTGAAGTTTTAGAGATTCCAAGAAGTGGAGGTGAGGTGGGTGTGCATTCCAGGCAGTGATGAGCTGGACTCAGCTGAATCTATTCACAAGAGCTCATTGTTAAAATTTCAGGATATTTACACTTCGGAAATCAGCTAATGCTACAAATTGGGTTTTGATTGGTTGTTTTGTTGATTGTTTAGACTTTAAGAATGATGGAGAAAATATTAATAATGAAGATTGAACTTTAAAATGTATAAGGCAGGGGGCAGCTAGATGGCGCAGTGGTTAAAGCACCATCCCTGGATTCAGGAGTACCTGAGTTCAAATCCAGCCTCAGACACTTGACACTTACTAGCTGTGTGACCCTGGGCAAGTCACTTAACCCCCATTGCCTGCAAAAAACAAACAAAACAAAGCCAAACCAAAAAAATATGTATAAGGCATATATATTCCCCTTCCCTAGAGAGTTCATTGTTAAGAGACAGCCTGGGCAAAGGCCCAGAAGTGGTAGATGGAAAATTGTTTATGAGGAATAGCTGGATGCCAGTTTGATTATAGGGGAGAATGTGTGAAAGGGAATAATATGGAATAATAAGGACCCAGATTGGGCAGCGTCTTAAGTGGAGGTTGAAGATTTTGTATTTTATTTTAAAGGAGACAAAAGAGCCATACAATTTTTGAGCAGAGATGGGTGAAATGGTCATATCTGTACTTTAGAACTAGCTCTTCCCACTAGTTTCCTCTTACATCTTGGTAGAATATATATATCAATATCTAGAAATGCTATAAATGAATAGATCATAAAAACTCTACTTTTCCTGAATTCAAATCTCATCTCAGACACTAGCTATGTGACCCTGGACAAATCACTTAATCCTGTTTGCCTCAGTTTCCTCATCTATAAAAATGAGCTAGAGAAAGAAATGGCAAAACACTAGTATCTTTGCCAAGAAAACCCTAAATGGGGTCACGAAGAGTCACTCATGACTGAAAAACAACTGAACAATAACATGGCTAAAAATACTTGGAGTACCTACTTCACAGAGCTTTTGCAAGGATCAAATGAGATCATTTTTGTAAAGTCTTTTTTTTTGCAAATCTAAAAATTTTCAATATGTCAGTACTACCATCCTTGTTTCTGGAAAATGTTTAGTGTTTGGGGTTATCTTTTCAGATATAATATTTAGAATTCTTTGGGTTATCTTTTTAGATATAACTCTTTAGGGAATTACTTCTTTAATAATTAATTGAAGTTTTACCTACATATAATGGCAAGATTTAAACAAAACTAACTAAATTTGATCATCTTATCAAATTGAATTATTTTATAGCCCATGCTGGCTTTATGTAAAAGTAAGCTTTTATTATAACAACATTTATACAATATTTACTTAATTCTTTATATAGAACAAATTTATATAAATACTATTTGTATGTTAAATTTACATATATATTTATATTGAGCATAAATTATATATGTTATATCCTTTTTAAAGATTATATAGTTAGAGGCAGTATTGCATAGTGTCCTTGGCATTAGGAAGACCCTCAAGTCCTGTTTCAGACATGTACTGGCTGGGTTATCTGGGAAAGATAATTAACTTCTCAGTGTCCCAGGCAACATCCCAAGACTGTGCCTTGCAGAAAAGGTGGTAATCTTCCTTGGTAGTAGTAGATTGATCCCCAGGGAGTGCCTACATAGGAGCATAGAGTGAGATGGGAGGGACCTTGTAGATGATCTCATTCAATCCCCCTATTTTAAAGATGAGGAGACAGAGAGATGTAAGTCCTTTCCATTTTATAAAGTATTTCATTTGAGTCTCATGCCCACTGTATCCACCATGCCAAGGAAACTTGACCTCAGGAAATAGCTAGTCCCAATTATGCCTCCATCTTCCCTATGTTGTTTGCCAATTAAGAGAGTGTCATAAGTCTTTCTGGCCTGAATAAGGGTCTAAAATAAATTACTTTAACAATGCATCCCTTCAATTCTATCTAATCTACTTTTTTTTGGCCCTCATTTCTCTCAAGGATTCCCATTAGGTACAGATTGATGAGTTGTTGTTGGTTTTTTTTCCAAGCAGTTTTTTTTGATCCTGCCGAGGTTGCATTTGAAAATGCAACACTTAGATCAAGGATTCCATTACTAAACACTAAAGAGTATGGAGGCAGGAATTAAAGAATTCCCAAGTGCCTCTTGTTTGACCCTCTCCCATGCTAATGGCCTCTCCTCTTGACACTTCTTTGTACTCCACTTCTTAGATAGATTATAGTGGGGTTTCCTTTCATGTATGGCTTGGACTAAATGGCTGTTGAGATCCTTTCTATCTTTCAAATTCTGCGATTCAGTGATTTTGCTCATATTTATTTCGTATTTTCTGATCTGTGGATGCATATATCATATATTCTCTCCGTCCAATGTTAACTCTTCAAGGGGAAGGACTAATTCATTTCTGCCTCTGCATTCTTAGCTCCTAGCATGATGCTTGGAATACAGTAGATGCTTAATAAAAATTAGTTGAATTGAATCGAGCTATTTTGCATTTTTACTCAAGACCAAAAAAAAAAGAATTTTAGTTACAGATTGAGTAAATACGAGGGAAAATTTACTGACAAGATCATTAAAACTTTCAAGGGATCACAAAGACAGCTTGTAGAATCAGCCTAACTAGGAAGTTTCAAGGGCAGGCCTTCCAGGAGCAAAGGGTTACACTAGTAATACAAACCAACCAACCTACTCGAAGTCCCTTTCAAATCAGGGAGTCTGATTCTATGAAAAAGTGGGTTCTGTAAAATGAAACTATGCATAAAAAACCATACTTTAACTTCACCAGGGCAAATTCCTGAAGTGAGGGGGTAGTTTCAAATTTGAAGGTTTTTTTCCTTTCCACTTGATCCTGGCATCGACTTTCAGAGGAGTTTAAGGCAAGGCCTCCTAATGTAACTGAATACCAGTTTGGAAGATGGGAGTATTGATCGACATGGCTGCTGTTGTATGCCAACAGACACTAAAGAGAAAAAATGGATATAAAATTGAATATACTTAATACTTTAACAGATCTGTCATCTCCATTGATGCAGGGAGCAACCCATACATACCCTTTCATCTCATATGATTCCTATCCATACATTCCCAAAGATCCCAAGGGATCAATGGATTGGAAGCATTCCTCTAAGATAGGGGACTTGAACCTCTTTTGTGTCATGGTCCCCTTTAGTGGTCTACTGAAGCCAAAATAAATGTTCTTAGATGCATCAAAATACAATACATATAATTACAAAAGAAACCAATTATATTGAAATAGAGTCATCAAAATACTTTTTGAAAATCAAGCTCTTGGTCCCCAAGGTAAGACACCCTGCTCCATGTCTTTCTTACATTTCATGGGTACTGATACTACATTTAGATCATTTATCTTTTATCCCCTGACCAACCCATCATCACTTTTTCTCTATGATACCCCTTCTGCCATTTCTTCCTTATAGATCATGGATGGATTTAGACAAATTCTTACTCTGAAAGGACCCTCATTGTGGTGTGTAGGTAAACCTGGGTTCTCAAAGACTCTCAAAAGAATGTAAGCCCTGGCAAATTCTGTCATGTTGGAAAGACTTCAGGTATGGTTCCAGTAATAATGTGAGTCTGCAGTCTGAGGATCAATTACCTAGCCAAGTACAGGGACACTTATCACCAGTAGGAGACCCTCTGAATTCTTTGATCATGGCAGTTCCTACTCCCAAAATTATGGTAGCATGTATAAAGAACTAAATATGAAGGAATGGGAAGATCTCTTTTCTTGGAATCATCCTTGGAGTGCTATACTAAGTTTGAATCCCAGTTCTAGCTTTTACTAGCTCTATAATCTTGGACAAGACATTTGATCTCCCCAGTATCAATTTGTTCCTCCATAAAATGGTGATAATCATACTTAGACTACCCACTTCAGGAGGAAAACACTTTGCCACTCCTAAAGTGCTATATAAATGTCATCTATTATACATATGATTCATCGCCATTTGACAAGCTAAGCATTTGAATCCCTACAAGTAGTGGTCATGCAAGAAAAACACATTATCTCCTATCTGCAGCTTTTTGCTAGTCTAGTCCTCCCATTTCAAATCACTCTGGTAATATAGGAAATGGGAAAGGATGTACATCGATTACCTATAATATAAGATCTTTGATGTACATGGTATTTTGATAATGGTTGGTGTTTCTATTTGCCAAGTATTTTACATAACTACACTGAACAAGATCACAGATCCATTAAAGCATTGAAAATAATGTATTTTGATCCTCACAACAATTTATGAGATAAGAAGCAAAAGGACCACTATTTTTATTTTTACCAAAAAGGAATTTGAAGCTAAAAGAGGTTAAGAGACTTGCTCAAACCCACACAAACTGTAAATGGCCAGAGTTGGACTCAAAACCAAGAGACCCTCAGTTCAGTGCTCACTCACAGCACACACACACAGGTTCACACACATATATACCCACATGCAGAGCATTTTATTCCTTTTAAATTTGTTGGAAAAGATGTGGAGCATGCAATTTTGCAAAAAAATAAATGGGGTATCCAGCTCTTCTGGAGAAAAGTTAACATGAATCTAAAATATAGAATCAAAAAGCTATGATGGTCCAAAATTCCTAATCATAGGAAGGTATAGTTTTATATGAATTGGTTGAAAAGGAAAAAAATACTGAGAATAATAATTAGTGTTCAGATTAATGGATTAGATTTATTTCACCATTTGCTCATGCATGGATTATGCCAATTGAGTAAAAGTTATTGTCTAGAGGAAATCCAGGAATGGTAGGAAAAATGTATTCAGGTTCCCCTTCTAATATAGACAGAGTCCAATGGCCTGAACATTGGGCAGCTGGGACACAGTAGATAGTGTTGGGCTTGGAGTGATCTTCCTGAGTTCAAATATAGTCTTAGACACTTACAAGTTATATGGCCCTGGGTAAATCACTTAACTTTATTTGCTTCAGTTTCTTCATCTATAAAAATGACCTGGAGAAGTAAATGGCAAACCACTCCAGTATCCTTGCCAAAAAAACTCCCTGGAGTCACAAAGAGTCAGATACAACTAAAAAATGACTCAACAACAAATCACAACCAATGGCATGGGATGGCATTTTGGAGGTAAGAGATCACTGTCTTAATTGCCTTTCCATGGGCTTCCAGTATACCCTTAGTGAGATTAATAGGCCAGGCAATACCATATAGAGCTGATTATGGATAAGGAAATTGAGAAATGTAGGAACAATTATTAGTACTATCAGAAAATTCCATATTGGCTCCTTACTCAGCTTCTTATTGAAGTTTAGAAAGAATGGCTCTCAAACAAATATTTTGAAATCCATTGAAATCAGATATTTTCCAGAAGGTAATTAGGGGAGGGAGAAAGAAGAAAAAATAAATTTCAATGAGCATTGAACACCAAATAGTATACATTTGAACTACTTGTTTGAACTCTGTCCATATTAGCATAGGAATCTAAATATAATTTTCCTACCATTCCTGGATTTCCTCTAGATAATAACTTTTACTCAATTGGCATAATCCATGCATCAGTAAATGGTGAGGTTAAATCCGATCCATTCAATTGAGCACTTGGATTATTACTGTCATTGGTACTTTGATAGAGTATATCTATAGATCTATTAATTTAGATATGTCTAGATCTAGATTTATAGATCTATAGATATATTGTATCTATAGATATATTATATACATATACAACACATATAATGCATATTTATGAACATAAATGTTTTTATATATACATGTATACAAATAAACACACACAAACATCTATACCTATAGTCATATCTATATCTATAGCTCTATACCAGATCTGGCCATCCTGGAAAACAATTTTTAGTTCTCTCACAATATGGAAAATTGGGTATTTTTCTATAAAGTGTTCCAGATGTCTACATGTGTCCATATACTTCCTATGTCCCAGTGAAGTATTGCAAGTACATTCAAAGAATGAGAACTTATACTGTTTTCACATGCTTCTTTATCTTTCTTCTCATGAAAAAGTCAGCAACTGTGTTGATCTGTTTCCAGAGGATATCTCTTAAACAAGCTTGGATACTGGGCTGTCCAAAATTAACCAAATGATTCATAGCAAAGTCAGCACAAACAAAAATAGTCTAACACAGCAGACAGACTGGTAGAAAGACTTTGGTCTTCCAGTGCATTTAGGAGCTCATCAGAGTATACTATCCAACAGTATGGATTATGAACCTAGATTGCCTACCCATCCTATTCAACCCTGACTCATGGCCCTCCATGAATCTTTCATGAGGGGTTTACCCAATGCAGATAGCAAGAGCACAGTAATGATATAACAGGTTAATTCTGTTAACTCAGCTGAGACAACTAGTCAATTAAATGAATTCTTCACTTTTTGAAAGATGCTTGTGGCAATCTATTGACATAACATTCATGGGGTCTCATCTCTCCGGGGGTTCCAGAACTGTCCAAATGACATCCTCTTACCATTTAAAAGTGATGAACTCTACTTTAATAAGGAAATAGATAGGACAGGATAGTTGATTCACTCTTACCATTACTTTACTTAAAGCAGGAATTATTAACATTTTCTGTGTAATGGATCCCTTTGGCAGTCTGATGAATATTATGAATCCTTTCTCAGAATAATGTTGTTAAGACATAAAATATAAAATATTGGGATTACAAAGGAAAACATGTATATTTAAATAAAATTATTAATTTAAAAAAACAAGTTCATAAATGACAGATTAAGAACCCCTAACTTGAAGTAATAAGGCTGATGGGACATAAAGAGAAAGACAGAAAAAAGCTATAGCTATAGGAGTACTAATGTGTTTCATGTTGATATGCTTATAGATTGGTTGGATAGTGAACCATTTTTAGATATTGTTATAAAACCTGTCCATAGATTTTTTGAAATTTATTAAAATCAAGAGCTTTCTCTTATACATAGCAGCATATGATACAGTATCAAGCATTGGACATGAAAGCTAAAGGTTTAGACTGGGGATACCAGAAAGGAGTATTTTTTATGCTCAAAAATTAGAGCTCCACTCAAGGAAAGCGACACTCTCCACCCCCACCCCCCCACCCCACCATAGTCCTTTGAGATTGAAACTGATGAATACATTAATGTACTGTTGGTGGGGCTATGAATTGATTCAGTCTTTCTAGAATGTAATTTAGGACTATACCTGAAAAGTCACTAAACTCTGCATGGCCATTAATATCACTACTAGGCTTCCACCCAGGGGTGTACTAGAGCCAGTTTAAATCACTTGTGAAAACTGATTGTTAATTTTTTACTGTGAACATTCATAGCTTGGAAATCAACAAAAGCTACACATCAGGACTTGATTTATTGTTTTGCTGATTGTCTATACTTAAGAAAGTGACCAAGGAAAATATTAATAACTTTAAATTTAAAAGGATGTCCTACATATATGTGTATGTGCATATGTGTGTATGTGTGTATATACATACACATATATCCCCATAGAGTTGGTCATTAAACATTTACCGGCACACCACTACCTATACCCCCAACCCCAAAAAGATCAAAGAAAGACCTCATGTGCACATAAAATAATCTATAACAGCAAATCCATAGCAAACCCATCAATCTGAGAATGACTGAACAAATTACAGTATATGAATGTAATGGAATATTCTTGTGCTATAAGAAATGATGAAGGAAGGAAGAATGGTTTCGAAGTAACAAGGAAAGACTTGTTTTGAACTGAGGCAAAGCAAAGAGAACAGAGCTAGGAGAACAACTGGTACAACAGTAACAATGCAAAGTCAAACACCTGGAAAGACTTTAGAACTGATAGATGCAATGACCAACCAGATTCCAGTGGAGCCATGAAGAAGCATCTTCACTGCATCCTGACAGAGGAGAATGAAGAATAAGACAGATATTTTGGAGAATGGCCAATTCAGGAATTTATTTCCCTTGACTAGGCATATCTTTTGTTTAGAGTTCCGTTTTTCTTTTTTTTCAATTTTTGAGAAGTAGAGAGAGAGAAAGGTAAGGGAGAGACAAAAAAGTGTTCATTTAAAATAAAGTAAAAATATTAAAAGAGAGATGAAAGATGGTGGGACAAAACCCAGTGACAACAGGCCCACAGCAAAAGGAAGGTTGCATACTTTGTGTAGACCTTAAAAAATCAACAAAGCCAAGACCACAGTGGGACCTCAGTTTGTATACAAATTTCTGCAAACATTGTGTTGGCATTGTTCAACTTAAGTATCTTGAGTAGAAAGAAAGACAATATAGTTTTGCTTGTTACTCATGAGGGTAGATGTGAAACTCCCTGAACAGAACCTAGCTGCCCTATGGTCCCAACAACATTCTTAGGCTTATGTAAATACTGCAGTGGGTGATAGATCCGAGGTAGAGGCTGTCATTCTGTCTTGAGAAGAATTGGGGGGGGGGATAAGGTGGCAGCAAGGTGGTGCAGTGGATAAAGCACCAGCCCTGGATTCAGGAGGACTTGAGTTCAAATCCAGTCTCAGTCAACTGACACTTACTAGCTGTGTGACCCTGGACAAGTCACTTGACCCCCATTGCATTGCCCCACAAAAAAAAGTGAAAAAGAGAAGAATGGATCCTAGAAGTATAGATTTAGAGTTGGTAGAGACCCCAAGGGCCATCTAGCTTTATGCTCCCTCCCCCATTTTTTAGATAAGGAAACAGGCTAGAGAGAAGAGACTTGCCCAAGGTCACACAAGTAGTAATTGACAAGAGGATTTGAATCCAGGTTTGAAGCAAACACTTTTTTCCACTCTTTAACCAAGGAAGAGTTAAGTTTCCTCCAAAAGCACATGGAAGACAGAGCATGTCTAGATCCATTTCACTATGAGAGGAGAGAGGGGGTTACATATGCTGTCACCTCTGCTACCCCCTAACATAAATTCACAGAGACCCTCCATTCATGATTGTGGATCACTGCTACAGAGGAGGCAATGTAGTCTTGTACAGTTGTGGTAAGGACCTGGGTTCAGATCCCAGCTCCTCTACTTACAAAATGTGGGAATCTGGACAAGTAACTTCAGCTCTAAATCTCAGTTCCCTCATCTGCAAAATGAGTTGCCTGGACTGGACCAGGTAACCTCTATGTTCCCACCCAGCTCTCAATCCCTGCTCATTCAGTCTTTCATGTTCTCAGTAATAGCTAGTGCCCACCATCCCTAAAGTACTGGCTTGTATTTACTTTGTATATACTTATATATGTTTATGCTGTCTCCCCCCAAAAATATTAGCTCCTTGAGAGAAGGGATTGTTTTGTTCTTATCTTTGTATTCCTCATACCTAGCACAGTTCTTGGGATATAGTAGGAGTTTAATAAATGCTTGTTGATTGACTTATGATCCTATGATCTTATTGTAATTTCACTGGTGTGGACTAATGTATATCACTACCCCTATATATGTTGGAAGATAGTTGTCATAAATTACTATCACCAGAAAAGGCCCCCACTCTCCTCATACATGGTTTTCTGGTGATGAACCTCTTTGAATTTATCTAGACTGATTTTTGGACAACAGGCATAGAATCTGTCAATGGACTTTTATCAGCATTCTCTCTAGATGGATAGAACTTGTCGAAATTTGTGGTCTATTGCTATAGCCTATGTAAGCCAAAGTATAGTTAGTTTGACGATCAAGAAAGGATTTGTAGGCAACAGTGGGTACTTGAACTGAGTCTGGAGGGGTGGAAGAAAAGGCATCTGAGTTGAGCATTAGTGTTATTGCTGTTTTGTGGATCAGAGAATTTGGATCCATGTTCCAAAAAGTAAAATAACTTTTGTCCAAATACTTCTCACTTGCTAATTTTTATTCATCTGTGTACTTTTCAAAATAAATAACCCTGCTGCAATGGTGGCTCAGCCAGGGTTGAGTATTTTTTTGTTTTGTTTTTTTGCAGGGCAATGAGGGTTAAGTGACTTGCCCAGGTCACACAGCTAGTAAGTGTCAAGTGTCTGAGGCCGGATTTGAACTCAGGTACTCCTGAATCTAGGGCCGGTGCTTTACCACTGTGCCATCTAGCTGCCCCCCAGGGTTGAGTATTGTGAGGGCAACTACACATGCAGAAATACTAAGTGAAGTGAAGCAATGGAGTTACTTGGGTTTTCCAAGAATAATTAAGCTCCTAGTTCATGATATCAAGAATGCCAATGCTTGGAGAAAGAAAAAAGGGGGAAGGAAATGGTTTAAGTATCATTTCATTGACAATAATTGTGTAACAATGAGCAAGTCAATTTCTCACTAAGCATCAGTTGCCTTATCTGAAAAATAAGGATAATGACATACTAGGTTGTCTCGCTAGGGTGCTTTGAGGGAAGCACAACTCTTTAAACACCCTAAGAATGTGAATAATTATAATTAATATTTCAGTGGAAAAAACAAAAGAAAATGGGCTAGTTTGTCCAAAGACACAATTCTAAGAAGAAGGAGAGGGATTATGTTTTCCGCCACCCTAATTTATATCAAGAGTATGTGGGTATTGTCCACTCTATCATCATTACAACTTATGTATTGGCCAGTTGTAGAATCTTGCTTTTGGACAAGGGTTTCATGTGAACTTACTTGAAACTTACCAACTTGTCTCCTTCAACACAATATTTGCTATCACCATGATCAAAGAAAACCCAAGCAGCATCAAACAGGACCACCCAAGCTGTAATGCTCATATTGAGATCAATTGAATACTCCATATAAATTGGAAGCATAGTTTCCTGCATTTGTAATGAAAGCAAGACATACACAGTTCCATGGATTATTTTCCCATTGTATGTTGCTCCTTGTCTAGATACTTGGGCATGATTTTCATTCACATTAAGAGTTTTAAGAACCCAAGAAAGGGGCTAATGGTTGTCCACAGTCTTTAATATTATTATCAATAGGGTTGTCAAGGCATTGTCAGAGGCTGGAGCAGAGTTTTAGATGTTTTTCTTTGAAACCCTTTGGAAAGTGCTGGGTCACACTGCTCAACTTGAAATTGGTTCTATGTTGGTCTGATAATATATATATTTTTTTACCTGTGGAAATGAATGAGAACATCTAACAGATTCAGCTGAGGATATAGTCATGTATTGTAGGATTGATTTACTTTATAATATCAGTTCATGACAAATAGTCCCTATGAAACCATTAATTACCAATGAAAAATTCTTCTTTTTCACCAGAAACACAGTTTCCTAAATTCACTCTACAAACAAGCTTCTGTGGCTTCTAATGAGAAAAAGGTAGTTGGTATGAAAGGTAGATTACCGGACCTGGAGTCTGAAAGATCTGAGTTCAATCCCTGTCTGAGATACATAACTTCTCTCAGACTTAGCTTCCTCTTCTGGAAAATAATAGCACCTACATCCCAGGTTTGCTAAATGAGACAATATGTGTAAAATGCTCAAAATTCCATTAATATAATAGCTCTTTTTTCACACTAACTTCATAATTAAGGAGAATCAGGTCACTTCTCTCTTAATTTTCACACAGAATCTCATGGTATGTGTTTTTCTTAGATCAAAAGCACATTGATCTATCTCCTAATTAAAACAACAGCAATAGGACATAGGATTCCATTTTGCCTTGTCCACCATCTTTCCCAAAGTATTCAAAAACTAATTCCGACTTTTGAGGGTGTCTTTGGAGCCTATTTTCCAAATTTGAGGCATAATAATTTATGCTTAAATTATAATTAGTAGATCAGAAGCAGCAAGTTAAAATATTGGCAGGAACTTCTTTCTGACTGACCTATATTAGCAATGACCTTCAGTGGTCATGACCTCTATCTACTAAAAGCCATGGTAACAAAGTTGTGGAAAACCTGCCAATGAAACTTGATTTTGGTTTTAGCATTTCAAGTTCTCTATGCAGAGCATGTATGTCACTCTAGGGTGTACACTCAAAATGCCAACAAGCAATAATGAGAACTGAGTTCCTGCCTATTGTTCCAAAGAGAACATGACAGGTTTCCTCTTAACCTCTCATTTGCACTCCACTAAACATGTCAATCAACTGCATCTTCTCAGCCCACATCAGTCAGTCCCATGAGGGAGAAGAAAATCAAACCAGTTGTTTGAAACTAAAATGAAACCAGACAAAACAACTGGTGGATTAACTGAATCTTTCACTTTTCAGTGGGTTTCAGACACTTCAAGTAAGACCCAGTCATCATCTTGGAAGGGCAGCACTTAATTCTAGGCTTCTTCAACTGACTTGAGTTTGACAAAATGTTTCTCACAGTGTTTTAACTGGCATCTCCATTTGTTAGCAGATGACACTAAGGCCTGATATGAGCTTTTTTTTAGTGAAAAGCTGATGAGAAAATTAAGAAAATAATTAGTCATGAGACAGTTGGGTCAGACTTCCAGGATGGATCCAAGATGGTGGAAGAAAGGCAGTGAGCTCTCAAACTCATGACATGATCACTGCAAAAAAAACATCCTAATAATGCCATAGGAAAATTCCTGGAGCAGCAAAACCCACAGAATAATGTACTGAAGCCTTCCAACCAAGGACGGCTTGGAAGGTTGGAAGGAGGGAGCTGCTGTGCTGAGACAGGAATAGAGCCCAACCCCACAGTCACCCTGATGCAGATCCAGTCCCAGGAAGGCCTTTCCAGAGAAAGAGACCTCCCAGAGCCTCTGAATCAGCTGCAGCACCAATGTTGTCTGGAACTAAGCTCACAGTCTGGTGAGAGGGCTGAGCCCTTGTTAGGGGGGAGATTACAGGGGTCTATGCTGGTGCTGAGGCAGAACTTGGGTTTTTCACCTCTACTGGGAATGAGGAGGTAGGCTTGAGTAGCAGTGGCCCAGGTGGGGAAGAGCCACAGGCTACTAGGAGCTGACAACCACAGTGTACAAAGCTGGTTGATTAGCAAGTTGGTCTGGGGTCATCTATGGACCAGGGAACAGGCCGGGTGAGTGAAGAACCTGCTCCTCCTTAAATCATTCCACTTGGGACCTTCTGAAGTTTGGAATAGTGCAGCCTAGAAACAGTGCCCCACTTTAAAGAGCTAAAAGTCAAGTAAAAGAAAGGCAAGATGAGCATATAAGAAGGTGGAGGATCATAGAGAAGTTTCTTTAGTGAAAAGGAAGATTGAGGGGAACCCTCAGAGAAGATGTCAACCATCAGGGCCCCTATATCTAAGGGCTTCCAAGAAAAATATGAATTGGTCTCAGGCCATAGAGGTGTTCAAAAAGGACTTTGAAGATAAAATTAGAGAGGTAGAGGAAAAAATGGAAAGGGAAATGAGGGTGCTGCAGGAAAGACATGAAAAAAAGTCACAGCTTGAAAAAGTCAATGGAAAAGGAGATATCAAAAGCTCTCTGACGAAAAATAAATTGCCTTAAAATTAGTATCGAATAAATGGAAGATAGTGACTTTATGAGAAATCAAGACCAATAAAGCAAATCCAATGAATAAAAATAGTAGGCATGTGAAATATCTTCTTGGAAAAACTGCTGATCTGGAAATAGAGCCAGGAGGGAAAATTTGAAAATTATTGGTCTACCTGAAAACCATGAACAAGGAAAGAGCTTAGACATCATCTTCCAAGAAATTGTCAGGAAAAATTGCCCTGATATTCTAGAAGCAGATGATAAAATAGAAATTTAAAGAATCCACTGATATCTCCTGAAAGAGATCCCAAAAGGAAAACTCCCAGGAATATTATAGTCAAATTTCAGAGCTCTCAGTTCAAGGAGAAAATATTGCAAGCTGCCAAAAAGAAAGAATTCAAGTACTGTGGAGCCCCAGTCAGGATAGCACAAGATCTAGCAGCTTCTACATTAAAGGACCAATGAGGGCATGGAATATGATATTCCAGAGGCAAAGGAATTGGGATTACAACCAAAAATCACCTACCCAGAAAAACTGATCATAATCTTTCAGAGGAAAAAAATGGTACTTTAATGAAAAAGAGGATTTTCTGGTATTAATGATGAAAAGACCTGAACTTAATGGCAAATTTTACTTTCAAATACAAGACCCTAGAGGACCATGAAAAATAGGAGTTGGAGGACATACCTGGGGTCGTGCAATGGGTGACTGTCTTGTGTCTGAGGCTGGGTTTTGGCTGGGATCCCCTGGGTCCAGTGTAGATGCTTTGTCCACTATATCACATAGCTGCCCCATGATGACATCTTTAGGGTTAAATTGAGGGGTGAGGGGAATGCACTGGGGGAAGGGTAAGGGCAGAGGTAGTGTGGGGTGAAATCTCACATGAACGAAACAGGAAATGGCTTATGGAGTGGGGGAAGAGATGAGGGAGGAGTAGGGTAGTAAATGAATTTTACACTCATAAGAATAGGCTCAAAGACCTTAATCTCATCAGAGTTGGCTCAAGGAGGGATTAACACACACACCCAATTAGGTGGAGTAATCTATCTAACCCTGCAGGAAAATAGGAGGGGAAGGTGATAAAGATAGAGGGGAAAAAGAAGGGAGGACAGATTGGGGGAAGGTCAGACAGAAGCAAATCCCTTTTGAAGAGGGATAGAGTGAAAGAAGATAGATAATAGAGTAAATATCATGGGGAAGGGAACAGAATGGAGGAAAACAGTTAACAATAGTAATCATGAAAAAGAGAAAAGGGGGAAAATTGTACAAAAAATATTTATAGCAACTCTTTGTGGTGGCTAAGAATTGGGAATCAAGGGAATGTCCATCAGTTGAGGAATGACTGAAAAAGCTGTGCTATATGATTGAAGTGGAATGGTATTGTGCTATAGGAAATGACAAAAAGAACGATGCCAGAAAAACCTGGAAAGACTCATTTGAACTGATGTATAGTAAAGTGAGCAGAACTGGGAGGACATTGTGCATAGTTACAGCAGTATTGTTTGATGAGCAATTATGAATGACTTAACTACTCTCAGCAATACAATGACCCAAGACAATCCCAAGGGGACTAATGATGAAGCACACTATCCACCCTCATAGAAAGAACTGATAAAAAGAGCACTTGTGGATTGTACATATATAACCTGTTGATGTCTTGTGGAGGGCAGAGGAAAGGGAGGGAGGGAGAAAAATCTGGAACTCTACATCTTATGAAAATAAATATTGAAAACTACCCTTACATGTAACTGGAAAAAATAAAATAAATTTTTGTTGCATAGAAAACAACCACAAAAATCCAAAAAAACTATAGTTAGATGGTCAATACTCTTCTAATATTTAGCATACTTTAATAATAAATACTTACTGAAAAAAATTAGTCATTAGGTATCTATCAGTGGGTGGTCTTGAAACAATAAAATAATAGTTTCAATCTGAATTTATATTCTTTGTAACAGTTATGAAGTGTTCATGTAGGTATCAGTATTTGATCTATTTATAGATTATGCCATCATATATGGGTATGCACATATCTATGAGAGGTAGCTTAGTGTACTGGCTAAGCAATCAGCCTTGAAGTGAGGAGCCCTTGAGTTCAAGTGCTTCTTCTTACATATACTGCCTGCTTGACCCTGGTCACTTAATCTCTGTGCTCTGGGAAACTTTCTTAGACTAGTTTCAAGGAAAGTATCCAACTACAGTGGTAGAGGGAATTTCCTCACTTGAAAGTTACAGATAGGTAGAAAGATGGATGGATGATAGATAGATAGATAGATGGATGGATGAATAGATGGACAGACAGAATGACAGATAGATAGATAGATGGGTAGATGATGGATGCATGGACAAATGGGCAGATATATACACAGACATATGTGTTTACCCACATATATGTCTATTTACATACTGTAAGGGCCAAATTTAATATGAGAAGAGTTAATTGGGTGGCTGGCTTTAATACTGAGGTAAGAAGAGAAACAGCCTTTTTCAAAAACAAAAACACAGGTTTATTAATGGAAACAAATTTAAAACAATACCTAAATCACACAAGTGAGATTAATAGAACAATGTATAAACAATGTATAAATCTCTGAGGTTAAAAAAGGCCCCAGGCACATGAACCTGCCTCCAGCCCAGGTAGCGGCTCTGCCTAAAAAAAAAACCACAAAACAAACTCACCAATACCCCAAATCTGTAGTTATTAGCTGTAGTCTCTTCTGTTTTGGTCTGAAGGTCAAACACCAGCAGCTCTTCTAATTATCTGCCTTCCTTCCTTCCCCATTTCCCTCAGAACCCTTTCTCCTTTCTAACCACCTCCTTAACTGCATCCAAATGAATGTAACTGACTCCCCCACCAGAAGGGGAGGGGCAGTTCTTAGCCATGCTGAGTCTCCAATTGGCTCAGCACACCCACATGGGCTGTCCCCATTATAATCTGGCCAGACCCACGTGGGCATGGGGGAGCTATTAGAGAAGGCTTAGTTAGTTACTTAGTTTCAATAAATGTTCCCAGTGGTCAGAATTCCTCTTGTTTGTTCAATTATCTCCCAAAGTACACACCCAAGCTTACATTTTTTCAGTCTGAACATAATAAAGCAAAGATAGGGTCATGAAAACCCCAAATCACAATCAATTCCTTACAATACATATGTGTATACATATACATACACTGTATACATATACAGGTCCAGTTCCTATTTAGTTTCCTATATGGTTTTATTTACATTGGGTTGCAGAAGATGTGGTTTGGACTGGATCAATGATCTAATTTGTAAAGGGAATTATATTTGAGGAAAGTCTCTGTTCTGCAGGTTATAGAAGTGTCATGACCACTTCAAGGTTAGAGACCTGCCTTTAGTCACACAGGCAATATATGCCAAAGGCGGGACTTGTATGTATTTAGGTCTTCTTGACTCCAAGGCTGGCTTGCTAACAATAGGGGTAGGAGGGGATGAAGAAATAAGCAGACTAGGATTTATATCCCAAGGAAATATAAACCAGAAAAGCAAGATTGTGGAATGTGATGGGCACAAATTTCTATCAATGAAGAAACAGAGTCAGAATTCAAGTGGCTATAGGTGGTCTTAAAGCTGCCTTAAAAACAAATAAAAATAACAGTAAAGATAGGCTTTCCTTTCGCTTGGATAAGTTCACACCAAAAAAGGTGTAAAGAGAGTCAGGCTGATTCAGAAAGTAGCATGGGACAATGGAAAGAATCCTGAATTTGCAAATACATTGTACATCATAGGCACTTTGTAAAGTTGAATTGAATCGAGTCAAAGGATACTGGTTCAACTATTTGTCCTTCATCTAGCACAGTGAATTGAGCTCTGGAGAGGGAGTAAGGAGTCCAGGATGATTCCATTAGGTGTGGAGCCTCAATGGTATAAGAATTCATTCAATACCTAACATTCTGATGACTTTTCTGGATACCAGGACCTGAGGCTTCTCTTTTTACTATTCCCAACCCATTTCTGAAGAAGTAAAGGGCAGTCTTAGAGCCCACTGGGCCATAACCTGCTGATTACCCCATATTAGAGGGTAGGAACAGAAGATTCCCCCTTGGCTAGGGTACCTCAAGGCTATTCCTAGGTGTCTACATATGAGAGGGAGCAATTTTCCCTTATAAGGCACAAGCACCAAAATAGACATTAGTAGGTTAATATCATATCTTATCTGGTCCCAAATTTTAATGCTACATATTATACATGATCCTTCAGGATTATCTCAAAATTAATTCAACTCATTTGGTGAATGAGTTTGATAGCTTTTACATGGTTACTATTTAATTAAATAAAATTGTATTAAAAATTATCCAATTAATGATTTTATCTGAGAAGCAGCATGGCATGGTGGATAGAGAGCTGGCTTTGGAACAGAGAAAAACTGTGGCTAAATCCTGTGTCAGACTTATACTGCCCATGTGACCCTTGCAAATCATTTAACTACTCAGTGCCCCCAGGCAACTCTTCAAGACTAGAGGTTGGTGATTTTCCTTGCTACAGGTAGTTTCCTCATCCGTAAATTACCTATATTAATTAAGCCATTGGTCCAGTTCCTCTTTCTACTTATCCATAATTATTCAACCCATTACACCAAGTCTCAATTTGCCTCTTGGCAACTTCTTCCCATTGTCCCCTAGAGAGGGGGTAAAGAACCAATAAGTATCAATAATCATTTTCTGCTTTCATAAAATACTAATTTAGTGCCTAAATCTGATCCTGGAGCTGAGCCTTTATTTCCCTCCAGAACTGGTTTCCAAGATGGCGCTGCTAGGACTAACTTCTATTCCAATGGGTGCCCAGGTACTTTGAGGATAAGCATGTTGTACATGGCCCCAGTGATCTCTACTTTGGGGCCCACTGAGAATTATTCTTCATAGGCAAACACATAGGTCTTTTTGCAGTTGAACCCTGACTCTGGAAGGAAAGACACAGATGGTCTTCACTGGTCTCAAGGTCCCCAGGCTGCTCCTCTCAAAGTGAATATAATCAAAACAATGACTGGCCCATGGGAAATGGAAAAGACATTGACCCACAGGATTCTTAGCACCCCTGTTAGAAAGAAATTTTTTAAAAAATGAATGAAGAATCACTGTAAAGCTGAAAAACACAGAATTTGGGTATTTCTTTCTGAAATCCAACCCCATGTTGGAAAGAGGGGGTAATTAGGGAGGTTGGAGGAAAAGTTCCTCTACCATATCTTTCCACTGCAGGGACAGAACAAATATGGATTAATTAGGAAGTGAATTTCCCTTCTACTTGTTTAACTTGAAGTCAACTGGAGCCCAGCAGGTATCACGAAGTTATGGAAAGCAATCTGGTCCCAAACACCATAAAATTACTATATAAATTTGGTCCTGAGCCTTTTCTTCCCCAAGGGATAATTGAGTTTGTTTTTATGCTTTCAACCTGGTGTCACTTAATTATAAAACATAAATAACACCTGGACTTTTAAGCAAAGGGGATTGAATATCCAATTGAATTAGTTTTTAATTTAAAAGATTAATTTAAAAATTTTAATTGAGTTTTTAACATGTGAAAAGCAGTTAATTCCACATTCATTATATCAATTAATAGTACTTTATTAATTAAATTAATTTTGACTTGCTGGTGGAGAATCATGTCTAATATGGAAAACACAGTATCACTTTAATAATGGTGTAGTTCTAATTGGCATGTGGTCTTAGGGGAAGCCAGTACCAAGCTTACAAATTGATGCATTCAATAATAATAGCTCATGCTAATGTAGCACTTTAAGGTTGACAAAGCACTTTATACACCATATCTCATTATCCACACAGCAACCCTGGGAGGTAAATACTCTTATTATCCTCATTTTTACAAATGAGGAAATTGAGGCTGACAGAGGTTAAAGAGACTTGCCGAGAGTCACATAGGTAGTGAGGTGTCTCAGTCCTTTATAGTAAGTCTGAGTGAGTAGAGTGGAAGGGAAGGTTGAAATGGGCAGTGAGAGCACTAAACAAGAAGCTCTCTCCGTACCCTGCCATATATATGTTGAGGTTCATTGCTAACCTGATCACCCCAATTTATACAGGCTGCCTGTTCTGTCAGGAATTGTTGGGCCTTCTAGCCCCCTTCAGACTGGACAATGAAGCATTAGCCAAGAAAGAGGAGCAAGAAGAAAGCAAACCTCATCTCTTGGATGCAGAATGGCCACTTGTCTGTAACCTAGAGAGCTGAGTCTTAGAGAGTTATTTGGGGGCCCTGGGAAGGTCACACAGACAGCATGAATCAGAGACAGAATTTGAACACAGACCTTCCTGATCCCAAGGCCAGCATTCTGCCTCCAATATTTTTTTTTAATTTTGAAGAGTTTTGTAATATATTATGTAATATAATTACCACCATCACCACCACTATTGGCTCACATCTGTATAGTGCATAGTGGCAGCTAGGGGGCACAATGGATAGAGCACTGGACCTGGAGTCAGGCCGACTCATCTTCCTGAGTTCAAATCTGACCTCAGACCGGGGTAAGCCTGAGAAGCTGTTGTCTCTAGTGCTTTAGCTCCTAAACCCCAACTGGTGTGTTCCCTATTAACAATCAATGGTCAAGAATGACTCCATTAGTTTTTAGAAAAGGTGTTTACTGATAAGGAAAAGTGATAATTGATTAAAAAAACACTTCCCCATACCTGAGTATTCTTTCTTTACCCACAAAATATGGTTGGAGAGAGTAAGCTTAAATTGAGAGTATAATGGTAGAGAATACATGTGGCCTAGGGGTACTTCCCAACTCTTAGCCCCTGAAATCTTTTTTTCTCCCTTTCTGGAGCCCTTATGAAGTTCCCTTTCGGTTTAACTCCATACTAGACTGGAAGCCTGATCAGGCTCTATGGAATTGATAGCTAGCACTTCTGTCCAGCACAAGGGGGCACACTTTTTGAAACAGCCATCATCAGCCTTGGACAAATGTCTTTCTCATTCATCTTCAGCCACTTCTACCATTGTCAACTACTACTACTGCTCCAGACTTTTGGATCTCTTGAACTCACAAGGTCACCTGGACACTTCCAGCTTCAAAAACTCATATTCCCAAGAACAAAAAAGGATAAACATGAGGAAACATGAGCTCACAACCACTAAAGTCCAATGGGATTGAGGGCTGCTACTATCCTTCTCCCACCTGATTCTTGGAACCAGATAAGTAGCTCTGCCTACTCACAGCCACAAAGAGAAAAGAGAAGGGACCTCCTTTTTTGTATACCCACTCAGTTCCACCTCAGCAGCTCCTGAGTCATCAGTTCTTCAATTTCCATAGCCTACCAAAACAATACTATAGCCCATATAGACTTCGGTACTAGCCCCTCAGTTGTGAATGGCCAGAACCAAGCTGCCCCAAAATTTCCACATGGCCACTTGGACTTAAATCAGGGAGGAAATGTTTGTGCATGATTCAAAGACTGGCCCTCTTAAACCAGTCTACCTCCATAACATAAGATTTACAAAGCTAGTGGATGAAGTAGATGGAGTAGATAAAGTAGGTGTTCAAACTGGTGTCCGAAGACTCAGTTTCAAATCCTACTTCAGACACGTAATTGCTCTGTACACTGTGGTGAAGTATATAGAGTGCTAAACATGGAGTCAGGAAGACTTGAGTTCAAATCTGACCTCAGACACTAACTAGCTGTGTGACCTTGGGTAAATTATTTAACCTCAATTTCCTCACCTGTAAAATGGGATTAATGATAGTACCTACCTCCCAAGGTTGTTGTGGGAGTCAAATAAGATAATGTTTGTAAAACACTTCAAAAACTTTTTAACCGTTCCAGAAATGTGTTATCACTTATGGAGAAGCATTCTCATAGAGAACCCTTATACTCAAGACTCACCCATGTGGGCAGAAACCATTCACACCTCCAATGCTATAGAGTTGTCTTCATCAGTCTGGCACTATCTACTCCCTCTAGACCTTCTCCTTACTGGTTTCTATTAGGCACTATTTGGAGAGGGAGGAGCTAAGTTTAAAATCTGGAATTGTCTCTTGCCAGCTCTGTGACCTTGAGAAAGTCACTGTCTCTCTAAGCCTCAGTTTCTCCATTTACAAAATGGAAATAATAACATTTGTACAACCCCTAGGAATGTTAGGAGGCTCAAATGAATTAATTTCCTGTAAATTGCTTTAAAAGCCTGAAATACTCTAAAAATTACTAGTTTTAGAAACAACATAGTATAGCGGGGAAATCCTAACCCTGGAACTGGAAGGCCATGGTTAGAATTTTGGTTCTGATACTGACTGGCTGTGTGAATCTAGACAAGTCCCTTGACCTTTTTGAGCTTCAGTTCTATCAACTGTTAAGTGAGGATTCTAATGAATATGGTACATATATTCCCTCCTGCAAGGTACATATTCTGCCTGCCTTCCTAAATCTTAGGACATCATTAGCTGGGGCTGTTTAATTCTTTATATTTGCTATTTTCCAGTCATACCAAGGAGACCCCAAGAGGAGATGACTTTAAGTTGCAACATGGGAGATTTAGGTCAGATATGAGAAAGGATTTCCTTATATGGCTGACAAAAATGGCATAGATTGCCAAGGACTCCTTTCTGAGAAGCTGTTAAAAAATAGGTTAGATTTTTATCTTATTTGTGTTGCTTAAGGTAGGAAGATAGACTAGCTGACCTCTTCAAAACTCTTCCATCCCTAAGATTTTGCGATACCAGGAGGTTATCACACACGATTATTGGTTATTTGCAATCTGATAGGATTTGGAGAGCGTGACTAATTAAAAAAAATTTTTAATGAACATGCCTTATTTTTTGTCTTTTATCTTTACCCACTCACGTAACAGAGCAGACAAATGAATTCTCCCTGTGATTTCTCCTTTATTCCATCTCAGTTCCAGTGGGCATGGTATTGAGAAGTGAAATGACACATAGGTTGACTATACATACTCCACATCAGATGTCAAACTAATGAGATGGATTCTCTCTTGTTCTCTCCGACCTCATCATGTCCTACCTCTAGGTATGTTTACCTACCACTTCCCTTCCCTATTTGACTCCCCCATTGATGACTCTATCTTTGCTGGAATGCTGCCCACCAACTGAGTGGAGGCCCCATGGTTACAAAATAGGTCACCAAGAAAAGAAATCAACCCCCAAACGACAGCACAGGTATTGAAAATTTGAGAATTGATCATGTGATGAAATAATGGGATTTAGCAGATACTCAAGGACCCACCTGGAGATTAATCTAGACTGCTTGAATCAAGTGAGAGTAATTGACTGCTGATTAGCCTACTTCAAGTTAAGTGGATTGTAATCACACCTGGCTAGCCCTTAAGAAGGTATTGTTCTCAGAAGCTAGACTGTGAACTCAACTTGAGAACAACTTCAAAACCAATGGATTTGGATGATGCCAACCAATCAGCTTGAAGCAGTGTGTAAGGACCTCCTATGCTCTGGACCTATAAAAAAGCTTCCATACTCAGTTTAAAGGGAGTTTCTGATTAAAGCAGGCCCATGGAGGAGGACTTGAGGAAGAACCCAACCAGGCCGGAACTCTAGGCTAGATAGGCTTTTTCTTAACTTTCTGAACTCCTTGGGAATACCTGTATGCTTTAATAAATGTTTAATGCCCAAAGACAGGTGCTGAAGCTTCTAATTTAAGGCAACCACAATTTAGATTTTAAACATCACAGTTTGGTGACCACAAAGGGATTGCTGAACCCCTCAACCTTCTGATCTTCACACTGGGTAAGAAAATGCTTCATTTTTATGGATTTTCTATTTTGATTTTGATAATTGATCATTTTACCTAGGTGCCTTCTTCCTATGAAAAATTAGAATCTCAGAATCATAAAATTGATAGGGACTCTAGAGGTGATTCTAATACCCTCTCAAAAACAACATCTCTGACAAGTGGTCATCCAACCTCCTCTGCAAAAACTTCAAACTACTTCCTGAGGCAACCAATTATATTTTTAGACAGCTCAAATTGATTAAAAAGGCTCTCCTTATGTAAAGGTTTACCCCAGTCTCCCTATAACTTACACCTCTTAAAGGCTCCAATTCTGCCCTCAGAGACTGAGAACAAATCTAAACTTTTTTCCATGGACCAACCCTTGAAGTATTTGAGGATAAAATAATCTGACAATACACTATAAAGATTATAATAATAAGCATTCCCTTTGATGCAGCTAGATGGCACAGTGGATAGAGTGCCAGCCCTAGAGTCAGGAGGACCTGAGTTCAAATAACCTTAGACACTATCCGTGTCACTGTGAACAAGTCACTTAACCCTGTTTAACTCAGTTTCCTCATCTGTGAAATGAGTTGGAGAAGGAAATGGCAAACCACTCCAGTATCTTTGCTAAGAAAACCTCAAATGAGGTTATGGAGAGTTGGACACAATTGAAACAGCTCAATAACATTGACCCACTAATCCAATTAGAAGGGATATAAGTTTGAGTGTTAGCCAAAAGAAAAATTTCATTCAGAGATCATAGAGTTAGAACTGAAAGAACCTTTAAAAGCCAGGTAGTTCAATATTTTACAGATGAGGAAACTGAGTCTCAAAGAGCTCAAGTTGCCCAAGGTTACACAGGTAGTCACTGTTAAGATTCCAGTCCACGTCTCTAACTCCATACCCAGAATTCCTTCTACTATACCCCACTGACTTCTCTTATTTATAGCATGTATTCATGCATCTGAAAAACTGGAAACAACCTAAAAACCCAACAGTTGGGGCCCTCTGGCTGTGACAGACTGTGGTATATCAATTAAGTGGAATGCTAGATGTAATTAAGAATGACAAATATGAGAAATATTTATATGAAATAATGCCAAGTACAGAAAGCAGGGTGAGTTCAGTATACACATTGATTATATAAAAAGGAAAAAGTATACACAAACACAGAGGGGTATAGCCAAAAAAAGGCGGGTAAGAAGGAGTGACTGATAAATTAGAGCTAGCTAGCTCTCTGTTGGAGATTATTTTTAAAGTGTTAATGGGTGTTAATGTGTTTTAATGTGGTTTCTGTAATATAGAATTATTTCATACCAAATCTATAATTTAAAAAAATATTTGAAGATAAGTTATGTACCTGATAAGTCTTCATTTTCAACTCATATCCAGTGTGTTCATTGTTCTGAGTTCACCAAGAGTTTTTAATGAACTGTATCACGTAGTTCTTTTAAGACCCTGGGAGATGATTTACCAGGGCCAGATCAGTGGAACTTAATTGATCAAAACTGGTTTCAATTTCCTGTTGATCATGTTTATTCAGTCTAGTTCAGTCTGAAGACCATTCTCTTCTGTAGAAAAGCAACAAAACCAAATAGGAGTTGAGTAGTTCTATCTTCTCTTCATTATCATTTAATATTCTTTCTCTTACTTCCAGCAAGCACATGCAAAAGATCCATGATTTTCTCAGAGTGGGGAATTCCAGTGTGGGAACTTCTGCTAATGCAGATCATTACCTGTGTAGTTCTTAGCTGATGGGTCCTAAGTAATTATCTGAGGCACATAAAGGTTAAATGACTCTAGTTGCTCAGTTGTGTCCAAATCTTTATGACCCTTTTATGGGTTTTCCTTGCAGATAGACTGGAATGGTTCACTGTTTCCTTCTCCAGCTCATTTTACAGATCAGGAACCAAGGGAAACAGGGTTAAGTGACTTTCCCAGGGTCACACAGCTAATAAGTATTTGAGTGCAGATTTAAGCTCAGGTCTTCCTGACTCCAGGGCCAACACTCTACTGTGCCACCTAGCTGCCCTAAGTGACTTAGCTGAAGGGATCTAGGTTCTGCAGTAGGTAGAGCAGTCCAATTTGAAGTCAGGAAGACCTGGGTTCAAATTATACCTCAAACACTTAACTAGCAATGTGACTCTAGTCAAATCACTTAATTTCTGCTTGCCTCATGTTCCTCATCTATAAAATGGAGATAATATCATTATAATAATACAATTATAACAAAATATAATTATAATATTATAATACTCATAATAATTATGTCATATTAACCTTCCAAAGTCGTTTATGCATATATGTTTAAGTGTTTATGCATTTGTATTTTTATATTTAAATATAAATATATTATACACATGCATGCACCTAGAGGCAAGCATGCACACAAATGTATGCGTACAATGCAACATACTTTGCATGTGTATACATATATATGCACATCGATTCAAATTCATTCACCATGTACATCGAATCAAATGCATATACACATGTGTTCATGCATACACACAGCACAATGCATGGATAATGTGCAACACATGTATAAGCACATTATACATGTGCACACCTATATGCCATGCAATACACACATACAAACTACATGCACATGGCCATGACCATGCACGTACACACACTCAAATCCTTCCTCTAATGTTTACTACCTATATGATTTTCGGCCTCAGTTTCCTCATTTGTAAAATGAGGATTAGACTAGATAATTTCTGGGGTCCCATATAACAGCAGATCTAGAATCCTATAAGCATAACTATTCCATACCTGGAATTGGTCTCTCTTCATCTCTGACTCTTGGAATTCCTTCAAAGCTTAGCTCAAGTGCCACCTTCTTCATTAGGTCTTTCCCAATCCCCATGCCCTCCCTTGGTGCTAACCCCTCCCTTTTCGCCCTCAAATCACCTTGTATTTATTTTTTACTTACTGTGCAGCCCCACCCAATCCCCTCTCTGTAGCTATGTCTGTTTAGAATGTGTCTGTGCTCCCTACTGGAAACAGTGTCTCCTTTTGGTTAAATAACTCCATTTCAAGGCAACATGACCAATGCGGGGTGCAGGGAAGAAAAAGAAATCCTCTCACATCCTAGGGAACTCCTCCATAGGTAGCACCTAACTTGTAGTTTGTCCCCCTCTTTACATGTTGGATAACTGATCGGGGCGGGGCGAGGCTGGAGGGGAGTGTAATTACCTCCTCCTGCAAGAGTCTCACTCTACAATTACTCCCGAGGTATTTGAACACTTGGTGACTTAGAGAGGTGTTCATACATTGTAAAGGGATCAGAGAGTAGACCCATCTCTACAGTTTCATTAATATCTTATGATTATATTCAGGGTCTTTTGTGTGTACGTCATCTGAGCTGAGGGGAATGAAATACCCCCTCCCTTCCATTTTCATGGGCATATTTCCTCTTCTTCATTAGAATATAAACCTCTTGGGCAGTTAGGTGGCACAGTGGATAAAGCACCAGCCCTGGATTCAAGAGTACCTGAGTTCAAATCTGGCCTCAGACATTTGACACTTACTAGCTGTGTGACCCTGGGCAAGTCACTTAACCCTAATTGCCCTGCCAAAAACAAACCAAACCAAACAAAAGAACATAAACCTCCCGAGGGCAGGGATTGTTTCATTTTTGTCTTCGTATCTCCAGCACATAACCTAGTGTTTAGAACATAGTAGGTGATTAAAAAATCCTGGATGCATTTATTATGATGGATGCACAATACATATATGTATTTTTAATATACTTGTATATACGTGTGTGGATACACACACACACACACACACACATCCATCCTTGATGTATCCCATCCTTGGGAGTAGTGATGGCATAGCTTCCTCTCTAAGAGGAAATAAACAACCAGAAGAGTAACAAGATACCAAAAAATAATCATTCCAAGTGGGCAAATCCACAAAGAAAAGGCCAAAGAAATAAAGAGGTGATATTGAAAGAATTAGCACAACTTAGAAAGGATATCCAACTAAGCCAGTCTGTTGTTGAAAAACTTCAGCAGCTCCTCAGTCCAATTTCAGTACTGAACAAGGGACAGATTAACTCGAAGCTCTTAGCTTTATCTGCCATGGAGATAAGACTTTAAAAAGAGAGAGAGAGAGAGAGAGAGAGAGTGAGAAATGAAAGGCTTAGAGAGAAGCAAATAAACTTAACCTTCAAGGTGGAAAACTGTAATAATAAAAAATGGGAAAATTAACTTCATTTTCACAGTTTGTAAAAAACAAATAGATGGATATGATAGAAGAGCTTTATACCCAAATGGTTATCATGGTAATGAGGGATCTCTAGATTTGAGAAATAGAAGGGACCTGAGAGAACCATTCCAACTCCTTCATGAATAAATGAATAAAAAACCATTTGTTAGGAGCACCAGGGAATCAGAAATTGTGCTAAAACTGGGGATATAAATAGAAAAAGAAAGATATCCCTGCCCACAAGGGGCTTATCTTCTAATGGGGAAGACACCACATAAAGGAGAATGGTGGCAAGGGAGGGATATTTCAGTCATTATTTTATAGATGAGGAAATGGAGAAGTTGAGACATGCCCAAATTTGTACTCCTTGAGGTGATAAACCTAGGATTGCAATCCAGACAAAATATAGTGCAGTAGGAAGAAAGCTAAATTTGGAGCCAATCGATCAAAAAGTATTTACTAAGGTGCCCACAATGTTGGGTGGGCAGCTAGCTGAGGCCAACAGAGTTATGTGAGTTGTGTAGAGTCATATAGTAGTAAGTGTCTGAGGCTGATTTTGAACCCAGATCTTCCTGACTCCAGGCCCAGGGCTCTATCTGCTGCCTTCCAATGTGCTTTATGGATGTTAACTGTTATTATTATCCCTTACTCCTGATACTTGCTACATGTGCGGCCCACCTCTTTTTCAAGTCATTCATGTCTTTGATACTTCTTTTTTCTCTTGTTGTTTGTCCTTCATTCTTGAGGAGGACTGTGACAGATGTCATGACTTAAAATGAATTAGATTTAAGTGAGGAAGGGCTGTGCAAAGTCACCAGTCTCACTCTCTCTTCTAGAGCCATCTGGATCCAATGGCAAGATATATTATCAGGATGACTGGAGATGGTCTTGGATGTTTAAGGCAATTGGGATTAAGTAACTTGCCCAGGGTCACACAGCTAGTAAGTGTCTAAGGTGAGATTTGAACTCAGGTCCTCTCAACTTCAGGGCCAGTGATCTATCCACTGTACCAGCTAATTGCCCCTTAAGCTGTCATCAGTTATATGTTGAGTGCCCTTGTACCCAGTATGTTTTTCCATTGTTTTTTGAAGGGTCTACTAAAATTTTGATTCTTTTAAGATCTCAGTGTTCTATCTATGATTTGCTTTGGTAACACTGCTCTCTCCTGATTTTTCAACTTCTTATTCTATTTTGTTAGACGGTCATCTATCCATCCATCCATCACAATGTAATTCCAACCTAAATCTTCAGAAGTAGTGTCCACAGTGTTCCCCTTCAAGCAGCCAGGTGACGCAGTGGATAGTGTTCAATCTGGAGTCAGGAAGACGTGAGTTCAAATCTAGCCTCAGACACTACCTGTGTGACCCTGGACAACCCCCTTAATCTCTGTTTACCTACGTTTCCTCAAATGGAAAACTGTGAAAATAATTGCACCTATCTTGCAGGTTTGTTGTGAGTATCAAATGAGCTATTATTTGTAAAATGCTCGGCACTGTTCCTGGCACATAGTAGGTGCTATACACATACTTATTCTTTGCTCTCCGTTTTCCTTCAAGCACTTTGTGGCTTAGCTAACCTGACCTTCCTGTTGATCTTCACACATGACATTCTACTTCCTGTTTCTGTTTCTTTGCATTGGGTGCCCCATGTTTAGAATGTCTCTTAAAAGCCCTTATTTTATGCAAAAATGTAACAAACACTACATCTTACATGAGCCATTTTCTGATTCCCCACCCCTGCAAATGAGTCTGTATTTATTTTATGCATATTTTGTATCTTATACACTTATGTGCATATGTGTTGTTTCCCTCTATCAAATATAAACTTCCTAAAGACAAGGGATATTTCATTCTTGTTTTGGCATCCCAGCATCTAGCACAATGCCTAGTACATAGTCCTCATTTAGACCCTCCTAAATTCTATCTTGGACCTCCTCTCCATAAACTCTTTTTCTTGGTTATCTCTGTCTTCCCATGGGTGTGATTGTCCTCTCTGTGCCTAAAATCTGTATATCCTGAGTTAGCCTTTCTCCTGAGTGCCTATTCCACATTTCTAACTGAATGCTCAACATCTTCCCCTGGGTATCTGAGTGACACCTCAAATTCAACAATTTAAAGCCAAATTTATCATCTTTTCTCCTGAATCTGCCCCTCTTCCCAACTACCTTATTTCTATCAATGGCACCCCTATTCTCTCAGGTTCATAACCTTATAAAACATCCCTTTCCCTCTCTTTCATCTTCTTTAACCAATCAATTGCCAAGGAATGTCAGTCCTACTTCCATAACACATCATATCTTTCAACTGTTCCCTTTTCTCTGCTCAGAAGGCCAACAGCTTAGCATTTTAAGGTTTATAAAATGATCTCTTTAAAAAACCCAACAACTATAAGGTAGATGGTATAATCCTCATTTTATAGCAGGTATAAGTGACTTACTCAGGGTTACACAGCTAAGAACTTTTATGACTGGATTCAAAGTCAGATATATTGTTTGACTTTTACATGCTTCACTTTTCCATATTACCACATTATGTTTCCATATGTCACGGATTAGAATAACCAAAGAATTTTTTTTTGGTGAGGCAATTGGGGTTAAGTGACCTGCCCAGGGTCACACAGCTAGTAAGTGTTAAGTGTCTGAGGTCAGATTTGAACTCGGGTACTCCTGAATCCAGGGCCAGTGCTCTATTCACTGTGCCCCCTAGCTGCCCCTAACCAAAGAATTTTTAAGGAAGAGAAAAAACTCAGACTTATCTAAGTAGTTTATTTGCTTGATGCCATGTGCAAATCATCCATAAGAGCTGTAGAGCAAAGGATGGTAGGAATCCACACGCACACACATATGCACACAAATACACATACACACATGCGCACACATGCACGCACACATGCACACACCCCCATAGGAAGTCTAAGGGTCCCACTGAAGGGAGAAGAGGAAGAAGAAGAGAGAGAGGGAGAAGGGGGGGAGAAGAGAGAGCAAAGGAAGGAGGGAGAGAATGGGGAGGGAGGAACATCTCACAACAAATGGGATGTTCTCTATTATATTAGAACCACACAAATATCAAAAATCCTACCTATTGCCACTGAGTACCTGCTCTGTGATGGGATTTCAAAGACAAAAAATAAAAGTCGCCAACCTCAAAGAGCTTACCTTCTATTGGGGGAAAATAACATGTGCACATATACTATAAGGACATATAACATACACACAAAAGTTAGTAGTGCAGATGTCATCTAAATCAATCAATAATATATTCTAAAAGTTTAAACAAGAACTGATTGCTACAGATACCTTGAGACCAAGCAGTACAGCCATCATCACCCCTAAGGAAAATTCCATATGATGTCTTAAGGCTTGAAGCAGATCCTAATGGACACTGTCTTTTTTCAAGGCACTTGGACACAAAAATCATTAATGCTAGACGTTTACGTTTCCAAAGGCATTTACATTTCGAAAGAAAAAATACATAAATTTGGGATTGGACAATGAGCAACTGGTGGTAACTTTAGTGGGTTGACAAATGCAAACACAGATAAACCTTCTCCATTTGTTATTCCTAAGAAACTTAGTTCAGTTTGCAAGCTATCTGCACATACTTTAATCTTCCAGGCAGCCAGAGAGCACAAGGCCTGTCTGCAAAGGATTATGCTTTGTATTTAGCCCAGACTTACAATTTACTCAAGACCGGATTATATTTTAATTTAATCATTTTCCTTGAGTTTGATTCTATCTGCAGAGACGGGAACAATAACACATTCAGAGCATGCCTGGATTTCCGGCAAACATTTTCAAAATGTAAAGGATGATAAGGGAATGGGCTGGAGGCTTAACAATTCAATTTTGCTACCTGGAACGGAAGAAGCCACACTTTCATCAACTCTTGCTGACTCTTTCTCCCATAACTCTATATCGGGGTCCTGCAAGGCATTTCTAAAGAGTCACTTAAGGCCACAATTAGAGGAAAGAGTGTGGGTGTTCTTTCTCTCTTTAAAAAAGTAAAGATAAGAAGCCATCATGTGGCTGGTGCCTTACTCGGGGCTAGCCTGGGTACCATTCCTTCTCCATCTTTCCCCTCTCTTGTTCTGTTGGGGGATGGTGGTGGTGAAGAAGTTTTCCCTGAGTCACAGACATGGTTTTGGTTTGGGCAGGACTGCCATGGCTAAATTATGAGGAAGTTTTCCTTCAATCCCATTCCATTCTACAAGTACAACTTTGTCCCAGGCTCTCTTCTGAGCACTGGCAGGGGGTGAGAAGGGGTAGGGGGGTGAATGCAAAGCCAAAAATAAAACAACTGTTGTCCTCAATTAACAGTTAAAACAATCATTACAATCTATTGGGACTGGGGGGAGGACAACAAATACACAGACAAGTATTTATAAAACATATACATGCATACATACAAGCATGCATACATGCATATACATATATAATATACATGTGTGTATATATACATATATACATACATAAATATATATATATATATATATATGGAGAAAGACAGAGAGAGAGAGAGAGAAAAAAACATGAAGTAATTTTCAAGAAGGTGGGAGTGTGTGTTGTTGTGAGGAGGCAAACAGAGGTTAAATGACTTGTCCAAGGTCACATACCTGGTAAAATGTCTAAGACTAGATTTAAACTCAGGTCTTCCTGAGTCCAGGTCCAGCGTTCTATTCATTATACCACTTAGCTGCCCCAGATCTAGAAGAGGAAAGGTCTTTAGAAATCATCGAGTCCAACTTCTTCATTTTGCAATTAAGGAAAACAACAACAACAACGTGGGTAATTGGGAAAGGTTTCATCTAGGAGGTGAGCTCTGTTTTGAAGGGGCTCCTACTAGATAGAGGCAATGCAGGAGAACACTCCAATTATTGGAGAGAGCCAGTATAAAGGTATTAAGGGTAGGAGAGGGACCACACAGTAGATGAGTAATGACCTGGAGAGTAGATGAGTTAGGAGCCAGGAAAAGAGAGATGGGGTATAGACCAAGCAGATGCCAATAAGCAAGGGAAACAGAAGATCCTATATCTAAACAAGGCATTCAGCGAAGCTTTCAACAGTGGAACCATCTGGGAGTGCCAGCTTAACGGAGAGACAGAGCCCATGCTTTTACAATGAGAATTATGAGTCTGGAGGTGCTTGGGTTGGCAGAAAGAGCATTGAATTGGAGCCAGGTTTGAATCCCAGCCCTGTAATTTGCTACTCTTGTATGACCCTGGGAAAGTCATGTTCTCTCCTGGGCTTCAGCTGTCTCTTCTGAAACATGAGGGGGTTGGAGAAGGAAATCTCTAAGGAATTCAAGGCAATTCACTTATGTATTAATGTACATCCCAGCCCTAAATCTGTGATCCTAAGATTTGTCAGAAGTATACTGAAAAGACAAGAGATATTTGCAACAGAGTTTTCATAAAAACCAGACAAGATTGAACATACTATTAGCCAAATACTTTTCTGTTGAACTGAATTCAAATATAAATGCTTAAGCAAAACTCAGCAGATGCCTCCTTTGTGGAAAAATCTGCAAAATGTGATGGCATGTTATCTGCCAGAGACCCACTGTGATCATCTGAATTTGACAAAATACCTTAACTCTCATCCACATGGAAACCGATTAGACCCTCACAGTTTATCAGTGACCCATTGGAGGATCCATTAAGAATTCTTTAGAAGAAAGCACCAGACATGATGATTTTGTTGGAGAATTCGGCCAAAAAAAAAAAAATTCCCAGTGATTGCCCAACAAGTCACTTGTTGAAATAGACATCTTTCAATGGTGTTTTAGCAGATGGGAACCCTCCTGGCCAATGAGCAGAAGCATGAATCAGTCTTACTCAAACTTGACAAAGGCCCTACAAAAACATCTTATAGACCCAAATGTCTCTTTAACTAAGGCATGAAATTGCTGATCATCATATTACCAGTAATAGATGACTTTTATCCAGTCCTTTAAGGTTAATGAAGCAGTTTGCATACATTATCTGATTTCACACAATGACCGAATCTTAGAGTTGGAAAGAAGGGACTTGAGAAGCCAATTAGTCCAACCTGTACCTGAACTAGAATGTCCTTTACAATAAACCTGATAAATAGTCATTGAGCTTACACTTTAGGACCACTAATGAGCAAGAACCCACAACCTCCTGAGGCAGCTCAATCTACTTCAGACTATCGCTGTTTGTTTGCAAGTTGTCCCCTTTCAGTCATTTTTCAGTCAAGTCTGACCCTTTGTGACCCCATTTAGGGGTTTTCTTGGCAAAGATACTGGAGTGGTTTGCCGTTTCTTTCTCCTGCTCATCTTATAGATGAGGAACTGAGACAAAGAGGGTTACATGACTTGCCCAGGATTACAAAGCTATTCATTGTCTGAGGCCAGATTTGAACTCATGAAGTTGAGTCTCCCTGATTCCAAGCCTAGTGCTCTATCCATTGAGCTACCCAGCTGCCCCAGTTGTTCCCTTACATCAAGGCAAAATTGGGTCTAGATTTCAACTTATTGTTTCTATTTTTGTTTTCTGTGACCAAGCAAAACAAAGCTATCCAACCTTTATCTGAATCAAAATTTAGGCCATACTTTATAATTTGCAAAACATTTTTTTTTTGCTTTTTCTGGGGCAATGAGGGTTAAGTGACTTGCCCAGGGTCACACAGCTAGGAAGTATCAAGTGTCTGAGGCCAGATTTGAACTCAGGTACTCCTGAATCCAGGGCCAGAGCTTTATCCACTGCATCACCTAGCTGCCCCAAAACATTTTTAAGAATCCATTCTTTTGGTCCTTACAATGACCCTGTAGGGAAAGAATGACAACTATCATTGTCCCCATTTTATAGAAGAGAAAGCTGAGACTCAGAAGGACTAAGGGTCACACAGGCAGCACACATCAGAGATGGGGTTTGAATATAGGTCCTTTAACTCCAGAGTTAGGATTCCTTCCACTCTATAGCACTGCCTCCCTAGCAACAGATAGAAATGAATGAATCAGTCAGCATACATCTATTAAGCACCTTCTAAGTATCATGCACTGTTCTAAGCACTATAAATACAAACAGAAGCAGAAAGGCAATTTCTGCCCTCAAGGAGCTTACATTCTAATGGGGGTGGAGGGGAAGGAAAACACACATAGTGGAGCTAAAGCCAGGGAAGTTTTTGTCTGAGGAGTCACAGTAGCAAAGAATGAAGTCCTAGTATAGTAATTGCATAGTCTTTGCTGAAACAAGAGGCAGCTAGGTGGTGCTGTGGATGGAGCACTGGACCTGGAGTCAGGAAGCCCTGAGTTCAAATCTGACCTCAGACTCTTACTAACTGTGTCACCCTGAGTAAGTCACTTGGCTGTTTGCCTCAGTTTCTTCCTGTGTAAAATGAGCAGAAGAAAGAAATAGTAAACCATGCCAGTATCTTTGCCAAGAAAACCCCAAATGGGGTCAGGAAGATTAGGACACAACTAAAAATCACCTGAACCCACATTGCAGAAATAATGGCAATATTGCTTTGTTTCTGGTTTCCAGATAAAGGACTAGAAAGTAAGGATGGTGGTGGTGAAACATGTGACAAAAGAATTGATTGTCAGATGTCCTGAGTTGCCTTGGTGCTGACATTTACTAGCTTAGTGACCTTAGGAAAATTTCCTAAGCTTGCTAAGCCTCAGGTTTTTTTTATCTTTAATGAGGACAACAATACTCATTCTACTCAAGTGATAGCATGATGCAGTGGCTAGGATAGAGTGCTGGCTTTGGAGTCAGAAAGAGCTGGGTTCAAATTTTGTCTTCACTACTTACCAGATATGCTACCATGTGTAAGTCCCTCTGAGCCTCCATGTCCTCATTGTAAAAGAATGCCAATAGTAGCTATAACACCTACCTCACAGGGTTGTTTTGAGAATCAAAGAAATGAGAGAGAGAGAGAGAGAGAGAGAGAGAGAGAGAGAGAGAGAGATTTACAAACTTTAAAAACCCTACATAAATGTTAGAATGATTAGAAGTAAAGCTCTATAGAAATGAGAAGAGATATCTAGAGCTGGAGAGAACCATAGAGACCGTCTAGTCTAACTCCTTTATTTTATAGATGGGGAAATAGAAATAGGTCAAGAGATTTGTCCAAAGTCACACCGTAAGCTTCAGAGCTGGGGCTTGAATTTAGTTCTTCCTGGAGAGCTAGAACTGGAGGGGAGTTTTGTTCATTTGTCTGTTTTTTTCTCACCTCCCATATTCAGTATCAGTGTGAGCTTGGGCTAGTCTCTGCCTTTCTCTGCCTTTGTTTTTCCATCTGTAAATTGGGAATAAGTCCTTCCAGTACCCATCTCACCAGGTTAATGTGAAGGAAGTGCGTTGCAAACCTTTAAGTGCTGAAGAAATATGAGTTCTTATAGTCTAACATGAGGACTGTGCCATCTTTTTGTTTGTTTGTTTGTTTGTGCTCTCTGGTGTTTCTCAAAATGGAGTTCACCAGATTGATTCCTACCTACCTCTCCATCCTTGTCCCAGCAGAGAAAGAGCTATGTTTCACTGCTGAGATCCAAGGAAAGGGCATGATGGTCTACCCATTGCTTAGACAGACATTCCAATATGTTCCAAATACTCAAAGGAAATCTTGTGAATTCTTTGGTTATTCTGAAATAGCTGTGGAGCCAACAATGTCAAGATTAAGAAAACACAGCCTCCCACAGGAACCTGTTATCTTTTCTATTTTTGACATCTTCTTTGGAGCTGAGGAAAAGGAGCACAACATCAACTTTCCAACACACTGTCTCTGTGAACTGAGAGAGGAGGAGTAGTTGCCCTGACATTCCTTCCTCTAAGAGTTCTTGACAGGGTTAAGATGATGGAAAGTCCTCCAGTAGTTGGAATCACCAGTACTTCCAGGTGACTCTCAGAAAGTAGCAGTGGTAAGTCTAGGAATGGGGACAGGAACTCAGAAGACTTTACTTACCTCATTGTATGTCACTGACACAAACAGAACCAATCCCTTTTAGGGGTGGGGCTGGAATGGCTTCAAAGAGGCCAGTACCTGGGTATGCCAGCAGATGTGACTCCAAACTCTAGCTAAAGGCACTCTGCGTACAGATTCAGACATTTGTCGATACCTCTATCCTCCACAGTGCCAAAACAAGATAAAACAATATGGTACACTGGAATTTGAACTCCAGAGATCTGGGTTCAAATGCCACCTCTGCCTGCTACTGTGTGACTCACTTCCACTGCACACATATGTGTGGGCAGCTCCTAGGTTCTATTCTTTGACAATTTGCCCACTACCAACAGAGCATGCTCAGCTTGCATATCTACTTTCTCTGGGTTTCTGCCTAAGGGTATGAATGACTATAATATAACTCATAACTCTCACACGGCTTATTCGCTGTCCCATTAAGATTTGAATCTCTCTCTCAACTTCCTGTGACTAGAAAGGAAGATGGCTTATTCATATTTTTTCCACTTTTTACTACAGTGAAAATGAAATGAGTGTTGTCAGTTTTAAAATTCCCTGGACTGCTGCTACTAGTGAGGTATGAAATCTCACCTTCTCCACTCAGGCTTCAGTGTCTAGTGTTCCCTAAATGTAGCTAAAGACTATAGGTAGAGAGATGCCCCCTAAGTATTTTGGTCTAACTGTACCCATCATCAGTCATGAAGTATTTACTAAGTGTTTGGTAGGTGCTACGCACTGGGCTAAGTAAATACTGGGGATACAATGAAAACTCAAAATACCATGGTCCCTGCCCTGATAGGGCTTATATTCTAGTGATAGAGTCAACATATAAGTTAGTAGGTACATATGAGATACAGACAGTCAATAGAAAACAGTCTCCGTAGAGATGATACTAGCAGTTGGGAGAACTGGGGAAAGCCTTCAGGAGATGAGATTTGAGCTGAGTCTTATAGGAAACCAGGAAATCAAAGAGGTGGAAGTGAGGGGGAGAGCATTTTTTCTGCATTCATGGGCTCCTCTTTATCATCACTGGCACCTAGGTGAGGTCTCACTAGATATATCAGAGGTTCCTCGCCACACAGACAATGGCCACTTTTTTTTTTTTGCAGGCAGTGGGAGTTAAGTGACTTGCCCAGGGTCACATAGCTAGTAAGTGTCAAGTGTTTGAGGCCGGATTTGAACTCAGGTCCTCCTGAATCCAGGGCCGGTGCTTTTAACCACTACACCATCTAGTTGCCCCCACAATGGCCACTTTTTGCCCAGTGTCTCCCCTTGTAGGTCTCCAGTGCATTTTTCAGTGTCCTCCCATAGCTTCTTTCCATGTTGCAGCGGAGGTGGTGATGAGGTTTCCAGTCAAATTGAAAAACTGACCACTCCCTACACCTTCACTTGAATCTCATGCCCCACCTTATGACTTCTTGTATCTGCCATATTCTCTAAATTTTCTTTATTTGAGAATACCCCATTATAATTGAACATTGAAACATCCCAGGTGAATGCTTTTATGTTAATTAACCCAGGCAATTCACCTCCACACTTTCCATTTTTCTTTGGCATCCAGAGATGGCAAGAAAATTCAGTAGAACAAATAGCCCGACTAAGGATTAGTTACACAAATTCTGAGAATTCCAGGTTTAAGGAACTTGGCAGCCACCAAAGGGGACAAGAAATGTGGAAATATCACAGGTATTATCTTCATGTCATTCCCAGACCATAGATTATTAGGATAGAAAGGAGTTCTACTTACCCTTCCATTAGACAGCACCATGCTTACACCATCTATGTCTGCCTAGTACCACTGAGTCTTTAGGGAAAGGAAGTCAGGAGTGAATTATACACAGTATAATGTACATAGGCAGTACTAGGTTAAATATAGCTATGTTGTTCAGTTGTTTTTCAGTCACATCTGACTGTGACCTTAATTGGGGTTTTCTTGGCAAAGATACTGGAGTGGTTTGCCATTTCCTTCTTCAGCTCTTTTGACAGATGAGGAACTGAGGTAAACAGGGTTAAGTGATTTGCCCAGGGTCACACAGCTATTAAGTGTCTGAGGCCAGATTTGAACTCAGGAAGATGAGTGGTGTAACTTCAGGCCTGGTGTTCTATTCATTGCACCACCTAGTTGACCATCATTGGAGTGGTTCGGCGTGAAGCTACCAAAATACACATAAGACTTATCCATTTAGAAAGAGTGAAAAACATTTTAATGGGTATAAAGGAAAAGATATCAACCCTTGTGGTTAAATAGAGCCAATGTAATAAAGATGGCAACAATATATAAATAAAATTAATTAATTTAATGCAAAATACCAATGGGATACTTCACAGATCCAGATAAAGTGATAACATTTATATAAAACGTAAGAATTTGATTGGAAAATGTGGGAGGAAATGGTAGAAGAGGAATTTGCTTTGCTGTATCTTAAATTAGACCATAATGCAATAAATTATCAAGATTGTTTAGTACTGGGGGGGCAGCTAGGTGGCACAGTGGATAAAGCACCGGTCCTGGATTCAAGAGAACCTGAGTTCAATTCTGGCCTCAGACACTTGACACTTACTAGCTGTGTGACCCTGGGCAAGTCACTTAACCCTCATTGCCCTGACCCCCCCAATTTTTTAATTATTAAAAAGATTATTTAGTACTGGAAATACCAAAATTAAATCTTAAGTCTACCCCTTCTTCAAAACTTCCCTATTTTTGTTGAGGGCACTATTGTTCTTCCCAGTCCCCCAAGTTCACAACCTTCGAATCATACTTAACCCTTCCTCTTTCCTTACGCATTCCCCATTGCCCAAGCAGTTGGCAAGCTTCACTCATTATATCATCTAGAGAACCTTTTGTAATTGTCCTCTTCTCCACTTACACTCCCACCTCCCTGATTCAGACTCTCTTGCTTAGAACTGTGTAACAGCCTCTTAACCACTCATTCATTTCATGTTCCAGTCTGTAAAGAGATCAGAAAGAACTGGCTATGATTTGTTGCTTAAGAGGAAATGGAACAAAGACCCCTAGACATCTCAGTCCTCTCTCTCCAGCCCTTGTGATTTACATAGAACAGAGTGTGATAGGGGGAGGTTTAAGGCAATTATCTCTGGAGAGGTTCACTCAGTTCCTTTTCCATTTGATGAAGTAGAGCCCTGGGGATATTTGCCTCAGCAAGGAGGGTATGATAAGGACTAAGAATAAAAATGGATTTCTGACCACAAGTCAGATGAGAGTTGAAGAGAGAGGTTTTACGAGGCAGGTGGAGGAGAATAATTAAAAAGATGAGTTAAAAGGAAAGTTCCCATCTTCACCTGGGCATGTGGTATCTTCTGTAAGAAAACTAGTTGAGGGGGAAAGTATCATAACTGTTGACTGAGAACTGTAGCCCTTCCCTACATGGCACACATACAAACTGTATGTTATTTAGGTGACCCTGAAGACCAGTGAGAGCAGAGATGAGACCCTAAACAGGGAGCCACGAGGGATTGGGATGAAATCCCCAGATGACACTGACATTGGACCCATGAAGTATTCCCTCTGTGTGTACCTATCAGGTGTATTTGCTCTGGGTGCACTGCCACATATGGGTGCCGTGACTAAAGAACCATGCGTGACCCCTGTACATATCCATTCTCCATACTGATTATACATTTGGGGGATGGTGGTCTCAATAAATGTTCTTATTTTTGTTAGTATGCTATTTTATTAAATGCCTTCACTTGGAACTATTTGAGTCTTATGGCTACCTGGTTAAAAAAAAAACTCCAGCAGCAGGGGTGTATGACCCACTGGTGGTTGGAAAGGAATCTGATCCACACAAACATGTGACTTGAGTTAACGTTCTGGAGCCTATGAGTGAGCAGGGGTCCAGGTACTACAGAGAAAATTCGATTGACTTTGCAGCTTAAAAAAAATTTAACAATCACATTAATAAATATTATTGACAAATATTTATATTAACAATATTAGTGAAAATTAAATAATAGCAATGAATAATGAATTTTTTTGAAAAATGAAGCCCCAAAGATCTCATTGGAATTTTTGTTGTTGTTCAGTCGTTTCAGTCATGTTCAACTCTTTGTGACCCCATTGGAGTTCTTTTGGGGTAGAGATACTGGAGTGGTTTGCCATTTCCTTCTTCCACCCCTTTTACAGATGAGGAACTGAGGCAAACAGGATTAAGTGATTTTCCCAGGGTTGCACAGCTATTATCTGAGGCCAGATTTGAACTCAGGAAGATAAGTGTTGTAATTTCAGGCCTGGAGTTCTATCCATTGCACCATCTAGATGACCTTCATTGGAATAGTTAGGGCATGAAGTCACCAATATACACATAAGGCCAACCATTTAGAAAGATTGAAAAAATAATTATTTTAACAGGTATAAAGGAAAAGATATCAACCTTTGTGGCTAGATAGAGCCAATGTAGTAAAGATGGCAACAATACCTAAATAAATTTATAAATTTAATACAAAATACCAATGGCATACTGCATGGATCTAGATAAAGTGATAACATTTATATAAAACATAAGAATTGGATTGGAAAATTGGGGAGGAAATGGTAGAAAGGGAATTTGCTTTGCTATATTTTAAATTATACTATAATGTGATAAATTATCAAGATTATTTAGTACTGGAAATATCAGGAAATAGATCAATGAGAACCCAGAAATAGAATCAAAGACATACAATAGATTAATGTTCAATAAGTATGTTATTGTAAAATAATATGGAAGGGATAAATTTAATTTTTTAATAAAATAGTTGGGAAAAACTGCAAAGATACATGGTTAAAAGGAGACTTTGAGCCACATCTCACATAATACAATGGGAGGTAGGAGGAAAAGAGAGAGGAAGTTTGGATATAAACATCTGAATGACAAGCATGTAATCATTATTTTATATTCAATGTTCTGTAGACTGTTGTGTAGGCAGGTAAAATGGCGCATTTTTTAATAATTGAATAAGAGTATTGGGATGTAAACTCATTTTGAAGTCTCAGTGAAGGCATCTTCAAGATAACTAAATAACAAAAATGACAACACAAAAGTGAGAACCATGAGAAGGGGACAGTGATTAGGATGACAACAGCCTGACTGAGGGGTTCCAAGTAACATGAGAAAAGTCCAAGGTGCTTATCATCTTTGTGGCTCAGTGACTATAGCATTGGACCTGTGGTCAGGAAGACCTGAATTCAAATCCTGTCTCAGACACTTACTAGGTGACCCTGAGCAAGTCACTTAACTTCTGCCTCAGTTTTGTCAACTATAAAATAGGAATAAGAATAGCACCCACCTCCCAGACTGGTTGTAAGGATCAAATGTATAAAGCATTTGTAAACCTATAGATAGGTAGGGAGATAGGGAGATGGATAGGGATTTGTGTGTATGTATACATATATGTATATGTCTGTCTGTGTATATGTATATCTATGTATGTGTATATGTATGTGCTTACAAAGTGTATAAAGCAATATATAAAACATTTGCAAACCTATAGATAGATAAATATAGGTATGTATGTATATGTATATCTATGTTATATATCTATGTATACATATATGTAAATGCTTACAAAGTATATAAAGCAATATATAAAGCATTTGTAAACCCATAGATAGATATATATATATGTATGTATATGCATGTATATGTGCATGTGTATAAGTATATGCATATGCATATGTATATGTATTGGCTTACAACGTATATAAAGCAATGTATAAAGCACTTGTAAACCCATAGATAGATATAGATATGTGTTTATGTATATGTAGACATATATGTGTATATATGTGTATGTATATCTACGTGTGAATATGTATAGGCTTACAAAATATATGAAGCGATATGTATAAAGCACTTTGTAAACCTATACATAAATGTTATATATAGGTTTGCAAAGTGCTTTATGTATTGTATGTACTTATACATATATGTATGTACAAACATCGCATATATTTATACATGTTTGTATACACACATCTATATTTATATACATATGTGTATGTATATACACAAACATATATATTCCAGCTCTTTTATTGTTCTATCTGCTACTAGAATTATACAAATGGTGCTTTGAGCCTACAGGGGATGAGCTTGCATCATATTTTTATTCAACCACAAAATGCAGTTATTTTATCTACCTGCATAATAGTCCAGAGAATTCTGAATATAAAGGAACAATGATAGGATAGCAACTTGCTCACAACCATTTTTATATGAATCCCATTGAAAATGAGAACAAGATATAATGATAATGATAGTAATAATAATATGTATCTATTATTAGAAGAGGAAAACAAGAGTGTACCCATCAAATGTAATCCCATTAGGCGGTTGTGCACATTATACAGAGCACTCATTACGTGTATCGCTAAAAACAAACAAATAAACAAAAACAGGTTTATGAGAAAAAATATGTTGGCAGGAGAAAAAAAAAGCTATGATAAAAATTTCCCATGGGTATAAAGAGTAACTTTTTATTGATTCAGTAATTATTGAACAAGCTGCTTTAAAGCACCATAACCTTTCTATTACCTTTATCAATTATCACAATCCTTTGCCTCACTTTTGCACTCATAGCTTATTCATGTGCTGCAAATAGTTTAAAAAAAATAGTGAGAATAGAATGTTTATATGGAAATAGATTCTACATGGAAAACTGTTCCCTATTTATAACATGCTGCCAATACAATAACATAAGGAATAATCCATATAAAATATGGCATTTTTGTGGAAGTTGGCTTAAACTTGTTATGGTTCTGTGCAGCCTAAAATTCATTATCATCTTTCCTCATTAGAATTAAATATGGCTCCTAAATTAAAGCAGGATTTTAACCAAAATATCTTATTAATCAGTTGATATACATGGATATAAATCATATAACTCCACCAAAAACACATTTAAAATCTCCTTCATCCTATAGGGTCTTTCTCCAGGCATAGAAAAATGTCATTTGGACTCAATAAATACAGAATTCTTAATGTATACTAAAAAAGAATAGAGACTAAAGGCTTTGAGCTTGAAGCCAAAGGCCATATTGAAGCAATAAATGAAATTACTACCTACAAATATCTTGATCGCCTCCAGAAAAGAAACACTTAATTTAAATATATCAAATAGAAGTCTATGGCTAAATATGCTAAGGGGTTTACTTCCATCCTGAAATAAAAACTAAATGGGAAGAACATATTTAAGTAACTGAACACCTTATAGGATACCAATTATAATGTATGTTTTCAAGGAACTTTAAAATGGATTGTAAGAGATTTGGAAAGTATCCTCACAAATATCTATTCACTATTAATGAAACAGAGGACCTATCCTCCTAAGGTCATTAAAGAAAGCTTAAAACTTCATCATCAAAAAGGAAAAAGAGACATTTTCAGATAAATAAGTATAAAGCTTACAGAAATACTTTTGGAACAATTAGAACTCAGTACCCCTACTATAAGGGCTGACAACAATTGTGTATCATTACATTTGTCAAATGTAAGTCAAAGTGGTTTGCCTAAAGACGGAGCCTATGTAACTCCTACAATCCTAAGAATGGGATCAAAAGGCCCTCCATGGGTGATATTTACATGAATTTGTATATTGACAAAGAAGCACTGGACAGATATCTGAGTCAGGTAGATTTTTTTAAGTTGAAAAGGGTTTTAAAAGTTTTTTTAATAATAAAATTTTTATTTAAAGTTTTGAGTTCTAAATTCTAGCCCTCCTTCCTTATCTCCCCTCCCCCCCTCCCTGAGGTGGTAAGCAATCAGATATGTTATACATGTGCATTTATGTAAAACATTGCCATATTAGTCCTTTTGTATGAGAAAACTAGAATAAAAGAAAAAGTGAAAGAAAGTGCAAAATAGGATGTTTTAGTCTGTGTTCAATCAATATCAGTTCTTTCTTTGGAGGTGGATAGTATGCTTCATCATTAGTCCTCTGGGATTGTCTTGGATCATTGTATTGCTGAGAGTCATTCACAGTTCTTTATCAAATGATATTGTTGTCTCTGTGTACAATGTTCGCTTGGTTCTGCTTACTTCACTATACATTATTTCATGTAAGTCTTTCCAGGCCTTTCTGAAATCCTCCTGCTTGTCATTTCTTATAGCACAATAATATTACATCATAATTATGTACTACAGCTTGTTAAGCCATTCCCCAATTAAAGGGAATTTCTTTGATTTCTAATTCTTAGCCACCACAAAAACAACTGTTATAAATATATTTGTAGAAATAGGTCTTTTTCTCTTTCTTGTGATGTTCTTGGTATATAAACCTATGAGCGATATTGCTGGATCGAAACGTATGCACAGATTTATTTTATAACCTATTAGACATAGTTCCAAATTACTTTCCAGAATGGTTGCATCAGTTCACAACTCTAACAGCAGTGAATTAGTGTCCCATTTTTCCTACATCCCCTCCAACATTTTCCTTTTTTTGTTATATTTGCCACTCTGATAGGTGTAGGATGGTACCTCAGAGTTGTTTTAATTTGCACTTCTCTGATCAATAGTGATTTAGAGCATTTTTTCATATGACTATGGATAACTTTAATTTCTTTGTCTGAAAACTGCTTGTTCTTATTGCTTGACCATTTATCAATTGGGTAATGACTTGTATTTTTATAAATTTGACTCAGTTCTCTATATATTTAAGAAATGAAGCCTTTATCAGTGATACTTGTTACAAAAATTCTTTCCCACTTTCCTACTTTCTTTATAATTTTGGTTACATTGTTTTTGTTTGTGCAAAAGCTTTTTAATTTTTATATAATCAAAATGATCTATTTTACATTTTGTAATGATCTGTATATTTTCTTAAGTCCTAAATTCTTCTCCTGTCCATAAATCTGACAGATAAACTATTCAATGCTCTCTTACTTTGCTTATGTAAATTGTGTACCTATTTTGACCTTATTTTAGTATATGGTGTGAGATGTTGGTCTATACCTAGTTTCTGCCATACTGTTTTCCAGTTTCCCCAGCAATTTTTGTCAAATAATGAGTTTTTATTCCAAAAGTTTGGATCTTTGGATTTATCATATACTAGATTACTATAGTCATTTAATGCTTATTCTATTCTACTGAAGGTAAATTTATTTATGGAGAGGGATAGACTCATGATGGTGATTCAAGGCCAGGTCATCATCACCAAAAATTAAAGGCAGGTTGTGTTATTGAACTGGAGATGCTTTCAGTGAGCCTAAGGAGAATGTACTTATAACCCAATATTTTTATTCAACTACAAAATCAGTTGTTTTATTCTCTTGTCTAATGGGTTCATAGGATATTGAATGTTTCTGTTATCTTGATGTTTTTGTTGTCAAGAAAATCATAAGTTAACAATTTATTCTAGGACCATTTCTATATGAATAGCATTGAAAAAGGTAGGAATGCAATTGTAACAATAGCAATAATGTTGCTGTTATTATTAAAGACATCATGCTAGAGTGGATAAAGAGCTGGTTTTAGAATAAAGAAAAACTAGGTTTAAGTCCTATTTTATAATGTTTACTGATTGTGCAATCTGGACACAAATTACTTGACCACTTAATGCCCTCAAGGCAACTGCAAAAATCAGAACAGGTGCTGGAGATGCATCCGTAGATGAAGTTTCCTCAGCAGGGGCATCCTATATCAATGAAACCACAAGTCTGGAAAAAAGAAATGACAAAGATAATAAATATATGGAAAAATAGATAATAGGCAGATAAAACTTATATAATTTTACTCAATATGTACTATTTTGATTGTTTGCTTCATTTTGGATCACTTTCTAGAACTCTCCTTTGTTTTTTACAGATGTGACATTTCATACAATTTAATAATGTGCCGTTACTACATCATTTACACATTATGATTTGTTCAGTCATTTTCTAGTTGGTGATTTCTTCCCAGTTTTTCTTCTTCTGTAAATGTTTGTAAAAATAGGTCTTTCTTCCCCCCGTCAACAATGTCACTGGCGCTTAGTCCTAGTGATGTGATCACTGGTTCAAAGAATAAAATTTTTTGTAGCTCATATTGTATAATTCCAAAAAAAGATTGCTCCAATTCACAGCTCCATCAGCTGTGTAATTGTGTTTCTATTTCCCCACAACCCTTCCTAAACTCCAGTCTGTATATTACTCTGCCTATTGGACTTCTCTGTTTACATATGAGGAAGTCAAGTGATGCTGTGGATAGAGGGTAAGATGTAGGGTTAGCAAGACCTGTATTTGATTCCTGAGGAGTCCTGCCCTTCTTAAAAACTATTGAGTTGGGGGCTCCTTCTCAGTGGCCAATCCTCTTTGTCAAAGTCTCATTCCCCCATTTTGGGGACCAAGGGAGCAACTAGGAGAAATAATACCAATGCACAGGTATCACTGGATGTGACCAGTGTGCATACACCATAAGATGGCTCCTATTCATGCTCCATGGATGAACGATCTGCTACTACACTCATCACAAGACTTTCTCTGGAACCTTGCCACCATGATTCTTCTTTCTATGGAAAGGAGAAGGTGGATGTTGAGAGACTTCTTGCCACTATATTTCGCAGTGGTGTGAGGGCTTTGCTTTATTTTAAGTAATTCCATAAGAAAAAAAAAGATTGTTTTTTAAAATCAACACATTCAACTGGAAAATAATAAAATACTTTTATAATTTAAAAAATCAACATATTCTATGAGTTCAAGAAGGAAGAATATATAATAATATTAAGAGGGAACTGAGAGCTTCTCATATACATTTGTCCAAAAAAAAAAAATCTGAGCTTTAGAAATCCTCACCCAAAGGGCATCAGTGAAAGATTTAGTGGAAAACTCTCCTTTGTAAATCAAAGTACTGTAAGCCAACAAGGACATAGTTCTTTCATAGCAGGGATACTGCTGAATTTGAGGATTGGGGCCAATTTCCTGTAGGAGAAAGAACAGTTCTGTTTAAAACTAGTCTTGCAAGGGTAACACAAGATATTTGTGAGAAGAAAAAGAAAATTTTGATTCTAGGCATTTTTACATTTAGCAAAATTGGGTCCACCAGACTGTACAATAATGTTGGCTATAATTTCAGGCTACTTTGAAGAGGCAGCTGAGTTTGGAGAGGGTTGGGGAGAAAGTAGAGGGAGGCGAGTAGCTTGTGCAGAGACAGTAAAAGCATAGCAACAGCAACAACTGCTATTGAGGAAATAGAGGCCCAGAGATAGGAGGGGATTTGACCAAGGTCACTGAACCACTGAGTGTCAAAACTGGCCCTAAAACTCAGACTATCTGACACCCAGCCTGGGGCCCTTTTAAAGTTTTGTGATCTCAGTCAGCATCTGGTTCCCATCACAGTACTCTCCCTGCCCCCTAACGCCACCACTGCAGATGAGCTACTGCTCTGAAATATACAGTCAGAAAGTTGTCTGAGGAGCTAAGGATTGGAGGGCTCTTCTCAGAACCCCCATTTATGTAGGGTGTCCAGACCAACCATATATCATTCCTCTCCAGCCTGAACTCTGTACTTTCTTGACTATGCCCCATCTCTGGGGATGAATGGCTTCTTCCCCTCTCACATTTTCAACTTCCCTTTATGAGTCATATTCCCCCATTAGAACATAAAATTCTTGAGGTCAGGGATTGTCTTGCTTTCTGCTTGTATTTATATCACCAGAGCTTAGCACGTAGTAACTGCTTGTTGGATGTGTACTGACTGACTGACTGACTGACTGACTGACTAGTCAACTGATTTTGATGACAGGAAGTGCTTGGTTTTTGTCTCAGAGCCAGAACTCTGCCTGGTATATGTTGTTGTTGTTGTTGTTGAGTCATTTCAGTCATGTCTGACTCTTCATGACCCCATTTGGGGTTTTCTTGGCAAAGATACTCAAGTGGTTTGCCATTTCTTTCTCCAGCTCATTTTACAGATGAGGAGACTGAGTCAAACAGGGTGAAGTGACTTGTCATGGGTCACACAGCTAGTAAATGTCTGAGATTGGGATTTGAACTCAGGGGAAGCAATCTTCCTGACTCCAGGCCTGGTACTGTCCACTACACTGCCTAGCTGTCCCGTGCCTGGTATATGGCAGGTGCTTAATAAGTGCTTGCTGAACTTTTTTTGTGGGATCAAAGAGCCAGAAGCAAAACAGATATTCATGAATTGGGAAGCAGATAAGCAACTTGTTCACAAATGTAAAGTAAGATCAATATAGAGAAGCATAGAAAGACTTACATGAACTGATGCAAAGTAAAGCTAGAACCAGGAAAGCTGACATCTACAATGACCACAACAATCTATATGGAAAGAACAACAGCCGTGAAATGACTGAAACTGAATGCTACCAAATTAGAAAGAACAAGGTTGGTCCTTAGGAAGAGACATGAGAAAATACTTTCTTCTTTATAGAGAGGACCAAGGATGTAGAAGATTCTATATCATCTCAGGGTTTTTGGTATATTTTCCCCTCCTGGTCAGTTTCACTTTTTTTCCTCTCCCCCTACCTTTTTTTGGAGGCTGGATCTCTCTATTTCACTCAAGCTGGAAGTACAAGGGCCACTACAAGATGAGATACCATGACCTGCTCCATTTCTCCCCTGGGTTGCTTTGCCCTTCTTAGAGAGCCTGGTGCCCTCCTCTCTTGGGGCTCACCATATTGGTGCCACATTTAGTATGGACTCCCCCATCAGCTTTAGCCCAAACTCAAGTGAGTCGCCAGCCACAACTTCCTCAGTAGTGAGAATCATAAGGGCATGCAGCCACTATTCCAGACCGTTTATTCTTTAAAAAAAATACTTTTTGTTCTTAATTATGGGGGTCAGGAGGAGGGATAAAGTGGAAATATAGGCAATGTAAATATTTTTAATCTGTTTTAAAATTTAGAAATAAATGCTCGGGGCAGCTAGGTGGTGCAGTGGATAGAGCACCAGCCCTGGAGTCAGGAGTACCTGAGTTCAAATCCGGCCTTAGACACTTAACACTTACTAGCTGTGTGACCCTAGGCAAGTCACTTAACCCCAATTGCCTCACTAAAAAAAAAAAAAAGAAAAAGAAATAAATGCTCACTTAATAAATGAATGAATCAATCAACAAGCATTTAAAGATGTTTGCTGTGTGACAGACACTGTGCTTGGCACTAGAAATACAAAGATAAAACAAAAAGTCACTGCCGTCAAGAAACTAATATTCTATCAGTAAAGACTACATGTGCCTATGTAAGAATTATATAAAATGTATAAAAAAATGAATGCAAGATAATTGTGGGGGAGGAAGCAGCCAGAGCTGGGGTGGTGGTGGTGATGGGGATTAAGAAAGGCTTCAAATAGAAAGTAGCATTTGAGATGAGCTTTGAGGGAAACTAAGGATTCTAAGAGTCAGAGGTGAAGAGGGAGAACTTTATAGATATGGGAGATTGCTTGTACAAAGGTCTAGTGGTGGGAGACAGAGAGTCCTGTGTGAAGAACAGCAAGAAGACCAGTTTGTCTCTAGACCAAAATGTGAAGAGCTGTAGGGTATAATAAATCTGGAATGGTAGGTTGGATGCAGATGGTTAAAGGCTTTAAATGCTGAACTCAATGATGGGAGGAAAAACTGATATGATAAATGTTGATCAGGACCTCAAAAAGTTTTTAACAGGACAAGACAATGAGCCATTTCTATTCCCAAAACACATAATGAGATAAACACGTTAATATTTACCCTTGTTCCTGTGACATACCATGACTTTTCTTTAGGGTTAGGCAATGTTATATAAAATCTCTGAATGGGAAAGATTACTTTGCACCTACCCATATATTGCAAAGAAGAATTTCAGAGGAAATACCTGGCATCCCCCTCTCTCTTGTTCTTTCACATCTTCTTGCATCCCTAGAATTCTCCTGGTATTCTATTAAAGACAGAGAGAAGAACAGGAGATTGTCATTGGCAGACACCCTTGGATGGTCTTTGTCAAGCTGAGACCCAGCTTCTCCTGCAAACCTGTCAGATTAGTTAGTCAAAGGCATCATCCTCTCTCAGGTACCATTTACTGGTGACACCCTGTTCTTGTTGCCAGAGGGTATTTACATAAATTGCTTTGTCCTAAAGGCCTTCATAATAAGAAAAAAAATAGATTCCTAATTTTAGATGATCCTCTGTGATCTTCTCTTCCTTCCAATTTATTCCTATACAGGTTAGGAGGAATAGAGAAGCATATCACAGTTGATCTATTCATGTATATATCAGAGTGTTTGGTGTTCTCATATGGACATTAAGGAAATATGTGGCAGTTAAGGGAGAAGAGGAAATAATAATATTAATAATGAAATACTTTTAAAAAAACTTACAGGATGAGAAATTACAAAACCGTTATTGAACTCCAGGGTTATGACTGAGCTCAGTAATTTAGGGATCAAAGAATCCCTAAAAACTTATTGAATGAATGAATGAATTTACCCCCTCACTAAAGAAACCTCAGTCCTCATCACACTTATTTTAGTAACTAATAACTTGTAACTAGTGGGTTCTAAAAACACATCTTATTATATAGAACCCATGTGACCTAAAGACCTTCCCTGATAAAGTTGTAGGTCTATTTTGAACAAAATGCTTTAAGCATACGCCCTATTCACTGGAGAAAAGAAAAACAACCATAGGCTTTAAAATTATCCTTCCTTTCTAGCTCATTTTTCAATGTCACTGATCAATATATCATGGACAAGCGTTGATGCTCACGGCTTCCTAGTACTATAAGATTTAGAGCTAGACAGGACCTTGGAGAACATATTGTTCAACAGACTCATTTCACAGATGTGGTTGTGCCACCACAAATCCATAATGGACAATTCAATCAATTTCATTGGGAAAAAAACAAACAAACATGACAGACAAAATACTCATTATAATGGTTGACCTGTTGTTTCAGTCAATGAGTAGCTCTCAGGCTAAGCCTAAAGGAAGCATGCCCATCAGGTGTTGTCTATACCCAGACACTTAAATGACCTTGGCTTCTGCTCCATAAATGACAGATCTGGCTAACATCATCTAAAAGCCATGAAAAATAAAGAAACAAACCAATTATCTGATGACATTCAAGGTAACCTTTTTGGCTTAGTACCTCACAATTCTATCTTTTCCCCAGAAGTAGACCAAGAGCTAGAAGGAATCCAAGGAATAATTTTACAGATGAGAAAACTGAGGCAGTTTGGCTAGTTAGTATGTGAGACAGAATTACAACCCACATCTTCCACTATATTATGAGGTACTTGCCCAAAGCTTGAGGTACCTCAAGAACCTTGAAATCATTCACTTTTCTAAGGTGCCACTCCCCTTCAGCTTGCTGGTGGACCTATCCACACCAAATTCCTTTTTGTCATGTTACATGGAGTTATCTCTTCATAACCATAGCTAAATGTCTGGATATCTTTGCACCCTTACTCTTTAAGGGGAAATTCAAATGAGCATTGGATTCTCAACTCTCTGGATATTTCCCCAAAGCTCAAAAGAAATGAAAAGCAAACTTTTTTTTTTTAAGTGAGGCAATTGGGGTTAAGTGACTTGCCCAGGGTCACACAGCTAATATGTGTCAAGTGTCTGAGGCCCCATTTGAACTCGGGTCCTCCTGAATCCAGGGCTGGTACTCTATCCACTGAGCCACCTGGCTGCCCCCAAAAAGTAAATTTTTTTTTCTTTTTTTAGTGAGGCAATGGGGGTTAAGTGACTTGCCCAAGGTCACACAGCTAGTAAGTGTTAAGTGTCTGAGGCCGGATTTGAACTCAGGTACTCCTGACTCCAGGGCCGGTGCTCTATCCACTGCGCCACCTAGCTGCCCCAAAAAGTAAACTTTTAATGCCAGCATAATTCTAACCCCCTATTTAAAGCACATCATATGAAAACCTGTGACTGGTGAACTGCTATTTATGAATCTCTCTCTGAAACCCAATGGATGCAATGGAGAGAGTGGAGACACAAGATTAATGCACATATAGGGGTGGCTAGGTGGTGCAGTGGATAAAGCACCGGCCCTGGATTCAGGAGTACCTGAGTTCAAATCCAGCCTCATGTGTGACCCTGGGCAAGTCACTTCACCCCCATTGCCACGCAAAAAAAAAAAAATTAATGCACATGAAACAACAACAGTAGCAAGGTGAGTTCACTCATGGTGATGGTACATACCCAACTCTGAGCTCCAGGTGCCACAAGGCATTTATGAATATGAGTAAGATTTTATCTTTCCTATGCTTCCTTGCTTTACTTTTTTTTTAAACTAGGGACAAACAGTTTGCACTAAGAGTGGACATCTCTTTTCAAATACAAGGTGTGAGTCATTCTTTTGCTATCAATTTTCTAACAAACTCTTTGTTATTGGTTTGAATGCCCTTTTAAAACTGTGCCTAAACAACCATTACATTTGAATTGAGTCTATGGTTCATTTCTTTTTTTGTGGGTTCCATGGGAACATAAAAAGAACCATTAATTCAATACTTATTTTCCTTTCCTTTCTCAGAGATCTTGGTTCAACCCTGGCTGGATATATAGAGGTACTTATGAAGAAATGATTATTTACAATATAGCAGAAGAAATTTGGAGAGTCTAGGCACTGAGGTTTATCAACAAATTGGAGAGCAATGGAATCTCATAGAAAGTAGATAACCTAAGGTACTTCTGAAGGAAAGTTCCTTCATGAGGTGCTAAGAAGTCATGTTGAATAGCAATGATTTTTTTCATAGTGCTTAGACAGTCTTAGCTTAATTGGCTATTTATGGAACTGAAATCAGGATGGAGATAGACCCAGTTCAAGCAAGTTGCCTTCAGGCTTAGCTTTCAGACTACTTCATTCATTCACTAGCTCATTCATTCATTAAACAAGCACTTAAGAGCTTACTATTTACCAGGCACTATGCTAAGTAATGGAGATACAGAGAAAAATCAACATAGCTTCTGCCCTCCAAGAGCTAATACTCTTCTCCCCCCCCCATTAACCTACAGGGATGAATCTCAATTATGTACAGCTTGTTTTTTTAAGTATATAATAAATTTAACATAGTAATTCTTTTTTATTTTTCATTTATTTATTTTTATTTTTAATTCTTCTCCATTACATGTAAAGATATTTTGAGTTCCAAATTTTTCTCCCACCTTCCTTTCTCTCCCCCTTCCCGAGGCCAGCAAGCAATTCGATATAGGTTATACATTACTATCATGTTAAACATATTCCCACATTAAACAGAATCAATGGGAAAAAATGCAAGAAAGAATAAACAAGACAATAACAAAAAAAGCAACAACAAAAGTGAAAACCGTAGGCTTCAGTCTGCATTGTGACTCCATAGTTCATTTTCTGAATGTGGAGAGCATTTTCCACCATAAGTCTTTTGGCATTGTCTTGGATCATTTTGATCCTCACAACATGTTGTTATACTATGTACAATGTTCTCTTGGTTCTGCTCATTTCTTTTTGGGGGGCGGCATGGCAATGGGGGTTAAGTGACTTGCCCAGGGTCACACAGCTAGTAAGTGTTAACTGTCTGAGGCCGGATTTGAACTCAGGTACTCCTGAATCCAGGGCCAGTGCTTTATCCACTGCACCACCTAGCCGACCCCTGGTTCTGCTCATTTCACTCAGCATCAGTTCGTGTAAGTCTTTCCAGTTTTTTCTGAAATCCATCTGCTTATCATTTCTTATAGCACAATAGTATTCCATTACATTCATATACCACAACTTGTTTGGCCATTCTCCAACTGATGGACATCCCCTTAATTTCCAATTCTTTGCTACCACAAAAAGAGCGGCTATGAATATTTTTGTACATGTTAATACAGTAATCCTAATACTGTCTAGCTTGTTTATGTCAATTCCTGAACTTCCTACTACTCTCTCCTGTGTTTTTTAAGTGTTTTATGAATGAAAAGCTTACTTTCTGTTGGAGGAGAAAGATGCATACAGAGTGGATGAAAGGCAGCCTTAGAGGGAGAGCTCTAAGGGTAACATTAGAGCTACACTATCAACTAAGGGGAGAGGAAAAGGCTTCCAGGAGAAAGCAGCATTTGATTTGAGTCTTGAAAGGAGGCATGGAAACTAATAGCAAGATGGAAGGAGGAAGACCATTCCAGCTTGTGCAAAGGCATGGAGATAGGAAATGGGAGTGCAGTATGTGTGGAAAAGCCATAGGTCAGAATAGCTAGATCATTGAACTAGTGGAGGGGAGTGATATGAAAGAAGTCCAGAGAAATAGGAAGGTGGTAGGCTATAAAGAGCTTAAAATGCTTATGAGTAATATTTGATTCTAAAAGTAATAAAGAATCACTGGAGTGTATTGAGGACAGGGTAAGCTGACATGGCCATTTCTCCTTTAACTGAAATAACTAATAAAACACCATTAAAATTAGTTTGGCTATTGGGTTTTTTCCACTGAATTGTCTGAAGGTTTTGAAACTGTTTTGGTACAACCACATCTTTAAAATGAGGTTGTTGAATTACATGTTCTCTGAGGTTCCTTTCAGCTCTAAATCTTATAATCCGATGAGCTTGGGAGCACTAAAGCTTTTCCATGATAGATGGATAGGTTAAAAATGAGCCTGAAAAGAAAGAACAATTTTTAAGTTTGTGGTTTGTTGTTGTTTTCCCCAGGTGGATATGGCTTATGCTCAGAATAATCTGTTAGAAATAGGGACAAAACTTGGTTCTGAAAGTTCTTTAGGCCACAAGTTCTGTGTGACAGGAGGTGTGGTAGAGAATTTAAAGTGACAAGCTAGACACAAGTATTTGTGAAACAGACTGAGGGCTCCATTGCTGGGGGAAGCAAATGAATGCTTTCTTCTTCATTCATTTAACAAGTGTTTTTTAAATTAATTCTTTGATTCCTTTTTTTCAGCTCAGTGATAATCTTGGAATATAATACAGTTTCCCTGTTTCATACCTTCTCATCCTTTTGGATTTTATTGTTGTTGCTTTGTTATTATTATTCTTATGCACTCCTTTCCCTTAACTACCCCCAATGTTCTATATAAGTGGCTCCAGGCTCTCTGGAATATATGGTGAATGGTGACATATGATACACTGTTCTTTCTTTGCCAACAACCCAGCCATGAAGGTCTTAGTACAAAGCAATAATAGCAAGATAAGCTCACATTACAGGAGAGTTGAAACTCAAATATACTTTCTATGAATATCCTCTGGCAACTAGAGCAGAGTATAGCAGCTCTCTTGTCCCTGCAAGACATTGGCATATCTGGCTAATCCTCCTGGCAATGGTTTCCAGCTGAAGCCAGGGATCATCCCAGGTGAAGCTACCTCACGGGGTTTTGTCTATGGAATCCCTTGTTCTGACTCCTGACTTTCCTCACTTTCCAATGAAATAGCAGGAGCATTCTGGGTATACAAAAAGCCACAAAAGTTTAAGAGAGAGATGAAGGGATCATAGTGCTTCTCTTGAAATCCTGCCAATTGACAAGTGGGAAAAACTATAAGATCTTACAAATGCATTTTACTCTAAACCAATATTGGAAAAAACCAAGATATACAGATTATGTGATTTTACCCAAGATCCCTCAATGAGTCAATGTTGGAGCTGAGGTTAAAGTCTAGCCCTCTTGATTTTCAGTACAATTGATTCCTCAATGATAAAACGTGCTTTGAAGGGGCAGCTAGGTGGTGCAGTGGATAAAGCACCAGCCCTGGATTCAGGAGTACCTGAGTTCACATCCGGCCTCAGACAGTTAACACTTACTAGCTGTGTGACCCTGGGCAAGTCACTCAACCCCCCATTGCCCCGCCAAAAAAAAAAAAGTGCTTTGAATTCATACCCTCCTCCTTTGTAACTTCCTTCCAGAATACAGTGAAAGTTCTGATAGAAAGGTATCTGGCTTTTCTTTCTCCTCCATATGCTTGCATTGGTGCTTATGAAACTAACTTCATCATCTGGAAAGAAGAATCCTTATCTATTGATTGAAGATAAGAGAAACAGATTTCCGTCACAAAATTCCAGGATCTCCACAATTGTCAGGGCAAGGCATCTATGAAGACTAGGAATCATCCCTGAATTTAAGGAGCCATGCCTATTTCTGTAAATAAGGGCCAAGTAGTCATGCTGATGAGGAAATGACAGACAAGAGGAAAAAGGGTTAGACTCCATTTGTAGTGAGCAAAGTTTGAGAAGCAACATATAACACTCTGCTTTCCAGAACCACAAAGTTTTGAGAGCTGCTTTGTATAGTGGACCAGAAATACCAAAGAATATTAACCAAATTCAATTTCATATGCTGATCTTATTTTATTATTTTTTTGGAGGCAATCAGAGTTAAATGATTTTCCCTGGATCACACAGCTACTAAATGCCTGAGGCTGCATTTGAACTCAGTTTTTCTTGACTCCAGGCCCTGGGTTCTATCCCCTGCACCACCTAACTACCCCCATGCACCAATTTTAATAAAATAGCTCTACCGTATGCTCAATTTAAGTCAAAATTGTGACTTAGCCACCTAAAAGTTAATGAGATCTTAGGCTTAATTGAGAGACATAGCGTCCAGTACTTGGTAAAAAGGCTTAAGTAGCAGCCAAACCCTGGTAAAACCATCTTGGCAGATGGACTAAACCAGACTGAGGGTTTACCCCAAGCATTTGAAGACTACTCCAATGGAATGGGTGGATGAGAACAATTTGTTCCAATGACCATGAAGGTAGTTGAAGCAGGCTCTGCGGAGCACTTAGAACATGGTCAGACGCTGAAAATACCAAAGGCATTCACTGCATCCTGGGCCATCGACAGTCATCCTGACTTTTGTCCGGCCATCAGACTTCAATGACTGGAAAAAAGAGAGAGGCATCATAAGACCTCTGTGCAGCTCTGCCTCACTTAAATCCAATTCATTCACAAGTCAAAACATCACCTATCACCTTGTGATGTCGTCAGTTCTTTTCAAAAACAAAGAACAACAGTGACACGCTGAAGAGGGATTCTTCTCGTTTAGAAAGCTGCCTCAGAAGGCAGTAGTTCCTCCTTCACTAGAGGCTGCCAGGTGGAGGACCTCACCATTTTTTTGGTATAGTGGGGGGGCCTGGCTGGGTGTTTTATACAGAATGTGTTTACCTGAATAAACACACCAGCTTCTACTTCTCACTATTGTCTTATTTTCCACATTCTCTCTCTCTCTCTCTCTCTCTCTCTCTCTCTCTCTCTCTCTCTCTCTCCATAAGCATTCTGGGATATGGATATCTCAGCAGTTTATAATCTTGAAAAAATCCTCTCTCTTTTCAGCTTCCCCTATCCCCAACTTCTACTTCAGCTTGAGCTGAGGAAAAATCACCTCTCCTTTTAGACTTGCCATTCCATTCTCTCAATTCCAAAGCATCCACATATAGGCTTGAGAAAGGAACATAATATTGGGGCCGTATACTTTATAGCAATTTCAAACGGTATTGGAATGCAAATTAAGTATTTAGATGAATGGACTTTAATTTGCAGGCCACAATGGTTGTATCCAGGAAGATTGATTTTTCTCCCATCCTCACTGAGCTCATACCCAACCTTCAAGTCTGACTGAAAAATGAGAAGTGAAGTGTTCAGAAAAATAAAGGGTGTGGGGAGGCTGGGATTTTTCCTGGGCAGTGATCCATCAAAACAAGAGAAGACAGGTATTGTGGATTGGATTCCAGAAGGTCCACCAATCCCAGTCTGCTGTCCTGTCGTCTTGTTTCTCCTCATCTCCCCAGTTCCCCCCCCCAATTCCTTAAAGCTTGGCAGAGGAAATATGGGAAACAGAATAAAACCAAGGTAATTCTGGGTAATTCCTGATTCAACAAGTCCAAATGACCTTGTTCCTGGGGGAGGGATTACATTGTTTACATTATAGAAGGAATTCTTGAGCCATTATGAGTGGGGCTAATTGGCTTCTGAGACCTATCAGCTGAAGAATTCTGTTATAAGATCTGTTTTCCAGTTAACTAAAAGGAAAAGGCACCTTTCATGGAGTTTTTATTTGGCAACCCTATAATTCAATGAAATTGAAAGACCCATTGTTTGCCATCTGAATGTTCCACTCAATTATAAGATTTCTGGGTCTTCTCTTTCTAGGATGCCACCAATCAGAGACACCCCCTCTCCCTTGCATAATACTCTTGTGTAATTTAAGATTCTAAATGTGGATTCTAATCTGTTCCCCCAGTTTTGGGGGAAACTGACTAAAATCACTGATAAAACGAGTTTAGGTTTTTAAGGGTTTATTGGAAAATAGAAAGAAAAAGATTGAGAACAGAATTCCAACAGTCTGGCATTCCTATCTTTCCTCAAATTTCCTGTGAAGTCCTCTGCCGCCACCACTACCAAGTCAGGAACCCAAAAGCCCAAGAGCTCTCCGAGCAGGCTCCCTCTCCTCCTTTCTGTCTCCTCCCAGAAAAATAGGAGGCTCCTCAAGTTGATTGGCTGGTAGCCTTGATAGACAGCACCCATGAGCAAACGTCATTTCCTGACGCCAAGGAAAAGCCACAATGTCTCTGAGGCATTTTCCTCATGGTGGAGCTTTCCCACAGTGAGTCTCCAGTAGGTGGCATCATTCCAATCATTACACTCTTCTGCTTTTTACACAGTATTGCTAGTCCCTCTAAAACTCTCCCCCATCAATTCCATATTTACAAATATAGCCTCTTTATTCAAACCATGGGATTGAAGGCAATTTGAGAGACAGGAGATCCTAGTCAATGAAAATGCATCATAGAAGCTTCAAATCACAGTTCAATATAGCCCCTAGAGATCTTAAGAGTCATCTAGCCCAATCCCCTCATTTTACAGGTGATGAAAATAGGGCAGACAGAAGTGAAGTGGTCTGTCCTAGATCACAAAATGAGATAATAATGGAGGTGAGAGCAGAACTTGGGTCTCATGACTTTGAGGTCAATGCTCTTTCAGCATAGTTCTAAGTTATTCTACTTAACCAGTCTTACCTGATCTGTCTTATATAGATGATTTCTGGGCTCTTCTCATCCCAAAAGATCATTCCACTCTGAAGCCCTTATTTTGCCTTCAGTTCTAGCATATCCTTCCACTACTTCTATCATGGTTGATTCCATATGATTCCTTCCTTCAATATCCTTTTTTCATTTCTATTCCCTTACTCACCACCCTAGTCTAGTTGTTGATTTGTTTAATCTTGGATAACTGAAATAGTTTCCTAACTCTTTTTGAGTCCACCCATTTCTCTTCCAGAGTAATCTTCCTATATCACTGCTTTAATGCATATTAGCCCTTGCAGTGGTTCTCCATGGTCTTCAGGTTTAACTTCAAGGTGAGTTCCACTATTGTGAGACTTTTGTCAACTTCTCCTGCGTTGCATAGCTTGAACCCCACTATTCTTCTTCTCATCGTCAATCTGGCCAATCCCTCTCCCCAAACATATGCAAATATCACATCATCTCTTCCCTCTATATAACTTGCTCCCTTATCTCTATCTGAGTCCCTGTGTATATGATTGAAGAGCACTTCAAAATTATCATTCTGTTCTTTGACGAGATGTGGGATCCTCACTAGTTACTGTCTCGTGAAATATTCCTCAAATATTGTTAACCCTTTCTGAGAAGTTAGTTTGGTATTAAAGTTTTTCCAACCCAGTTTTTCAAATGTTTGATTCAGCACTCCTCTACAAGGTTCTCAGCTCCAGCCAAAATGGTCTCCTGATTCTTCATCAGGGAAGTCGTGTGCATTTCTGTCTTTATGACATTGCTCACAAAATTACTGCGGCTATAAATGCCTTCCTTATCTTCTCCATAAGTTTCTATGAGTCCCCACCAATTTGTCAACTTCCCAAGTTCAGAGAAGCATTGTAGAGAGCAGTTTGTTTGACAAACGTTTGGGAGGTTCAGTGAATTCTAAAAACAATATTAGTCAGTAGTGTGATGTAGCAGCCCCCCCCCAAACAAATATAATTCAGGGCTGTATTGAGAGAGACAGTTTGTGGGAGGCAATCAGGAATAGTTTCTCTGCCCTCTGTCCTCAGCTCCTATCTACAAGATTGTATTCAGTACTGGGTGCCATGGTTGATGAAAGAGATGGATAAACTGGAGAATATTCAGAAGATAACCAAGATGATGAAGGGTCCTCGGGCCATATCATATAAGAATAGGTTAAAGGAATTTAGCATGTTTAACCTAGATAAGACTTAGTTGGCATGTAATCGTTGTGTTTAAGTATGGAAGGGGCTGAGATTTGCAAGAGAGATTAAACTTGTTCTCTTTGCCTCCAGAGAACTGAAGCAGGAATAATGGGTGAAAGTTGAAAAAAGGAAAATTTTGGTTTGATATAAAGAAAAAACTACCTACCCACTAGTAGAAGTAAAATGGGCTGTCTTGAACACTGTTGTTGTCCCCGTCTTAGGAAGGCTTCAGGTTGAGTCTGGATGACCACATTTCAGATATGTGATATGGGTATTCCTTTAATGGAAACATTGAGCTTGATGAATACTAAATTCCCCTTTTTTGGTGAGGCAATTGGGGTTAAGTGACTTGCCCAGGGTCACACAGCTAGTAAGTGTTAGGTGTCTGAGGCCAGATTTGAACTAAGGTCCTCCTGAATCCAGGGCCGGTGCTCTATCCACTGCACCACCTAGCTGCCCCTAAATTCCCTTTTAATGATTATATTCTGTGGTTCTGTGGGTCCTTTAAGGAACAGATACCCCCAGTTCCCAGGGATCTCTCACTCCTCTGAAAATACATTGCAGCTCTTTTCTATACCACTCATTTGACACTTAAAATGTTCTTCTTGTATTGTTATTTATGTTTTGAAAAGCTGTCCCGTATCAACAACTAGATGGAAAACTCATCGTGGAAAAAACCTGGGCTCATACCTCTTTATATCCCCTATATTTAGGCTAATGTTCTGCCTGCAGTAAATAAATGGTCAATAAACATTTGTTGATGATAATGATGATGACATCCTGTCATGTGATCAAAGATAAGGAAAAAGAAGTGGTCCCCAGGTCTAGTCCAACTTTTCAGATGAGATTACTTTTGATGAAATTATTTTTCTTTTGATACAGGAATAGCCCCATTTCTCCCATCTGTTCACAACACCACCAACAGAATTCTTCACTAACTTGATATATTTAAATATGATTCCATTCAATCCGCTTTGAAAGACTTGACACTGTCACACTTTACAAAAATGTTTTAGAAGCACAGTGACATTGGCATACATACAATACTCAAAATAAACTATTGCCTCTTTCCAGGAAAGAGGAAACATTCTCAACAGACCCAGAGTTGAAACATAGAATTGCATTTCAATTCAGCAAGTAATTGCTAAGAACCTACAAGGAACTATGTTGGGTCTTGGGGATGCAAAACCAGAGATGAAATGGTCCTTGACCCCAAAGGGTGCATGTTCTACTGGGGCTAGGGAGAGGGTGACATATAGATACATAAACACAAACTATCTACAAAGTAATTGGAAGGGGTTACTAACAACTGGGGGACTCAGGGAAGGCCTCTTGTAGAAGGTGATATTTCAGCTGAGCCTCAATGGGAGCTGAGGGTGTCAAGAATTGGAGGTGAAGAGGGAACAACGTTGCCTACAACACAGTGAAAATGAGTCCATTCAGCTCTTGAAGATACAGTGATTATCTGTTGGACTCTCCATGATTCTACCTGTTCCTAGAAAGCAGAGAAAATTGAAGGAACAAAGATATTTACGAGTGTAACATACTGTGGATAGTCTTAATTACAGTAGCTCAATAGGGGGACCAAGTTTCCCCCTTTAATGGTGATTATAGAACTGAGGTAACTGAGCCTACATCCACTAGATAATGTAGAACCAAATATATCTTTGGGTCCCTGGTCAGTATTGTCTCTTTTGGGCTATTGAACTGTTGTCCTGAAAACCCATGACATATCCTGTCATATCAAAGTTGAAGAGCACTCAGTAGGAGGAGAGATAGGGCCCCTTCCACTTGGCTCTGGGTGGGTGGGTGGGGAATAATCCTGAGGAATGAACAGAGGTAACAAAGAGGAAAATAAAATTTGGCTTGATGTAAGGAAAAAATTTCCTAATAATTAGAGCTATCTAAAAGCTAAATAAACTGTCATTAAAATCTATACTCCTTAACATCAGGGACAGTATTTTAGCCAAGTGTCTGATGCATAGTAAGTGCTTAATAAATGCCTGTTGACTATTCTTGACTGCACAGGAAGTAGGATGCCATTAGAAAGTATGTTCCCGGGGGCAGCTGGGTGGTGCAGTGAATAAAGCACCAGCCCTGGATTCAGGAGGACCTGAGTTCAAATCCAGTCTCAGACACTTGACACTTACTAGCTGTGTGACCCTGGGCAAGTCACTTAACCCTCATTACCCCACAACAAAAGTAATTGGGGAAAAATAAAAACAAAAAATAAAGAAAGTATGTCCCTGCAAGTCCAGAACTGCCTCACTTTTGTCTTTGTGTCCCCAGCACTTAGTATGGTGCCTAGTGCATGATTGTTCATTAGTTGGTAGTGACTTCTCCTTCACTGTAGGTCTTGAATTCAAGGACAAAACCAAATGGCCCCTTTTCCAGTATGTATTTGGGGAGCTGGGCCATTGATAGTCATCTTGACTTTTGTCCTGCCACTGGACATCAATGACTCAGGAAGAGAGAGTGAGGCTGATGATTTTGCAGAGCTCTACCTCACATAAACCCAATTCACGTGCAAGTCGAGATATCACCCCATGATGCCACTGGTCTCCTTTGAAAATGAAGGATGAACAACATTACATATATAATCTAGCGTGTGTATATGTGTATCTACATTCTTATGTATGGGCTCTATATTGTTGTATAATATCATGGATAATAATCAAGTCTTGCCATAATATCATAAAGCTTCTTTGAAACATTGTTCAGTAAATCACAATAGTACTTCCTTCCATGTTATTGTGTCACCTTGCACCACATTGTCATAGAACCAATGAATGAATGGTATTCATTGTGTCCTCACTCCCTAATGTAAAAAGGGCAGAATAGATAAGAGGGGTAGTAGAGTAACATTTAATATTAAGAACAACTATTCTCATATTAAGAACAAAAACTGGAGGGGGAGGGAATGATGGTGGAGATGCAGATCTATAATGGAAAGAGAGACACATTCCATCCTGGAATGGAGCTTAATTACAAAGCACCTGGTAGAAGAAGGAATGACACAAAAAACCCAGGTCAATAGGGTAGGAGGTTCAAAGAAGCCATTTGGGCTTTATAACAAGAAAAACGTTCTAATTATAGCTGTCCAAAAATGGAAGGAGTGACCCCGAGAGGTACTGAGTTCTCTCTCCTAAGAGGTCTTGAAGCAGAACCTTGGCCAATTGCTGGGCATATTATAGTGGAGCTCGCTTTGTGCAAAATGGAGTGAGTGGCCAATGAAGGTGCAGTCCTTAGATCATGTGCCATATTTCCTGTCTCCTCCTAGGCTTGTGTGATAGAGAGGTCCTTTCCCCTCCTTCAGAGAACATGAAGGTATCCTCTTAATTGTTTCCCATTAGCTTATTGCATGGTAACAAGAATTTTTGTAAAATTGGTTGATGAACCAAAAGTAAATGTTCTTTAAAAGGGTTCAAGCAGACATCTTTGGGCCCCAGTTTCCTGAGAGGTATAATAAGGGTGTTAGACTAGATGTAGGGTAGGGGGAAGGAAAGGGAATAAGCCCTTACCCTCTTAATGCTGATGGGTCTAATCAATTATTTCACTACGAGTTTCCTACCTGAATGGAATCACAGGTGCAGACCAATATTTTAGATAAGGACTAAGAGTGATGAGAATGACCTCTGTATAAAGCCTGAGGCAAGTAGAACTCAGTGTGATGACCATTAATCTCTCTGGGTAAATGTACACTGATCAAGCAAATATTCATGGAGGTGTGCTGTGTGTAATAAATTGTTCTAGGTGTTATGGTTTATGTAAGCAAGTATAAGAACACTACCCCTTGTCTTTGGGAGGAAGAGAAGGAAAGAAGCATTTGTTAAGCACCTACTATGTGCCAGACACTGTGTCAAGCACTTTACAAACATTATTCCATTTAACTCTCACAACAACCCTGGGAGGTAGATGCTATTATCCACATTTTACTGAGGAAGTTAGAAGATAAGTGACTTGCCTTAGGTCAATCACACAGCTAGTAGGTGTCTGCCAGTGGATTTGAACTTGATCTTCCCGATTCTAAATCCAAATGTTCTAACCAGCTCTACCTAATTGTCTCTGGCAGGAAGATTAAAGTCTTTTAGGGAAATAAGACCTAGCCCCAAGTAAAGAAATCTATGTGAGATAGCCATGTATTGTCTAAGATAATAGACTCTTTGGTCTAGAGCTAGAAGACACCTAAGATCTCATCTAGTTGAACCCTTTCATTTTACAGATGAGGAAACCTGAGACCAGGGAAGTAAACTGTCCAAGATCACACAGCATGTAAGGTAAGATTTGAACCCAAGTCCTCTAAGTCCAGAGTTACTGCTTTTGCATGCCTCCTCCTATAAATAACCATATATTAAATGAACCTGTGTTGTTGGTTAAGTGCCATATGAGTGGTACAAATGACAAGACAATGTTGGGAGGCACCTATACCTTCTATTTGGCATGGATAGGGAAGACTTGGCAGAGAAAGTGAGATTTCAGTTGGGCTTTGAAGGCTGTGTATGTCAATAGAATAGAGTCCGGAAAGTTTTCCACAGAGGAAGCCATTGTGATGTTTTCATGGCTATCTGATTCTAGTGAAAATTTCACCTCTACTTCTGCCATGAAGTGGTTGTAATGGTTCTTGAAGTCCAGGAAATGCTTCTCCAAATCTTGATGAATTGCTCATTGCCTCCAACAGTCTGAACCTTTGCCTTCCTATTTGAAGTTACGCTTGCCCTTTCTGTGACCACCAAGATGGCTATCATGATATGGAAAGAGACTAGCTTACCAGAAGCTAACTACATGAAGACCATGACCAGGAGGAGCATTCCTACCTAACAAGTGTCCACTTTCTTATAAAAAGAGTTATTTCAAACATACTGACATCTGAAGATCAACGCAGCCTCTAATGTCCACAGCAGGGAAGAGCACTTAGAAAACTAATTACAAAACTAATTACATTGATGATGGTTTTGTGTACCCTTCACTTCTCCAGGATAATTATTTTTGGTTTAATTAAGGCCTCCTACCTTGGTTGGAGGTGTGGCGCCATGGGACAGTATACCACAGAATCACAGAGTCATATAATTTACAAGTTGGAAGGTGACCCTAGGGCTTATCTCCTCTAATGTATACTGCATCAAGAAGGCCCTTTACAACCTACCCAACAAGTGGTCATTCAGCCTTTGCCCAAAGACCACCTAGTGACTGGCTCCCAAGACCACCTGTTCCACTGTATAATAGCTCTAATTTTTAGGAAGCTTTGCCTGACTTCAAAGCTAAATTTACCCCTCCCAACTTGTTCCTTGTTCTGCATCCTGAAAACAAACAGGAGAAATTGAATTTGTCTTCCGTAAGACATTCTTACAATTTGAAGACATTGCTTATCCAATCTTCTGGGATAAATACTCCCAGGTCTTTTAATGCATCTTATATAGCATGGTGTTCACCATATTGCTTATTCTGCTTTGAATGCTCTCTAGCCTATGGATGTCCTTCTAAAAGATGGTGGCCAGAACTTAACACAATTATCCAATGTGATCTGATCAGGACAGAGTCAATAGTACCTCACCTCCCTTGTCTTAGATATTATACCTTTTTTATGTAGTCCAAGATTATATGAGCATTTCGGCTGCCAGACTGTTGATTGAGCTCACGGGCCACTAAAACAAGACACCAGAAAAGCCTCAGCCATTGCCCATCCCATCTTATATTTGTAAAAAATGATTTCTTGAACCCATTCCTAAGACTTTCTATATCTACCTTATTATGATGGGCTTTCCTTATGGAGATGAAACAAAATTAATTTGTGAAATTCTTCTGTGCTTTTCTGTCACCTTTGGCCAAGGAAAGGAAACAGAAACATCATTCATTCATTTTCTAATGGTCCATTCTTTAGCTCGGGCACATGTGCCATACTGAATACATACATGTTGCTTTAGAGGTGGCAGTTTTGAGAGAGTCAAAACTAAGTGAACCCAAGAGACAGAGCCAAGGAAAGAAACACTATGGTTGGTCATCCTTGCACTGTTATTAGTATTATTTACTGCCTGTGAGACAGCCAGTCTAAACAAAGCGGACATGGAAGTAGAGGACCAGGATCCTGCCACTGGCTACTGGCTTGACCTTGGGAAAATCAGTTAAACATTCTGGGCCTCAGTTTCCTTATCTCTAAAATAATAATAGTTCGCATTTATAGTATTCATTCAGGTTTGCAAAGTGCCTTGCATGTTATCTTGGCAGCTAGGTGGTACAGTGGAAAGAGCTCTGGGCCTACCATCAGCTCCATTAAGGGCTGTTCAAATTCAACCTTACTAGTTGTGAGACCCTGAATCAGTCACTTAATCTCTGCCTGCCTCAGTTTCCTCAACTGTAAAATAGAAATAATAACAACATCTACCTTCTAGGGTTGTTATGAGTAATATGGAAGGATTGTAATTCAAGCCTTCCTCACTCCAAGTTTAGGAATCCTGATAGAAATTTAGAGGAAACCATCCTGTGTGCTTAAGCATCCTGTTTTGTTTAAATTCAGGGGTAACACTATGGCCAGTCATCCTTGCACTATTACAGATCATAGTAGGAACATTGATTAGGAGCCAAAAGAGACATTCAAGGCTATCCAATCCAACACCCTCACTTGACAAATAAGGAAATTGAAGTTCAAAAAGGTTAAGTGACTTGCCCAGGGTCACATAGCTAGTAAGTGCTTGAGCCTAGATTCAAACCCAGGTCTGTAGACCCCAAGTCCAGTGACCCATCCTAGTGAGACCAGGCTGTCAGGCCCCTCTTAATCCAGCAGGCCTTATGTAAAAGGATAAAGTTTTGTATGAAACAACAAAGAACATGACCTCCTGAGGATTGAGATTAGATGAATTTTTTTTCTCATTAATATGCAGAGGCTTGATTGTCCCTGAACAACAAAAAAAATGGTTTTAAACAAGTCTTTGTGCTGGTCCTGATTGTATTTAGGTCGGTGGCCAGGAAAGTTGCCATCAGACTGGACCTGTGGAGTTAGAATTACACCAAGGTTATTAAAGACTCCTTTCTTTATTGTAAGTATAATAAGAGACACCGTGGGGTGGCTTCCACTAAGTTCTGTTTTTTCTCTTTGAAGGACCATTAACCTTCATATTGAATTAGAATTTGTTGGGACTTTTTATTTTCTGGGGAAGTTCCCCCTTTGGGGTCCTGATTTTGTTTTTGTTTTTGCATTTTTTTTTCCGCTTTCAGAAGCAGGGGGGAGAGCTGACACCATCAAAGAGCGTATCTAATTTGTGTCGGAAGCCTAAGAGTTATGATCTCTTGCTGCCTTTGGGCCCTCTTTACATCCAGTCTGAGGTTAGTCTATAGGCCTTCTGGCTCACATTAGCCTAAGGGGCCTGAGTATAGTAGAGGAATGCTTCAGATGAGGCATTTATAGCCTTGTTTGTGTCACGGACCCCTGGGCAGTCTGGTAAAGTCTATAGACCCCTTCTCAGGATAATGGATTTAAAAACATGAATTAAAATGTACAGGATTCCTGAGAAAACCAGAGGTTATTGAAAATAGATATGATTTTTCTTCTATCCAAATTCACAGACCCCTTGAAATCTATCTAGGAACAATTAGAAGGGTCTGTAGAACCAGGGTTAGACGCCTTTGGCCAAGGGCAGAAAAAGGGAGCTGAGAGAGTAAGACCCCACAAAGGGACCCTCATAGAGCTTTAGAATGAGGAGATGACCTCTTCCAATGAAGGTCAACACCTCTCTTCAGTGGATAGTCTTGGTGAGTCACCTACAGCATTGAGAGATGACGTGTTTTGCTTAAGGTCATTCAGACAGTATGTCAGAGGAAAGATTTGAACCCGTGTCTTCCGGTCTCTGATTCCAGATTTCTCTTGCCTCTCACAGCTCCTGTAATGACCCTGACCTCCTCCCAGAAACAAAGGCCCATCTTTTTCAATACTGATATTTTATAAGCATTGTTGAAATGGAATACCATTTCAGGAATTAACATGGGGTATCACACTGAGAAGAGGCTGCAATATGCAGAATAACAGAATTCTAGAACTGAAAGGGAACAGTTATTTAGACCAACTCATACCACAAAGGAATCCCTGCAATAACACACCCAACAAAGATCTTCCACCACTGGCTTTTGACCCCCAAGGAGGGGGAGCCTGCTACTTCCAGAGGCCGCCACTTACAAGTCAATTTAAATTTTGAGCCATTTTTCCTGGTATCCTCCTGGAAATTTTGCCTCTTTTCAACTGCTGCCCATCAGTTTTTTGTTCTGACATATGGGGTCAAAAAGAACAAGCCTACTCTCTTCTTTACCTTTCTATGCTTAGTATGATGCATGGAACACTAAATAAATGCTTATTGAATACCTGACTACTATATGTCAGACCCTTGTACTAGACCCTGGCAATGGAAATAAAAATAACAAAATAATCTCTATAGATCTTACCACAGTGTCTGGTACATAGTTGGTGCTTAATAAATGTTGATTGATTCTAGAATTCTTTCAATTTAGTCTGGATGTTTTTTCCAATTTATCAGTGTTCCTTCTAAAATGTGACGCCCCAAATGTAATCTGATGTAATCTGATCAGGTCAGCATACATCCTCTTCTTATTTTTAGAAGCTATGACTTTCTTGATTTAGCCCCAAATCATTGGGTGGATGAGACTATTAGAGCTGACAAAAAAGAGAAGGTGGTGCTTCTAATATTTATTTTGTTTTGTTTCGTTTTTTGTTCAAGAAGAATGACCTTCAGACTGGATAGAACAAAACAAAACTCATTAACAGGGAGTTGATATTCAAGCTAAGTAAGGAGATATAGTAAGAAGGCACCCAGCTGCTTTTGCTGAATTGAAGTCACCTCTTTGAAATTAACTACATCGTTGGGTGACCACTGAACCACTCTCAATGACACATCCAATATCCTGGAAATCAGGAGAGGCACTACAGGATTAAAAGAGGGTTCATGTCCTGATTTTCAAAAATGATATACTTTCCCTAGATTGTAACAAAATATTTTTAAAGTATCTCATACTATTCCTGTAGAAAGAAAAATGGAGAGATGTGAGTTTCAAAGTCTCCAGTAGAGTGACACGAGATCTGTGCTATATGCTGTTTAACATTTTTATCAATGACAGAAAACTAGGAGAGATCGATAAAACAATGAAAACAGGGTAAGGATCCAAAGGGATCTTGGTAGGCTGGTGCGAGGTTGCCATATTTAATAAGATGAAATTCACTATGGATAAATGTAAAGTCTTACACACTGATTCAACAAATCAATTTCAAAACTCCCTAGTGGGAGAGTTATGGTTAGTTAGTGAAATGCTGCAGGATATGATGAGTTCCCCTTACATGGAGGTCTTCAAGGAAAGGCTAGATAATTACTTGTTGGGAATGCTGTAATGGAATTTCTCCTTGGGTATAGGATAGATTAAGTAATTGCCTAAGTTCCATATGAGACAGCTGTGTTCAAATGTTTGAAAGACTATGACACGGAAGAAGAATTGTACTTTTTTTTTTTTACCTCAGAAGGCAAAACCAGGACTAACAGGTTAAAGTTATAAGAAGGTTCAAAATAAAGGGAAAAAATATCCTAATAGCTATTCCAAATGGTGTCAAATGAACTCACTATGGAGGTGGTGACATCTTCTAGCAGTAGCCAGATGACTAATGGTGAGAGGTATTGTGGAAGAGGTTGATACTCTGAATAGGGACTTGACCATCCTCTTTCTTGATTGGTCTTCCTGCCTCCAGTCTCTCTAATCAACCTTCCACACAGCTGCCAAAGTGATTTGCCCTAAGTGCAGGTGTGCCCCCTCTACTAGAATAGTGGCTTCCCCTTGTCTCCTCAGTCTCACATTTAAAACCTTCCACATGCGGCTTTCACTTTCCTTTCAAGTTTTATGTAAAATAAGACTCAAGAGCTAATATATATTATCTTATAATATGTATTCATATTAAAGTTGTATTATTCTCCTTCTTATACTCTCCATTCCAGTGAAACCAGCCTGCTGACTATTTCTGCCTCTGTGAATTTGCCCAAGTGGACCGCTAAATCCAAAATTCTCACTTTGGCCTCCCACAAACCATAGCTCCCTTCAAATCATGGCTTGCCACCTCCTACATAAAGTGAGTTTGGAGTAAAGAAAACCTGAATCCAAATCTGACCTCAGTGGGGCAGCTAGGTGGTGCAGTGGATAAAGCACCAGCTCTGGATTCAGGAGGACCTGAGTTCAAATCCAGCCTCAGACACTTGACACTTACTAGTTGTGTGACCCTGGGAAAGTCACTTAACCCCAATTGCCTTACCCAAAACCCAAAATAACAAATCTGACCTCAGACATTTAGTCTGTGTGACCCTAAGCAAGTCACTTAACCTTTGTCTACCTCAGCTTCCTCAGCTATAAAATGGCTATCATAATAGTACCCAGGGTTGTGGTGAGAATGAAATGAGATAATATTTGTAAAGCATTTAGCACAATGCCTGGCATTTAGCAGGTGCTTAATTAACGCTTATTCTTTCCCTCCCCTGTATTTGTTTATGGGCTCTGGTGAGTTTTTTGCATTTTAGGCATTTTTTGGTAGTAGATGAAATAAAAGTTTAGCCATATAGGATCCCAATATTCTACCCCAAGTCACCATGCAGGAGTGGGGGAATTTTGACCCTCCTCATGTTTAGGGAAATCTAGACATGAGCTAGGCTAAGCTTTATTTTGGAGATGAGCCTAGATTAACTCCAGAAGGAGTCAATGAGCCAAATATTTAGATCATTTAAGTAATTTATTTGAAGGAGAAAAGGGCTACCCGAACATTGAGGATGGGCTGATCCACATTGATCTGGCAATGCTTCATAACTCATTCTGAGTACATCACTAAGCAAACAGTTTGGAAAAGAAACTTCACATGGAACAGCTGGTGAATGTTCGTCAAAATTCATAAAGTCATCTAAGCTGAGTTTCACACAATAGATAATGACAGTGATTTGGCAAGAAAAATACAACATCAATATTCACTACTTAGTGAGTTTCCAACTACAATATGAGCAATTTAAGACCTTTTTTAAGGATGGAAAAAAAAAAACAACCCTACCCTAGTCTCATTTGTTTGAATTGTGCCTAAATTAAGAGTAAATAGACTCTGAATGAGGGCCTGGAGGGGTCTCCTATAAGTACATGAATTTTAATGCAAGGACTTGGTGGTAACTATGGGTGAATTCTCAAAGATGCATGAGACTTCTTTCTTTTGTGTGTGTGTGTGGGGGAACTTGGCGGGGCAATGAGGGTTAAGTGACTTGCCTAAGGTCACAGAGCTAGTAAGATTCAAGTGTCTGAGTCCAGATTTGAACTCAGGTCCTCCTGACTCCAGGGCCGGTGCTCTATGCACTGTGCCACCTAGCTGCCCCCTTAATGTTTCAATTAAATACAGCTTTGAAATCTTTCTCTCTCCCAAAGAGATGCCTGTTAAATTATTTTAGTGAGAAAAACAATCATTCATTTAACTGTTTTCCTCTGACAAGACTTTCTGAGTTATACTTTGACGTATGTTGCTTTAGACCATACAGTGAGAAAGGGTTGTGGCAAATCTCCTGATGTAGGATTAGAAGATTTTCAAATACAGGCCTCCCAATCAATGGTAACATTGGTTAATAAGACATAAAGGCATGATCAGTGCAGAGACCTAGCTATTGCAGTGTTCTAAGAAGGTGGCATTATTCTAAATAATAGATTTGCAATTTTGATTTCAAATTGCCTAGCCCTTGCTAATCCAAGGAAAGGTCCACTATTTTGCTGCACATAAGGGCATAAGGAGCTTTTGGTTTTTGGTTTTGTTTTTCCTTTCTGAAAACTTCTAAATGTGCTATAAGAGATGGTCACTTCTAAAACAAATGTTCTAAGCCATGCACAAGAGGTATTTGGGCTGACAAATTGATCAATTCAAAGAAAAATATGTTCACTGAACTGTATGCATGGAGCTCCTAGGAGGGTTAATAGTTATTGACAAAAGCTCCTGAGTGTAGTTTACAATATCTGCTTTCACCACCCTCAGTGACTGTTCAATTTCAGCCTTGTTTAATTTGATCCTAAGGATTTCAGCGGCCACTCTATGAAAACATAGGAAGAGAGAGGCTGCTGTCTTAGCTGAGACAAAATGGCTACTGAGATCATTTTCCTGGCAAAACCGTAGGTGTTTATCAGGTTTTACTGTTCTCATATGCTCCAAATCAATTTTATTGCCCACCAAGGCCACCAGTGGCTGGACTCATGACTCTTCATTCACTTTGTTCTCAAAACTTTGGTAATTTGTAATATCACAAGGCAAGAGGGCTCCCTGTGCTCCACAGATATATTTATCCAACATCTCATCTCAGATTGTTTGCCCTCCTATATCCCAAACTTGAAGAGAAATATTTAGGTTTCCCTAGCAATGTTATCTTTCTCAAAAGAGAAATCTGGCACTATGGATTATGCTGTTTCCCAGAAGTTTTCCTTTAGTAAAATGGTGGTGGCTAAGGAGAACTGTTTTCAGTCCCATTTATCATAACATGTTAATGCTTCCCAGAACCCGCCATTCTTATATTCTAGGTCACAGTCCTGATATTCAAATGCTAATCTCAAATGCCATTTTATTCATCAACTCTTCACTTTCCAAATTTCCCCTTTTTGTTCTGAATCCCTTGCCTTCTACAGGTAGCAGTGATGAAAATGCCACCCGTGTCCCTAATTTTTCCATCCCAAGCCCAAGGCCCTGAACTCTCTTCATCAATGCCTTCTCTGGCAGTATCATTTGTGCCCAAATAAATGGAAATGGTCAGTAGTGGATGGCAGTCATCTGACTGGACAGGTCATGGGATGTGTCTCTGTCATGTACTAGATACATGCTCCGGGAAGACCATGGATTGCTTTATTATTGTTATTATGTGGATAGATTCTCACCTTTAGATCATCTCCCTGTGCTATGAGGTGACAGGAATGGCATCCTTGGTCTAACATAACAAAAAAACAGACACCAACAACAATGACTGGCATCTAGAACTTCAGCATTTGCAAAACACTTTATAAATAATTACTTCATCTCATCCTCACAACAACCTTGTGAAGGAGGTGTGATTAGTATCTCAATTTTACAGAAGGGGAAACTGAGACAGAAAGCAGTTCAAGTGACTTGCCCAAGGTCACCCAGCAAGTAAACAAGTCTTAGGGAGACTTTGTCCCTAGGTCTTCCTGCCTCTCAGTCTGACACTCTGGAGCTGCCTCTAAGCTAATGTTAATAGATGGCCTAGAAACAACACAATTATCAGCACATTCTGTCGCCTTTTCTGCAGCTCTTCCATTGTGGAAGTGGAAGGACAGAGAAGACTAAGAGCGATTTTTTCCCTTCCTTTGTTTCAAAGAATGCCAAGGCCAAGAAATTCATTCCTTAATAGCCAAGCTATTGGCAATGTTCTTAGCTGGGCTGCTCCTCACACAACAGACTCACTTTGTCCAAGGTAACAGACCCGAAGCCTGTCCAACGTCACTGAATTGCACAGTACTCACATCCCACTCCAATAGTCTTTGAAAGCCCAAGGTCTTCTCTATGCCACATCAGAATAGGCTGAGGGGGGAGGTTAGCCAATTCAAAAAGAATTCTGTGAGACATAATCCAACTTCTGATTGATCAGCAATGGGAGAGAAGTTGAGTTTTAGAGAAGGGAGAGTGTGAGTCTGAAGAGACCAGGGTTCAAATTCTGACTTTGCTACTTATAATTTGTATGGCTTGGTGCAAGTCAACTTCACCTTTTGGAATCTCAGGTTTCTCACATGCAAAAATCTATCCAAAAAAAAAAAAACGAAACGAAAATCTATCAAGAAGTATTTATTAAGCACTGGGGATATAAGTACAATGTGGAAACAGCCCCTTGTTGTGCAGTGGATAGAGCAAGAACCCCCAAGTTTACATCTGGCCTCAAACACTACTAGCTGTGCGAGCCGGAGCAAGTCACTTATACTCTCTCTGTCTCAGTTTCTTCATCAGTAAAGTTGGGGATAATAATAGCACCTGCTTCCCAGGGTTGTTGTGAGAATCATGTGAGATAACATTTACAAAGAACTTTCCAAACATTAAAGAATTATAGAAATGTAAGTTATTATTATCATTATTTATTATTGGTGTTACATTTAAAATTTAATAGAGGAGAAAATATATAGAAAACATATATCCACAGTAGACAGGAAGCAGTATTAGAGGAGATGGCTGGGAGATGAAGATTTGACTAGATTAAGGTTTCTTAACGTAGGGGTCTTGAAGTCATTACAATATTTTTGTAATTATATTTTAATCATGTTTTTGTAATCTTATGCATTTAAAAGCATTTTTCTGAGAAGTGTCCCTTGACTTGACCAGACTCCCAAAGGAGCCTGAGACACAAAATTAAGTTAAGAATATTAAGACTTGATAATACATAAGGTCCCTTCCAATTTTAAATATCTGATCATCCAAATTTGCAGTTCACCCATTTTACTAGAAGGCAAACCATATAGCATCAAATTCATGACTTAGCGGTTCTACAGATTGGGCTCCTGGGAGAACTAATTTTAATTTACTGCAATGAATCAAACTGGATGTTTTATTCAAACAACCTAATACTATTAACAACAAGAAATGGATGGTGGCACTACTATTAATGTAAGTTAAATATTCTCCCATGAGCATCCTAGCAGAGTACACAGACTCCTGAAGGAACAATAAAGAAGCCTCCTAGGAGCTACTAATTATCTTTCTTGGTAACTGGTGTTTCTTAGAGGTTAATGGCCACATGCTGGCCCTGTGGACTAGCAGGACTTTTCTACTGGTATTTGGGCCAGTGGTGTCCTACTTAGTTTTGATGTCACCCAATGACTGGAAGATATAGTAGTTAATCTGAAACCTAGACCAAGATTCCCTTGGCAATGGATATAGGTATAGTTGGCTTTCTCAACTTTTGCCTAATCTTTGTCACTCCTGTTGTAAGTTAATAATGATTAATGATGCTCTAAGAAACATTAGAATGTTATTGTGGGGGCAGCTAGGTGGCGCAGTGGATAGAGCACCGGCCCTGGAGTCAGGAGTACCTGAGTTCAAATCCGACCTCAGACACTTAACACTTACTAGCTGTGTGACCCTGGGCAAGTCACTTAACCCCAATTGCCTCACTTAAGGGGGAAAAAAAGAATGTTATTGTGATTGGGATAGACCCCAACCCACTTTAGATGTGTATGAACAGGGGGCAGCTAGGTGGCACAGTGGTTGAAGCACCAGCCCTGGATTCAGGAGGACCTGAGTTCAAATCCGGCCTCAGATACTTACTAGCTGTGTGACCCTGGGCAAGTCACTTAACCCTCATTGCCCTGGGGAAAAAAAAGATGTGCATGAACAGCCACCATGCTTCAAATGTCCATTGGCATCCTCATCTTCACATGAGGCTCAGTTTAGGTGCTACCCATTTTTGAAACTTCCTCTGAGTTTCTAGCTTGTTAGCACTCCCATAGTGCCTTACACATTTCAGAGAGACCAGACCTATAATTTCACTGGTATAAAGAATGCACAGTGGGGCAGCTAGGTGGTGCAGTGGCTAGAGCACTGGCCCTGGAGTCAGGAGTATCTGAGTTCAGATCTGGCCTCAGACATTTAACACTTATTAGTTGTGTGACCCTGGGCAAGTCACTTAACCCCAATTGCCTCACTAAAAAAAAAAATAAATAAAAAGAATGCACAGAGAGAAAACATCCTCTATCAATTCAGGCTAGCACTTGCTCTTTAACTTATAGTCACAAAGAGTTGCCTGGGGCAATGAATGGTTAAGTGATTTGCCTGAGTTCATACAACCAGTATGTGTGAGAGGCAGAATTTGAATCCAAGTCTTCTTGATTTTGAGTTAGCTCCCTATCCACTATGCTACACTGACTCATACAGTAGACATTTCACAAATCTTTCCCGAAAGAATAAAACAATTAAAAAATGAATGAATGAGGACATCCATCACTAGGAAGGTTAGGATTAAGGTCTTATCCAACCAACATTGTCAGAAAAAAGTTTTCTCCATAAAATAAATGCCTACCAAGGCATGGCATGTGCCCAATCTAAATGCTATAGCTCTCTAGTACAGTGCTCTGCATATACTTGGTACTTCATTAAGATTATTAAATTGATAATATAGTTGAAAGTGTTTGAGTATCTATGTATTATTATTTTCCAGTGTATCTTTTTCTAGAGTACTCTCTACATACTGATGTATGGTCTAGGGTTTACTAGTGTCAGAAGCAATAACCAAAATGGTCCCACTTATCTTAAAATATTGGAAACCCAACAATCTCTATGATTTATACCATGAAGATATGATAGGGTTGGAAAATGAAATCTGAAAGATAAAAGTTAGAGTGGGGATGTTTTATGTGATAGCAGTTTTGGAATTGGCATTGATCTAACCCGTCTTGCTCTAAGAAACAATTCTGTTCACCCATGAGTGACCAGCCAATAAAAGTGCTGGGTCACAATGCCCTGTTCCTTTGTCCTGTCAACTTTGCTGTAATTCACTAGGAAAGTGACCAGCTAGATTACCTGTTATCATCACTTACACAGTTGTAGCCCCTGAAGGAAAAAATATTTTGAAGAGAAAATATGGTCTTATTTCCCTTATATAAAGGTGCTTCCTTTTTTGATAGATCTCACAAGGACTTGTAAGGACATTTTGTCACACACTGATCTAGAAACTAGAGAGCATTATAGAACATAAAATCCTTTGTTTCTCAAAGACTGTCCAAGGCACATCCAATCTTTTCTTTTTAAACTCTCTGGAATATCAGTGTTTCTCCCAATCTTTTCATGACCAGTTTCACTACAAAGCTTTCTATTTCCTGCCTCCCCTCCTCTCTCCAGGAGCACACATCAACCTGTGGCTACATGCTTCCAGAAACCAGATCTACCCCTGGCCACAGGTGCCAAGAGAACAGGTTGTCTCTCAGTCTTCAGCTTTTATTTTTCTTGATAAGACATGGTGAGGGACACCATCTTTAGATGACTAGACATCTATAGCTCCCTCCAATCCCAACATGAATTTTAATTCTTGGAGATGCCCCAAAGCTCCCTAATCTCCTGAGATTGCTGGGTTTGAGGGCTTGTTTGTTACCAAAATTTAATGGACGTGATGAATCTGAATGAGAATCTGCTCCTGGTTGTTCACTGTCAGAGGGACCTTGAAAGGCTTTGTTGAAAATATTCCTCTTTAAAGCAGTGGATCAATATGCAGAATAGTACCCACATCTATGTACATGGCCACCATGGGAATTTATTTTGTTTTGCTTAATTATGCTTATTTGTTAGATGGTTTTGTGTTTATTTTTTCTTTCTACAGTGGTAGCTAGGGACAGGTGAGAGGGGAAAAATAAATGTTCGATAATTATTATGAAAGATAAAATTTCATTTAACAAGTAAAGTACTTCTGTTTAAAACACTATGCCTACAAAGAATTGGAAATTGAGGGGATGCCCATCAATTGGGGAATGACTAAACAAGTTGTGGTATATGAATGTAATGGAATATTATGATAAACAGGCAAATTTCAGGAAAACCTGGACTTACATGAAGTGATGCTGAGTGAAATGGGCAGAACCAGGAGAACATGGTACACAGTATCAACAACAGTGTGATGATCAACTGTGCTAGACTTAACTCTTCTCAAGCAATACAATGATCCAAGATAATTCCTCTCTCTCTCTCTCTCTCTCTCTCTCTCTCTCTCTCTCTCTCTCTCTCTCTCTCTCTCTCTCTCTCTCTCTCATCGGGGCAATGAGAGTTAAGTGACTTGCCCAGGGTCATACAGCTAGTAAGTGTCAAGTGGCTGAGGCTGGATTTGAACTCAGATTCTCCTGAATCCAGGGCCAGTGATCTATCCACTGTGCCACCTAGCTGCCCCTCTCCAAGATAATTTCAAAGGAGTCATGATGGAAAATGCTCTCCACATCCAGAAAAAAACTGTGGAATCTGGATGCAGATTGAACTACATTGTTTCTACTTTTTGTTTTTGTTTTTTTTTTCCTATTTTGAGGTTTTTCCCTTTTGTTCTGATTCTTTTTTCACAACATGACTATGCAAAAATATGGTTAATGTGATTGTATTTCTATAACCTATATAAGATAGCTTTCTGTCTTGGGAAGGGGGGAGGGAAGGAGAAAAAATTTGGAACTAGAAATCTTATAAAAACAAATGTTGAAAACTATCTTTACATGTAACTGGAAAATAATAAAAAACTTTTATGATTAAAAAACAAAAAATAAAAATAATATCAATTAAAAAAAACACTATGCCTGCCTTTCCTACCTATAGAAAAGCTAGAAATATGACCAGTGTTCCTAGGCTAAATCTTTTAAAGACCAAGAACATGTAAATGCACTGCTTTTCAAAAACCAAATCTTTTAACTGCAGAAATCAGGACCACCACCCTTCATTGAAGCTTTCCCCACCCCACCCCAAAAGGAACTTTCCATTGTTAGGTGGTCACCCCATCTATCTTCTTTCTTCTGTTCTCAGAAAAAAGATGTCTCTATGCCATCTCCTCCCCTTGAGGCTGTCTTTGACTTCTCTCCTGGTCCCTTTCTCTAACACCAAATAAAAGACCATTTTAATTCTAAAAACAAAAACAATCAAATCTTTTTTTTTACTCAAGGAGGGCCTGCTCTATTAATAACAGAAAGTGACCTCCCTCCCCAGTCCAGGCACACAGCTCATAGTTCACCAGGGCCCCCTTTTCCAGAGACCTGTTATTTTGGCTGAAGCTGAGTGGGGTAGAGATGGATGATTCTGGCCCCACCCTTAATAGCTAGAAGGTAAATGTGTCAGGTAACAATTAGGAAATGTAGAGTATGACCAAGAATGCAGGCTCCTGGAAATGTATGAGTTGACTACATAAGACAGCAAGTAGCCAAAATATTTTCAAATAGATGTTTCATAAAAGAAATTGCTCCTGGAGTTCACCTAGTCCAGTCTGGAACTTACCTCAAGCACATCCTTCCATACTTTATAGTTAAGGAATCTTTGGTCAAAATGCCTAATTGACTTGCCCATGGTTACACATATAGGGATGCATATTTGTGGTCATAACCAATATGGAAACTTATTTTGTTTTGCCTAATTATGCATATTTGTTACATGGATTTAGTGTTTCTTTTTTTCTTTTTCTATTGGCAGCTGAGGAGACATGAGAGTACATGTTGGATAATTGAAAAAAATTTAATTAAAAAATAAATGTAATCCTCTCTAAAACTCTATACCTACATTTCCTACCTCAAAAAAAAAAAAAAGCTATAAACATGACCCGTGTTCCCAGTACCAAATCGCTTAAGGCTAGTTCTGCCTTTGACTTAATATCTAATTCACTGTCAATGTTCTTCATGTAGTTAATGAGACTGGACCTAAGGTTACATGACTGCTAATCCAGTATGCAATGACTGATGCTCTTGGGAGATGATTGTCATAAATTAATGTAAGCTACATACAAAGCAGGCCCAAAGGACCAGAGTTCAACTCATGCTTGAGTGAATTTGGGTAAATTACTTCATTTCTGTTGGCCTCAGTTTCCACATCTGTAAAACTTGGGGGTTGCATCAGATGGTTTCTGAGGTTCCTTCTTGGTTCTAAGAGCTATGACACAATGGTACCAGAATTCTTGCTAAAAATCAAGCACGGGTCATATTATCTTGGCAAAACTCTAGTGGGTGATGAGCTCTAATGGATGTGCCATGTTTCTTTTTCAAAACCTCTCCAAAGATGGGGGTTTAGGAAAAAATCACGAAAAGACTTTCAAGCTTCTACAGAAGGGTTTTGTCAAAACAACCAGAGAAAAACAGTGACACCTTCTGTCTGAAAAGAGAAGTCCATCTACAAAAACACGTTAGTGGTGATTTTTTTTTTTTTAAAAAGCTTAAGCCAACAGCTCAACAGGGACCTCGTGGGATTTATTCTCCTGTCCTTAAAGTCACCTGGTGTCGGGGGCTGGGGATTCTTCATCATCATTATCAGACTAGTCACCTTGGTAGTGCTGTTCTCTCTTTTGGATAAATTCTTGTGTCCTCTTTTGCCATCATGTTAATTAGACCTTAGGTAGAAATTGAAAGGTAGCAGCTGTTCGCTAGCTAATGTTTCTCAATAAGGCATTTGATTTGTTTGGAACAGGGCATTAGGCTGGTGGAAAGAGTGGTTTTCACTTTTTTGTGAGTTTCAAGGTAATGTCAGGAGAGCCATTAAGTCATAAGAATATAGAATCATAGATTTAGATCCAAAAGAGACCTAAGAGCCCCCCCACACACACACACACACATACCTTGCCACCTCTTCATTTTACAGATGAGGAAACTGAGGTGCACAGAGGCTAAGTGATTTACCCAGGATCAGTGATGCTCATCTACATTTCTTTTCCACTGTGAGATTTCAACCTCAGCAAGGTATACAAGATCACTTACAAAGGAACTGATAATTGACTTCCAAGTTTGTTGAGGTCAGAGCTGAAGTTGATCAGCAACCTAGAGACAAATAGAGCATCATAAAACATTGTGCATGCTCAAGGTACATGAGTGAGATGGTGTTTCCATGGAGTCCCCAAAGAAGTAGTTGAGTAGAAGTGAAAATTTTCTCAAGGTTCTTATTGATTCTCCTTCCTCAAAATAACAATATTGGCTATAGTCAAAGCAATCCTCATTTCATTCATTCATTCAACAAATACTTATAAAGCCACTATCAGTCAATCAACAAGTAATTATGGATCCTCTATGTTCCAGGCACTGTTCTAAGTACTGGGGATATAAAGATGAAAGTAAAATAGCCGCTGCCCTACAGGAGCTTACTGTCTAATGGGGGAGACAACTTCATGTATAAGATGGTGATTGAGCTGAGCCTCAGTCGTAAAACTCTGTACTTGCCTTCAAAGAACTTACATTCCAATGAAGGAAATGGCATATAAGAACATAACAAATATCTAGAAAAAGGAGACCAGACAGTTTTGAATATATGTGCACTAGCATCTGGAAGGAATCAGTCAAGGTCGAGTTAAATCATTATGTGCCAGAGAGGGCAGAAGGGTGAGAGGATATGAAGGAAGGTTAAAAAAAAAGGCATTAGGTAGTACAATAGATAGAACTCTGGACTTCTCTCATAAAGACCTTAGTTCAAATCCTGCTTCAGTCACTTACTAGATATGTGATTCTGGTCAAGTCATTTAACTTCTCATAGCCTCAATTTATTCATCTACAAAATGGGGGTAATAGTAGAACACATGAGCTGACCCTTGGTTTTCCTTCACTAGAGGTCTTAATATTTAGAAAGGATTCCCAGAGAGGTGTGGGTTTGACTTAATGGTTCCTTCTTATAGTAATCTCAGATTATGTTAATTAGTCTGGAAGGAGAATGAAGAAGCAATACATAGGATGGAGAGACTAGAGAGAATTTTTGTCAGCTAGTCATTTCAGTCATGTCCAACTCTTCATGAAACCATTTGGGATTGTCTTCACAAACATACTGGAGTGGTTTATCATTTCCTTCTCCAGCTCATTTTACAGGAGAGGAAACTGAGACAAAGAGGGTTAAGTGACTTGCCCAGGGTCACCCAGTAAGTAAGTAAGTAAGTGTCTGAGGCAGGATTTGAACTCACAAAGATGAGTCTTCCTGACTCCAGACCTGGTACTCTATCCACCGTACCACCTAGCATCCCATGTGAGACCAATTAGGAAACTGTTCAAATTATCCAGGCTTTGGTGTAGTGCAGAAGTGTCAAACTGGTGAGTCTCCATTTTCCATTAGCAGCTCTGCTTGGTTTTGACTCCATGGAACATCATTCCCCATCCTACCCCTCCCATAACTAAGGAAGATGAATCTGTTAGAAGTACAATGAGGGGCAGCTAGGTGGTGCAGTGGATAGAGCACCGGCCCTGGAGTCAGGAGTACCTGAGTTCAAATCCGGCCTCAGACACTTAACACTTACTAGCTGTGTGACCCTGGGCAAGTCACTTAACCCCAATTGCCTCACTAAAAAACAAACAAAAGCAAAACCAAAAACAGAAGTACAATTAAAGGGTTGGAAGGAAGAGAGTAAAGTTGAGAAGCTCCACTAAGAGGCTACTACTCCCTCCCTTTCCCCATCCCCTTTTAAGCTTCCCCCATTGGATTATAAGCTCTTGCAAGGCAAGGATTGTCTTTTCTTGTTTGTATCCCTAGCATGTAGCATGGTGCCTGGCACGAGGTAGATACTTAATAAATGCTCATCAAACAGAATTGCAGGCCCCAATGCAGCACAAATATAAAACTCTTGAGTGTGCAACAAACAAGATTGAAATGCCATTGGGAAATGTTTAATAAATTACATAAAAATATAATACAATACAGATAATGCCAATTTGTGGTTTTCTAAATTAATTTGTAGCTAGGTGGAACAGTAGATAGAAAATCTTGGCCCCAGAGCCAGAAATACCTGAGTTCAAAGCTGGCCACAGACACTTACTAGCTGTGTGACCCTAGGCAAGGCACTTAACCCTCTTTGCCTCAGTTTCCTCATCTGTAAAATGAGCTGGAGAAGGAAACTACTGCAGTATCTTTGCCCAGAAAACCCCAAATAATATCATGAAGAGTTGGGAAATGACTGAACAATAACAACAAGTTAATATGTACAGGCAAGGATCCTTCTCTATTTGAGTTTGACATCACTGGTATAGTAGTAGATAGAGAGCTGAACTCAGAGTCATCAATGTCTAGGTTCAAATCCTTCCTCAGTCAGTTTGGGGCCTGGGAGTCACCTCTCTGGGCCTCGGTTTCTTCATCTGTAAAGTGAGAGGGTTGAAATTTTTCCTATAAAGTCTCTTCTAGCTCTAAATCTAAATGAGAAACCGTGTAAGGGTAGAAGCAGAGGGAATGATGGAAAACAAGGAGCAATGCTTCAGCATTCATACTGGGACATACAAGAGGAAGAGAAAGCTGAGAACAGGAGCTTATGAAACTAGGAAAAAAGGCTGCAGAATCTGCCTCAGTAGAAGAGAGGGAGGGCAGTCTGTCCAACACTGGTGGGGGCGAGGATGAGAGGGTGGTGATGAAGGGGTGGATGAGAACAGGGAGTAGCTAGTAAACTGTAGTCCTTGGAATCCCATTTCATCACTGGGTCCTAAAATTTAAAAAATCAGGAAGGGTCCCTTTTATCATGGGTGAAATGGGGGGAAAAACCATTTAAAGGAGAGGGTCCCTTTCACCGCATTAAGACTACTAGGTCTCTCACCTACACAAATGTGCATACCTAATAAAATTCCTGGTAGAAGGGAACAGAAGCTATGCCGATCTTCTTGGCTGCCTCGTCCTGACAATTATTGAGATGCTGAGTCTGTCTCCAAAATCCAATCTTTCTCTTGTCTTCCTGGATGATAGAGTTGGTGCTGCTTTCACCACAGCCTTGGAAGAAGAAAATGGAAAAGAGTGGGGAAAGGCATTCTTTTCATCAGAATTTACATTCTCTACCAGAAAGAAGTTAAAAAATAGAATGGAGATTGTGAGATGCCAAGTTCTCTTTCAGTTGTTGTCAGGTGTATGGGACTAGAAATAAAGCTCTCAAACCCAGCTACCCAGTAACTCCCTGAGTGACCTTGGTTAAGAGACTTTACCTTTGAATCCTTGTGATCTCAGTTTTTCCTTCTATGAAATGTCAGTGATAATACCTGCCTTAGCTATCACACCAGCTTATGGGGAAGAATCAAATACGGATGTGGAGAGCTTTCCAAAGCACAAGATAAAACGAGTCGTTATCATTATTCCCATTATTATTTTGGATATTGCAACAGGGTAGTCATTGAGTATAAATACCCAAATCTTGCAGGTACCTATTGTGACTTTTTTTTTAAATAGTGATATGGAGGGGGCAGCTAGATGGCGCAGTGGTTAAAGCACCGGCCCTGGATTCAGGAGGACCTGAGTTCAAATCCGACCTCAGACACTTGAGACTTACTAGCTGTGTGACCCTGGGCAAGTCACTTAACCCCCATTGCCTAAAAAAAAACCAAAAAAAACCAAAAAAATAGTGATATGGAAATTGGTTTAGCATCATCCTAACTCAGTTGACACTGATAGATGGCATGCCTTCCAGCGTACAATTATTGCTGATATGTCCCCTATCATAATCAAATGTAAATGCCTGAGTCACACCAGATAGGACCATCCCAGTGAGCTTATATGGATGAGCAAATGAATCTCTAAGCAAGTTGCCAATATATTCTTCTAGCAGTGGAGATCTAATCTAGGGAGGGAAATTGAAAACTGTGCATTATCATCAAGAGAGACATATGTCCTCCCTTCTAGGACAAGCAATATTTTCAATCAGTTGAGAAAGAGGCAAACCTTATTTCACTTTTTTTTTTACTCCTTGTGTCTTTCTCCCAGGAAGAGGGGGGCATTCGTCCGAAAATGCGGGTGAATAAGGTTTGAGCATTTAATTGCAAAACCACCATCGCCATTTTCATGAACTGACTCCGTTTTCTCATCCGTAAAATGAGGAGTTTAGACCAGATGATCTCAAAGGTCCCCTTCGGCTCTAACATTTTATAACCGTATAGCTCTATTGACTCTCTGTTCAGCAAAGCATCAGGAAAAGATCTTAGAAGGCACTGATGAATGTTACAGAGCATAACGAATTGAGCCCAGGCCTCAGAGGGATAAGCCAATGTGCTAAACATAAGAAGTTCCATGCTGGGGCAGACCTATGATCCATCCAGCCCAAGCACCTCTCTCTGACGTTGAAGCCAAGCAGTGGTTTATGAATGAATGCACACCAAAACTTGCCTCGATTTTCTTAATACTACGTAATGAATCTGTCATTCTTGAATTCAGCTAAACCGTCCTGAAACTATTTATATTTTCAGCTTAATTTACTTTTCATTTTCCATTGAAAATTCTATTTCTTTCAAGCTTCATATGATGCTCCCTAGTTCTAAAGCATAGTGTTTGAATATGATTGTTATAACTCGTACATTTATCCACAGCCTAATTTCCTTCAGCCATAGACCTCCAAGATACTCTTCTACCTTTTTTTTTTTTTTTTTTTTTTTTTTTTTTTTTTTTTAGTGAGGCAATTGGGGTTAAGTGACTTGCCCAGGGCCACACAGCTAGTAAGTGTTAAGTGTCTGAGGCCGGATTTGAACTCAGGTACTCCTGACTCCAGGGCTGATGCTCTATCCACTGAGCCACGTAGCTGCCCCATACTCTTCCACCTTTCTTGATAACCTTGGCTTCAGCAAGTTAAGTTTTCCTTTCCCTCATATCTCCTGCAGTTGACCTTGGTAATATCAACATGTACAATAGACAGTCTATATTATACCCCAACCTCAATCTATATTATACCCAACAAATTCCTCAGTGGACCCAGCTCTCATCCCTTCCTCTGCACTGCACCTCAGCTATTCGACAATACAGCCAGGTCCCAAATTAGTACAAATAATGAATCACCTGCAATGGTTGCATTATTGAATTCTCACTGTATGTTTCCATTGGGTTAGAATCAATTTCCACATTTTACATAATTATAACCTCGAATAGTGTGAATTGGAATATATGCGACCAATTCAAGGGATTCATTATTCACATTACAGGACCTACTTGAATAGCCATGCATTGGATATTATGAAAAATTGAGACTGTTCCCTAAGGTTGGGCTTAGAATGCTTCTTCTCTAATTACAACCTCCTTACCTGTCACTTCTCACATATCTATGTCTCCTCTGAACCTACTCATCCATTGCTGTCATTCCTGGTGCCCCACCGCCTCTGTATCCTCTCAGTCCATCAGCCTCCTCTGCCTTCATTTTTCTCTCTGCTCTCCCTGGATGCTCTGGTCAACCATTTCAATGATGCATTCTCTGAAATTCTAGAATCACTTGTTCCTTTGACCTTCAGACATGTGTGATTATCTCATGTGCATGAGTACCCTCTGTGCACTCACACTATGGTCCTGGTCTGCTTGCTATACCTCACTCATGATGCTTCATCTCCCATCTTTGTACCTCTCCATTGGCTGTGCCCTAATCTAAAAATATTCTTTCTCTTCACCTCTACCTGTGAGAATCCCTGGCTTCCTTTTTTTAAAATACTTTTTATAATTTTTTTAATAGTGAGGCAATTGGGGTTAAGTAACTTGCCCAGGGTCACACAGCTAGTAAGTGTTAAGTGTCTGAGGCCGGATTTGAACTCAGGTACTCCTGACTCCAGGGCCAGTGCTCTATCCACTGCACCACCTAGCTGCCCCCTGGCTTCCTTTAAGGTTCAACTCAAGTTCTACCTTCTGTCAGTCAGTCAGTCAATCAACAAACATTTATTAAGTGTCTACCATATGCCAAGCACTTGTGAAAGGGTCCAGTAACCAAAGTGTCTTACTCCCTTAGTCAAAAACTTCCCAAAGCACCCCATTCCATACCATGTAAAGTCCAAATTCCTTAGCTAAGAATTCAAAGTCTTCTACAACAACTCCTCACACTTATTACAAGTCTCATCTTTCTACTTACTCCATTTTAAACCCAATGCTAAGACAATAAAGACATTCCATGATTCTTTGAACCTGGGATGTCCAGATTGTGTGCTTTTTCCATTGCTGTTTACTCTTTCTGGAACCCCTCACCTACATTGACTATTTATCAAAATCTCTGCCATCCTTTGAAGTCTAGCTCATACCATCCCGTTATCCCATTTATCTTCCCAGATCTTCCAAGCCAGAAGTAACTTCTCCCTCTGCCATCCTGTAATACTTAGTCTTTGACCTTCATATGGCTAACCACCGTGTTGGCATGACCAGCATATTGTACTGACTTGCTTAGACATGCTATCCTTCCTAAATTGAAAGTCAAAGACTATGTCTATTACTTCTGTTACTAGCAGTTCCTTGAAGGGGATCAATAAATAATTTTCAACTAAATGTTGTTCACTTTACTCATGTTTCTCCTTGACAACCATCTTCTCACCTTGAGTCATATGCCTCAAGCTTGAGACTCAGAGACTAAGCTTGTCCCTTCCTTACCCTTTATGTCTGTGTGCTCTGTTCCCAGCCTTGGGTAATGTAGGCATTTATATTTTATTCATTGACCCTAGCCTGGTGCATTGCATGTCACAAGAAATGCTAAGTTGTTGTTGTTGTTGTTGTCGTGGTGGTGGTGGTTTTAAAGCACAGGTAAGAAATCTGATATGGTTATTCAGATCCCAATGTATCTCCTACTCCCAACATTCTATCTTGAATGACCTGCTGTAATCCCTCACTTATGCAGAGGTCATATCCACCAATGTTAACTATCTAAAATACCATAAAGAACCAGAGAAGCTAAAAAGGCCTTTAAAGAGTCAAAATAGTTTCATAAAGTCCAAGCACTTCACTTATAGGAGAGTCCCTCAGTTTCTTTCTCAGGATCTATTACCTCTTGTTTTAGACACAATGCTAATGACTTTATTTAGTGTATAGTCAGGGTAGAGCTTTTAAGATGAATTTACACTGCAAAGAAAAGGAAATCAAAAGCTAACAAACAACCTAATATCTAAGGGATTGACAATCTCTTAGAATCTTTTAAAAGAGCTAATAAAGAAAAGAAGACAGGTGGCTCAGTGAATAGAGAAATGAGGCTGGAGTCAGGAAGACCTTCATTCAAATTTGATCTCAGACACTTCCTAGCTATGTGATCCTGGGCTAGTCACTTAACTTCTGTTTGCCTTAATCCACTGGAGAAGGAAATGGTAAACTACTCCAATATCTTTGTCAAGAAAACCCCATGGACAGCATTGACATGCTATGGTCCACAGGGACACAAAAAGTCAGACATGACTAAACAAAAGAACATCAATAAAACATAACCATTTGGGGGCCTTTAGATGTCTTAGCAAATATCATACACAACCGACCTGTCCCTGAAGGCATCAAGGTGATATACCATTCATCTTGATGACCCAAAGTTATCAAGGAAAGGTTCAATTTCCCTCATGTTCTATTTCTAAAGGTAGTGAAATGTGTCAGACAATTTAGAAAGATTTCCATCAGATGAGTTTGACAGGTGGGTCTGAGATTTAACAGCTTCCAAATGGAAAAGGGAAATCTGGGCCTGATAGAAACTAGGCAGTGGGGGACGGGGAAGAGGAGGAACGGAGAGAGAGACAGACAGACAGAGACACAGACAGACAGACAGAGAAAGAGACAGATACACACAGAGATAGAAAGACAAACATAGAGATAGAAAGGGAAAGAGAAAAATAGAGGGAGAAAGAAAGAAAGAAAAAGAAAGGGAGAAAGGAAGGAAAGAAGAAAGAAGGGAGGAAAGGAGAAAGAGAAAGAAAGAGAAAAAAGAAAGAAGGGGAAAAGAAAGAGCTAGGTGGCATAGTGGATAAAGCACTGGTCTTGGATTCAGGAGGACCTGAGTTCAAATCTAACCTCAGACACTTGACACTTAACTAGCTGTGTGACCCTGGGCAAGTCACTTAACCCTTATTTCCCTGCAAAAAAATAAAAGAGAGAGGGAGGGAGGGAAGAAGAAAGGAAGGAAGGAAGGAAGAACTATTTCTTAGAACTAGAACTTAGTCTCTCCAAGGTTAGTGAATAAGGGGGTATTCACGAGGGTCTTTTTTCCTGCTGCATTTCAGTGACCACAGTTTGCTAAGGCACCCCAAAACAAAATGAGCTTCACTATATATATATATATATATATATATATATATATATATATATATTTTTAGTGAGGCAATTGGGGTTAAGTGACTTGCCCAGGGTCACACAGCTAATAAGTGTTAAGTGTCTGAGGTCGGATTTGAACTCAGGCACTCCTGAATCCAGGGCCGGTGCTCTATCCACTGTGCCACCTAGCTGCCCCAAGGTGCTCATATTCTGATGGGGGAAACAAGATGCAAACAACTATGCACAAACAAGAGAGACAGGGTGATCACAGATAAAAATTGTGGAAAGTACACAGTAAGTGATTAATAAATGTTTTTTTCATCCTTTCACCCATGTACAAGGATTCCTCTGTCCTTGACCTGTTATTGTGGAAAGGATGCTCGCTTTGTTTTGATTTTCTCTAAGCAAAAAATAACTTCCACAGACCATGAACATACAGCCACCAGGTCCGGGCAGAGCTGGTCTCTTCTGTAACCCATACTATCTCAGTTCTCTGGAACAAAACTAATACCTACCAACACCCAAGTTGGCAGCAAGAAGGCCCAGGCACAAGAGGCTGTCTGTGGCTGAAACAATATCTGGGGCAAATTTAATGGAAGGCAGGGTAAGGGAAGAACTACAGGGTAGGGGAAGAACTGCAGCAGCACAAAGAAAGTTTTACCTTCTGTAGAGTTGTTTTGGAAGAGGGTAATATTTTCCAGAATCCTATCCATGAGAAAGTTGGGGGAGAAATCAGGCCTTAAGAGAAAGACACCTTGGCAATGGGACCCTGAGGGTGGTTGAGTCCCCTGCTCTAGACACAGGGATAGCAGTGATGACATACACATTCTCTTCTCCTAGAAGTTTAGCTCTCTAGATGTCAGCACCCTGAGACTAAGCCCTGTCTTCCTAGGGCTAGTTATGTCTGCCTAGTTATGGGTCTACTTGGTATCTATCATTTACCATGCTGGTTTATATACATTAATAAAGGCATAGTAGGTAGATATGTAAGAGTGTGAGTCTACGTTTGTTTTTCTGTCAGATTTCCAGCCTGAATTAGTGGACTCTGCTATTGAATCATCTACAGAAACCTTTGGATGGTCGTGGTCTTGATTCCTCCTGGCCTTCCTTCTGTTCTCTTCTGAGCATTCTGCTATTTTTTTGTACTCTATCCTTCCTTCTTGTTGTAGGAACCAAAATATTCAAAGAAAAATTCTAAAGCAGAGAAAAACCTTCGTCTAGTTTGAAAGTAATCCCTGAGCAGAGAGATTGTGATAAAAGAGTAAATAAAGATTTATTGAACAAGTGAATGAAAAAAATGAATGGATGAATAAACAACAGAAAAGAATTCATTTGTCAGATCACTCATGAGTGCCAAACCTTATCAAAGACATAGGCCTTAGCTTTTAAGTTTAAATTCCTCACAGCACTTGCTGTCACACGGGGACCACATGCTTCAAAGACCCCCAGTTCTGCATTTCTGTGCCTATTGCAAATACATTATTCCAAGCACAAGTCACATCCACCAAGATGAAAAAAAAAAAAAAGTGAAAGTGCATCAGGGAGATCTGATTTCAAATCCTACCTCTGAAACCTCTTTGCTATATGGCCCCAGGGCAGGTTACTTACTCCCTGGCCCCAGATCCAGGGTTGTATCCACTGTGTCAGCAAATCACCTACCTTTCCAGCTCCATCTCAAATGTCTTTTATAAAAACTTCACTTCTCCTAGGTTCATGGGACTTAGAAGGGAGTTAGAAAGGAAACTATCAGATCACCCTTTGGATGAAGAAGAATTCCCTCAATAACATACCTTTTGAGTGGTCATTAAATCTTTGCTCAAAGACCACCCATGCTGATGGTGACACAAATAATAAATACCAAAGTCGGGGCTGAAACCTTTATCTTTCTGACTCCCAAGTCCAGCATTTCATCCACTGTGGTAGGATGTATCTATGTGAAAGAGGAAATTGTCATTAGATTCACCCAGCACGATTGCTTCATTTGGCTGAAGAGGCTGTATAAAAACAATTCTACAATTCAGTGAATTCGATGAATAAAACAATTAGACCAGCTGTAATGACTGCCCCGTTAGTTTGGTCAATGAAGTAGCCTAAAGGAAGCTTGAGTCAGTCAGATAATAGAACTATCTACATATGGCCTCTGAACAAACCATGAATTCTGTTCCATGAATGGGGAATTATGTAAAGATCCAGGGTTTGAAAGGCATGGTTCTGAGGACCACAGGATCATAGACAGGGAACTAGAATCTTAGCGGCTGTCAAGTCTCTCCCCCCCCCCCAGCCTCATTTTACAGGTGAGAAAACAGAGACCCAGGGAAGCCACTGTTACTAAGTATCTCCCTAACTACAAGTCTGATGCCTTATCCACCAGGCTTGATCCTAGGTCTGTGGAACTCTCGTCTAGATCCAGAATGATTCTAGGACCCCTATTCCATGTGTTCATCAGCTCCTATACATTTTGAACCACTCCCAGATCACATAGAAGGTATCAGGCAACTACTCCCAATCAACTGGTTTAGATGCCCTTGTAGGGGCTTACCCAAGTTTTACAAGAATGGCTGGTTCATGGAAAATGAGCACTCCATTGCATTCCATAGCTCCCTCCCCACAGTCATCAACAAGTTATACTGATTTTAAAAGAATCGGGCAAAGAGTTGGAACGGGATGGAGAAAAATAGCAGAGCAGTGGATATCTTTGCTATAAGGCGTTAGGTGATTTTTTAAAAAATGGGGCTTAAGAACTAATAAGCTACATTGGGCACTGATGGTTCCACATTAGAGAATGTTTGGGGAAAGGTCAATAATGTCACTTTGGGACAGAATGACCAATGAGGTCCAAAGAAAGGAAAATATGGAAGGGTACTTCTTTGCCTTGGCCCTGTGACTTCTCTCAGGTCTGACATTGCTGTTGTCCTTATTTGATGATACTTCACTGATAGCTAGTTTGCTGACCAATTTCATTCCCAGTCTTACTAAACCTTTTCTGACAAATCATTGTTATTCACTCCTCCATCATGGTATCTTTAGGATTAGGGGTCGGGATGGGCTGGGGAGGGACAGGCTCTGACCCAACAGCAAGCTACAATGGGGAGGCATCATTCCTTTTGGTAGTCCCTAAACTGTGGGGGGAGAAGGCAGAAACACTCCATAGTATCCCTTCTTCTGCTTAGTCTAAAATTCATCTGATCCCTGGCTCTTTCCTCCTTGAGATTAAGCATCTTGTGACTTCCTCCTTTTTCTTCCCAAGATGAGGGTCATAGTATATCTACCTAAGAAACTGGAGTCATTGATTTCTTTGGATTGTGTTGAGATTCTTCTACCGACACCCCAACCAAGAGCTTTAATTAGCATTGTTGCCCCCTTGTTACCTCTAAGAGCAAATGCAAACTCTTCTGTTTGCCCTTTAAAGCCCTTTCTAGAATTCACATGTATTATTGCCTTTCCCACACTCTACAATCCAGTAGGTTACACATGATCCTCCATTTCTCCTCTTTGCCTTTGCACAATTGACCCTCATGCATAGAATGTACTTTCACTTCATCTTTGTCTCTTGGGATACTTATTTTCCTTCAAAATTCAACTACAACATCGCAACCTACAGGAAGCTTCTCTTGTATTTGTTTTGTATTTTTAAAAATTTATTTTGTAAAAATCCTCTATACACTTCTACATGTATTTGCCTTCCCCTTTTGACTATAAGTCCTTGAGGGCAGGTACTCATGCATTTTTTTGATTGCCTTTGTACCTAGCATAGTACCTGCTACATAGGAAGCACTGAATAAATGCTTGTTATGTGACTGATTGGATTTCAAGCTAGAAGGGACCCAATCCCTTCATTTTGCAAGTAAGGAAATCAAGACTCAGAAAATAAAGTGACTTAGCCTAGTAAATGTTAATGTTAGAGTTAGGACTTGAACTCTAATCCAAGTCACGTGCTCCCTCCATTACATCATGCTAAGCAGGTTCTCTGACCCTAAGAAGCAGTCTGATTTTTAAAATACAGGGACCCATAGCTTTTTCCCCAGAATCAGGGAGAAGGACTAGATAAGGGGTAAGCAGAAAAAGAACCTGCTCTTCCTTTTGTAGACAGACTCCTCAGTGTGTATATGGAGGTAGGGATGGGAGAAGGGAGTAATCATTGCCCTTTTCCATCGAGGAGAATGAAATTTCTGAGGGACAAGGAGGTGCTGGCCTAGACTAGATGCCTCTAAGGGCCCTTCCTGATCTAAATCTATGATCCTCTCTATGCCCCAGCTAGGACTGATTTCTGGCTCTGCTAGGGAAAACCCAAATGAGCTTTGGATTCATGGTTATTTTGATGTTCCACTGATACCCACAAGAAATGAAAAGGAGAGTTTCCGATAGCATAATTTTTGCCCCCTGTTTAAAATAAATCAGAAGCATAATGTGAGAAACACTGCGACTTAAGGACAAATGCTGCTTTTGTTCATTTCTCTCTGCACTCCAGTGGACGTGATGGAGAGGGAGGACGTAAGAACTTACCCACAAGGGAGAACAACAATCTATCCATCCTGAGCTCCCAGCTCCAGCAGGCTATGAAGGGAGAATAAATCCTCTGCAGTTCCTTTGGCTCGCTGTTTGGCTCTGCAGTCTGGTTTTTTTTTTATTTTATTTTTAATCACTATGGACAAACAACCTATTCCACGGATAGAGTTGCCTTTTCAAACACAAGATGAGGTTTTCTTGTTTTGATTACTTTTGCAGAGAGATTCAAACCTTTCAGTAGAAGCTTCCATATCTTTCTATAATATTTTTTGACATTTGAAGATTTTAAAAAAGGCAAATCAGTCAGAGCCTTCTACTTAATAGATTTTGCCATAATCTCTTTGTCGGTGCTTGTTTTTCTTTTTTTTTTCCTTTTTTTTCAGTGCTTGTTTTTCATTCAGGATGCCCATGACCTGAGAGACTTGGTTGGAGGGTCACCAAGTATTGGAATCAGGGGTTCTGGGTAGTAAGGTATTGGTGGACATTTGGACAGGAAGGAGGACTTTAGAAACCGTGAGAGAATTTGGGGGGCTTGGATGTCAATGGCAGTAAGTCATAGCTGTGGATTTACTTATCCAAGGAAAGAAGGAAGTGGTTAGATTCCTAAGCTTTCAGTGCTATCAGAGATAATCCTCTGCTGATTATTTCCAATTTACTCCATATAGATTTTGTTGATACATAGTTGTCTGCATGTAAGTATCCCCCATTCAACTGTGAGCTTGAGAGCAGGGGCTGGGTTTTGGGGTTTTGTTTTTTGGTGTTTTTTTTTTGCTTTTATATCACAAGTGCTTAGTACAAATGATAGTCAGCAAATGCTTTTTGATTGATCGAGGTGATAGAGGAAGAAAGAGAACGATGAAGAATTTTGAGAAAGAAGATGGTGTATAGATACAAAGAGCTATACTTGGAACACATAAATGATGGGTCTAGAGAGTATATACTCTTCTCTCTTGGACCCTAAAAATTGTTTTATTTTCCCTCTCTTTGTTTTATACTACCCTTGCCAAATCTTCTGATTAATAAATGTTTCTTTTAAACTCTATAATAATAATAGTAATAGTCCCATTTATATATCACTGATTATGTATCAGATGCTGTTCTAAGTGTTTTACAGATATTTTCTCATTTGAAATTCACAACAACCCTGGGAAGCAGGTATTATCATTATCCTAATTTTACAGATGGGGAAACTGAAGCAAATAAACATTAAGTGATTTGCCCGGGATCACACAGCCAATAAGTATCTGAAGCTGGATTTGAACTACTCACGTCTTCCTGACTCCAGGCCTGGCATTCTATCCACTGTGCCCATACACTGTTATCTCCATTGTTTGATCAAAGCAGACATAAAAACACATGCTTCTCCTGGGCCCTAAAAACCTGGGAAGAAGCCAGTGCCCATGTTTGTTTGGGAGATCCCTGATGCCCGGACAGAAGGCATTCATGCATCACAAAATGAGGGTGTGCCTTGTTGAGATGGCTTTCAACAGATCAATCAATTAGTATTCATTAATTATCTATTCTGTGAGAGGCACTGTGCCAGGCTGATGGGATACAAAAATAAGATGTACACTAGTCCCTCCCCTCAACTCAAGGAGCTTACATTATAAAAGGGGGAAAAACATGCCCATATATGGGTATATACAAAACACGTATACAATACACATATAACAAGAGGTAATCTTGGGAGGAAGGCACTAACAGCAAGAGGGACCAGAAAGGCTTTATACCAAAGCAGGTGTTTGAGCCTAGTCCTTATGCAAACCAAGCATTCCAAGAAATGGAGGTGAGAGAAGAAGGCATTACAAGGATGGGAGATGCCTGGTGGAAAAGCATGGAGATGGGAAATGGGGTGTCATGTGTATATAACAGCGAGTATGCCACTATGGCCCATGGAGAGTGCTTGGAGAGGAGGAATCTAAAGGAAGACCTGAAATTTCAGTGGAAAGTTCCAGTTTTACAGAACTTTAATTACCAATTAGAGGAATTTCTATTGACCCTAGAGTTAATACAGAATTTGCAGAGTTTGCCAGATAGGAGGGGGTGACTCAAAGTCTTTAGGGAAGGGAGTCTTCCCTTGCTAATTGTAAAAAGCATTGCTGCTGTGCTTTAGAAAGCCAGGAAAATGGACTAATGCATTTTAGAAACATTAATGATAATTTAAATTTGAGACCAAAAAAAGGCTTTTTTGTTTTTGCTGGAGTGAGGTGAGGCATAAATCAGAGGTCTGGTGCTTTTAATAAATTCCATTAGCTTAAATCTAGCAATATATGCAAACTTGTTTGTCAGAACAAATTCCTTTTTTTTGTCTCTGGTGTGGTAGAGTGGAGTTACTCCTGCTCTTAAAGTCAGGAAGACTTGGGGTCAAATTCCCCTTCAGATATTTAATAAGTACTCAAACTCTGTGTGCCTCAGTTTCCCCACCTATAAAATAAAGGAGAGGGGTAGTTTCTAAGTGCCCTTAGAGTTTTAAATGTTTTATTTTGTGACCATCATTGGTGGAGGGGCTGGATCCTGCCTAAAGTAACCATTTAACAAATGTTTATGGGATTAGACTAAGGAAACATCTGTTCTCCCCCCTCCCCTTCTCTTCCCTTCTCCATTGATCACTGAGGCAGTGTGGAAGACCAACATTATGTTCTCTGGGTGCAGAGTGCCAAGTCTACAGTCTATGTGAATAGGCCAGGTTTAAGCAATCATTCTGAAACATCTCTGCTGAGGCTAGGATGTTGGAGAGGGGGCAATAGTTATTTAAATAAAATGGCAAAGAAATGGGGTTCTTGGTTAAATGAAAGTGTTAATACTGCCACCCCCCTCTGTATTTCTTTCATGGGCTTCCAACTCATTCCCTCTCTTACCAATCAACAATAACTAATAGCTAACAAACTAATACAGATCATTTTGGAAAAATCTTGTCCTGTAGACACAAGTCCAGAAGATCTGAGTTCAAATTCCACCCATGATGTTTACTGCCTATGTGAGTATATCACAGAATCTCTTTGAATCACAGTTTTTTCATCTATAAAATGGGTATGGTAATTCTTGTAATCCTTTTCACCATAGAATTGTGAGTCTAAAAATTATGTGAATAGTGTTTTGAAAGTGTTAAAGCACTATATTAAGGGAAATTATTGATGTCATAGCTAGTATCTGAGACAGAATCCAAACTCTAGGCCCTATTGCTATACTACCTGGCTGCCTACTTGTCTCTCCCTTGACCTTCATCCAAATACTCTCTTCCTTCTCTTTCCTACTTCCCACCACCCAAACTACCAAGTTTTCCTCTGAATATGTCTCCTTGGTATTCAATAGGTGGCACAGGGGACAGACCCCTGAGCCTGGAATCAGGAAAGCCTGAGTTCAAATCCAGCTTCAGATACTTACTAGTTGTGTGACCCCAGGCTTAAATTCTATCTACCTCAGTTTTCTCCTTTGTAAAATAAGGATATTTATAGAGTCTACCTTCCAGGGTTAGTGTGAGGATCAAAGGGGATAATGTTTTTGCTTTGCAACCTTGAAGAACTATGGAAATGCTAGCTATTAGATATTATATACAGTGCAACTTCACCAATTGTTTTATAACTCTTCTTCCTTTTGAAAGGAACTTCCTAAGGCTTGTCTACTGTGACAGCCACTAATTTTAACTGGTGTTTCATGTAAGGATAAATAATATAGTTAGTTGATGGTGAGCTGGGGTCAAAAGTTCCTCTCACTTTTTTTTTGTTTTGTTTTTGTTTTTGTTTTTGTTTTTTGCGGGGCAATGATGGTTAAGTGACTTGCCCAGGATCACACAGCTAGTAAGTATCAAGTGTCTGAGGCTGGATTTGAACTCAGGTCCTCTTGAATCCAGTGTCAGTGTACCAACTAACTGCCCCCCAAATAATATAGTTAAAAAGAATACTTAGGAAATAAATGAGAGGAACTAGCAGTCTTCACGCGAGGGGACAAATTTGACCTCATAGATCTCACTGAAATTTGGTGGGATGAAATCATGAGTGGATTATGGATCTGGATGAGTACAGCTTATTCAAAAGAAACAGACTCAGGTAAAGGGGCTGAGGGAATCACTATAGTAAAGTATACTCATGTGAGGACATTCAGGAATCAGAAGATAGGAAGTATGATTGGGAGTGTTTGGGTGAAGATCAAGAGAAGGAGAAACAGAAGTGATTTTGTCATGAAGTCTCCATTAGACTAAGTGGTCAGAAAGAAGAAATAGATGAGGGATAGGGAAACTGATGCCAAGTCTGGGAAAGAAGCATAATATAATTGTGATGGGAGATTTGAATTATCCTCAAGAGAGATCTGGGACTCTTTCCTTTCCCAAAAACAGAGTAGGCAATATCTTCTTGAATTGGTTTAGTGAAAATGTCATCTTTCAAAGGGTAGAAGAATCAAGAAGGGAGAAGTCTATTCTGGATCTGATTTTGGCCAAAAAGGAGGATCCAACTTGCTGAATTCCAAATGATGGAAAACTCAAGGATATGATGATAATGGACAACAATGAGAAGGCTTCTGTCTTTCCTTCTGAAAAAAAAAATGATCACTGGACTAAAAACCAAACATGTTAAAGGAAATTTAAAGCCAAAGGTAAGAAAGGAAAGAGTAAGAGTTCATTTAACTAGTTTGTGTTAATTCAAGCCTTCAGGCCCAGTTGAGCTACAACCTAAAGTACCAAAATAAATGACAGATGTGATCTTTGAGAAATCCTGAAGAATGGGAGAAGTGCAAGTATTTTCCTGATTTTCAAAAAAAGGAAGAGGGTAGAGTTTGTAAACCACAGGCAAGTTGGGATTGACTTTGATTTTTGAAAGAATTCCACTAAGTTTTATTAAATGATAGTTTATGAACAATTAGAAAAGAAAATGGCAGTCCCTTAAGAGCCAACATCAAAAACAAGTCTTGCTAGATTAACTTCATTTCCTTTTCTGACAAGGTAACAGGACAAATAGATATAGGGAATGCAGCAAATAGAGTGTGCCTGGATTTCAGCAAAGAATTTGTTATAATCTCTCTTGTAATCCCTTTGGTCAAAATAGAGAAATATAAGCAAATAGGATTCAAGCTCATTGAATGCTTCAACCCAAAAGGTAGTCATTGGTGGACTGATGTCAATCTGGAAGGTTTTTTGTGGAGTACTCTGACCATCAGTGTTTGACCTTGCTCTGTTTAATGTTTATATCCACACTGGATAAAAGATCAAATGTGGATTTAGCACATTTGCAAATAACGTGAAACTTGGAGGAAAAGTTAAAAGAGATAGACTTCAGAAGCATCTTAGTAGGCAAGAACCATGGGTCAGATCAAATAAAAATAAATTCAATGGAATTAAATTGCAAATTCTATGCTTGGGTTCAAATAATCACTTTCACTGGCACAGGATGGGGGAGGTATGACTGGATAGTTCATTGAAAAACATCTGGAGACTTAAGTGGATTGCAAGATAAAAATGAGAACCAGATGGATAACATGAAAGTTTAAAAAAAAAAAGGTATTTTCAGGCTGCATTAAGAAAAGGACATAATCCAGAGTGAGAGAGGGTATAGACTCACTCTATTTTGCCTGGGTCAGACTAGATCTACAGTATCCTCTCCACATTTTATGAAGGACATGCTAAGCTGGAAGAGCAGCTAGGTAGCGCCATAGTGCAGAGTGCTGGACCTGGAATCAGGAAGACTCATCTTCCTGAGTTAAAATCTTGTCTCAGATGTCTTACTATCTGTGATAAGTCACTGAACCCTGTTTGCTTCAGTTTTCCCATCTGTAAAATGAGCTAGAGAAGGAAATAGCCAACCACTCTAGTATCTTTGCCAAGAAAACCCCAAATGGGGTCACAAAGAGTTGGACACAACCGAAACAACTAAAGAACAATTCCACTGGAACGTGCCCAGAATGGCGAGAGAAGGGGAGATTACTCTATACAAGAATAAGAACTAGGGACATTTAGGCTGAAGAAGAGAAAACTGGGCAGAAGAGAAGACATAACAGTGTTTATCAGATACTCAAAAGATGGTCACATGAAAGAGGTATGGCTTGTTATGCTTGGCTCCAAAAGGAAGAGCAAGGAACGATGGATAGAAATTAGAGAAAGTCAGATTTCAGCTCAATATCAGGAAAAAAATCTTTAACAATTATAGGTGACCAAAATCAAAATGCAGTCTCTTGGGAAGTATGAAGGTTCTCCTTCTCTGGAGCTTTTTCAAGTGGAAAGAAGACCATTTGTTTGCAGTGTTGTCTAAGGGGCCCTTGGTTAGGTATAGACTAGATTAGAGTGTATTGAAGTTCCTTGCAACTCTGATATTCTGGGCAACCCTACACAACTTAATAGCCACAAGGCATCACTGTTTTAGAGTAGAATTGGAGAGTCACTAGTTCAACCTATTCATGGGGGGAAAATTCCCCATTCTAACATACCCAACAAGTGAACATCCAGTCTCTGCTTGAAGCCCTCCAAGGAAGGGAGACTCACCACCTCTCTCTCTCTCTCTCTTTTTTTTTTTTTGCAGGGCAATGGGGTTAAGTGACTTGCCCAGGGTCACACAGCTAGTAAGTGTCAAGTGTCTGAGGCTGGATTTGAACTCAGGTACTTCTGAATCCAGGGCCAGTGCTCTATTCACTGCGCCACCTAGCTGCCCCAACTCACCACCTCTCAAGGCAACAGAACATTCTTCTTTTGGACAGTTCTAATTGTTAGAGTCATTATGCTGCTGAGTCATCAATAGAAAGTTAATTAGGTTCAGCACTCTCTGTTTAAGTGGATGCAGTCGTGAGGAACTTATTAAAAGCAAGATTTCTCCTGAAACTGTTTAAAACAAACCAAGTTGGGAGGATGAAAGGGAATAAGCTTCAGTTATCTGGAAAATTCACTTGTAGGGTGCCTCCATGACAAAAGTTTGTATAATCCATCCAAAAATCCAATGAAATATTTGTGTTCCTCCTAAAGACTTGATCTAGCCATTGAGTGAATATGAAGGGCATTTGCCAAGTGAACCAAGGACTTCCATCTTTCAGTAAAGGGGATCAGAAAAAAATAAATCTGTTTTCTTTGATATTCACACATTTATTCATAATCAAATACTGAGATGAATAGTACATTGTTTCCACAAAGGTCAACATTTTCATTTCTTTAGAAAATCATGTTTGGGTATATAAATAAATTCACTTGTATGCACCAGGCCCAAATAAAGTCATCCAGAAAGCCTGGGCAAAGCACCATCAAGAGGTGGCCACATAGAGAGATTCTAAGGATATTGGAAACTCATGCCAGGCATATCTGCTCATCACAGGAACATTGGGTAGGAACCTCAATTTTCTCTTCCACATCCTCAGACTTCTGCTCCAACCTTGTCAGTGCAATGGGAAAATGGGCATCAGAATCTGTCCAGGAGGGGAAAGAAGAGACTTGTAACTCAGAAGGCAAAGTGGAAAGAACAATGGCTCTGGAATCAGGAGACAGCAACCTTGGGAGGGTCACTTAACCTCTATTTACATTAGTTTCCTCATCTGTAAAATGGAGTTGGTAATAACACTTACCTCCCAGGGTTGTTATGAGGATTAATTGAGATAATAATTATAAAGCACTTAGCAGTGTGCCTGGCATATAGTAAATGTTATGTAAATGTTGTTGTTGTTGTTGTTGTTGTTGTTACCTCCTTAGCCTCCATTTCCTCTTCAGTAAAATGAGGGGGTTGGTAGGGGCAGCTAGGTGGCGCAGTGGATAGAGCACCGGCCCTGGAGTCAGGAGTACCTGGGTTCAAATCTGGCCTCAGACACTTAACACTTATTAGCTGTGTGACCCTGGGCAAATTGCCTCACTAAAAGAAAAAAAAAATGAGGGGGTTGGACAAGAAGGCTACTGATTTTCCTTACAGCTCTAGGTCTGGGGTTCTGTGTTCTCCAACATGGTGCTCAAAGGCAATAAACATATTATATAATATACATATAATATACCAGGTATAATAAACATACCAGATTGATTAAAACCAACTCAGATGGAGAAAGGGAGGATTGACAAAGTCATCCAGAGCAACTCAAACAACATTTAAACATTTAATATAGATTCTAAATCAAGCCAGGGCCCACCCCCAGGGAGCATCATTGTCTTTACTATATTGTTATTATTCAGATACATCTGCCTTGGAATGTGTTTAACAAGCCTATTGAAATAATTTCTCCTTGAGATTTAAAACCTTCTGTTTATGTAACCAGAGAGCTCAAGGTGTCCATATGGATGCATCTCTTTTACAGTGCCTGAGTGGGGTAGATACTCCCCAAGTTTCCCTGTTCTTTTTGTTCAGAGGAGAAGGCAGAGGAGTGTGTGAAACCTTCCTCCTCTGGGTCTGATATAAAGGGCAACTGGGGAATGGGGTAGAGAGTCCCTAGCAAAAATATCCTTCCCACAGATGCCTGAAATTTTTCATTTTACAATGTCTCCCTGGATGAAATTCTTTCAAGTTGAGATTTATGTTAACAAACCCATCTTTCCAACTGCAAATATCCCTTGGAGTTAACCCTGTTGTTGTTTGTCCTTCATTCTCAGAGGTGATGCCATGATTTGAAGAGAATTGGATTTAAGTGAGGGCGGACTGTGCAACTTCACTCTCTCCTCCAGAGCCATCTGGGTCCAGTGACTACATCAGGATGACTGGAGATGGCCCTGGATGTTTGAGGCAATCAGGTTTAAGTGACTTGCCCAGGGTCACACAGCTAGAATATGTCAAATGCTTGAGGCAGTATTTGAACTCACATCCTCCTGACTCCAGGGCAAGTGCTCTATCCACTTCACCACCTAGCTGCCCAGTTAACCTTGGCTCTGGAGATAGAGAACCTGGGTTCAGAACCTATCCCTAGGGTTCTCTGCTCTCCAAGATTTTGGAAAAGTAGTTCCCAAGGGTCTCAGTTTCCTCATATGTAAAACGGAGTAAGACTATATAGCCTCTGAGTCCTCTTCCAGCTTGTTTTAGTATTCCATGATTAATTAATCTTTCTGATTAAAGTATTCCATGCTTGTGTGAATAAGTGGGCTTGGATATTGGTGTGGAGCAGAGGCCAGCATGGGCAAAGCAGGGATAGACAGAGAGTATTGTGAAGATATTGAAATCTGGGAAAGGGGGCACACCAGAGATGATAAAATGGAGAAGAATGGGAGGTGGTAGGACAGTGTGTCGATTGTTACCTTCGGGAATTCTTGTCAGGGGTCTGATTCCTAACCTATCTTGTAAATCCTCCTGCCAGGGATATGCTGAAGCCAATCAAAATTGACCCACAAGAGATTGAAGTTCAATTTACTGCTTTGTTAATGGTGTAGACTTAAGAAGGTGACGCAGAACATGTTAATAATGCAGATTACATTTTAAAATGTGTCTTGTGTTTATCCTCCCTCCCAAATCTGGTTGTTAAATATTTACCTATACACCCCTGATCCTGACTTCATGGCTCAGAATTGGGCAGGCTATGTCTCCTACTCCACAGGGAGGCTCCTTTATGGGAGGTTAATATCCATCCTTCTTGCTGCTAATGGATGCTGGCTTCTTGTTAAATGCTAGCTGGGCATAGGCTAGTCTCCCCATCTGCTCCCTTTTCTTTATAAGAATGAGCCGAACCATTGCTTTTTTGGAACACTAAGTATACTTACCAATTGGAAGGCAATGAAAGCCAACAAGGGCGGTAATGGTTTGGACAGCTCTGCAGCCCTTCAGACACCTCAACACCGGCTGCACTGATGAGCATGAGGAATTTTCTCCTTCAAGGTAAATTGTCTTCTCAAGTCTCATGAATTGGTGTTGAAAGGAACAAGCTATAACAAAACCATCAGTGAATTACAGAGATTTTTTTCTTATTTTTTTCCTTCCTCTCCCCTTCCTGTCTCCCTGCCTACCATCATTTGATGTAATTTCAAAAGCCATTTTAGAGGTGAGAAAACTGTGACTAAGCAAGTTTTAAGCAACTTGCCCAAGAACACACATCTAGTAAGTATCTGAGGGAGGATTTGAACTCAGGTCTTCCTAACTTTGTCCCTCTGACATTGAAACTATTATTATAGTTGTCGTTATTATTATTATTTAAAATGTATATGGTGCTTTAAGGCTTGCAAAGCAGTATATAATTATACACACATACATATATAATCTCATTACTATTGAAATATTTAACAAACTTTAAGTAATAACAATAATAACAACAAACATTTTAATAGTGTTATAATTTATTTTATCTTTGGGTGCTTTACATATACTACCTCATTTGATGTTCCCAACAACCCTGAGAGGTGGTTGCTATTACCACTCCCAGTCAAGAAAAATGTGGCTAAGGGAGTTACGTGCCTTGCCCAGGATGACTTAGGTAATTAAGGGTCTGAGGAGGAATTCAACCCAGGTCTTCCAGCAGCTCTCTACACCACACTCATAATTCAACAGACATTTATCAAGCACCAATTCTATGCAAGGCATAATGCTAGGCTTTGGCATGCAATGTTTTTAAAAATGATAGTCTAGGCTCTCAAGGAGCTTACAGAGAACTGTTCTGGGAAGATAATTTTGACAGTGGGTGCGTAGGATGGATTAACAGAAATTGAAGGCAAGGAGGAGAGACTGATTGATTAGGAAGCTTGGCCAAGAGTGCAAATAAAAAGTAAGGAAGAGCTGCACTGAGGTGATCACAGTGGGAATGACAAGGAGGGGGAGGATGCTAGAGATAATGGGAGAGTCAAGTACATGAGATCTGTCGACTGATTGGTTGTGGGACCCATGGAGACAGGAGAACTCCAAGGTGACTCTTTATGCCTTAATCGCAAATTATCTACTATTGTTGTTTTACAAGGAGGGGGGATTTCTCTTTTCTATGTGCCTGCCTGCTGAGACTGTAAGCCTCTTAGAAGCAAGGGATATATATCTTATATCTCTTTGCAGCCTCACAGTCTCTAATATGTCATTTTAAAAAATTGGACCTCTGATTTCATTGTCATAGGAAATTCATGGCGAAGAGACTCCTCCAATAATTTTGTGTGTGTTCAGTCATTTTTTAGGCATTTTCAGTTTTTTGTCACCCATTTTGGGGTTTTCTTGGCTAAGATACCAGAGGGGTTTGCCCTTTCCTTCTCCAGCTCATTTTACAGATAAGGAAATTGAGGCAAACAGATTAAGTGACTTGCCCAAGATCACACAACTAGTAAGTGTCTGAGGCCAGATTTGAACTCAGGGAGCTGAGTTTTCCTGACTCCAGGCTGAGCTCTCTAGCCACCTAGTTGCCCTGATAGATAAAAATCCGGCTCAATCAATTGATAAGCATTTATTAAGTGTCTACTATGTGTCAGGCACTACAATTTATAACCTTTTGTGGTTGACTGTAGGCAGTGAGAGGCTAAGTCACTTCCCCAGAAGTTGTAACCAAAGCAAGAGCTAAAAGGGACCTCAGAGCCCACCTCATCCCAACCCTTTTATGTTACAAATGTTTAGTTTACATTCTACTGAATCAAACAAGAAGTAGCAAGGGTAGAATCTGAACCCAGCTCCTTTAATTCTAGCACCTCCCTATGTTTCAGAGGGACTTGAACCTAGTTTTCCTGATTCGGAGGGCAGTTTTATCTCATACATCCTGCTTCCCCCAATAAAACTCAATAAAAAATTGTTGAATGAATAACAAATGGATGTTGTTTCCATGCACCCATCCCCTTGCCCCTCAATTCTGAAACTTAATGAGTCTAAGATTCTGTCCATGAGCATATCTAGAACTCTCTTTGGGCACTAGTATGGGAGTAAATTAATAATTATAACAATAGTAATCACAGTAGGGTAAGGCTGGAAGTAGATAGCTGGCCTTGCAATTGGGAAAACCTAGATTCAGCTCCCTCCACTGTCACATATTAACTACATGATCTTGAAATAATCATTCACTCCTAGTGCCCTAATCAACTCTCTAAGAGTTAAAGTCTCAACCTTGATTACTTTCTCTGGAAAATGAGGATGAAGATAGCACCTACCTTGCCAATGGGCATATCAAATGAGATCATGTACATAAAATGCTTTGCAAACCTTAAAGTGCTATGTAAATGTTAGCTGTTATCATCACTATTATTATTCATTCCATTCTAGCTCCCATTCATTTGTTTGTTTATTTGTTTATTTGTTGTAGAGAAAGTATCTATTTGGGTTGGGAGAGGAAGTTCCTTATTGGCCCTCTTTCCACAATGAAATTGTAAGACTGGTCCAAGTGAAATTATAGTAAAACCCCACATTTCTACTATACTTTAAGACTTACAATAGCTTTCCTAACAATGACCCTTCAGGTTAGGGAGTGCAAAGTTTATTGTCCACTTTTTAGTATATGTCAACCTGGGGCATCCTCTCTACCATCAAGTAATCAACATCAAGGCCAAGGCAGCCTGGGTTTGGGTCTGTGGAGTCTGTGGAGAGCATGTCTGAGAGTGTGTGATTGTGTGTGTGTGTGTGTGTGTGTGTGTGTCCTATATATCCATAGGATGATATAAATGACTAAAAATATCATTGCTTGTTACTATCCAGGCCTCTTCTTCCCTCCATTGGACTCCATGCCACTTCAGCAAGCTTTCGTGTCACTATGAGAAAGAACATCTTACATTTGGAAAGTATATTGGGTTTTCAGTCAGAAAACCTAGCCCTGCCACTTAAGGATGTGTGACTTTAGACAAGTCACCATGTCTTTGGGTCTCTGTCTCTTCATCTATAAAATGGATGGAAAAACCCCTAAGATTCTCTCCAGCTCTAAATATACTGTCTCATGAATACTACATGGAGAGACTGGAGAGAACACAATTCTTGCTTTCAGGGATCTGTCATTATTGAAGTCACATATGCAGAGATTTTGCAGCTGCTTACAAACTATTAGATTTCTATTATCCATGAATCAGAGAATCCTAGGAAAGAACAATAAGGTAATAAACTGATCTAGCCCCTTAACATCTGGTGAATGTCTAAATGAACCAGGACAGATGGTTATCTATTCTCTTCTTTTAGATCTCCAAGGAAAGAGACTCCTTAATTGGATATTATAAAACTTCCTTCTTTGTGGAAGATAATGCCATAAAATATAATATTTAAAGCAATATTGTGTTGGTAAATCTCAATTGTGTTAAAAAATATATATACACATATACACACACACACACACACACACACACACACACACACACACACACACATATATATATATATATTTTTTTTACTTTAGGTTGGGACCCAAGTTAGATCTTCATACCTCTGGAGCAGGAGCCATCTGTCAGAACCCAAGATCGGGCAAAGCTCACAGCATCTTTAGCTGTGTAGCCACTGGGCATCTGGAATTCCTGGGTGGTTTCTGCATTTGCCTGTCCACACAAACCACGTGTTTTTCCAATCATCCAGAAAGAAATATGGACCTGATAACAATTTAGAAAGGAGAGGCCACATCATTGCAGGATGGGGAGGTAGAGAGAGGAAGGAAATATAGGAATTTGTCTGTCTATCTAATACAGTGACTTGTTGGTCTCCCAACCAGCTGCATAATCCTTAATATCCTCTAGTCAGAAGGGCATTCACTACTTTTTTTTTGTTTATTTGTTTGTTTGTTTGTTTTGCGGGGCAATGAGGGTTAAGTGGCTTGCTCAGGGTCACACAGCTAGTGAGTGTCAAGTGTCTGAGGCTGGATTTGAATTCAGATCCTCCTGAATCCAGGGCCGGTGCTTTATTCACTGTGCCAACCTCACTGCCCCAGCATTCACTACTTTTGCAGCTATATAATCCAAGTTGATAGTAACACCTGAATTTAGTGGTCAGGTAAAGAGTTGACTTGGGTATTTGGGGAGGATGGGGTGTGGGGAGGGACGGAAGAAACTACGGCACGAGGGTAGGGGCAGAATTCACCTTTCAAACCCTTTCCTAAGTAGGAAGGTTTCATAGCAGAGTATCTTCCAAAGGGAAGAATCCATTTCTTATTTCATGTGAAAATACTAGACCAAAAAAAAAAAAAAGACAAAGATACCTTGCATGTTTTCCCATCGTAATAAAGTTTTTCAATACCGTGCTGTGGTGCAGAGAGAGAGAATCCCTGACTCTCATTCTTGATGGACACAAGTGACTCTAAAAGATAAAAAGAGAAATTCAGTGGGATCTTGAATAAAAAAGAAAATTTGATCCTTATCAATTCAGAAAGAAGTAATAGTTAAATCAAGATGTGAGACCTAAAATAGCACAATATTTTATGCATGGTAAATGCTTAATACATCTTTGTTGAGTTGATTTGAAAAGCTGAGTTTAAATGAACTGGGTTTGGATTTTCTTTTCTTTTCTTTTTTTAAAGCAAAGAGCTCAAGGCATCTTGTGGCTTCAAATTACACACTGATTTAAATTCAGCCGAGGTCTTCACTGTGCTAAGGAATGGAAAGAAATACCAAGAATCATGGATTACGTTAGTGAGAACCTTAAGACCGACCAACCCTCTCCCTTTCTCAAACTCTCACAGGAGTTCCCCCCATGACCTCCTGCATCAAAATTCAAGCAGCGGGGCTGGCTACTTTGGCTGAGGTCATTTGTATAATTGGAGTAACCAAAGAAAGGAAGCTCAGTTTCTAGGCTTGAGAGATGGCCATGAATCTCTGGATTATAGGATCATAGATCCAGATCTAGGAGGGACCCCAGAAGAGACCATCACTTTACAGATGGGGAAACTGAGGTGATTCAGAGGCTCTCGGTACTAAGTTACATCATGGTCTTGGCTGGCATGTTTTCTTCATTTCTAATAAATAGAATAGAAAAACAAGGACCAATAAAACAGAGCAATACCCACCACTACCAGAGAGGATGATGCTTCCATTCAATGGGGTCTTTTTGCCATCCACCTGAAGCCAAAGGAGTCCTTGAGCAGGATACATGTCAATGTCACTTTAGAAAGAGATAGAGGAGAAAAAAAAGAAAGAAAGAAATAGAGGGGAAAAAAGAAAGAAAGAGATAGAGGGAAAAAAGAAAGAAAGAGATAGAGGGGGAAAAAGAAAGAAAGATATAGAGGGGAAAAAGAAAGAAAGAGATAGAGGGGAAAAAGAATGATATAGAGAGGAAAAAAGAAAGATATAGAGGGGGAAAAGAAAGAAAGAGATAGAGGGGGGAAAAGAAAGAAAGAGAGGGGAAAAAGATAGAGGGGAAAAAGAAAGAAAGATATAGAGGGGAAAAGAAAGAAAGAGATAGAGGGGAAAAAGAAAGAAAGATATAGAGAGGAAAAAAAGATATAGAGGGGAAAAAAGAAAGAGATGGAGGGGGGAAAAGAAAGAAAGAGGGAAAAAAGAAAGAAAGATATAGAGGGGAAAAAGAAAGAAAGAGAGGGGAAAAAGAAAGAAAGAGATAGAAGGGGGAAAAGAGAAAGAAAGAGGGGTGAATTGGACTGTTTAAACATTTGCTAACAAGAAAATGAGCCCATGCTCCCAGTTCATTAAGGGGTGTTTTGAAAATGATGCTCAACATATGCTATAAGGTAATTGTAATAGAAAGAACATATGCATTTGAGTAGCATATGGAAAATTTAGCCCATCAGAATTTCCAAGTAGATGACTTAATAAGCTGCTTCCACATTTGTGGAGACATATAACATTAGAATTCTCTCTCCATTTCACAGTACAAACTGGAGCTGCTCTTAAACTACCTCAGTGACCTTCTGTTAGTAAAGCAGTTCTGACCAGAAGCTTCGGAATGGCTTACTGATTGGCCAGTTTGACATGGATGGCCTTTTGGCCAGCAGACCCTTCAGCTGTCTTTATCAACACCAGGAACCTTAGCTCCGAGCTAGCATCCTGGGCCAGGATGTGGAAGCAGTTGGCAAGCAGGTGGTAGCTGTACCGGATTCCATTGAAAGTAGTGATCTTCTCTTCATTGACTGAACAATCAGCTGAGGGAATAAGATAAAAAAGTGAGAATTTGTTCAATTTGGACCTGGAAAGGACTTTAAAGTCCATGGAGTCCAATTCCCCCATTTTGTAGTGAAGGAAACTAGTACCAAGAGCCAGTGACATTGGATGGTAGATGAGACCATAAGGTATAGTGTAAACAGGGCTATATCAGGGGTCAGAATATTTGTGCTGAAGCCCAGCTCTGCCACTTCTACTGGCTGCGTGATCTTGGGTATTTCTCTGGTACTCAATTCTCTCTCCTATAAGATGAGGGAATAGCACCTCGAGAGACCCTAAGAGCTTTATAAAATAATGTGAGAAGGGAGAAAATGCTGCCAGCTAGGGGAGTCAAAAAAGGAAAGTGTGGGATTCTAAGGGGCCCAAGGAAAGAGAAATTCCAGGCAAGGGGCAGAGCCTTCAGAAAGGCAGAGAATAAGAACATGAGGGGGCATGAAGGCTATAATGCTAAGACTGGCCCCACGACAAGACAGCTGGTATCCAATACTGCATGGGACCTTAGAAGCCACCCAGTCATGCCCCTTCTTCATGGTACAGATAAAGAGACTTGGCTAGAGAGCAGTCATGTGATTTGTCCAAGCTCCCACAGTATGTAGCAAAGATGGCTTCTGGACTCCTCAATCCAGTATTCTTTCCACAACATCCCAAGACATATATTTTTTTTCTTTTTCTTTTGTAAAAACTTATTTTTATACAGATATTTTCCTTTTGCATTGCCTAGATTTCTGCCCATATCCTTCCCCTCCCAGAGAGTCATTTCTCTTTTTTTTTGTTTTTTGTTTTGTTTTGTTTTGTTTTGTTTTGTTTTGTTTTGCAGGGCAATGCGGGTTAAGTGACTTGCCCAGGGTCACACAGCCAGTGTCAAGTATCTGAGGCCACATTTGAACTCAGGTTCTCCTGAATGCAGGGCCGGTGCTTTATCCACTGTGCCACCTAGCTGTCCCAGAGTCATTTCTTATAGCAAAGACTTTGTCAAAGAAAAGGAGGAAGAGGAAGAAATAAATTAAACTGATAAACACATCTAAAAAAAATCTTATGCTATAGGTGATGTTCCATACTCAAAGACCTCCCCTTCTGGAAGAGAGCAGGGTAAGGTACCAAGATACCATTTTTTTCTTTTTTTTTTGTTTTTGTTTTTTGTGGGGCAACGGGGGTTAAGTGACTTGCCCAAGGTCACACAGCTAGTAAGTATCGAGTGTCTGAGGCTGGATTTGAACTCGTCTTCCTGAATCCAGAGCCAGTGCTTTATCCACTGCGCCACCTAGCTGCCCCAAGAAACCATTTTCTTTCTTTCTTTTTTTTTTTTTTTAGTGAGGCAATTGGGGTTAAGTGACTTGCCCAGGGTCACACAGCTAGTAAGTGTTAAGTGTCTGAGGCTGGATTTGAACTCAGGTACTCCTGACTCCAGGGCTGGTGCTCTATCCACTGCGCCATCTAGCTGCCCCAAGAAACCATTTTCTAACTCAACAAAAACTAGTTGAATTGAATTGAATTTATTTAATCTGATGGATGCCACTGATTTCCATGGGAAGATCTCCATAGAGTAGGAGTACTGCCTATGTAAACCCTAAAACAAAAGCCCTTAAAGACCAATTTTCTCACCTTGGAAAGTCTTCATAATGAAATCTTTGATGAAGTCAAAGAACTCCCCCACTTGGTCAGGCAGTTGAGAAGCTGGTTCCAGAAGATTTATAGAGTATGAGATGGGTAAGAAAATGTCTTGTCCATAAAAAGTAACCTGCCAATGAAAAAAGGCAGCTAGGTGGCATGATGGATAGATTACACTGGGCCTGGAGTCAGGAGGACCTAAATTCAAATCTGGCCTCAGACAATTACTAGCTGAGTAACCCTGGGCAAGTCCCTTAACCATGTTTGCCTCAGTTTTCTCATCTGTAAAATGAACTGGAGAAGAAAATGCAAAGCACTGCAGTATCTTTGCCAAGAAAACCCCAAATGGAGTCACAAAGAGTTAGACACAACTGAAAATTGACTAAATGACAAAAAAAAAATAAGACCAAACAACAACAAAGTAAAAAGAGTGAGTGAGAGGATCCCTCCTAGGAGAAGCCCAGAACCAAGATGGGCACACTTACATGGGGTAGCCTGATGATGACGTGTCCACTCCTGGGAGATAGAAGTGGTATCACCAAGCTGGCCTTCAAAAGGGGATTTTTCCAGGCTTTTTCAGAGAATCCCAGTCTAGAGAGAAGCCCAGGAATGAATGTATAAAACCTGGAAATGAGTAGAAAATATTCATCTATTCAATAAATATATATTAAGCACCCATTAAATACAAGACGCCAGGAATACAGAGACAGATTGTGAAATGAAAAGAAAATTGAATTTGGAGTCAGAGAATATAGTTTGAATTCTAGCTCTGTCATTTACTACCTGTCTCATCTTGGGACAATGATTTACTTTCTCTGGAACTCACACTCCCCAAACATAAAATGAAAAGTTTGCTCAGGGGTTCTTTAACTTATTTTGTGACATGGAACTCCTTGCCAATCTGGTGAAGCCTATAGACCCATTCTCAGAATTAATGTTCTGAAATGTATAAAATAAAATCCATTGCATTACAAAGAGAATTGAAATGATTACAAAAAAAAGAAATTATATAAAAATAAAGATGTCATTTGTTTTTTTCCCCATCCAAGTTCACAGATGCCCTGAAAAGGGTCTATGAAAGCAGTTTCAGCTTGGGAAGGGGTGGGGACAGGAAAGGAAGTTGGGGATCAGACCCAAAAGAAATCTGTAGACTAGGTCTCCACAAATCATTTGTGACTCCTCTTCCTTGCTGACTCTAACACCTTCCATCCCAGCCCCATTTGGGCAATACAACAGATAAGGGGGAAGGGAGGAGATCTCACCATTTTCCCATTTCCGTGACTTCTGCTGAGACTTTTGGCCATGCAACCATCATTTGCAGAGTGGAGTGATTAGCAAACTGCCCAGTCATAATCTCCCCCAAAACTTGATACTCCTGGCAATCCTGACCCCATTTTAGGGATGCCTGCAAGGCATGAATGATGAATGGAACAGGGCATCAGCCGACTGGGGCCTGGAATAAATGGAAACATCTGTACGTGTCGGCCTGTTGATGTGCCCATTGGGTGAGATTTGTGGCTTACCTTTGCCGTGTGAAAATTCTCCAAGAAAATATCAACACAAGCTTTCCACTGGCTACTTTGGGTAAAATTAGTGACCCGTAACTGGACCCCATCTTTGGAGGAGTGTTTATTTGTGAAGATGGCAAACTGGAAGCCATCAGGCTTTTGCTCACTGTGTTCTACCCGAAATATTCCAGTTAGCATGGGTGGGTAATTGTTCTCCAAGAACGTCATCTGAGCTCGAGGAAGGAGAAGACAGATTGGTGAGCCACACCTTCTAGGACACAATGATTCACCTTGTATAACAATGGAGGGATATGACTCTGACCCATAGGGTAAATCATATGTCTACAGCTAGAAGGAACCTTAGGTCATCGGGTACAAGTCTCATTTTACAGATTAGAAAATAGAGACCTTGTGAAGTCAAGTGATTTCCCAAAGATTACATAGTTATTCATGGTAAAACTGGGAAATTAGTACAAAGATACATTCATCAACAATCCAATTAATCAACTAGTATTTATTAAATTCCTACTATGTGCCAGGCATTTTCCTAAGTGCTAAATATACATGTGTATACATACACATAAATGCATCTATATCTATCTATCCATCTATCATCTATCTATCTATGTACCCATCTATCATCTATTTATTATCATCATCACCTATCTATAATCCATTTATCATCTATCTATCTACATATCTAAAAGGGCCAAAAAACATCCTCTGTTCTCAATTTAATAAACATTTATTAAGTATGTACCATGTACCAGGCACTGTGTTAAGCTCTGAAGATCCAAAAAAGGAAAAAGACAATCCTTGCCCTCACAGAGCTTACAGTCTAGTGGGAACACACGGTCTAAAACATGCAAACAACTATGACTAAACAAGCTAGATACAGGATAAACTGGTGAATAGTCTCAGAGGGAAGGCAGATTCTCACTGTGAGACCTGAATTTGGAGTAGCAAAACTTAAGTTGAATCCTGGCTCTGACACTGTGTGACTTTGGACAAGTCACCTCACATCTCTGGGCATCAATTTCCCCCTTTCTGAAATGAGAGGGGTTAGACTAGAGAGTCTCCGACGTCCCTTCCTGCTATATATCTTTGATCCTATGTCTCCAACTCAGTTGAAAATAAAGAAAAGGATAGGAAGGGAGTGAGGTAGATAGAGACGGCTAGTTAGAGATTGAAATGGGGGGGGTAGGTAGGTAGGTAGATAAATTATAAATAGATAGGTAGGTAGACAGATAATAGGTCAACAGATAAGAAATAGATGGATTAATAGATATAGGTAGATAGAGATAGGTAGATAGATAGATTTATAGATTTATAGATAGATGATAGATAAATAGAAATAGATGGATTAATAGAGATAGGTAGATAGATGATAAATTGATAGATCTATAGGTAGAAGATAAATATAGATAGATAGTGTGGTAAAATAATGGAATTTGGCAGATGCCCAGGGGTCCCACTTGATTGATCTAGTAGTGTTTGAATTGGGTATGAATGAGAAACTACTAAGTAACCACTTAAGAGGATTAGATCTTGAGCTACACCTGGCCTGCCCTGTTAAACCTAGTCTAAACTTGGCCAACCCTGAGAAGGAGTGCCCTTAGAGGCTGTGGACTGCATCATCAACAGGAAAACAGTCTCAGCCACATAACTTGAAGGACTTCCCCTTTGGGGGAGGGAGAAAAAGGTAGAAAACAGGACCCCAACAGGAAGTGGCTCACTCTCTCTCTCTCTCTCTTGCCTGGGAAAAGCTTTCGGAGTGGACTGGAGACAGGCTGAACAGCTGTCTCCCATAGAAATTATGGACCCCTGGTGGTGACTTAATAAAATCCAGCTCTTTGAATTAGCTGAGCTGAAAGTGAGTTTGGGTTTGAGACAGCCTTTGCTAGAGCCAGGGAGATTATCGTTTTCCTCTTTCCCTATTCCCTTGTCCTTGACTTTATTTATTTCACCTTTGCTGTGTATTTTATTTCCATTAAATAAAACCTGATTTATTTGTGGAAAAGATGTTGTTAAGCTCCTTTCTTATTGGCCTGGGAGAAATAACGAAAAAGGGCAGTTCGGAGGGGAAAAAGCTTTGGACCTAGAGGTCCCTCATTATTTTCTGAACCCCAATATTACAGCGAGCCACCCAATTAACTCTCCCCATATTAAATTTGGCCCCTACAATAGATTGAAATAGATGGATTACCAGAGATAGGTAGATAGATGGATAGAGTTAGGTAGGTAGATGATAGATTGATAGATGATAGATAAATAGATAGATATAGATGGATTAATAGAGATAAATTGATAGATTTATAGATAGAAATAGATGGATTAATATAGACATAGGTAAATATAGAATAGATATATAGGTAGATAGATAAATTGATAGATACATACATAGCTGAATAGCCTTTTAGAAAGATTATGATATCTTCTGGTTCATATGCAAAGGGATGTTAATGCATGAGGCCTCCAAACTCAAATCTCATCAACACCAGAACCAACATAAGCCTCACAGGACTTTGACTCAGAGCGTCTATATGCCTGCTCCAAGGAAAAGACACCCTGTCTCTTTGTGCTGGACCACCATAGCCAGGGTCCTGTAGCTATGGTAGCACTGTCCCATCCTATCCAACACCCATGAGGGAGAGGGCCAGACTCTGCACCCAGAATCCTCTGCGTCACTGCCTTAACTGGCTTTGCCTCAGTTGCTAGGATTCCTAGTTTTAGCTCAGGGGCAATGAATCTATAGGCTGAGTTACCTGCTCATGCACAGACTGCTCTTCAGTAGTATTGCTACTGCTGTGGCTGCCATTGCTGTCACTCTCACTGGGAGTGTGGCCTTGTATGCTGCCATTTTGGACTGTCTGCTTGGTATCTTTCACCCCTTCCTTGCTAATGATATCTGACGGGCTTTGGGCAGAGGTCAAGGAGGCAGATGAGGAATTGGAGTAACTGCTGGGATCCTTCTCTTGTATCCCTGGGAGGTTGTTCCTCATAGATGGATTCCTGTATGGCTTATGAGGGGCTCTATTTTGTCTTGACTTCTACAAAATGCATGGGATGCTGGGAGATTATGACACCCAACCACTATGCTCCTAAGAAACAGAGAAATGACTGGCCCTAGCTCAGGACTGAGAACCAATGTAGATATCACTAATAGCTCCACTTATGTAGCGTTTTAAAGTTTGTAAAGAACTCTTCTCAGGGCATCTAGGTGGTGCAGTGGATAAAGCACTGGCCCTGGATTCAGGAGAACCTGAGTTCAAATTTGTCCTCAAACACTTGACACTTACTAGCTGTGTGACCCTGGGCAAGTCACTTAACCCTCATTGCCCTGAAAAAAAAGAAAAAGAACTCTTCTCATTTATTCTTCACAATAACCTTGTGAGGGAAGGGCTAGTGTTATCTCTACTTTTAGAGGAGAAAAGGAGGCTGAAGGAAGTTTAGTGACTTCCCAAGGTTACACAGCAAGTAAGTGTTGAAGGCAAGATTGGAACTCAGTTCTTCCTGACTCCAAGTCCAGTACTTTATGCATTCTCCCACCTAGCTACTCCAATAATGTCACTATGTTTATAAGGATATACTTAAATTCATAAGATCATAGATTTAAAGTGAGAAAAGACTATAGTCTCACCCTTTTATTTTACATCTGTAGAAATTGAGGCCCAGTGAGAGAAAGTGACCCATTTAAGGTCACAAGATGAGACACAAACAGCAGAACCAGAATTTTAATTTAGGTCCCTGGACTCCAAATGTTTGCTTTCCCCACTATGACTGTGTTGTTTCCTCAGGTCGGCTAACATGTAAAGTGGTTTGCAAAGCTTAAAGTGATATATAAATGCTGACTATTATTGGATGGAAGAGAATTTCACTGGAAGAGAATCACAAAAATCATTTTGCAAGATGGGGAAAATTGTTAAGAAAATTATAAAAACTTGGACATAAATTTATGGGTTTTCCATATAAAAATGACTCAGAAGATGTGAAGAAAACCTTCTTAATTTTTCAAGGTGATTTTCTAAGGTATAACAGGACACAGCAATACTGGTTAAGTTTGCCTAAGACAGACAGTCTGTATGGACTCTGCTACAAGGCAATTCACTGTAAGCACATTCTCTATGCCCAGGATCTTTTTGAGGTTTCTTTGCATCCATTCTCCTGCACCTACTTGACACTCACCATCTGGATTGGTCTGGAAGCTGCCATAGATCCCGCTTCGATTTCCAGCCCGATCTTCTCAACGGTAGTATCTGTATAAGGTGCCCAGCACAGAGGACATCAGGGGTCTTGGGATCCCATGCACCATCCCCACGAGGAAGCCAACTCTTAACTTACTTGATTTTACCACAAGTTGGGCTTCATGTGTTCCCACCACGTGATGCAGAATGGAATCTTGAAATGATGCTGCACTGAGGGATTTCATGGAGACATAGGCCTGAAAACCCCAGTAAGGCAGGCTGAAGCAAGTCTCTTGGAAATGCGTCTTTCCACTTTTGCCATGATGAAGTTCAGGCTTGGGGGAGTTGGAGTAATTGGGAGAAGTCACTTCAGAAGTCCTTCCTTGCTACATTTGAACAAGGACATTTTGGAAATCATCAATAAAATGGAGGGGATGGTACCAGCAAGAGTTATCAATCAATCAATCAATCAATCAGACAATTATAGAGCACTTGCTATGTGCTGAACTGACTTGCAGTTCCTCAAACATGACATTTCTATGCTTTTGCATAGACAGTCCCTTAGTCCTACGATGCTCTGCCACCTCAATGCCCCCTCTTAGTCTCTCTGGTTTCCTTGTAGACTCAGATAAAGTCTTTCCTTCTGCAAGAGACCTTTCCAGGCTCCCCAGCCCTGCCCCCCAACAGCTAGGACCTTCTTCTTCTTTGTATCTCTCTTGTATGGACATACTTCTTTATCCATGTTGCCTTCCCCATCCCTTAGGATGAGAACTTGTTGAGGGCAAGTGGGGCTCTTGTCATTCTTTGTATAATTTCCAGAGCTTAGCCCATAGTAATAGGTAAGCACTTAAGAAATGTTTTTTTGTGGGGGTAGCTGGGTGGCACAGTGGATAGAGCACCAGCCCTGGAGTCAGGAGTACCTGAGTTCAAATCCGGCCTCAGACACTTAACACTTACTAGCTGTGTGACCCTGGGCAGGTCATTTAACCCCAATTGCCTCACTAAAAAAGAAAGAAAGAAAGAAAGAAAGAAAGAAAGAAAGAAAGAAAGAAAGAAAGAAAGAAAGAAAGAGGGGCAGCTAGGTGGCACAGTGGATAGAGCACCAGCCCTGGAGTCAGGAGTACCTGAGTTCAAATCCGGCCTCAGACACTTAACACTTACTAGCTGTGTGACCCTGGGCAAGTCACTTAACCCCAATTGCCTCACTAAAAAAGAAAGAAAGAAAGAAAGAAAGAAAGAAAGAAAGAAAGAAAGAAAGAAAGAAAGAAAGAGAAAAAGAAAGAAAAGAAAGTAAAAGAAAAAAAGAAATATTTGTTGACTAATTGACAGGGCCCTGAGAATAGATAAAAATAGAAAGAAAGAAAAAATTTCCCTACCCTCAAGGAACTTCCATTCTAACAGGGGAATAAGTTGCATATGTGCATGTATGTGTGCACATGTGTGTATTCCTCATCTGTAAAATGAGCTAGAGAAAGAAATGGTAAACCATTCCAGTGTCTCCATCAAGAAAACCCCAAACAGAATCACGAAGAGTCAGACACAACTGAACAACAACAACACAACACACAAATACACATACATCTGTACATGTATGTATACATATAAGAAGTATATATAAGCATATACAATACACATATGTATATCAGGTCAACATATACATGTATGCATATGTATGTAAACAAACTAGGTTTTCTTGCCATATGCATGTGTTATATATACACATACATAGACACACGTGTGTGTCTATGTATAGATACATATTTGCATGCATGTGTATATACATACATACAGAGAGAGAACACAAAAGATAGCACAATGAGTTTTAGACTTAAAGTCAGGAGACCTTATTTCAAATCCCACCTAAACACTTAGTAGCTATGTGACCCTGGGCAAGTCACTTAACTGTTGTCTGCCTCAGTTTCCTCATCTGTAAAATGGGAATAATTACATCCACTACCTTGCAGGATTGTTTTGGGGATCACATAAAAGCAAGCGGGCAAGGCAGTTTGCAAAGATTAAAGTCCCATAGTGCTGCTATCTGTTAAATCCAAAGGAGGGAGGGAGGGCATTAGAAAGTGGAGGGATCAGGACAGACTTTCTAGGGAAGGTCATGCTGGAACTATTATCAAATGTTAATTCCCAGGTCTTCAAACCGACACACACTGACTGTCTCTCTGGGATAGCTAATGCCCTTGCTGCCATTTTCTATGGGAATCTCTAATCCTCCATATTTCTCAAGTACCTTCAAAGTCATCTCTGTGAAAACAAATTGCTCCTTGGGGATCTCAGATCCTGCTTCCTCAGGAACTAGAGGAACTTTCTTTTCGGTTTCTGGCTCCCCACTCTTTCTTGATACAGCAAAAGCCTTGGCACTGTGGGGACAGCAAGAGTAGACCTGATGTCAGGGGTTATTGGTTATTGGACATGTCTCGGCCTCTTCATTCATCTCCGAGCTCAGGGAGAAGGAGGCCCTGGAGAAGCAAATGTTGGCTTAAAAAAACAGTGCTATTCCAGAAAGTCGATAATGTGAATGAATAAATACAGAAAAACCAATAGACATCCCAACACATCATTTGAAATCTCTAAGAATAAATGTCTCCAAACTGAACTGAATCTTTCAAGGCTGTTCAAAGAAGCAGCTATGTAATCAGAATATTCTGATGGAAGGCATGGTAATTCAAAATTTCAAACCCACCTCCAACTTTGTCATTGTTATTCTGCTTCCTCAAGAGGAGTTTGGGGGAAGATTGAGGTGACTAGTATACCTGGCTGTCAGGAGCTGAGTCTCTTGGTGCCATGGGAAGGTTTCATACTTAAAGTTTTTCTTTTTTAGGTCCAACTTCATGTTCAGTTTCATTGGGTAAGCTGTCTGGAGCTTTGCCTGGAGCTCAATGCCAGACTGGAAGACAGGGGTGTTGATTGTCATCGATGCCACAGAGTACCAGTACATGCTACAGGAGGAGGAACAAAGGGTTATATACGTAATAAGCCAGGAATGATACTATCAGAAGGATTCTTCTATATAGGAGGCAAATAATGTACATTGAGAGCCATAACAAGGGTGGGCAACTGGGGATTTGTACCTGGGCACCAGAACCTAAGGGGCATCTTTATAGCACTTGTACTCCTTTGGCAGACAGAAATAAATGACAGATCACCTACCTGAAGGAGGTAACAGGCTTTGTGTCTACCTCTACCACTATATCCTTTCTTCCCCTAAACATTTGGAAAACCAGAGGTCATTAGCTACACCAAAGGGACATTGGTCAGATTTTCTGGAGTTTGGATTGCATTGTCATCATGTGCAACTGTGTTCAATGAGGTTGCACCACTGGTCCAGGGAAGTCAGCTTAGGCTGAACTGTGATGCTGGCTACCCATTTAACTGCGTTTATATGTAGACAAAGGAACATTTGTGAAAGATGCCCATGGCATAAGGCAGGCGCCATATGTTCACTAAGGAGGAATCCTAAGATCTTCCTGTGCCTGGTATGCTTGGGGGCTGAAACATGTCCCAAGGGGGAAAGGATTCCATGGTCCTCCAGAGGGAGAAATAGATATATTGTTTCCAGAGACTATATTCCCTAATTGATCAATTAATCCTTTACAGGACCTGGGAGCACTGGAGGAAGACCTTCATGGGATTATACATTTAATGCTGAAAAGGTTCTTAGATACCACTGAATCCGTTTAATAGCTAAGGAAACTGAGACACAGAGTGGTGGCTTGCCTAGGAACAAATAGCTGGGAAATGTCTGAAGCAGAATTTGAACCCAGGTCATCCTGACTCCAAGTCCAGGGTTATATCTATTGCATGATGCTGACTCTGACTTTATTAGGGCAAGGGGTGTGTGTAGCCCAGCAAGTGACTCCTAGTCATCTGGAGAGATACATTATGGGTTTCTTAGAACCCAAAACTCAGCAGTAAAAAACAAATAAACAAACAACAAAACCCTTAATATCCTCTGTTTTAAACTTCTCTCCTTACCGGGGTTTAATGTCAGCAGCCACTTGAACTACAGGACTGGATGACTGAGGAGTTACAGAATCATTGGATAGAGGAAAGGATACGTTGGCATCCACTGTGAATGACAAAACACACCAAGGAAGAGGAAGATAGGGCTGGTCCCCATCTGGTTTCACCTTCTCTCACCAACCTGATTTTCTGCTACTCCCCGGGACATTCCCCACACTCAAGTCAGTCTGATCTCATAGCATCATAGAGATATGAGGGATCTCAAGAGTCATAGGTTTATATTTCTGCAAGAGGCCTCAGAAACCACCTCACTTTACAAGTAAGGACACCAAGGGTAGCTGAGTAAGACTTGTAAGTCCAAAGCCAAGATTCTGCTGTACCAACTGCCTCATTTTACAGATGACTAAACTGAAGCCCACAGTGACTTGCCCAAGGTCACACACATTCTAGGCATCAGAAACAGGACCCTGCTTCCCTTAGCCCAGGTCTCTTTCCATCCCACTACACTATCTCCTTCCTGGCCCCATGCTCATCCTCTCCTCAACTCCTTGGCTATTGTTCTTCTACCTCCTCTCAAGTCTGTTCTCTCGGGAAGCCTTCCTATCGTCACTCTAGCTCACACTCATCTCGTCTTGTCTGAACTCCAAGAGTCAGACTGCCCTCAGAGTCAGAGCCATGTCTGGTCCCAGTGTGCCAGCTTTGGTTCTTTAAAAAGACTGTAAGCTCCTTGAAAGCAGGGACTGTATCTGCCACATCAAGTAGCAGTCAGAGGTGATAGAGTGACTTAGCCAAACTCACCATTAGCTGAAAGATGTGCCAGGGCAGTAGCATAGAAACTGTATTCCAAGGGCAGCCCCATGGAGGTAGGAATGGTGTACCAAAGTTCTACCAACCCCAGAGCCTGAGTCCATTGGCCTGAGACACCATTGAGAAGTTGAGGGATTTTCGTTAGCATGTCATATCTATCTGTTGGCTGAGCCAGCTCCTGCAGGGACAGAGGAGGTGGGGTCAGCAGGAAAGCGAGGTGAGGTTTGGGGAGGCAAAAGGAGGGGAAAACCGTGGTCAAGTCCACAAGAAGACACCAAGCCTGAAGCCTGGGGGAAGTCAGTACCTTCAGAATACCCTGCACAAAGTCCTTATCCACATTGAAAAAGGCCAGTTCTTGATCGAACAGCTTTAGATCAGCAGACAGCAATAGTTTAACAGCTGGTAGCTCCTTCCATCCCAACAGCTATAAAAGAACAGGGGAAAAGCTGGTTTAGATACATTTCTGAGCACTCAGTGAGTAGAATATTGCTATAAATAACAGAAAAAGATTCTCCTGAAGTAGCACAGTGCAATGGAAAGGATTCTGGCTTGTGAGTCAAAGGACCTTTGTTCAAATCCCAGACCTGACTGAGTGACTTAACCTCTCTGGGCCTCAGTTTCTTCATTTGTAAAATGAAGGAGCTGCACTGGATGGTTCCTAACATTCCTTCCAGTTCTAAATCAAAGATACTAGCCTAGCTTTAAAATTTCCATTCCTTCACTGTGGTTTATTATTTTTTTTGAATACCTCTTTTGTTCTCCGTCTCATCACTGAAAACTACGGTGGCATAAGAAACAAGGGATAGTTTCGAGAAACCTTGGAAACTTCATATGAACTGATGAAGAGTAAGGTGAGTGGGAAAAGGAGAACAATTTATACTATAATATGACTCTGTAATAATAGAAAAACAACCTAAGAACTCTGATCAACACAGTAACCAACCAATTCCCTAGGACTGGTTTGGAAGAATACTGCCCACCTCCTGATTGAGAGGAAAGGGACTCACTGTGCTGAATGAGACAACATTTCTGGCCCATGAGGAAATTTGTCTTGCTTGACTACGTGTATTCATTACAAGGAGTTTGTGTTTTTCCTTTTTCCCTTTGGGGGATGAGACAGTGAGAGAGAGAGAGAAAATAAATACTTGTTAATTGAGGGGAAAAAAAGGAAAATTGATTTAAAAAAAAAAAAAGGAAAATCTGTCCATTTGTAATATGCCTGAAGCAGATCTCTGAATGCCTGGGCAAGTTATAACAACTCTCTGGTTAGACATTAAGCAGCTTGGAAAACTGCATTCATTTTTCCCTGATCTCCAATAATAGCTATCGTTTATATAGTTCCTTTACGTTTGCAAAGCATACGTGCATCATTTCATTCAAGCTTTATAGAAATTTGTTGTGGTAGACCCTCCAGCTCTTATTCTTATTCAACAGAATCAAAAACTGAGGCTCAGAGAGGTTAGGTAGCTTCCCTAAGTCACACAACCAATAAGTATCAGACTCGGGATTTGAATGCAGGTCTTTCTGACTCCATCTACCTGTGAAGCAACCTTTCTGGGAAAATGTTCCCTGTGTTATACTGTTACTATGGATTGACAGCCAATAGTAACCTTTTGAATTTCCAGAGCTTTACTCCTGTAATATCTTACCTCTAAAAGAACCCAGAAATCCAGTTCATTTAAAGGCCAACAGAGTTTAGGCTTTTAAATTAAGTTTCATTTGGATAGACCCTGTAGTTTAATGCTAAAGTAGACCTCATAGCCTAAAATAGACCCACCATTTTTAATTCAATCCATCAACATTTTTCTTCATTTATTTAGAATTTTATTTTTCCCCAATTACATGGAAAAAAAACCATTTTAAAACTTTGTGCTCCAAATTCTCTTCCCCCCTCCCTCTCCACTCCCCTTAAGAATGCAAGCAATTCAATATAAGTTATACATATGTAGTCATGCAAAACATTTCCATATAAGGGAGCAACTAGGTGGCGTAGTGGATAAAGCACTGGCCTTGAATTCAGGAGTACCTGAGTTCAAATCCGGCCTCAGACACTTAACACGTACTAGCTGTGTGACCCTGGGCAAGTCACTTAACCCCAATTGCCTCACTAAAGAAAAAAAAAAATTTTAAATTAAAAAAAAATTTCCATATTAGTCAGGTTGTAAAAGAAAGCAGAAAAAAACTTAGGAAAAAGGAACTAAAAATATATGCTTCAATCAGTATTCAGACACCATCAGTTCTTTCTCTGGAGAAGGATCACATTTTTCATTGTAAGTCCTTCAGAATTAATTATCTTGGATCGTTGTACTGCTCAGAATAGCTAGGTCATTCACAGCCGATCATCTTACAACATTGCTGTTACTTTGTATACCATACATTTCACTTTGCATCAGCTCATGTAAGTCTTTCTATGTTTTTCTGAGAGCATCCTGCTCATCATTTCTTATAGCACAATAGCGTTCCCTCACAATCTCATGCCACAATTTGTTCGCTCATTCTCCAATTGATGGGCATCCCCTCAATTTCAAATTCTTTGCACCAGAAAAGAGCTGCCATAAATATTTTTGTACATATAGGTCCTTTAACTTTTTTGGTTTTTATCTCCTTTTAGATACTAACCCAGTAGCAATCCATCAACATTTATTAAGCACCAATAGGCGTTTAACAAGTGACGGAATTGTACTAAGTCTTGGATTGGAGATACAAAACAAGGCAAAAGATACTCCCTTCTCTCAAGGAGCTTGCAATCTAATTGAGACATAGGAAAAAACAAACAATTCCTGCCTCCACCGTACTAGAGATAACTCAAGACTTGTCTGTTTCACCAGAATTAAATTTCTCCAATCATGCTCAAAAAGTCCCAACAAAAAATTAAATTAGTACCTATATGTGAACATACACCCTGATGACCATAGTTAGAATTTCCCAAGTTGTTGCTTGTGTAGACAAATACTTAGTGACCAAAAGGAATCAGGTAAGCTCCCAACGTCTAGGCTAATAGGAATTTGGATACTGGGTTTGAGAAGCTGAGTGCCAATGTGTCAAAATTATTGGTACTCAAACTTGCTCCAATGTAAAAGTCCTGAATGAATGGATAAGTGAAAATCACTAACATATAAATCTCTTATCTCTATCCCTTTGATTTACATTTTTTCTATTCTGCATAAGTGATTCCTTATAAGGAATCCAAGAAAAATGAAAAGAAATTGGACAGAAAAAGGAGCAGGCTAAATGGTGGTCTCATAATTAGGTTCAGGTACAGGATTTTTTTGAAGTGGACTCTTGGCAATTATTTTCCACCTTCACAACAATAAAAAAGAAGAGAGGGCTTAATTAAAGCAGAAGAGGTTCTAGTTAATCAAAGGAAGAATTTCTTGACAGCTAGGTTGAACCAATGATTAAGAGAGATTGTAAAATTTTTATTCTTGCAGATTGTCTGGAAGAAAACATACACCTTCTGTCTAAATACACACACACCTGCCTCTGGGTCGGAATTAGATCATATGATTCCTAAAAATCCTTCTGTGGTTCTGCGTTCTTATTGTTCAGCTATTGAATTATTTTGATTTGAAGAAACTGTGGGATGGAGGAAAGAGCATTTGCGGTAGAGCCAAAAGACCTGAGTTCATCTAAGGCCCATTGCCTGAGTGACAGGGATCAAACTCAGCCTCAGTTTCTTCATCTGTAAAATAAGGTGGTTGGACTTGTTGGCCTAGGCGGTCCTGCCCAGTTCTATATCTACAATCCTATTTCCTAATTGTTTTTTTTTTCACTTTGATATTCCCATTTCCACCCTCTGCTTCTCATACTACTCCTCTTCTAACCACGGATCCACTCTGGGAGATGGATGATAGCACATGTCTATAGTGCTATGTATTTATGGGTTGCTTTCTTTGCAATAACTGGGGCTTGGAGGGGCTACAGGATCTATCCATGGTCACACAGCTAATAAGACTCTGGATTTGGACCCCAGGTTTTCCTGATACCCACTGCAGCACCCATCTGCTACACTTACAGGGAAGTATTGTGCTCCAAAGCAATGGTAGTGCATGAGATTGGCAGATGGAGAATTAGCGGAGTAATCTCAAGTTAGGACACCCGAGTTCAAATCCTGACTCTGTCACTGCCTAGTTCAGGATTCCTTAACCTTTTTGTGCCTTCACAACCCTTTGGCAATCTGGAGAAGCCATTGGACCTCTTCTGAGAAGAATGCTTTTAAATTCCTAAAATAAAATACAAATGGTTATAAATGAGGCCAATTATATTGAAATATAGTTATCAATTTTTTTTAAAGTTCATGTCCCTAAGGCTTAGAATCCCTGACCAATTTGTATAACATGGGCAGATCATTTAATCTTTGAGTCTTGGTTTCCACATAAGAGAAAAATGCACACTGCCTACCTGATGGGCATGTGGGATAATGTGCTTTATAAATCTATAGGAAGGTAAGTCTGTATTATTAGAGAGATCCAGCCTTCTGATTTCACATTACAGACAGATAAAGGCTAACACTTACTGTCTTCACAAGTTCCTTTATCTTCCTGTGTGTGGAATACTCCGTAAATGATGTATCCTTTTTCTTCATAATCTCTGTCAAGCCTTCAGCCTGTATATTAGCCTAGCGAAAGAAACCAAACAAAAAGCAGCAGTGAGTCAATAAACACTGATTATGTGTTGACTATGTACCAGGCACTGTGTTAAATACTGGAGACACAAAAGAGGCAAAAGATAGTCCCTGCCCTCAAGGAGCTTACAATCTAACAGGGGAGACAACAAGCAAACAAGATACATACAAAAAAAAGCTATGCACAGGAAAGTAGGAAATAATTCAAAGAGGGAAGGCACTAGGATTAAGAGGGATTAGGAAAGGCTTACTAAACCATGGGTCACAATTTCATGTGGGATCATGTAACTGAATATGGCAGTCGAGAAAATTTGTCAAGAGTAAAAGGTTATGTATACCTATTTTTTATTTCTACATACCTAAGGTCATGTAAAAATTTCTTGAGCAAAAAGGGGTCGTGAGTGGAAAATGTTTAAGAAGTCCTGCTATAGAAGATGAGATTTTACTTGGCACTTGAAGGAAGCCAGGGAAACCAGAAGGCAGAGATAAGAAGAGCACGGCTGAAGCTGAGAGATGGGATGTCTTGTTTCAGGAAGAGCCAGAAGGCGAATGAAGAAAAGGTGCTGGGAGGGGCAGCTGGTGGCACAGTGGATAAAGCACCAGCCCTGGATTCAGGAAGACTTGAGTTCAAATCTGACCTCAGACACTTGACACTTACTGGCTGTGTGACCCTGGGCAAGTCACTTAACTCCCATTGCCCTTCCAAAAAAAAAAAGGTGTTGAGGCGTAAGGCATGAGAAGACTGGAAAGATAGGGGAAGGAGAGGGGTAGGTTATGAAGGGCTGAGGATTTTATATTTGATACTAGAGGTGATTAGGAGCCCCTGGAGCTTCTTGATTGTGGGGGGGCATAGTCAGACCTGCGCTTGAAGAAAATCACTTTGGAGCTGAATGTAACATGGATTGGAGAGGGGAGGAGTGGGAGGCAGGCAGTCCCACAACAGGCTTTTGCAATAGTCCAAGAATGAAGAGATGAGGATCTTTACCAAAATGGTGGCAGTGCCAGAGGAGAGAAGGGGGTGTATTTGAACGTTACTACAAAGGCAAAATCACCAGGTCTTAGAAACACATTGAATGTGGGGGTTGTGAGATGGTGAGAGGTCAATACCTAGGTTTTGAGCCTGAGGAATGGGAAGGTTGGTGATGATGCCCTTGACAGTAACTGAGAAGTTTGGAGGAGGTGGGGAGGGTTTAGGAGGAAAGAGAAAAAGTTCTCTTTGGGGGATGTTTAGTTCATAATGTCCACTAGATATCTAGCTTGAGATGTCTGAAAGGCAATTGGAGATATGAAATTGGAAGACAACAGAGAGGTCAGAGCAGGACAGATAGATTGGAGAATGGCCAATGTAGAGATGGTAATTCAATCTATGGGAGCTGATAAGATTGCCAAATGACCTGATATAGAGGAAAATGAGAAGAGAGAGTAGGACAAAACCCTATGGGACACTTACAGTTAGCAGAGATTGAGAAGGAGTGGTCTGATAGATAAGAGGGAAACCAGAAAGGTTCATGTCCTGAGAAATTAGAGAGAAGAGGGCATTAAGGAAAAGGCGAAGTGCAATACTGTCAAATGATGCATTGAGGTCAACAAGAATGAGGACTGAGGAACGCCCATTGGATCTAACAATTAAGAGATCATTGTTGACTTTAGAGAGTTGTGATGGAATGATGAGGTAGGAAAACAGATTTTAAGGGGTTAAGAAGGGAGTAAGAAGAGAAAAAGTGGAGATGCCCATTGGAGATGATCTTTGGAAGGAGTTTAGTCACAAAGAGCTGAAGATATAGGATGATAGTAAGTAGGGATGCAAGGGTCAAGTGAGTTTTTTGAGGATGAGGAGATAGGGGCATGTTTGGAGACAATAGGGAAGAAGCAAGTAGACAAGGAGGGACTGAAGATAAGTGGCATTGTGGGAATGAGGGAGGGGGAAGTCTGTTAGAGGAGAAGGGATGGAATGGGACTGCTTGCACAGGTGGAAGGGTGGGACTTGGCAAGAAGTAAGGTCACTTCTTCATGTGAGACAGAGGTGAAGGAGAACATGGGGCAGAAAAGCATTGATTAATATTAGATGAGGAAGGAAAGGAGAAGGGGGAGTAGGGGGTGAAAGGCCACAATTTTTTCTTTAAAATATTAGGCAAGGTTCTCAGCTGATAAGGGATGTGGGATAGGAGCAAAGCAGGTTTGAGGAGGGATGAAAAGATTTGGAAAAAAATCTCTGTAGAAAGTGGTATAGTGAGGTGATAAGGAAGGCATGGAAGCATTGCTTGGTAGGTAGGACCCAGATGAGGTTAGTTTTTTTTTTTTTGCAAGGCAATGAGGGTTACATGACTTGCCCAGGGTCACACAGCTAGTAAGTGTCAACTGTCTGTGGTCACATTTGAACTCAGGTCCTCCTGAATCCAGGGCTGGTGCTTTTCCATAGTGCCACCTAGCGGCCCCCACCCCAGTTGAGGTTATGTAACTTAAATTATCAATCAGTCATCTAGCATTTAATAAGCACCTATTATGTGTCAAGCACTGTTCTACACAATAAGGATACAAAGAATGGACCAATCTCTGAACCCTAAGAGTTTAAATTCTAAACACAAGCATCGATCAATCATTCAATCAATAAGCATTTATTAATCACATACTATGTTCCAGGCACTCTGCTGGACTCTCTAGGATACTGAAACAATGGGGCAGGCAAGCTGCAACAGTGGATACAGCAACTGGCCCTGGAGTCAAGAGGACCAGAATTCATATTCTGCCTTAGATACTTACTGGCTGAGTGACCCTGGTCAAGTCACTTAACCTTGATTGCCTAAAAAAAAAAAAAAAGCTATACAGCCCCTGCCCTCAAAGAGCATACCTTCTACTATAAGGGAAATAAGAAGAAAGTGGGGTTTATTTGAAGGCAGGGCATTAGTTTTAGAGCAAGAGTTACCTCTGCAAGACTGATGGCTCCCCCAGCAAAGTGTACCCCCAGACTGGAAATGATGGATGTTGGGAACAAAGTCTCAGGACTGTTGAAAATGAAGAATCTTATGAAAGCACCGGCACCACACTCTTCTGGAACAAAATAAAGAACAGTGTGGCTATTTGTCCTCTCTTCTCTTGTTTTGTATTCAGTCAACAAATGTGTATGCCCTGTTTATATGAGTGTGGTACTTGGTTTGTGCTTCCTATGGTTGGAAGCCTGGGGCAGGGCCAGACAGCACAGGGCAAAGGCTTTGCTCCTCAGATCCCACAATCACCACTTCTCAGTGAAGGAAGAGACCTCAATTCAGTACAGCCTATACCTGAACAAGAATCCCCTCAATAATGTACCCGGCAAGAGGTCATCCTGCTTCTGGACAGAGACTTCCAATGAGAGTGGAACAAACCCATAAGCCATGGAAGAAACTCATTCTACTTTGAGACAAGCCCAATCATGAGGAAGTTTTCTGACTTTAAGCTTAAGTTTTTCTGTTTGTAATTCCCATCCATTGCTTTCAATTCTACCCTCAGGGCTAATCAGAAAAAAAATCTAATTCATTTTATTGAAGACAATAGTGCTCCCCCACAATGTAGGTCTTCTCTTCAGCAGGTTCATAGTTCCCATTTTCATTCAGGACAACCGGTATCTGAGCAAAGATTTCCTTTCAACATTCCTGACAAGTAGACCCAAGTCCTCCCCTTGAAAACATGCATTGAAGAGTCCACTCCCTCCCCAGGCACCACTTCAAATGAAGACTGTAGATAACTCCATACATGATATCATTATTTCTCATAAACCAAAGCAATTTCTAGCCCCAGACTGTGATGTTGGCAAAGTTTCTTTTTAGTCCCTTACACCCCTCCTATCTGCATCACTTTGAACGAGGTCTTTGCTCCCTGCCCCCCATCTCAATGCTGCGTCAGATCCTGCTGTCAGACTCAGCAAAATTCATTCATGTTACTGACTGAAAATGTTATCCCATTAAAAACATTTGCATAGAGTTTTCTTTTTCTTTTTTTTCCCCAAGAGGGAAGAGAAGTAAGGAGAGAAATTAATTAAAATTTTTTCATTAATTGAAATTTTTTAAGTTAAAAAATAAAAATAAATCTCTAATAAGGATAGCCAGCATTTATATAGCGTTTTAAATATATTGTTTTCATTTGATACTCACAGTAACCCTGTGTAGTGAGTGTTATTTTATCCCCCATTTGATAGAAGGAAAAACAGAGGCTTAAAGAGATTAAGTGACTTGCCCAGGGTCACACAGCTAGTAAGTGTCTGAGATTGGATTTCAATTCTGATTTTCCTGTCCAAGGCCAGCATTCTATCCACTGAACTAAATAGTTGTTCTTGAGAATCTGAAATACTAGGGACAAAGGATGGACTCTTCAGTTCAACTAAATAAATGAAAGTCTAGCTAGTCCTGGGCCTCACACTTTAGGAAGGAGAAAGTCTTTAGCTGCTACAGATCAGCAGAAAGGTAGCCAGGATGACAAAGAGACTGAAGTCCTGCAGTTGAAAAAGATAACTTGGAGACACAAATAGCTCTGAGGAAGTGAGGAGAAGAGCTGTAATGGAATTCCAGAATTTGAGATGGGTTGGAATGACAGAAAGGCAGGTTTTGGCACAACTTCTTAAGAATTAGTGAAATGACTTAATTGTAGAGGACATTGATTTCCTTGTCACCATAGGCCTTCATGCGGAGGCTGGACGACCACTTGATGGTCACACTGTAGTGGGTAGAGTAGATCTTACAACTAACTTATGGGCATCTGGTCTAACCCTCTCATTATATAGATGACTTCTAAGATCCCTCCAAAACTCTAAGATTCCAAGAATGAATGAATGAATGCATGGAATGAACAAAGGAATGAATGAAAAAGAAGGAACTGTAAGCATCGTGGCACCTAGGTATTAGAGAAACTTGGATACCCATTTTTGTCTATGGGTAATCTTAATTTTTCATTCTTATGATGGGTTTAAGTATATGTGGCTAAAATCAACTCTATGATGCCCCCTAGTGGGAATTTCTTTATTCTACACCACTCCTTAGAGGACTATAGACTGGCATCATAGCTGTATTGAGTGATCTTCCATCGTCATTTACAGAAGCCAAGGTCACTCGCTGTATCCTGAGCCATCGTTAGTCATTTTGACTTTTGTCTTGCCACTGGACTCCTATGACTGGAGGAGAGAGTGAGGCTGACGATTTTATGCAATTCTGCCTCACTCCAATTTGCAGGCAAGTCAAGCATTGGTCCTCTTCAAGAACAAAGGATGAGCAAGCACCACCACAATAAGATCATAGGACTTACAGTTAGAAGTAACCTTAGAGGCATATCCCAGTATGAAAGGTGGCATACCAGACTAGAAAAAGAAGTAAATGTGAATCCTGGCTATACTATTTAATCTCCTATGTGACTCTGGGTATGTCACTTCCCTTTCTCAAGCCTAAAATGAGGATGCCAAACTAAATGAATTATAAGGTATCTTTCTGATCTACATTTGATGAGCATATCCAATACTCTCATATGAAAATAGAAATGATGTTCAATAGAGTTGATTGGTAGTTCCAAAAGCAAATGAATCCTGGCTTAGCCACCTACTACTTGGGTAGCCTCAGGCAAATCACTCTCTCTGGAACCCATTTTCTTGTCTGTAAAATAGAGGGGGCTAGATTAGATGATATCTGGGGTCCTTTCCACATATAACATTATTATGACAAATTAAAATGGGGTAGGGGAATGGAACAATGTTTTCCGAGGGTGTGGGGAGGAAACTCAACCAATAAAGAATTCACTATGAATCCATTAGACTGTGAGCTTCTTGAGGGTAGGAACCATGTTTTTGCTTTTCTTTGTTACTCCAGTACTTAGCACAATGTCTGGCATACAGTAAACATTTAATAAATGCTTGTTGACTTTACTTGGTCCTTCAAAAATGAAAAAGAAAAAAATGTCCTAAAACATAATCTTATTGGAAACAACCTCTTTTACTTACTGAAGTAGCGGGAGACATAAATCGCCTTGCTGTGGCGGTACGTCAGGTGATCCAGTTTGGGACTCAAGAGTTTGATGGCAATGTTGCTTGCTGCAGACCTGGATGTAATCAGCACCAGAACATAGACCTTATTTAAGCACTTTACCAAGTACAGTCAGACCTCCATGTAGGTGAACAATCAACCCTTTGTAATCCTGTGTATTTTATATTATGTTAAAACATCTTGTTTTTTGAGATTGAGTCCCCCTATCTTGCCCAGCAGGAAGTCTATCGGCCAATCAGGAGCCAATCCAACTACCTATTGGCATAGGAACTTGACCAGCTCCTTTTCCCATCTTTTTCCCATTTTGGGCTAGTTTGGCCTTTCTTGGGCAGCCCAATGGTCCTTTGCTCCTGGGGGCTCATGATGTTAGTGCCAGCCTTAGTGTTGATATCCAATCAGCTTAGTCTACTGTAACTCAGAACTCCTCAGCTCAAACCATGCACCAGTTTCACTCTCCCTAGTAACAGGGCTTATCAAAGTGCCCCACCATGCTGCCTCTAAAACAATATTCAGAGAGTGGGTCCATAGGCTGCCCCAGAATCCCAAAGGAGTCCTGGAAACACACAAAAATTTAAAAACCCTAACTCTATAAAATGGTACTTATTCTAAAGATGTTAGTTCTTCTGAATTGATTTTTTCTATTTTTATAGTGGATGGTTCTCAGAAAGAGGGGAATTTGAAAGTAATGTAAACAAACAAAATATATCAATAAAATTAATAATAATAATAATAGTGGAGGGATGGCTTTCTATATTTATACATAGAATTTAAGCAAGAGAGTATTGTCTAGGAACCCTCACAGGATTGTTCTGAGCATAAAATGAGATGATATTTATAAAACTCTTTGCAAACCTTAAAGTGCTATATTAATATTAGTTATTATTATTTTGATTATTATGGGAGGCACTTAGAACAGAGCCTGGAGCTCACATTGAAGGGAGAAATATCTCCTTCCTTTTCTTTTTTACTTTAAGAAACAAAAGAAATTTGATGTTGAGCCCTAAATGAGAGATCAATGGAGAGGTAAGGGTAGGGCGGGGAGGGGAAGATGCTATTGACTGCTAAACTGAATTTTCCAGGCTATAGTCATCTTATAATAAAGTTGTCTTTAGTTTTATCAAGTCAAGAGCATGCAGCAAGAACATCCCAGAGTCAGTCCTTTTATCATGATGAGATCAAGATAACATGTGTCTAGGGCAAGTTCTAATTGATCTGGAGCATTCAGGGCTAACTAGATTGTCAGCATCTACATCTTTGTCCTGACCCAGATTAAAAAGAACAAGGTGAGGACCTGGGAAACAGTTAGTTGGACTTTTTATATCAAATAGAAATTACACTGGAAATTTTATTACCCATAAGGCTTTTGCTTAGAAAGTGGTTCTTTGAGGACAATTAGTTCTAAAGCCTCGTAAACCTGTTCAATGATAAATGAACATAAGAGATAACTAAAGAAGGCAGGAGGAATAGCAGTAAAGATGCCCAGAAATTCTCAGGAGAAAAATATCCAAGAAGTGAGCCAGCCAAGAAAACCCATGGCCTCAGACATCTATCCACAAAGACAAGATGGGGTAATAAGCAAGATGAAGCAGAGCTCCAAATGCAGAAAGATAGATTTGATCCCCTAAGTATTAGAATTAGTGGGCTAGGACGTAGGATTAGATTACAGCTCTGGGAAGGCACACTTTATTCGAAAGAAACAGGACAGATTAAAAAGGTGGGGGTAGGGAAATAGTCACAGGAGGAAAGGTAGTGCAAAGCATGGGGGGGTGGTGGTGAAAAGTTACAAAGGCAGAGAAAGAAAGGATATTGTCCTCTGTTTGCACCACAGATGACTTGGACAGAAAGAGAACTATAAGGAGATGGATAAACAGATCATAAGCATGAAGGCATAACAGGGTAGTAATGGGGGATTTCAATTGTTTGGACATCTGCTGGTACTCTCTCTCCCTCTCTCTCTCTGCCAAAACCAGAGCAGCTAATAATTTCTTCACCAGTCTTAATGATCTTTTTATCCTTCAAAAGGTAGAGAAACCAACAAGGGCACTTCTATTATGGGTTTGACTTTTGCCAACAAGGAGAAGCTGGTTGCTGGGCTAGAAATGATAGGGCCCATGGGAGAGCATCTTAGAATTTGTGACAGAGGAGAGGAAAACTGAGCAATCTGAAGGGCACCCTAAGTTTTAGGAGAAAAGATTTCAAAGGCCTTGGAGGAAGGTTTAGGGATAATCTCTTAGCTAAAATTCTACAGTGAATGTCAGGCCAAGAAAGAAGGGAATCTTTAATCTACTGGTCATTATCCCGGGGTATTCTGACTTCTGAAGGACTTGTGGATAGATTTCAGGGGGTCAGTGAACTTATATGGGAAAAATTAAAGCTTTGTGTTCAGTAACTTCTAATCAAAATTTAGCATTTCCTCTTATAATTTAAAAACATTATCCTGAGAAAAAGTCCATACATTCTACTAGACTGCCAAAGTGGTCTGTGACACTAAAAAGGTCAAGAATACTTGCTCTAGGGGCAGCTAGGTGGCGCAGTGGATAAAGCACCAGCCTTAGAGACAGGAGGACCTGAGTTCAAATCCGGCCTCAGACACTTAACACTTACTAGCTGTGTGACCCTGGGCAAGTCACTTAATCCCAATTGCCAAAATAAAAAACCAAAAAAAAAAAAAAAAAAAAAAAAGAATACTTGCTCTAAAGAATTAAATTCTTTTTTTTTTTTTAAAGTGAGGCAATTGGGGTTAAGTGACTTGCCCAGGGTCACACAGCTAGTAAGTGTTAAGTGTCTGAGGCCGGATTTGAACTCAGGTACTTATGACTCCAGGGCCGGTGCTTTATCCACTGCGCCATCTAGCTGCCCCCAAGAATTAAATTCTTAAAAGTAAAAGTAAGGGGTTTGGACTATGAAAAAAATCACACGTGGTACTAAACTATCACTAAAAGAAATTAATATAATTTAAATTTGGTGTAGTCCCATGGATCAATTAAAATCATGTGGCTTTCCTTGGGGGGAAAAAGAATTAAATTCTAAAGAGGAAAAATCCTGCTAAGAACAAAAAGGGGGTTGTCTAAAAAGACTTCTATAAATGCAAAAAGAACTAATTTTTCAATTAAAAATTTAAAAGACACAAATACCATAAATGTATAGAATGATCAGATGAAATCAAACACTGTGATTATAGTGAGCAAGCTTTGGTCCAGAAAAAGAGATGAGGAAATGCATCGCCCATCTTCCATTGGAAAGGTGGGAGATTACGTGTATGGAATGCTACAGATGCCACTGATATATTAGTTGACTTTGCTTCATTGTTTTCTGTAATCTTTATTACCAGGAAAGCTCACTGGGTAGGAAAGGAAGGGAAGGGGTTACGTTTGAAATTATTGGGATGGAAAGAGAAAAGGTGTCAATGAAATTTTAAAAAATAAAGAAGACATATACAAAAGGTGTAAGCAAGGGCAGATAATGGAAGATGAATGCAAAAAAATAGGGTGCTGTCCTGTAAGAATAGCATCAGGAGGACTAGATAGCACAGTGGTAAAGCACCGGCCCTGGATTCAGGAGTACCTGAGTACAAATCCGGCCTCAGACACTTGACACTTACTAGCTGTGTGACCCTGGGCAAGTCACTTAACCCTCATTGCCCTACAAAAAAAAAAAAAAGAATAGCATCAGGAGAGCTGAAGCTCAAAATAAACTGAGGGTTGGGCCAGAAGAGTCAAGAACAAGAAAATGAAGGACTTGTTTAAAAAAAAGAAAGAAAGAAAGAACAGAAAAAGGAAATATATTGGGGGAGGGGAGACAGATTAAAGAAGGGAAGATGATTTTGGAGGGGAGCTAATGGCGATTGATAACAAGGAATCATGGAGGGAGGGTAGAGCTACTCATCTCTTATCTGGATTGTTTTCTCTGCCAAAGAAAAGGACCTTTGGAATGGAAAGGAAGGAACAAATACAGTACATCTCAAAGTCCAAGGGCTTATTGGTGACCACAGCAAAAGCAGAGATTAGAAACAAAGACTGGAGGTGGGGAGGAGCAGGGCAGTGGTTTAACATGACTGTCTAGTTGATTTTGTTTTTCCATTCCATTTTCAAGGAAGGGAAGAACAAGGGAAGAAGGGAGGAGGGAAGGAAGGAAATAAGTATTTATTAAACACCTAATATCTGTCAGGCGCTGTGCTGATTATCTCATCCGATCCTCACAACCACCCTGGGAGGTAGATATAATTAATATCTCCATTTTATAGTTGAGGAAACTGAGGCAAACAGAGGTTAAGTGATTTGCCCCAGGTCACAGAGCTAGTTAACGTCTGAATATGGATTTGAACTCCAGATCTAGCACTCTATTCATTATGCCACCTAGATGCCTGGCACATAGTTTCATGATGAGGGAAAACCAAAGTATCTGAGTTCCATGTGAGTCTTACAAAGCTTCTTTTTCAGAATGGCCTTCCAAAAGTGAGTGTTGGGTACAGGGTCACCATAAGGAGATTATGTAGTACCTACATAATCTGACCTACATGGGGCAGCTAGGTGGCACAGTGGATAAAGCACTGGTCCTGGATTCAGGAGGACCTGAGTTCAAATCCGGCCTCAGACACTTGACACTTACTAGGTGTGTGACCCTGGGCAAGTCACTTAACCCTCACTGCCCTGCGAAAAAACAAAAACAAAAACAAACCCCATAATCTGACCTACACAATCAGATAGTGTCATGATTAAATAGAGCTGGAAGTGGTCTCAGAGGTCAACTAGTCCAATCTCTAGAATTTTTTGTTGTTGTTTTGGTGAAGCCATTGGGGTTAAGTGATTTGCCCAGGGTCACTCAGCTAGTGTCAAGTGTCTGAGTCTGGATTTGAACTCAGGTCCTCCTGAATCCAGATCCAGTGCTCTTTCCACTGCACCACCTAGCTGCCCTGCAAATGAAGAAGGTAAAGTCAAAGAAGTTAAATTTCTTGTCTAAGGTGACCTAAGTGGGACACAAATTGAAGTTTTCTGACTTTAAACCCAGTGTTATTTTCCACTTTACCATGATGCCTCTCTCTTTCCTTGGGACAGAGACTTTGTAGTGATCAGGAGGAGAAGATTCAAAGATAAACTTAATACCAATAGATATTTGATATTTTGTGTTCCAAAGAGTTTGGCTCTTGGAGATGAAGACACTATCCTTCTAAAGAGAAAAGGCTGTCCATGGCCAAGGTTCTGGTAATGGAGAGATTCTTGTTATGGGGAGAAAAGGTGCTAAAAAATCAATAATGGGGATATGAATATTTGTTGGCCTACTTCTTTGAATGAGATGAAACTTTAAGTTCTATGCTAGAATTTAAAAGAGAGATGGAAGAACCCATTCTTCTTAAGAAAAGGAACTGTCTCAGTTGAACATTTCATCTGAAGCCAGAAACTGGAAGCAGAAAAAAAAATTCCACAAATACATGCCCAGTTGAGCAATGTCTAGCAATGATAACAAGACCAATAGAGCAAAGTTGGGCACAGAGCATAAATAAAGAAGAGATTACATGCCATGCCTAGATACCTAGAAGAGATTGCATGTTATTCATTGGGATGACCAGAAGGGAGCAGGATCAGCGAAAGTAGCAAAATGGCATCACCAGAAGACATTGACAATACTTTCAGCCATGTGTCTCTTCCCCACAGGTGTAGCCTGTCCACACATATGGGACCTTTTGGTTCTTTCTCAAGTTTTCCCAAGGTAAATCTAATCTTCCCACCTACGATATGCTCAATGTGAGAGTGTGTTCCAGGTTTATGGGGAAATGTTATATGGAAACCTTTCTTACTATGCTATTTCATTAAATATTAACTCACCCTCTGGCTGATTAGACACAATCATCACATTGTGGGGAGAGGACTTATTATGAGCTGCAGTTTTTGAGTGGATTCAGATCCACAGAATACTTTGAAGCTGAGGCAACTTGTCTGGGGGGAACTAAATGCAAATGGGGAAGTATTTCCAAGTGCTACCCAAAAGTGGTTAATAGGAAGTTTTTACTGAAGATAAATAGGGAGATAGTAAGAAACCTAGCTGACCTTGATGAGTTTTACTCACCAGGCCTAGGTAAACTATAACCTAGGGTGCTCAATAAACTGGCATATGTGGTTGTTGCATCTCTCAATGAGCTTTTAAGGACTGTGGATATCAAGGGACCTTAATGTATCCCTTTCACACCTAGACAAATCAAACCAAAAGATAAACAAGGACTTGAATAGAACTGTAGAAAAATTAGATGTGATAAATCTCTTTTCATTACTGAAAGGGAATAGGAAGGAATTCACATAACTTCAAGCTATATAAGAAAGTGGTTCTTTACAAAAAGTGACCAAGTATTTGGGGATAAAGAAATCACCAAAAATACAAAAGAGAAGAAATACTAATAACTTCATTATTTATTACAGATAAGACTAAGAATTGAAAGGTAATTGGAGACTAAATAACAATTTTGAAGAACTGGTGTATCAAAGAACACATTATAGAAAAAATTGAAAATTTCATCAAAGAAAATTACAATAATGAGATAGCATACCTAAACTCCTGGGGTGCAACAAAAGAAATGCTTGGGGGAAATTTATATCCTTAAACTCTTTCATTGATAAGTGGGAAGGGGAAAAATACAATGAATTGGGCAACTAAAAAATACTTGAACTATAACAAAACAAAAATTCCAAGCTAAATAACAAAGTGGAAATTAATAAAATTGAAAGCAAAAAATACCACTAAATTGATAAATACAATTAGGAGATTTTAATAAAAACCTAATAAAATAAATAGCTAATATGATTTCTAAAAATATATGTATTCAAATTGTTTACACTGAAAATGATAAATGAGAATTCATAGCATTTGAAGAGGAAGTTATCAGAAATGGTTTTGCTCAATTATATGTTTATAAAATTGAAAGCTTAGAAAAAATGCCAAACATTCACAAAAATATAAAAGATGTCGATTAACCAAAGAAGAAAAAGACAATTTAAATAACGAAAATAAATTGAACAATTAATAAATTAACTCCCAAAGAAAAAATATCTAGGAGGAGATGACTACAGCAGTGAACTCTATCAAACATTCAGAGAATAATTGATTCCAATATTACTTAAATTGTTTGCAATAATAAGGAGAGAAAGTCTTTTTCTATGATACAAAGATGGTCTTGATTACCAGGTAGAGACAGAGGAGACAGAAAAGTACAGATTAATATCCCTAATGAATATTGAGGCAAACTTTTGAAATAAAACATTTATAGGTAGGCTCTAACAACATGTTGACTAGGTTGGGTTTATCCCAGAAATACATGGTTGGTTTAATGTAAAGAACACTATTAATAAAATAAATAATTTTAACAAAATAAGTAATAAGAACATATGATTATATAAATTGATGCTGAAAAGACTTTTTAACAAAATCCAGCATCAGTTATTATTTTTTAAAATATCGGGGTGGGGGGAAAGGGGACAGCTAGGTGGCGCAGTGGATAAAGCACCGGCCCTGGATTCAGGAGGACCTGAGTTAAAATCTGGCCTCAAATGCTTGACACTAGCTGTGTGATCCTGGGCAATTCACTTAACCCTCATTGTCTTGCAAATAATAATAATAATAATAATAATAATAATAACAATAACAATAATAATAATAATATAGAAAGTATGCAAATAGATATTTCCTCAGTATTGTAAATATAATTTATCTAAATCTAAGAGAAAACATTATATGATAAAAGTTAGAGGCCTATCCAATAACATTGGTCTATTAATCAGAACTACTATTTGACACAGTGCTAGAAATAACCACTGTAGTAATAAGAAAAGAAAGAAAAATTGAAGAAATAAGCATCAAGAAAAAACTAACACTTTTTTTGCAAATATGATGATTCCCTGAGAAAACTCCAAAGATTTAAGCAAAAATTAAGTGAAACAATAAAATCAACAAAGTTGCAGAAATATAAAATAAATCCATAAAACCATTGACATTACTGAATATTATCAATTATACATAGCAAAAAGAGATAGAAAGTGAAATTCAGCTCAAAATAACTACAGAAAAAAACTATGATATATGAATATAATCGAATATCGTTCTTGTGCATAACAAATAATGAACTGGGAGAATCTCTTTGAACTCATACAGAGTGAAGTGAACATAACTACAACAATTTATATAATTACAACAGTATTATAGAAAAGGCAACTTTGAAGGATGTTAGAATTCTGTAATTCAATGATAAAACACAAATCTAGAAGACTGAAGTTGAAATGTTCTATTTACCTTCTGCCAGAGAGGTAATGACCTTAAAATTCAAAGAGAATCATTTTTTGCACATGGCTAATTTGTGAATGTGTTTTGTTAGACTATGTATGCTTGTGATAAGAATTTTATTTTTAGTTTATTTTTATCGTTCAATGGGGTAGTGGAAGAGATCATTATAAATAAATGCAAAAGTAAAATAACATTAAAGCAAATTTTTAAAAAGATTATAAAGAACAAGAGAGATGCAACAGATATAGAGAAGAACAAATGTATCAGTTTTCGGGGGGAAAAAGAAAAGAAAAAGTGGATATTGAAAATTCTAAGCCAATAATCTTGAGTTTGATTTTTAGCAAAATTATTTTATTAAGTGATGGTTAGTGGAAATCTAAAAAAGGACGCAGTGACTTGCAAGAAACATATTATCTCGATCAAGAACAGAACATACCATTATTATAGCAGTACATCATAGGAATTTAGTTCATAAGATCATACATCTAGAGTTAGAAGGGACCTTAGAAGCCATATAGTTCAACTTCCTTATTTTTCAGATGAGTAAAGTTACCAAGGTTACCCAGGTAGTTAGTATCAAAGACAAGACTTGAACCCAGGACCTTTGACTCTAGAGTCACTGCTCTTTCTATTGGACTATGCTGATTCTAATTGGTATCATTTACCCAAGATACTAAATAAATTGGCATATATGAATCACTATGAATAAGCTTTAAAAAATAATGGAGATTGGGAGAGGAGCTATAGAACTAGAGAAGGGCAAATGTCTCGATTTTTTAAAAAGAGGGACTAGAGCAGAGGCTGAAAACTCTAAGCCATAAGCTTGACTTCTATTTTTAGCAGAAATCTGGGCTATTATTAAAGGAATGATTAGTGAATAATTTTAGCAACATAATTGACAATTATTCTCATGTTGGATTAGATAGGAGAGATTGGCTAGCTCCTAGTATAGTTAGGTAGATTGAAACTGGTTTAATTAGAAGATCCAAAGAGTAATCATCCAAGTATCTATGTCAATTGGAAGAAAGTCTCTGGTAGAGTGGCTAGGGATCTGTCTTTGTCTGTATTTTGTTCCAAATGTTTATCAATTTTTTGAATGAAGGCATGCACAACATACAGATGACCCAAAGTAGAAAGAGATAATGACCTCATTGGATCCATTATGACCTGAGAAGACCTCAAGCTAGAGTGTTAGGCTGAATCTAGTCAAATGAAATTTGATTATTTGATTCTAAAGTCCTTCAAAGTTGCCTTTTCTATAATACTGTTGTAATTATATAAATTGGTCAAATGAAATTTATTATGAGTAAAGTTAAAGTCCTAGACTTGGATTCCAGAAATCCACTTTACAAGGTACAAGATGGGCAGCACATGGCTAAATAATAGTTATTTTTTTCTGAAAAAGATCTGGGATGTTTAGTGGACTGCAAGCTCAGTAAAAGTCAATAATGTGATACAGAAACCAAACTATTGTAGCTGCATTAAGGGATGTAGTCTCAAGGAATAAGGTGGTGTCCTCTGCCCTGGTCAGATCATATGTAGAGTTTTCAGGTCAGTTCTAGTAACCACATTTTAAGAAAGATATGGACAAACTAGAGAGCATGCAAAAGAGGGAGATTTGCATGGCAAAAGGACTTGACTTGATAGTGTATAAAGATCAAGCCAAGGAATTGGGGTTGTTGAGTTAAGAGAAGAAAAAATTGGGGGGTGGGAAGAAGAAATGATAGTATTTGAAGAGCTGCCATGTGGATAAAAGGTAAGACTTGTTCTGCTTGGCCCCAAAGGGCCAGAGCAATGGGTGGAAAATGTAAAGGGGTTGATCTGAGCTTGAAGTAAAGAAAAACTTCCCAACAAACAGAGGCACCCAAGAGTAGAATGGGTTGTTTTGGAAGTTTGTGGGTTCCTCTTCACCAAAACTCTTCAAGTAAAGACTGAGTCACCACAGCTGGAGTATGATAGAGCTTGATAGGCCCTTAATAAGGGGAAATTATGTACATTTCTTACATACTTTATAATTTCACCAGTTATTTTTGAATTTCATACCAAGTCAGGTCCATAATATATTTTCATAATGTGACATAGCTCTGACAAAGATAGGAGGCCTTAATTAAACCAAAAAATAATTTGCCTGGGAGCTGAAGTCTGCATAAAACCACTATTGATGTAATTAGCGTTCTAATTGCTCTTCCCTGCTGTGGACATCAGAGGCCACACTGGTCCTCAGATGTCACTATGTTTGAAATAACTACTTGTCCTAGCAATTTGCCACCAATTCCCTACGTACCTGTTAGCCCAATCTGGAAAGTGATTTGTGGAGATGGTCTTCATGTAAGAGTAAACGAAGCTGGCTACTTGCAAACTCTTCTCCTTCAGCATGGTGTTGGCCACCGTGGTCATCAGAGAAGGAGGTGGTTGTGATTCAAACAGAAATGCAGAGGCCGTCATCCGGACGTTGGGTGACAAGGAGCGGTCTGCAGTGATCTGGAGAAGTATTTCTTGGACCTACGGACATAAAACAGACATTTCACAGCAGAAGCAAAGAAGGAATGTGTTAGAGACAGATCCCCATGAGGGGACCACATTATCTCCCTTGCTTGAAAGCCTTCATCATTCTTCTCTCTCTCTCTCTCCTCTCTCTCGCTCTCTCTCTCTCTCTCTCTCTCGCTCTCTCTCTCTCTCTCTCTCTCTCTCTCTCTCTCTCTCGCTCTCTCTCTCTCTCTCTCTCTCCTCTCTCTCGCTCTCTCTCTCTCTCTCTCTCTCGCTCGCTCTCTCTCTCTCTCTCTCTCTCTCTCTCTCTCTCTCTCGCTCTCTCTCTCTCTCTCTCTCTGGACAGCTTCCCAAGGCCAGCTACAACCTTCTCTCCCCCATAAGACTGTCCTGGGCCAACTGAAGACTAAAGTGACCTCTCCCTCCCCTGAACATGTGTAATATTTATTGTTTATACCACTTATTCCCTTTAACAAATCCCTACTGTTAAAAACAAAAACCAAAAAACTAATCTCTACTGTTGTATGTGACAATTACAAGCTAGGTGAGGGAATCCCTGAATTCAAGGGTTACATACTACTGGGGAAAAAAACAACATAGAGACAGTATTTAATATCAAAAAATATGTGCAAAGCAAATAGAAAGGAATTTAAGGAGGGGTAGACACTAGCCCTTAACATGATGAGGACCCACCTCTTGTAGGAGGTGACATTTGTCCTTGATCTTGAAGCAAGGGATCCCAAGATGCAACAGGGAGGAGGGACAACAATACATACAAGTGAATTGGCTAGTATGAAGAAAATACTCTAGAATGCCATGTACAAAGAATAGCAAATAAGTTAATTTGTCTGAAAAGTAGAGTACATAAGGGGAATTCATAGGAAGTAAATGTAAAACGTGGGTTGCCAAAAGATTATAGAGGATTTTAAATGCCAAATAGAGGTGTTTTCATTTTATCCTAGAAGCAATAAGGTCACTGAAGTTTACTGAATAGGGAAGATACGTGATCAGATTTGTGTTCTGGGAATCTCAACTTGGCAGTGCATGGAGAATGAATTGGAGAGAAAATGAGGCAGGGAGACTAGATGGGAGACTACTGGAGTAATCTGGGAAAGAAGTGATCAGGCTTCAACTGGATACATCTGCGATGTGAGTAGAGTGAATGCTGTGGAGGTAAAATTGACAAGACTTGGCAACTGAGTGGGGAGATAGACATTAATCTAACAGAATAAGACAGTTATATTTCTTTTTATATGGCTTTGGGTCTTAGTTTCCACAATAGATTGTAAGCTTCTTTTTTGTGTGTGAGGTAATTGGGGTTAAGTGACTTGCCCAGGGCCACACAGCCAGTAAGTGTTAAGTGTCTGAGGCTGGATTTGAACTCAGGTCCTCCTGAGACCAGGTCCGGTGCTCTATCCAATGTGCCACCTAGTTGCCCCAGATTTTAAGTTTCTTAAGGGAAAGAGGTATAGCCTAATATTTCCTTGTATGTCACATAGTCCCTTGGTTATAGTAAGATTCCAAAAAAAAATTGTCTCATCAATTGATCCAAATGAACTTATCGTGAGTCAATAATGGATATCAATACCCTCTACCCACAAGTGTGTCTGTCTCAGGAATTGTGAAGACCTGATTTTGGCAGGAATGAGTGGGTAAGACCCCCTCCTAGATACCGCTATAACTCACATTCACATATTGGCTCCTTGGCAGGATGGTGTAAGGATTGGAATGATGCCACCTACTGGAGACTTGCTGTGGGAAAGCTCCACCATGAGGAAAATGCCTCAGAGGCATTGTGGCTTTTCCTTGGCGTCAGGAAATGACGTTTGCTCATGGGTGCTGTCTATCAAGGCTACCAGCCAATCAACTTGAGGAGCCTCCTATTTTCTGGGAGGAGACAGGAAGGAGGAAAGGGAGCCTGCGCGGAGAGCTCAGGGGCTTTTTGGGTTCCTGACTGGATGGTGGTGGCGGCAGAGGACTTCACAGGAAATTTGAGGAAAGATAGGAATGCCAGGCTGTTGGAATTCTGTTCTCAATCTTTTTCTTTCTATTTTCCAATAAACCCTTAAAAACCTAAACTTGTTTTATCAGTGATTTTAGTCAGTTTCCCCAAAAACTGGGGGAACAGATTAGAATACACATTTAGAATCTTAAATTACACAAGGGGCAACTGCACCAAGTTCATAGATCCTCAATAGATGCCCCTCCTCCCAATGCAGGTGTAATCCTGCAGATAAAGACAACTCTTAAGGCCATAGTGGCAGGATGGCTTAGGCTAGGCTTGTTTAATACAAAAATAAGACTTGAAGGGTCTCTTACCCTTCTAGGAGGTCTCAGAGTGGGGTGGGGGTGGTATTGGGGCTCTTCCAAAGAGGCCTCCGTATTATAAAGATCCTCTGCTTACAGAAAACACATCAGGTAAATATTCTTCTTCTTTTTTTTTTTTTTAGTGAGGCTATTGGGGTTAAGTGACTTGCCCAGGGTCACACAGCTAGTAAGTGTTAAGTGTCTGAGGCCAAATCTGAACCCAGGTACTTCTGAATCCAAGGCCAGTGCTCTATCCACTACGCCACCTAGCTGCCCCAATATTCTTCTTAATAAGAGGATCCTAGGAGACTTGTTTTCATGAAAAATGTTCTGTGCCTCATCTCTACTGAGTAAAAAACCCAAATTAAAATGATTAGAGCCATTTGGTAAAGTCCAGTGCATGAGTCATGGAGAGGTAACATTATGAGCTGAAATAGCTTCCATACAACATTTTCTAATATCCATGGTAATGTCTTCGTGTAGTCACTGAATTAGCCTTTTTTTTTTCCTTTTCAATTAAATTGAATGTGTGGGAATGAGGAGAGAAGGGGGAACAGTGGAGGTTAAATAAGTGAATTCTGTCCCAGTGCTCATCAGTCAGTCCAACTTGTTTCTAACGTCAGCAAAGCATTAGAACAGGGCGAGCCATTTTTGGTGCATCATTATCACGGCACAGCCATTGATCATTGCTCACATTCACTACTTCCCCCTTGGTCGTATCAAATGAGATCAACAAACAGGACAAACATGAGGGTTTTTGTTGTTGTTATTTTCTATCCCTAACTTCTAACACAGTGCCCGGCTTATAGAATGTGCTTAATAAATACTTGTTGTTGATTGGCAGGTCGTTGGTGTTGACCATAATGCCATCATGAGCAAAAATCAGAAGACATTGTGATACAATGGGGGAGAGCAGAACCTGATTCTTGAGTCAGAGGACCTGTATTCAAATAATACCTCTGACATTTTCCACCATGTGACCTTAGGGAAGTTCCTTAACCTCTCTGGGCTTCAGTGTCCTCATGTGTAGAAGGAGGGGACGAATGGGGCAGGATGATTCCTGAGGTCCTTCCCTGATTTAGATCCACTGATCCTGGTCTCAGGTTTTTCTGCTCCATTTCTGCACTGTATTTTGGTTTTTGTTGGGTTTTTTTGGTGTTTTGTTTTGTTTTGTTTTGTTTTGGTTTGGTTTTTTGCAGGGCAATTGGGGTTAAGTGACTTGCCCAGGGTCACACAGCTAGTAAGTGTCAAGTGGCTGAGGGGGGATTTGAACTCAGGTACTCCTGAATCCAGGGCCGGTGCTTTATGCACTGCGCCACCTAGCTGTCTTTCTGCACTGTATTTTGAAAGCAAAGGAACATGATTCTCACCTTTGAAGGTTCTTTCCTGACTATTTTCCTCAGGGCCATCACGGCTTCCACTTGAACCCTGACTGGAAGACCAGAAGCAGATGGTGAGAAGACCGGCAGGAACTTCTGGATGCGTTTGATGCTGGCTGCTTGGCCTGAGTTGCCAAGGGCCTTCAGGGCTGTGACCATTGCTTCTTCCTGGCCATTTTTAATTGCCTCATTTGCATAGTTATGGAGTACCTGCCAAGCAAGTAAACTTGGTCATTGCTGTTTCATCTCATATAGGACCTCGTATGTGAAGTCAGGGGTCCTTACCCACTGACAACATCCACCATCATTTCCCCAACAATTCAAGAGTAATCCGTCAACTGCTCATTCAACAAGGATTAATTAATCTCTTACAATTTGTCAGGCACTGGACTAAACTCTGAGGACACGTGTGCACACACACACACACACACACACACACACACACACACACACACACAAGCAATAACAGTGCCTGCCCTCAAGGAGTTTACATTCTAGGGGACAGCTCGGTGGCACAGTGGATAAAGCACCAGCTCTGGATTCAGGAGGACCTGAATTCAAATCCAGCCTCAGACACTTGACACTTACTAGTTGTGTGACTCTGGGCAACTCATTTAACCCTTATTTCCCCACCAAAAAAAGGGGGAAGGTGGAGTTTACATTCTAAAAGGGGAAACAACATGTAAATAAATAGGTATCTACATGATCCAAAGCAGCATCTCTCTGGAGCCTTGCTTCCATGACTGTTCTGTCTGGGGAAAGGCAAAGTGGTTAACAAGAGCCTTGATAAAGACAAACAACCTGATAGACTTAGGAACACTGAGCAATCCATGATTCCTGAGGACCAAAAATGATTCCAGAAGGCACTGCTTCTGGCCAAAAGGTGATGGATTGACAAAACAGAAAAAGACATACATTTTCTGGCCACGAACAATATGAGAATTTGTTATGCTTGACTATACACACTTGTTACAAAGGTTTTCTTTTAAATTTAGGTAGGGACAGGAGGGAGAGAAAGGAAATCTTTAATTAAAAAATAAAATAGGGGGCAGCTAGGTGGCACAGTGGATAAAGCACCAGCCCTGGATTCAGAAGGACCTGAGTTCAAATCTGACCTCAGGCATTTGACACTTATTAGCTGTGTGATGCTGGGCAACTCACTTAACCCTCAGTGCCTCGCAAATAAAAATAAAATGAAATGAAATGAAAGATTAAAAAAGAGACTTCTCACATCTATGATTAGTAGGAGGTTAAAGGGGGATTTTATTTTTATTTTAAACAGTTCTGTAACATTTTATCCATATATTCTGTAATATCAGAAAATGTAAGGAGCTGTCAGAATGCACTGAGAACTTTCAAGTACTGTAGATGGGGTGGGGGTGGAGGGGGGAAGTCCTGAGAAATATCTCACCTGAAGGGCTTCAGCAGGAGATGATGACGTGGAAAGATGTGACCTGTAAACCATAGACCCATAAGCCAGGAGAGCAACCTTGTGAAGCAAGGGATCTTTCTGTATTCGAGGGCTGGTGATAATTTCCTGTTGAAATCAAAACAGCTCCATTTTAAACTAATGTAACTAGGATGTTTTGTAAAAGGGCAAAAAAAGAAAACTTTGATTCCGGGCCTTTTTGTAGTTAGTTAAATTAGATGCACCAAAATGCACAATAAGGCCAGCTGCAATTTCAGGGATCTTCAGAGAAGCAGCTGGGTTTGGGGAGTATGAGGGATGGCAAGGGAAAGACAGCAACTCATGGGGTCAGTCCTATCATAGTCAAGTGGAAGAGAGTATTAACAGCAGCAGTGACAACTGCTGTTGAGGAAACTGAGGCCCAGAAATGGGAAGGCATCTGCCCAACGTCACACGGCCAGCAAGGTGTGGAACTGGGACTAAAACAGGAACAAAAACAGAGATTAAGGCCCACCCAGTACAGGGTCCTTTACACCAGGATGTGCTGCCAGCAGCCAAATCTTACAACAGTAGTCCAATGGTCAATAGAGTCTTGTGATGAAGGAAGGTGGGGGGTGAAGAGCCCCAAACCTTCCTGTGGGGGCTGCCTTCAGAGGGAGGAGGTGAGTCATGTTTGTCCATGGGGTCTGTGGAGGACATGACATTAGGTTAGGAAAAGAGGTGGGGGCAAGTTATTACAAGGAAAAAACCTCAGGGAGTATTGCTAGAATTATGGTTATTAACCAGGGCTTTGCATATAGAACACGCTTTAATAAATGTTTGTTGAATTTGTTTACTCCATCTGTGAATGTCTGCCAATGCCCAGTGCCCAGCTGTTCTAGGCAGTGCCAGACGCCTAGATAGGGGATTGAGTCTAGAAAAAACCACCACACTGAGAAGGCAACCTAAGCCTGTGTGCTTCAGGTACCGCTGGTTTAAAGGTTACATATGAATATTACCAGGCTGCCTCATTCCTATGTCCCCAAAGACCTTGCCTGGAAATAAAAACATCTTATTGAAAAGTCACTCAGAAAAAACTCCATGTCACATCCTCAGACATAACCCTTATCACGTTTATAAACAAGCATAACCATGGAAGAACACAGATGGAGAAAGAGCTCAGACCAAGATGTCACATTTCAGAGAGGGGGCACAGTGCCCACCTAACATAGATGTGACAAAGCCTAACCTTTGTTGCAAATATTCAGCTTCCCAAGTACAAGATAGGGAAGGCATCTTAACCAGATAGGTGACAGTTCAAGTAAAAAAAAAAATCTAGGGATTTTAGTGGACAGTGTGACTCAATATGATTCAGTAGAGTGACACAGAAACCAGAAAATTTCAAAACCCTATGCATTTAGGGCCAGAGTAAGAGAGGTTATATTTCTGCAGCACTCTGTCCTAACCAGTATTTCATTTAGGGCATCACCATTTTTTTCTTTTCTTTTTTAAAAAGGAGTTAGAGGTAGAGGCATCAAAATACTGAAGGAGGAAGCCAGAGGAGGGTGACCCAAGTGGTGAGGGCATTGGACTCCACAAAGTAGCAGAATCATTTGAAGGAACTGGGGATGTTTGGCTGGAGAGAAGACCTAGCAGGACCCACAATGGCTTCCTTAAGTATCTGAAGTATTGTCAGGCTGAAGAGGAATTGGGAGTTCTTATCAGACTCAAGGGGCAGAACTGGGACCAACGGGTGGAAATTATAGAATGGTGATCCTAGGAAATACATTTTAATTTGATGCTAGGAAATACATCTTAAGAATTAGAACTAACTCAAAGTGGAATGATCTACCCTGGAGGAGGTAGGGTCCCCATTTCTCTTCAATGGAAGTCTTTCAGGAGAGGCTGAATGACCACTGCCTGGTCATGGATGTGGCATGGGGGTTCCTGTTTAGGTATGGTTTGGATTAGATGACCTCTGAAGTCTTTTCTAATACTTGAGATTTCGTTATTGAGATTTTCTTATTTTAGGAGCTAGCATGAGGGCAGTGGAAAGATCATTCCATTTTGAATAAGCAGATCTGGGTTCAAATTTTGGGCTCTTCTACTTACCAACTAATACTTTGGATAAGTCACTTTGTCCCTCTAGGTATCAGATTCTTTATCTGCAAAATGAGGGATTGGATTCTCTCTAAGGTCCCTTTTATCTCTATGTCCACTAGAGCAGATGTGTCAAACATGTGTCCTGCCAGAGGCATGCTGTGCAACACTCCCAGATGCAGCTCCAATCAGATTAGAATGCAATTGGGAAATATTTAACAAAATAAACAAAAATAGAATAGAATATCAATAATGTTAATGTTATTTTTCTTCAATGTGCAGCCCACAGAGATCCTTATGTATGAGTTTGTGGCCCCTGTTTTTATTTGAGCTTGACACCACTGAGCTAGACTGTGACTTTATGTAGAGGAAAATTCAGGGGTGAGTGTGCGTCATACCCTTAGAATCATAAGACAGAGTTTAAAAAAAATATTAGAGACCTTCTAGTCTAATTCAGCCATTTTAGAGTTGGGAAAACTGGTGTCCAGAGAGGTTGACTTGCCCAACAATAATAATATCTAGCATTTATATAGCATTTTATAGTTTGCAAAGAACTGCACATGTTAGCTCATTTGACCTTCACAACAACTGTGAGAGATAAATACTCTTATCCCAGTTTTCAGATGAGAAATCTGAGGCAAAGAGAGATTGAATGATTTTGCCCATCTAGCAAATGTCTGAGGCTGGATTTGAACTAGAGGTTTCCTGATTTCAAGTCCAGCATAGTCAGACCTTGAGGCACCAAAAGTCCAAGACCTTGAGCCACCTAGGTTCCAGGATGCCTCTCCCTGGGTTCATATCCTGTAACCTCATCAACTTAAGTGGGGAACTTATCAAATTGATCAGGGATTCCCCTGATAACTATCCATCCCCCCGACCCATGAGAAAACATTGATCTAGACAGTCCTCTGAGGGCTTTCGCCACATGCTTTCACTTACTTCGGCTACGGGAAGGACACTGGCATCAGCCGTAGTGAACTGTAATGAAAAAACAACCACCAGCAAATTTTCTAAGAAGGAGAAGGTGTCACTCTCGGTTTTTTGCTTGATGAACTTCAGGGTGTCTTTGGTTCCTGCCACAGCAATGACACTCAGCAACCAGCGCCTACAACCACAGTCACAGTGCCTTCATTTCATGCCCAATGTTCTGGTCCCTGACGTTTCTGTGGCCTATAGATAAGCAGGATGCTAGGGGACTCCACCCTGACCCCTGGTGGGAATTTCCCAGCCCACCCAACTCAAGTCCCAGAACTGAGATGGGGTGTGGTGGAGTGACATAGGAAGGACAACTTGACAGTGACCTGTACTGAGCCTTGTCTTCCCACTGCTTCCAAATGCTGGCTAGGCTTCCAATGTCCATCACCCGAATCAGCTGAATGAGCTCTAGAAATTTGGCTGGAGCGTCTTCATGGAATGTTCCTTGGTTGTTCTGGATGAGGTGCTGGAGAACCTCAGTGGCCTGGTACCCAAGGAAGAGGTAGGGAAATCAGCACAATGAAAGTGCTTCCAGCCCTCCATGAACCTGCTGATTAAGTGAAAAGCCCCCTTCTTACCTGCCTCTCAGGGGTATTCACTTTCACCAGCTGCAAAGGCATCTGGCATTTGGTAGTTAGGAAACGGTACTGAATGCTTCCCTGATTCTGCATTCGAACTTCTGGGGACCTCAGACGCTCAGTTTTCACTTCAATCAAGCGGAGGTCTTGCCTCAAAGAATAAAAGAAACACATGTGGATTAGGAAATATAGTTAATTTAGAAAATGGGTGATTATCGGAAAGCAGTGTGATGCAACAGGAAGAGGCTTGCTTTGGATTTGGAAGATGTGGGTTCAGATCTCACCTCTGCTCCTTACTATTCACTCAGGTGACCTTGGGTAAATTAGTTAATCTCTCAGGGTCTCAGTTTTCCTCGTCTGTAACATTACTGTGGTTGGATTAGATTGCCTCTGAGGTCCTTGCTAGCTCTGGGTCTATGATCCTCCTTAGAAGGAAAAGACCTGGGTTCGAATCCCCACCTCTGATGTCTACTGCTTATTCATGTGACCTTAGGTAAATTAATTAATTTTTATGGGTCTCAATTTCCTCCTCTTTGAAGTTTACATCCATTGAAAAGGCATCTGGAGGTTAGGAAATGGTGCCGAAGGTTGGAGGGCCACTTATCAGGTATTGCTAATTCCTATTCAGGTATGAGTTGTATTTGGTTGTATTCTGGATTCCCTTCCAATTTTGAAATTCTGTGATTATATTGATTCTAAGGATAAGGCTGCAATTATAAGGCTGCAATTAGGCAGTACTGGTCCTCTTCCATCTCCTCTTCCATTCCTTTAATACGAGGTATCTTTGGGGCAGCTAGGTGGCACAGTGGATAGAGCACTGGCCCTGGAGACAGGAGGACCTGAGTTCAAATTCAGCCTCAGACACTTGACACGTACTAGCTGTGTGACCCTGGGCAAGTCACTTAACCCCAATCGCCTCACCAAAAAAAAAAAAAAAAATACTAGGTATCTTCTGGATGGACTGAAGGGAGTGGTAGCTTTTAAAATATATTATGGGTCCATGACTAATTCTGGCAGTTTTATGACATTGATTCAAAAAATGGAATTTTCTTCAACTTCCCAACAAACATATTTTCCCCTTCCTTTTTTTCAATTTCAAAGAAAAGCAGATATACTGAAATAAACTCCTTCCTTGGTCTGTCATTCTTTGCTGTAATTTGATTCCTTGGGGGCTCAGTTCACAACTCAGGGAGGCTCAGCTATTGATTAGAAGTCAAAGGATGAAAAAAAAAGGAAGTCCAAGGATGTACTGTTTTCACATAATTGAACTCACTTAGTTTCTGTCACGCCAACCCCATTCTCCTCATTGAATGGGGAGACTTGGTACACCTGGTCAACCGTAACTTCCGTGATTAAAGCACCATGCCCTGTATACTTCATCTGGTAGGAGTATGTCTCTGTCCCTTTAACAATCTCAGCTTTCTAGAAAAACAGATAGATTCAAGCAGTGTACACAACAGGCAGCCACTGTCTGCTCAACCCTGTATTCAATAGACACTTAATGGATGCTTGTTGGATTGGATGGATTGGGAACACATTTTTTAAAATGGGTCTATGCAGTGAAGCTTCCCATATTCCATCAAGGTTTTTCTTGGATGCAGTACCTAACGTCCAGTAGCAAAACAAAATAGCATACTGGCAAGAGAATCTGATTTAGGGCCGGACGATCTGTGTTTGAATGCTGGTCCTGCCACTTAGTAACCATAGCTTCAATCCATGTACCTGTAGAAGTTGAAATAACTCCTCTTTAAATTCATAAATTCATAAGTTGTTTGTAAAAGGAAAAAGAAAATGTTGATTCTGGGCATTTTTTGTATTTAATAAAATTGGATTCACCAGATTGTACAGTAATGACAGCTATCATTTCAGAGTACTTCAGAGAGGCAGCTGGGTTTGGGGAAGATGAGAGAAGGCAGGGGGAAGGACAACTTATGTGGTCAGTCCCAGGTGACTGCTATAAGGCTGGTCAAGTGTCTTAGGCTCGTAGATAGAACTGGAAGCCATACTATTGGTCATCTAGACCAGAGGTTCTTAACCTAGTACCTGTGAACTGTAAAGAAATGTGGATAACTATACTTTAATATAATTGGTTTCTTTTGTAATACTGTGTATTTTATTTTATACATTTAAAACATTATTTGGAGAAGGGGTCCATGGGCTTCAGCAGACCACCAAAGGGGTTCATGACACAAAAAAGTCATGATCTAATCCAAAGCTTCTTAAACTGTGGGTCATGACCTCATATGGGGTCACATAACTCAATGTGAGGGTTGCAAAAAAATTTGGCAGTAAGTGTTTGATTTACATACCTATTTTATATACCTATATACACAGAGTCCCAAGTGGAAAAAATTAAGAAACCCTGATCTAGTCTAACTCCCTTATTTTACAAATGGGCAAACTGAAGCAAGGCAGAGTGGTCAGCCAACAAGCATTTATTAAGCACCTACTATGTGCATGGCACTGTGCTACATGCTGGACTAAGAACTAAGAACATGCTGGCCTTTACTAAGGACACACGGGTAGCAAATAGCAGAGCTAGAATGTGAACCAAGGCCTTACAATTCCATGAGCCAGGGCTAGAGAAAATTCAGGATACAACACTTAATGGGCTAAGAAGAACCCAGAAGTAATCTGTGTATAACAGGCCAGGAAAAACTAGGTAATTAGAATAACCTTGAACAGCACTATTATTGGGATTAAGCTAAAAGAATATTGAACTCAGAGTTAAAAGGTTCAGGTTCTGTGTCTTTCCTCCCCCTCCCACCCCAGCTCCACCATCATCTTTTCTGTGTCTTTAGGTGTTTCTGGGTCTCTGTTTCTTCACTTATTCAAACAAGAAAGCACAGAAAGAGCAATCCAGGTCTCACATGCTATTATTCTAACTCTATGATACATTTTACACTGTAAATATTTCCCATAATATGGATTTTCCTTATGCTTGTTGTAAAATAGACTTTTGTGGACCATTAGCCAGTGACTATGTTTCTAGGATTACTTAGGAGGAGGGAAAGAGGGAGGGAACAAAAGCTGCAGTTCTGAAAATATCCTATAGAAGAGCGGGAATGAGCCTCTGTATGGACCCCTCTTTGGTAGTAGCCCAGAAGGTGAGAGAGGACCCAGAAGTCTGAAGACAAAGCAAAAGATTCACCATTTTGTTCCATGACCCTAATCAAAAAATCAAAGAAAGGTCCCTTTCTCCCATGGCCACTAACTGGGGAAAAATGGGTTGTCTACCAGAATGGGACCTCTTTGGGGCCAAAGCATTGCTTGGGTCTTTTTTTATACAAATGGTTGCACCTTGTCAAATTGGGGAATGATGTGTAAATAAGCCATTCCTGTCTTCTTGGCTGCCTTGTGCTGACAGTTGTTGAGATCCCTGGATTTTATGATGGAAAACCGATTATTCCTCTTATCTTCATGGATGATGTAGCTAGTATAACAGACACCACCAATCCCGGCCTATGGAGAATGAAATATTCTAGTCAAAAACCTCATGTTTGAACTTTCATTTTCCTCTAGAAGGAAATGAATAAGTACAGAGACTGAAATGTAAATCATGGAGCTAATTGGATGGAGACTCAAGAAAATTAGGTTCTAATCCCAACTCCACCAAGACCTCAATGGGAAATCTTGAGCAAGTCATATGACCCATGCATCTATTTCCCTAATTAAAAGACTGGGTATAATGACAATTGTTTTGTCTTTCACAAAAGGTTGCTATTAGGCTCAATTAAGGTGAAATGTCAAAATGTTTTGAGGAGTACAAATTAATATACAAATGTAGTGTCTTTTTTTGTAAGGATAGGGGCAATTTCTTCTTCTTCTTTTTTTTTTTTGCAGGAAGCAGTAAAGAACAAGAAATCTTAGCTACATCTTCTCTTTCCCTCCTCTCACCCAAGTCTTTCTAAGTATAATTCCCAGGATAACTTGCAAGGAACCAGGTAGCAACCAAGTATACTATGATAGGTGAAATATATTTTTTCACCATTATTCCCAAAATTGACTGAATGAATTCAAGGCATTCAGGAGCCTGGGGGAAAAACAGAGGCATCAAAGACAGAATTAATCTAAGCATTTGGAACTCTACTGGTTTCTTCTGGGTGCTAGGAACTATGGGTTTGACTCACAAAAGTACTAATTGCTGCTGGGCACTAGCAGCTGGGGGCAGCTGTGAGTCAAACTCACAAAAATAGCTGAAGTAACCTCTGAGTCTATGGTTTAAAAAGATGAGACCCTTTCATGTAGGGGAAAGTCAAATCAAAGGAAAAGTAACAAAGGGCAGCAGAGAGCAGCCCAGGGGAGAACTCAGTGGATGATAGTGTCCCAGAGAGCCATGAGGTAGAACAGTAAAGAGATACTGTTAAAGTGGACAAAGCCAGCATTGAACATCATGCCGTGTTTTATTGGCTTCCTTGGATCAACAGGTGACTTTACAAAGAACTAACAAGCAGAGGAGGCAGAGGAGAATTCTGGTTGAGACGGGCCCAGAAATGTGAATTATTCAGATTTTGGTGTTCCCTAAGCATGTACCCTCTCCTATGTAGGTGCCCTCTAACTCCTAGGTTGCTTAGCCACCCATGTTGCCTTTCTCACCTTTCAGTTGGAAATTGGCAGGCAAGTGAATCCTTGTGCAATGGGAGGGAATGTTACTTATTCTTTATTTTGCTATTATTTAATCAAATGTCTTTTTCTTTGAATTAGTGAGCCCTTTGGTGGTGGTGGTTGTTTTTCTAAATACCTTGGTAGGGGCTCATGAGCTATGGGTTTTGATTGGATCCCAATTCAAAGTGTGCCAGGAACATGAGATTGTTTTCAGGAGACCCATGAACAAAAAAAAGCACAAGCTACCTTATTAATAACATCATCAAACTGCTTTGGATTTTGAAGAGAAGTAGGCCTAAAGCAGAAATACTTACCTCTTGTAAGTGATAAATATTTTGAGACTTTTTGATGGTGATATGGAACATATTTAGTATCCCTCTTACTATGTTAACAACAAGAGCTGGGGTGTCCTTTGGGGCATATATGTTGCCAATGCGTCCATTATTATACTCAAACTTGAATATTTGCATAAGGCCAGATGCAATTGTCCAAGTGAGCTTTGGTGAGTAAAGGAATGAATCTTTAGGCCAGATACCAATGTATTCTTCTACTTGTGGAGATTGAATCTGGAAGAAGAAAAAAATGAAAACAACGCATTATCATAGCCAAAGAAATGAGCCCTCCCTTCTAATGCAAGCAATATTTAATATTATACAAATAATCAACAATACTGATTTTATTTATTTTACTCCCTGTGCATTTCTCCTAGGAGGTCATTTGGGAAGATGACAGAAGCACAGTTGGCAGCCCCATTCCCCCCAGGAGCAATCTCTTTCTGAAATAGAACCCAGAAGGAAATTCAGAAGCCTGTGATTTAGGTTTACTGACAGTACTGGACAGAATCTAATATTAGACCTTTTCATCATAGCATGCGCCATCTTGGCAGACATTGTGCTGGCTGCAGAGGACAGAACCTAGTCTCAGTCCTCCCTAGCTCTGTCTACAGGCTTTCTTCTCCTTCTCAGAGCAGCCCCACAACCTATTCCTCTTGCGTCAATAGTACTAATGCCCTCTGTTCACCCTGCTCTGATCTCCTAGGAAGTCCCAAGCACTCCTAGTGAAGCAGCGCCTGAGTTCCACCTACATTCACAGTTGATTACACCAGCTGTTGACTCCTGAGACAATCCTCTTTCTCAGTCCCTGACATCTGAAGTTTCTGATGACTAAGGGCCATACCTCTTTAGCATCTGGACCTCTGATTTCATCTTTAGAGGGAACTCCCTCTACCAAGGCAAAACAACAATTGTTTTGAGTCTTGGAGAGTTGCCCTCATGTCTCCACTATATCCCTAGAGGTAGCTAAGTGACAGATTGGAAGGAGCTCTAGGCCTTCAGTGAGGAAGATTCGAATTCAAACCCAGATTTTAGATGTTTACTAGCTGTGTGACTCTGGATAAGTCACTTACCTTCATCTATCTCAGTTTCCTCAACTGTAAGACGAGGATAATAATAACACCTAACTCCCAGGATTGTTTTGAGCATAGAATGAAATAATACTTGTCAAGTGCTTGGCACATAGCAGGCACTTAATAAATGCTTATTTCCTACCTTCCTCTTGGAATCTTTGGTTTCCTTCAAGACTAAGCTCAAGCTCTACTGTTTTGATGAAGCCTTTCCTGATCTTCTCATGTCCAAGGCTGCTCATAACCCACTTGGTATTCATCTTCTATACACTTAGATGTGTACCTCTTATCTCCATTATTAGACTGAAAGATCCTTGAGAGCAAGGAATATTTATTTCACTTTCGTTTGTGTAGCTCCAGCTTTAGCACCGTTCCTGGAACACAGTAAGCCTTTAATAAATGCATGTTGATTGATTGACCGGCTGACTGATGTCTAGTCTCCACTATTAGATTGAAAACTCCTTGAGAACAGGGACTATTTCACTTTGATCATGGTATCCTCTGGGATTAGCACAATGGGGGTACATAAGTGCTCAATAAAGAAATGTTTGTTGATTGATGGAGAGTCATTTGGGGCCTTGAGGACTTCAGTTCCCAGGGTCATCCGGCTGGCCAGTGTGTTTTTTCTTCCTGATCCTGTGATCCACTAGATTCTATGCCCAGGGCCACTTTCATTATTATAAGGACAACCTCAACAGCCATCTTGAAAATAGCAACAAACATGGAAATTTAAAGTCATCAAAATAATAAAAATAGCAGCTAGCATTTATGTCGTGTTTAAAGTTTGCAAGGCATTTTATGAACATTATCTTGTTTGAACTTCACAACAACCCTGGGAGCTAGAGACTACACTTTTCTCCATTTTACTGATGAGGAAACTGAGGCAGACAGACGTGAGGTGATTTGCCCAGTATCGCACAAACAGTAAGTATCTTAGGTTGAATTATAACCCAGGTCTTTCTGACTCCAAATGCATCTCTTAATCCACTGAGCCTAGCTGCTTAAAGAACTCCAAAATAATGGGGAAAAGTTATGGAATAAAAGAAACAGATTAAATTGTCAGAGAAGATGTATAATAAGGCAACAGAAGCACCAGAAACCAAATGAGCGATTGCTCAATACAAAATACATTTGAATAACAAATACAGTGAAGGAATTAAAGGAAGATGTGAACTGAGCAAAAGACCAAAATCGTGAGAAGAAATGGGAAATGAGCTGGCTACAGGGATGGGATCTCAGGACAAAACAAGTTCTGTAGTTTAGGAAAATGACATTGAGTCTGTTCCTCCGGGGGAGGAGGAATAGATTTGTCCCCAAAATGTTGTGAATGAGTGAGCTATGAGAATTTAATTATGAGGTTATTATCATGATTTTTTTTATGAATTAAGAATCAGTTTCTCCAGCAGCAACATGGTGGTATTAGTCTCACTGATCTCTTAGGTCTCTGCAAAGCCCTAAAATTTTGTAACTTTACAGCTTTATGATTCGATGTTCGGTAAATCATCAGGAAAAGATTTTATAGAGCACTGATGAAATTTACAGAGCATGACAAATTGAGCCCGGAGCTCTGAGGGGGAGAAAAGCAACGTGTAAAAACATCAGAAACACGATCCTGAGTCAGACCTATGATTCATCGGGCCCAGGAATCTATCTCTGATATTGACGTGGAGAGATGGTTTACGAATATACATACACCAACACATCCCTAGCCCCTCCTAATCCTCCACAGTAGATCCATCATTCAAGAAGTTATCTGAAGTCAGTGTTTAATTCTTTATTCACCCACTGATCCCGTCTTTTCTCTGCTCCCATCTACATTGATGTCACTCTATTGACTTCCTTGATAAGTGGTTCAGTTCTATTTACCGCATGCATCTCCCTAGAGAAGTGACACGTTCATGCTGAAGATTCTTTAATGTCCTACCTTTGACATTTCCCAAAGTCCTCATCTCCCATAAGGTCCAAGTCCCCTCCATTTCAGCTAGACATCAGTGCAATGACATCTGGGGACTCATCTTCACTTTGAACTGCTCTATCTCCCAAATCTCTGATTCAAAAGTCTATTCTAACCACACACCCCTGCCTTTAACCCCTCACATTGTTCTAAATCCACTGAACCTGCCCTTTATCCTCATCATGACCTGTGGTCCTCCTCAATCCTTTTCTATTCTGTCAATCCTAGAATTCCAGAATATCAGGGATGAAAGAGACCTCAAGAATCCAACCTATACCCGGCCAAGAATCTCCTCTATAACAAACCTGAGAACTGTTGATCCAAACCTGATAGTTATTGATCTCAAAGGAGGGGGAACATACTTCCAAGCCAGGTCATTCAAAACTGGGATAGCTCTAAATGTTAGAAATTTTTTGTCGCATCAAGCCTAAATTTGCTTCTTTTTATGGCTTACATAGATTGTTCACAGTTTTGTGGTCTGGGAAGAACAAATCCAATCTCCATCTTGTGTAACAACCTATACAATACCTGAAGAAAGTGATCATGTTACACACACACACACACACACACACACACACACACACACACACACACACACACACACCAAGGTTTCATTTGTCCAGGATAACTATACCAAATTTCTTCAAATCTCCTATGGCATTGACTTAAGGCCTATCACCATCCTGGTATCCATCCTCTGGAAAAAGAAAATTCTCTTTTCTTACACCAGGCATTCTTCATTCTGTTATCCTATCTTTGAGCTTCCTCACAAGAGAACAATCTACACTACCTTAATTTTGTCACCACCTGTGTAAGTCCTTGCGATCTGTAACCTGATTCTACCATGACTTGATTGAAACGGCTCCTCTGAACATTCCAATTTACCTTCTGATTGCTAGATCTATTTTTTTTTCTTTTGGTGGTGGTGGTAGGAAGGAGAGAGGCATCAATTCTCCTTGAATGTGGCATAACAGAAAAATCACTGACTTTGGAATCAACCATTCAACATTTATCAAATAATTACTATGTGCTGGACACTGTGCTAAGTTCTAGGGATACAACAAGAGGCAGACATGACACGGGTTTAAGTCCTAGCTCTCCTACTTACTAGGTGTGAGCCTTTTACCCCTCTGCGACTCAGCTCCCTTATCTTTAAAATAAGAAGGTTGAGCTAGATAACTCTAAGAGCTCACCTGGTTCTAAATCTATGATCCTATGTTCTCTCTGAAGAGGTGGATACCTCTTCATTCTTGGAACTTTTCAGTTGCTTTCTGTGACACTGTCTCCTTCAATCTGCAATGAAAATTCCTCTCTTTCCCCATAGCTGGCTCTTCTTTGTCAGCCTGTCCTATAACTCTCCTTTCTCTATAACCCAATCCATTACGAGCTAGATACAGAGTGATTCCCAAATCAATATCTATGAGTCTGATCTTTCTCCTGCACACCAATTCTGCATTTCCAATTGCATTTTGGACATTTCCTCTTGGATGTATTGGTAGAACATTTAATACATCTAACGTCAAACTTCTCATTTCTAGCCTCAAATCAGATTCTTTTCTTGATGTTCCTCTTTCTTTTAATGAAAGAAAACTAAAGCAGCTCAATGGTTCTATTCTAATGAATAGAACACTGGACTAGAAATCAGAAAGATCTGATTTCAAATATGGCCTTGGCCACTTACTGGCTGTGTGACCCTAGACAAGTCACTTTGCCTTTTTCTGCCTCAGTTTCTTCAACTGTAAAATGGAGATAATTATAGCACCCGCTTCCCAGGGTTGCTGTGAGGATCAAATAAAATATAATTTGTAAAGTACTTAGTGCAGTGCCTGTCACATAGTAAGTTCTTTTTAAGTTCCCATTCCCTTTCTTCTCCTTCCCTTTCTAATGGTATCACTAATTGCCCCGGTTGCCCAGGCTGAAAAACTTGCAATGACCTGTGATCGCTTCCTTTCCTTCTGGCCCCTTCATCTAATCTGCTATCAAGTAGTATCAATTTGGGGGGGGGGGCGGGGCAATGGGGGTTAAGTGACTTGCCCAGGGTCACACAGCTAGTAAGTGTCAAGTGTCTGAGGTCGGATTTGAACTCAGGTATTCCTGAATCCAGGACTAGTGCTCTATCCACTGTGCCACCTAGGTGCCCCCGTATCAATTTTTAATTTGCCTTTCTCACCATGTCATGCCTTCTTACCACCATTCTTTGTGATGCCATCTCCCTAAACCCATCCTATGTACCACACTGCCATATTAACAAATCTTCCTAAAGAATCACAGTGATTTTGTTCTCTCTTCTTCTGAGCTCTCCTCATTCTCCTCTGCTAGAGCTCCATGTCGTACTCACCAAGTATAGGTGCCCTCCAATGCTCAGTTCTGGGCTCTCTTCTCTTTTTTATATAGACCAAGGATTCCTAAACTGTGGGTCTCAACCCTGCATGGGGTCACATAACTGAATGGGGGGGTCATGAAAAATTTGGCAACAGTAAAAGGTTAGGAATCTCTATTTTATATGCCTATATACCCAGGGTTGCCTAAAAATTTCCCAGGCAAAAAGGGTCTCGAGTGGAAAAAGCTTAAGGAACCCTGATCCATACTATTTCACTTGATAATCTCATCATCTCCCGTGGGTTTAATTGTTATCTCAGTGCTGATGAGTTGAGATTAAAATATCCAGGCTAACTCTGTTTCCTGAGATCCAGTCCCACATCTCAAACCACTAATTGTTTATTTCAAAATGGATGATGCATAAGAGTCACAGATTCAACAGGAGCAAAACAAATTTCTTATCTTCCCCCTAAATTGCCCCGTTCCAAATTGCCCTATTACTTTGGAGGACATAGCCATCTTCCCCGTCAACCAGATCCTTGACTTGGATGTAATACTTGAGTTCTCAGTCTCTCTACCCTCATACATCTCGTTGGTCACCGAATCTTATCATTTCTACCTTTACAACATCTCACAAACCAAGTCTTCCTCTTTACTCACACAACCACCACCCTAGTTCAAGCGCTCATCCCCTCTTGCCTGGACTATCGAAATAGACTTTTAATATTTCTGCTTCGAGTCTTTCTCCATTCCTATGTATCCTCCACAAAGCTGACAAAATAATTTTCCTAAAGCATAAGCTTATCACCTCCCCTACTCAGTAAACACCACTGGCTTCCTATGACCTCAAGGATAAAATCCAATCTCCTTTGTTTGGCATTTAGAGCATTTCAACACCTGACCCCTTCGTACCTTCCCAGTATTCTTGCTTATTAGTCGCAAACATTCACTCTACAGGTCAGACATAGTAGCCTACATGTCATTCCTCAAACACAATACTCCATGGTTCATCTCCCTGCCTTTTACTCTCTCCATGACTGGAATTCTCTTCTTCATGTCAACTTTTTAAAATCCTGCTTCCTTTCCAGACTCGGTTCATGATTATATGAAATTTTAAAGGGTTTGCACAAACAAAACCAATGTAGTCAAAATTAGAAGGAAAGCAGGAAACTGCTGGTTCACAGTTAGTTCCTCAGCATGTGTTGCCCCCTTTAGAGAGGATTTCATGCCATCCATGCTTCCCCTCCAGCATACTGAAGATTTTGCTCCAGTCCTTTTCACTTATAGTAGATGTCATTAGGACACTCGGATGATCCTGCTATAATTCTTCACTATCAATAAATACATCACCAGTCCACTTTTTTGATCAGACATTTCCTAAATGATGTCTTTTACACCTTTTATAGCTCATAAATCATCATTAGGAATATGCATGATTTGGGTCATCTTGGACAAATTCACTCACTTACCTGTCTGTACCTCAGTTTCCCTGCCCATAAAGTGAGGGGGAATGGACTTGTTGGTTTCTGTAGTCCCCTCTAGCTCTAAACCTGTAATCCCAAGACTTTATGGTTTCTTCTTGCTCTTGGTCAATGGTCAATGTCTTTTGGTCCCCCACAACTTTGAGCTTTTAAAAAGTATGTTCACAAGTCTCTAGGACAAGCACAAGGACATTTGTGTACAAATTACTAGCTAACTGTCCAAGGAAGTAGTGGGTCATTGACTACCCTGCATAATTCCTAGCTTGCTCTCTGTTGTCTAATTCAGTTTGGAATCAAACTCATTGTCCATTTGTATGGCTTATTCTAGATCACAGGATTGTGGATTTTCAAACTAGAAGGGATCTTGTAGCTCACTGAGTCCAATGCCTTCATTTTACAGGTGAGCAAACTGATGTGTAGAGTGATCGCATAGCATAGAGGGTCACATAACATAAGTATCTGAAATAAGACTTGCACCTCGGTCTCGTAGCACTTAGTATTGTTCTTGTCCCATAGTAGACACTTAATAAATACTTCTTGACTCACTGACTGACTGATTCTAAGTCCAGGACTCCATCCACCTGTCATGCTGATGAGCTAATTCAAAGGATGGATTAACTTTCAACTGCTTGTCACAGTCTGAACTATAGACATTTTCTCATCCATTAAGTTCTTTCTGTTAGGCTGATCACTTTTGAGGAATCATCAATCTCACTCAAGGAGGACCTGTCACATCATGGGGCTTGACATAACTGGCCCAAAATCACCCACTATAATAATCTGGTGGATTCCATCATCCATAGAGAGCCCCTTTTCCATTTGGACCCTGTACAGGACAGCCCCCATCATGGTAACAATGATGTATCTACTAGGCTCATGCCTTGCTCAGTAGCTGCAGGGATGCTGACCAATTATCCCATTTCCTGCTCAAGGTCATACTCAGTGCTAAATAAACTCTCTGTTGATTAATTGGTTTCAGCAGTGTCAAAATGGAAGAGGGGAAACTTAGAGAAAAAAATATTCATCCTGCCTTTGTCTAATTTATCGCAGGCTGATTGATAGGGGGATTGGAACATAGTGGGTGCTTAATAAATCTTTGTTGGTTGACTGAAAATCCCAAACACACCCCAAGTTCTCATGAAAGGAATAAGCACCTCTTGGTGAGCACTTATGTACAGTGACATCATATTACTATTTCTTCCTTAGGGGCCAAGCCACATCTTATAGTTTCTTGGGGCTAGAAGAAACCTCAGTGACACTCTCATGCAAGCCCTTCATTTTTCCGATGACCTAGAAGGATTAAGCAATTTGCCCAAATCTGTAAGGAAGAGGAACCTGAATCAATATAAGCTAAGTCCTAGTGCAAGTTTTGAGTTTCTCTTGTTTTTTCTAGAATATCTTGTATGTTTGTCATCTCCTCTTGACACACACTGCTACCACCCTAGGACAAGCCTTACTTATTCCATAGATGGGACTATAAAAATTGCTCCCTACCAGGTCTTCCAGCTACTAAGTGTCTTCACTTCCCAATCCATCCTTCAGATCACTGCCAGCCTAATCTTCATAGAATCATAAATTTAGACCTCAAAGGGACCTAGAAGTCATCTAATAGAACAGATAGCAGAGGGACAACTGAAATATTCCATTACCACCTTCAGGAAGATTGAATGCCAATAACAGGGTCAAGGCAATTCCCTTCACCTTGATGAAGAATCCCTATTCCATGTTAGCCAGTGGCTTTTATGACAAGATTAATCCAGGTCTCCAGTATTTTGAATCCAATCCCTTTGACCCCAATCTCCTTTGTCATTATCATTCTCTGCCTCCTCAAATTACTTTGTATTTTATTTATGTCTGTAGATGTAGACTTGCCCTTGAGTACAGAGGTCATTTTGCTTCCATCTTGACATGTCCAACACTCTTTAGGCACTTAAACATTTGCTGAATTCATGGAATCATGAAATCTCAGAGTCAGATGGACCTTCAGAGTCCATATAGTGCATCTCATACCTGAACAAGAAGCCATCATTCTACATCACCAATAAATAAGTATTCAACAGGTCTCATCTTCAAGAACTCCAATGAGAAAGGAATTTACCAACTCTCATGGCAACCAATTCCACTTCTGGACAGTGCTATGTGCTAGGAAATTTTCCTGGACATCAAGCCTAAATTTGCTTCTCCTCAATTTCCACCCCTCACTGCTAGATCTGCTCCCCTAGGTTCAAACAGAATGAGTTTGGTAGTACTTCTGCATGGTCCTCCTTCAGATACTTGAAGACACCTAGCACGCCCTTCCCTAAATTTTCTCCTCTGTGCTAAGCATCTTTCAGCTGATCCTCAAATGTCATGGTCTTGAGGTCTTTCCTATTGTAGTTGTCCTCCACTGGACACTCTTCAGCCTTAAAATATAGTACCCAAATTGAATGTAGCACCCCAGACACAATCCAACCAAGACAAAGGAGAGCAGGATTATTTCCTCCTTATTCTTCAAAGCAATGTTTCCCAATGCAGTCTAATATGGATTCAGTTTTTTGGCTGCTGTATCATACTGTTGACTCATGCTAAACTTGTCCTCCACTGAAACTCCCAGGTCTTTTTCAGATAAACATCTATCTAGCCACATCTCTCCCATCTTATGCTTATGAAGCTATTTTTGAATCAAAATGTAAGACTTCATATTTATATCTATCAAATACTATTTACTAGATTTGGCCCAATGTTCTATCCTCTCAAGACCTTTTGGGGCCTTAAGTATTTTATCAGACATGTTAGCTGTTCCTTCCAGTTTCACATGAACTGCAATTATAGGCTTGACCTATATTCCTTTGTTTACTTATGTCATTAATTAAAAATGTGAAATAGCATAGGATTAAACATGTATCCCAATGGGATGTGTCCTAACTAGACACTTCTTTCCAAGCTCACATCCAACATGGAAATACTAATGCTTGGATGAGGTCATTCAAACAGTGAAGGATCCATGTAACTGTATGCATTGAATTGAATTAATATCTAGCTTTAAATTTCTGACAGCACATGCTGTCATCCAGGAGCTGTGGGGACAAAAGACTTGCCATGATAAAGTTGTGTCCCTATTCCTAACCAATTATTTTGAGTATAAGTCACATTCATTGGGGGAAAAGACGACAAACCTTCATTAGTTTTAAAAGTGGTCCTTACTTTTTGCCTCATTTTTCAAAGTGTCATTGAAATATACCACAGGAAACTTTATTCTGCCAGATTCATAGCACGATAGGGTTTGAAGCTGTAAGTAGCCTTAGTAACTATCTGACCCGTTGTCGTCATTTTACAGAAGCAATTGTGAAAAATAATTAGTTGAATTTTAGTGGGGGGGGGGGAGACAAAGCAACCCAATCACTATGTGTTGTGACTGACCACCGAGGTCCATCAATCCATTGGTCCTCAGGCTGAATCTAAAGGAAACCTACTATTCAGACACAGCATTTGGACCACAGAATCGACCTCCAGAAATAATGGGTTTTACCAGTGACCAGAGCATGAAAGTCAAAATTACTCATTTGTAACCATTACACATAATAATGAGAATGTCACCTGGTCTGTGGAACTTATCTATATGCAGCATTGCTCTAGGATTCCATCCCCTGGGTCCATTTCACGGACTCCACATTCCTACAGCCAAATCTCAACCTTTTTTGTATTAATGATTCCTTTGTCTATCTGTAGAAGCCCATTGACTCTTTCTCAAAGTAATGATTTAAAAAACAACAAAGGAGGGGGCAGCTAGATAGCACAGTGGATAAAGCACCGGCCCTGGAGTCAGGAGTACCTGAGTTCAAATCCGGCCTCGGACACTTGACACTTACTAGCTGTGTGACCCTGGGCAAGTCACTTAACCCCCATTGCCCCACAAAAAACAAAACAAAACAAAAAAACCCAAACCCAACAAAGGAATGATTTTAAAAGCACAAAATAAAATATAAAGGAAACCAAAGGTTAATGAAAATAAAGATGTCTCTTTTTTTCCACATCTAAGTTAATGGGCTCATGTAAATCTGTTCATAGAACTGTTGGTGTTCTGTAGACACTAAATTAAGGATTCCTGTCCCAGAGCAACGTTGAAATCACAAACAGTGGATTTCTAGATATCAGTATCATCCCTGACTAGTCTAGAAGCCTCACCATCTCTTCTAGGTATTTGTCAGTAGTGGCCAATATTTTCTGGCCCACCTATACAGCAGAAGAGGGAATGCCATAGAGAATTATAGATTTTTGACTAGAGAACCAAGCAAGGCTATTGTAATTAGGAGGTTGAGGAGAGATTTAGAAGGGACCATAGGGGAATGACCAAACAATGTAAGGCTGTCCTTTTTGATGTGAGAAGAAACGTGGAGGTAGCAGAAAGAGTACTGGTCTTGGATCCAAAAAAGAGAAAAATGCCCATTTGTACAAAAATATTTCTAGCAGCTCTTTTTGTGGTGGCAAAGAATTGGAAATCAAAGGAATGTCCACCAATTGGGGAATGGCTAAACAAGCTGTGGTATATGATGCTGATGGGATATTATTATGCTGTAAGAAATGACAAACAGGACAATTTCAGAAAGGCTTGTATGAATTGATGTATAGTGAAGTGACCAAAATCAAGAGAATGTTGTGCACAGAGACAATGTTGTTTGATGAAGAACTGTGAATCACTTGACCCCAAAGGACTAATGATCAAGTTCCACCTCCAAAGAAAGAACTGACACTGATTGAACACAGACTGAAGCATGCTATTTTTCACTTTCTTTCATTTTCCTTCTTTTATTCAAGTTTTCTTATACAAAATGACAGATATGGTAATTTTTTACATAATTGCACATGTATAAACTATATCTGATTGCTTATCACCTCAGGGAGGGGGGAGAGAATGGAGGATGGAAAGGATAGAACTTGGAACTCAAAACTATAAATAAAAATGTTTATTATTATTATTATTATTTTCTAAAAGACTACCAGTCTTGGAAGCATTACTCTCCAAATCTTGCCTCAGATACTAAATGTATGACCTCAGGCATGTTGTTTTACCTCAGTTTACTTCTCTGCAAAATGGAGGGAATAGCTTCTCACTGCCTACTTTAAAGGGCTGTTGAGGGAAAAGCATTTTGCACACCTTAAAGTAAAGGTGAACTATGATTATGGAGTGTTTCATGTAGCCTGAGGAGAAGCCATTGTAGGTGATGGTTAAAGGCCCCAGATCTACTTTTAGCATGGGCGAACATTTTGAAAACCACTTACTTATAAAATAACTCTATTTGAGAGGGTAGGAGGCTAAGTGCTACAAAAATACTCCAATGTAGGCTCCTAATGGATTAAGAGCCAGAAGGTATCTCAGAGAACATCTAGTTCAACCCGCTCATTTACAGATAAGAAACCTGAGACCCAGTAAAGGGTCCCATGGGTAACACACATCAGTATCAGGATTTGAACCCAGATCCTCAGATTTCCACTGTGTCAGAATGATTTTTATTCAAAGCTCCTTTTTGGTTGGGTCCCCACATGAATACGTCTTTTCCCAGAAGTACCTTGAGGAAATACAGCTTCTGGGACACTCCACCAATCTCCAGTTTGCTGGTCAACCTCAGGCCTGACCTGGCCAAACCTCTTTCTGGTAGCCCACTCAGAATCACACCCTGATAAGTGTACACATAGGTCTTGATTGGGTTGAACCCTGGTTCTGGGAGGGAAAACACAGATGAGGTTGGGATTTATGACTGTTCAGATGCTCCGCATTGAAACCCACGAGATGTGAAATAGAACAGACTTACCCATAGCATTCTTCTCACTCCCTGTTAAAAATAAATAAATCAAATGCCAATGTGAAACATTCTTTAGTTGGAGAACAAAGTTTTTATAACTGAATACAAGAGTCTTTGACCCACAGGGAAATGTAGTAGGGTTCTTTTCCTCCCACTTACTCCCTACCATCCAGCCTTGGCCCCTACTCTCTCCCCAGATCAAGGACCATAAGGAGAAGAATCCTGAGAGAAGACTCACTGGGTGCCCCCAGCAAGCCTTCCCACCTCCACCCTGCTCTATCAAACACACACTAGTACCTGCGACTACAATGTGTAAGAGAGAATCTGAAGAATAGATTCACCACGGAGCAGCCCTGACTGGAGCCTCATAATTTGCTGCCAGATATGCTGGTGCTCTGTCCTTGTCATTCATCCAGCCCTGGCTGATGTACCTGCTTCCCCTGCTGCGACCCCTGGGGGCCATGGCCTTGACCGTGGAATTCTGCATTTATGGGTTCCATCAATATGTTTCATGCTTAAAAGTCTTCCTCGGCCAAATTAGTTTGGGGAAAACAGGATTCAGGGATCTCTAAGGCCCCTTCCCATTCTGACATTCCATGAAAGGAGACATCGGCACTTACCCACAAGAGAGAACATCAGGGCCAAGGTGATTCCCTTCATCATGGTGATGAATGCAGAGCCCGTGGAAGCTGGTGGCTTTTATGACAGGAGAATAAATCCCACGTGGTCCCCATTGGGTTGTTTGTCTGGGCTCTCTCTCTCTCTCTCTCTCTCTCTCTCTCTCTCTCTCTCTCTCTCTCTCTCTCTCTCTCTCCCTGGGCAAACACCCAGCTGCGTGGGGGACACTTCCCTTTTTAAAAAGAAGGCGTCACTTGTTTGTTCTGTGTGGCCTTGCAGAGCCCTTCGGCAGAAATCACAACGTCCCTTTTTGTCCTTTTTCTAGAACAAGTCTGTCTGGAAATGTTGGTGATAAGAAAACACTGAAAGGCCCTTCCATGGGAGCGCCAAGTGGACGAGAAGTTTGCTATGAGAAGTGTCTGTGCTAAATTTCTTTTCGGAAGCCCCATGCACAAGAGTCCCAAATGGCTCATAGGCTCACAGACCTAATCCTGAGACGGGCTCAGAAATCACCTAGTCCCATCCCGTCCTTCTACAGATGAAGAAACTGCTCCCCAGGCAAAGACAGTGACTTGTCCAAGGTCATACAGGTAATAAACTTGAGGGAGAATTTGAACTGAAGTTCTTAGTCAAGCCAATGCTTTTTCTACTATAACCATAGAAGTGTTGGATGGGGGTGGGGGAATAGGTAAAGTGACCTGGATTCTCATCTCACCTTTGCCACTAAGTGTGTGACCTTGGGAAATCATTCATTCCTTCAGCCTCAGAGTTCCCATCTGTAAAATGAGAGGAGAGTTGGCTTAAGTTCTTTCCAGTATAACTCTTTTAGAAATCTATGGAAGGCTTAATTAAAAACTAATTGAGATGTCACGATACAATGGGAAGGGCATTAGAGCGAGAAGTTCTCAGTTCGAATTCTGACACATTTAACTGGGACTTTGGACGAGTCACATAATGTCAGTGTGCTTTGGTGTACTCTCCTCTAAGATAACAGACTCATACTCAGTGGTCTTTGAGTCCCCTCCCAGCTGTAGGACTGAAACAGATATTAATGAAGGTCCTTTATAAGATCATATAATTTAGCTACAGGAACCTTACATGCTCTATAGTGCAGTGAAGGAAGCCTGAGGTGACCCAAGCTGATGCTCTCATCTAGAGCCACAAAGTGGATTATATTTTGGCATTAAGTTAACATTCAAACCCAGCAAGTTCAGGAGACTGAAGAAGTTCTGAGGTCCCACTGTGGGTAGGGTAGGATGGAGATTTCTGGACTTCTCCAGATCGAGTCCCTTATCACTACATCCATAAGTCTGGAAACTGGAAGAATAAAAAAAAAAGCCCAGCCCAGAACTCACATGCTTTCTAAATAAATCTCCAGGTGATCAGGAATAGCTCTGAACTCTGGAGAATGGTAAACACCCAAAGGCCGGTGTAGATTCTTGTGGGGACTCAACAGATGGACTCAGTAAGAAAATCTATTGGAGTATCTCAGAGAAAGAAAAGGATTTTTTGTTCTAGACCAAGTTCTGTCTTCTAGGGCAATGTGGCAGTGTTGTATAATGGTTCAAGCGCTAGTCTTGGAATCAAAAAGACCTGAACTTGGCTCTTACCTCAAGCACTTACTGAACATGTGACCCACTTCATCTCCTTGATCCTCAGTTTCCTTATCTATAAGATAGGGAGATTGAACTTACTGATCTCCATAAGGTCCCTCCCAGCTCTAAATCCATTTTGAAAAATCTATGAATAATTAGATATGGAAGCTCCTTTCCTTAAGAGAAAAATGGCCATATTTTCCATTAAAAATATTTTTGAACTGCATATTGATGAACACAGATAATCCAGCTGGCTGATATCTTTCTGCATCACAGCATAGTAAACAGGGCAAAAGGGCAGAGCACAGTGACCTGGCTATTTTGGTTGACAGGTCACCCTTGGGTGAACAGAATATTTTCCCAGAGTAAGGCAGGTAAAGTGAATATCAATTCTGCAACAGCTGTCAAATGTTACATTTCTATTCTAACTCTACTGATCTAGTTTTCATTTCCCTCCATCCAACCAAATCACATATGCAATACACCAACTAGATTGCTGGGTTTGCAGGGTTTTTTTTTTGATGAGTAAGATCTTACCAGTTAAATTTCTTCTGTTTCCAGCACATCACAGGCTATATGTCAATGTGTTTGCTTAATAAAAGCTATAAAGTATATAAGTATAATATATAAAAAATGTATAACATAAATTTAAGATCTTTAAATATAGATAAGTAATCGATTTTCCAAAGAAGATTTGCAAACTATTATATGAAGATTCCTCCAAAGCACTAATAATAAAAAGAAATACGAATCAAAACAATCCTGAGAGCTCACCTCATTCACAGGAAATTAGCAAAGCTATTAATATATTTTAAGTCAATAAAAATAAAATAAATAAGTTATCTTGTAAAAATGCTACAAAGAAGCTCAGGTTAACAACTTGAGCATTTCAAGTAGGAAACCCCTTTCAGATTAGAGTAGGTGGGTTGGAAGAAGTTGAACATTAGTTGACATTTTCCACACTTAAAGGAAAACACCATATGGTTCAAAGCATATCACATGTACTCAAATCAATTTTGTGAATTAATAAAAAGTCTTTTAAGCATCTATTATTTGCAAAGCACTAGGGGATACCCAAAGAAAATGAGACAGTCTCTTTTGAAGAACTCACATTCTAAGGATGTCATTTATGATATGAAAATAATGCAAGTAATTAAGACTCATTTAGCTCAACAACTTGCTTAGGAAATGTATATTTCTGTTATTTACATTTTATCTGAGAACATATATAATAAAAAACAATGTGGGCAAATACATTGTAAGTGATAGGAACTCCTGGTATTTATATAGTTTCTTTTGAGAACTCAAGCATAGGATTTTTGCATTTGTCCCTATAATATTTTATCCTATTAGATTTGTTTCAACATTCTTGTCTGGTCAAGATTTGGGTAGATACTGACTTTGTCATTTATGTAATCTATCCCTCCTCTTTAGGGATCATATAAAAATTTGATCAGTATAGCATCTAAGACTTCTTCCAAATCAGATCCTTGCTCCAGCAGCACAGATCCCTAAGACATTAGATTGGAGATCTGCTTCTAAACTGGTATGGAACCAGTAAGCACCACTCTTTGGGTTTGGCCACTCAATCCCTTCTCAATCAATTTATCTATACTCTCCTCTGGCCAATATCTCTTCAACTTTTCCACAGGAAGAAAGAGAATGACTTTATCAAACACTAGGTAAACAGTACCTATAGCATTCTTATGATCTGGAACTTCAAGTAAACTGGTCAAAAAAGGAAATAAGCTCAGTCTGGCATGTCCTGCCCTTGATGTTGCCACTTTAGTTTATTGTGATCACCGTATACTTTTCCAGATGTTCACTATCATTTTTTAAAAAGCAAACTATGCTTTAGAATTATACAAGGAATCAAAATCAGTCTTCTTGCTTTCAGACTCCATTCTCTTTACACTTTTGAAAATCAGAATGGCCTTTTCCCTTTTCCAGTCCTATGATTCCTTTCCCATTGCTCATGATCATTTGAAGATCGATAACAGTAACTCAGCAATGCCATTTTCTAATTCTTTCAGCAGCTAAGAATATAGCTCGTTTGAATTAAGTAATTTGAGGTATTTGAACCACTAAAAAAATTCTACAATCACAATCAAACAATGCATTGACTGAAAAGCAAAAGGAAAGCACCAAAAAGGTCCAAAGATAAGCCTCTTGTTAATTTGGTAATTATTAAACAAGCTGCCTCAAATCACCATAACATGTATATTGTCTTTGTTAATTACTGCAAAGCCTTTGACTCAATTCTTCACTCATGGCTTTTCATGACTGTAAATGTATAAAATATATTATGAGAACAGCACAGTATTTGATATCCATACAAAAAAAAAACCTGTTCTCTAATTAAAACATTCAACCAAAAAAAAACCAATGATGTAAAGAATAATCAGCATAAAATATGACATTTTTCAATGAGAAAATTTAAGACACATTTTGGTTTTGTTGTTATTGCTCAGTCATTTTCAGCCACATCCAACTCTGCATGGCCCAATTTGGGGTTTTCTTGGCAAAGGTACTGGCATGGTCTGCCATTTCCTTCTCCAGCTCATTTTATAAATGAGGAAACTGAAGCAAACAGGGTTAAGTGATTTGCTCAGGGTCACACAGCTAGTAGAGGTCTAAGTCCATATTTGAACTCAGGAAGATGAGGGAAGACTGACTCCAGGCCTGTGGCTTTGCCAACCTTAAATAGCTTACTATCTATCTTTCTTAACTATTTAAGAATTAAATATGGATTCCAAATTAAAGAAGAAATTGACCAAAACATTTTGTTAATCATTTGATGTATTTGGATGACCTCAGGTAGCAAGAACATACAACAACAAAAATACATTAAATAAGTCCATCTACATGCCATTTTCTCTAGTGTAATCAAATATCATTTTGGATTTCATAAATGTAAATAAATTCTTAATGTACACCAAGGAAAGATAGAAAAGGAAGGCTTTGGGCTTTAATATGGAGGTCACATTGAATCAATGGATGAAGGGGATTCTAACAAACACCTTCTTTTTCTCCAAGAAGACATTTGATACATATAAATATCAGCTATCAAAGAAGGTTGTGATTGATGACTTTATGAGACTCATTATCATCCTAAAAATTAAAGCTAAGTGGGAAAAATATTTAAAGTAATACTAACCTTTACATATACTTTTGGATCTTTAAAATAAACCATGATATCCTAAAAAAACATAGACAATATAAATAGAATGTAGAGCCCACCATCCTAAGACAACTATAAAAAGGTTAACATTTCCTCCCCAGAAGGGAAAAAGGATAAGTGGATAGTCTTAAAGCACAGGATAAACACATAAACCAGCTATAGAAATGGTTTTAGAAAAGGCAGACATCACAATTTTGAATCAGTCAAATATAACCAAAAGTAGTTTATCTCTGAATAAAACTTACAAAATGACTAAGGTCCAAAGATTAAATTGAAAGGTCTTTCATGGGCAACACCTGCATGAGCATAACCAACATGTTGACACAGGATAATCAAACAAATGGGTTAAGTCGCATGGATGTTAGTGGAAACACTGGGGTTTATGATAACAATCCCATTTCAGATCAATGCCAGCAGAAACTACAGACTGGTTATCCATAAAGTGCCTGTGATTGATTAGTGATTCAACATATCAATATTCAAGGGAATATTGTAAGCTATAACAACTTAGCACTTACTTAATACCTCACGAACTCAGTATATTTCATTACAGATGACCAATCCCCATGCCACAGATATAGACTTCAGAATATCCCAAGTAATTCAGTCAATAAACAGTATTGAAACTGTACCATTCCCACAGACTGTTGTTATTGTCCAGTTGTTTCAATCATGTTTAGCTCTTCATGACCCCCTTTGGGGTTTTCTTGGCAAAGATACTGCACTGATTTGCCATTCCATTCTCCAGATCATTTTATAAATGAGGAAACTGAGGCAAACAGAGTTAAGTGACTTGTCCAGGGTCATAGAGCTAGTAAATGTTTGGGGCCAAATTTGAACTCAGGTCTTCCTGACTCCATGCCCAACAGCTCTATGCACTATGGTGCCACCTAGCTGTCCATCACAGATTGTTGGTGCCCACAATGATGTATATAGCAATGATTCACAAAAACTTAAGAAAAACATTTTATTAGATGTTTCCATACAAAATAATCATTATCTCCATCCAACATGAAAAGAAAAGATTAGTACATCAGAAAAGCAGAGCACATTAGAATCATGTAGGGACTTGAAGGGATGCATCTCATCCCTGCTGACCTATCTGCTAGTAGAGTGGTACCAAAGATGCTTCCACAGAAAGTACTAACTTCCCAATAGTTTTATTTAACTATAAAAAGAAATTCTTTTATTTACCTGTGCAACAGTCCACAGAATAGTAAATATAAAAGGATAATAGCAGACTAGTGACTTGCTCCAGAATTGTTTCTGTTTAAATTCCATAAGAATAGATGAGAATGAGATAAGGAGGAGAATGGTCGTGAATAGGAGGAAGAGGATGAAAGAAGAGGATGGATATAAGCCTTCTTGTGCTCTTCTCTATTTATATCACATCTGGAATATGGTGTTATGTTTCATATTTTAGGAAAGACATTAATCATCTAGAAAGTTTCCAAGTGAGAACGGCCAAAATGATGAAGGGTCTTGAATCCATATGTTTTAAGGATCAAGACCTGCCATTATGTTCATAACAGATTAGATTTGCTCAGTTTCCTGCTGAAGGTTAGACTAAGAACTTGCAGAATGGTAAACTTAGTCTCAAAGTATAGCATAATTTCCTAACACTTAGCTAATAGAAAGTGGAATGAGTTATGTCTCAGGCGGTACTGGATTCCCCTGTATCAGAGGTCTTCAGTCAAAAGCTTTGTCAGGTGGAGCACAGAAGACAGTCTTCAGATATAGGTTAAAATTTAAAACAGAGGTCCTTCTAACTCAGAGGACTGTGATTATATGATACCTCTCTTCTAAAAGAAGACATTAAAGAGATTAAAGCAATCTGGCATAATGAAATGGATTCAAAATTGTTTGAATGCATCAAGGGACCCAAAAGGAAATCATTAATGGTTGTTACCAGCTTAGAAGGAGATGTTTAGTAGAGGGTCCCCAGGAATCTATCCTTGGCCCTGTGCTATTTAAGATTTTTATTGATAAGTTGAAAAAAGAAGGCTTGGATCATATGCTTATCTAATTTCCTAATAACATGAAGCTTAAGAGGGAAAAGTAACACCTTGCACCATTGTCAGGAATCAAAAGAGAGAGGCTAGAATTCTGGGTCAAGTCTAATAAAATGAAATTGAATGGCAAAAAATTTAAAATCTCCTAGAATAAAGTCTTTGTTCACTGTCTCATCATGACATAGCGTCGGGCCAGAAGGCTATGACAATGGAACACAAGTTCTAGCAACTTCCATCATGGTGGATAAGTTGGGGTGGGGATACAATACAAGCAAGAGCCTCCATCCATCAGTCTACAACCCAATATTCAATGCAGCAAAAACAGATCATCAGAATCATTTGGCTACTCGGTGATGAGTTCTTTGGTCATGACCATCCACAAGAGGAAAAATGTTCCAGTGAAAATAGGACTGGTTTTATAGTTTAAGGACCTGGTTCAAACCCTTTCTCTGCAACTGTGAGACTTTGGCGAAGTCACCTTTCCTCTCTGGGCCTCCATTTCCTCATGCATAATGAGGAGGGTTAGACTAAAATATCTCTGAGGTCTCAAATCAATGATGCTATGAAACAAAGAAAATTTTGAAATAGATCTTAATTTTATGTGGCCCTGTCTGCTTCTACTATAAAGAATGGTAGGACCAAAAGAATCAATTAACATTTTTTTAATTGCAAATATCACAATAACAATATGTTCTGATGATTAGTAGCAGTGGAACCATGACATTCGGACTTCAGTTTTAATTTTATTTAGGTCTTTTATTTGATACCTGTTTTTCAAAACAATAATAATAATATGCTTTTAATAAGTTTATAATAGTTATAAAATAATATTTCAAAAACATTTTATTATAGGTATTTTATTTAAGATCTTAGCGATTATCTGGTAGGGGAGCATTTATTAAGGTGTGGTTCTTATGTTTTAGATGTTATGTCTAGGTGATGGAATGCAATAAAAAAAGAAGTAAAAATCACACTTAGAATATGAAGTTGTGAAAAGTCAATGAACCCAGACCAAGTACATACTGAACAACGTGGACCAAATGCAGGATACTCTTGAAAACTGTTAAGGACTTCGTTTAAAAAAAAAAAAAGATATCGCAAAGAAGGAAGACAAGATTCCAAGAGAATCTTTGAAAGTCATGCACAATATTAATCCTCAAGAAAGTCAATCACTAACTACTGAACCATATGGTTACTTTCTCATCTTAGTAAAAATTTGGATGAGAATCATCTATAACAGAGGGATCCTAGATGAAAATAGGGAAGTCAAGTATTTGGGGAGAGGTCCTATAAGTGACACTTCGATATTGTCACATAATTGACTGGAAAGCACAGAGAATGCAAGATTCTTCTCTCTGTTTATTGTTTATTGATTGAAGGAAAAAGCTTTTGAGCAAATGCACTTTTAAAGGCTGTCCTTCATCAAAGACTCTCTCAAGCATTAGTTAAGATCATACAGAACTCCTTGATGAATGCAATCACAGAGACAGCTCTATTCAATTATCCTCTGATTATTGATGTCAAGAAGGAATCAATCACATAAGCGAGGACTTAGGCAGCTAGGTGACATAGTGGATCGACTGTGCAACTTGGTATTTGGAAGATCTGGGTTTGAATATTGCTGTCAGACATTCACTACCTCTGTGATCATGGACAAGTCATTTAACTACTTTCTGCCTCAGTTTCCTCAGAAGCTGGGCATATTCTGATTTGTACCCTGTAAAATGAGGCAGTTAGACTTGCTGACCTATAAAGTCCCTTCTAATTCTAAATCTAGGATCCTATGAGCCTAAAGTACCGACTATGTGTCAGGCATTGTACTAATTACTAGAGCTTACAAATGCATTAGACAAAGATGCATATTTTTGCTACAGCAGTTCATCATTGCCACGGAGAGTAGAGCTAGCCTGTGAAGATTCCAAATGAAAGAGGTGTTCCTTATAAAAAATGAGATCCTCCATATCTCTTCTCTGCAGATAGACCTCAATATTTTGCTGTCTGTTCCTAATATTTCATCCAAAGTTGGAAGCAACATGCATCCAGATAAGCAAATTCCAGAGAGCAGTAACAATTGAGGGTACTGGGAAAGATCTCGTGTGGGAGATGGCAGCTGAACTGAGCTTTAAAATAAATGAGAGAGTCTAAGAAGCAGAGATCTAGATGGAGTACATTATAGGTGCAGAGAAATGGGAGATGGAGGGAGTGTGAAAGAGGAATCATATAAAATAAGTCCATGAAGGTAGATGAGAGCCAGACTGTGTTTGGTGTTAAATGCCAGGACGAGGAGTTTGCAGTTTATGCCTCCAGCCCTTCCCATCTCCAATGTATTCATATAGATGCCAAATTGATAATCCTGAAGTACAGGTCCGCCCACGTCAGTGCTCTGCTTCAGAAACTCCACTGGGTCCCTCTTGCTTACAATACTTAACTTAGTTGGCCCTTAGCGGATATGGGATGGGGTAGATAAGATAGAAGGAAGAGTCAAGTGTGACTCCACAGCTGTGAAACTGGATAAGAGATAAGGAGGGAGAAGCTGGGCATATTCTGATTTGTACCCTAAATGTTCATATAATAGATTTTAAATGGTCTCAGGATTCCATGGCCCAAAATTATACAAGAAAAATCATTCCAAGGAGATGGGGAGCTCTCAAAAAGAAAATTCTATGGAATATCCTGAAAATAGCTGCTGTTGCATCCCACCTTATCACAATATTGTGATTTTTTTTGCCTGTGCCTCATACACAGTAGGCTTTTTAGAATGCTATTGGATTGGATGCAATCTAAAGCAAAATGTTGATTTTCTATCATTTCTACTTCAAAAATCAGCTCTTCCTTATTTTTTAGAATCAAGCATAGATTATTATTTCCCATGGTCATTTACCCTACCTTTTAAACACATCTGCTAGGGGCAGCTAGATGGCAAAGTGGAAAAAGCTACCGGCCCTGGATTCAGGAGGAACTGAGTTCAAATTTGACCTCAGACACTTGACACTTACTAGCTGTGTGACCCTGGGCAAGTCACTTAACTTCCGTCTGCCTCAGTTTCTTCATCTGTAAAATGGGGATAATATAGCACCTACCTAAATGAGATAACATGTAGAGAGCCTTGCAATCCTTAAAACACTATAGAAATCTGAGTTATTAAAGCACATCAAGAATTTACCAGCTATTCTGCTTTCTACTTACTGGCCATGAGTGAGCATTCCAATAAGTAAGGGACAGAGGGAATAAACATTGATATAGTGCCTACTATGTGCCATCCACTGTTCTAAAGTGATTTTACAGATATTCTCTCATTTGATCCTCCCAACAATCCTGGGAGGATAGGTGCTATTATTATCCTCATTTTCAGTAGAGGAAACTAAGGCAAATAGAGGTTAAGTGGTTTCCCCAGGGTCATAGAGTGATAAGTGACTAAGATCAGATCTGGACTCAGGTATTCCTGACTCTAGGCTCAGCATTCTATCCATAATGCCACCTCAGAGTCCAACAGGTAGCCTTAGGATTGAAATTCTATTTTCTTGAAGTTTTTCTAGCTCTTCATGCATTTCCACCACAGCATTGCTTCTCTACACCATTAGATCCCATCTAAGTGCTGCCCACCCTCCCTCTGGGGTCATGGATTTCTAATACTGGTCCACCATTCTTCCTGAATGTTAAATCTTTCACAGCCATATTCTAGTCAGGAGCCACATTCCACCAATAGGAGGTGCTTGAATTCGGATATCTAGCTTACCTTGTTTATTGCTCATATTTTGTACACGTGTGTATACAAACATTTAAGGTCACAAGTCTAATTTCTGTCTTGGATATTGTCTTTTATGAATTGATTACTGGGCCTCTTCATAATATTTCCCCCCTGTATCATATCTCCTCTGTCATAGTAGACATAGGTGAGCAGACTTATGTGCCCCCCTCCATTTTTTTTTAATAAACATCCCCTTTGATTAGATCCCTAAGCTTCCAGGTAAATGTATTTTTTTTGTGGGGCAATGGGCATTAAGTGACTTGCCCAGGGTCACACAGCTAGTAAGTGACAAGTGTCTGAGGCCAGATTTGAACTCAGGTACTCCCAAATCCAGGGCTGGTGCGTTATTCACTGTGCCACCTAGCTGCCCCCAGGTAAATGTATTTTTAAATAATCCTTAATAGATAAACCCCATTTCTACTGCATATTTCACCATTTCTAAATCTTAAGTCCTGGTCCTGGAACCCAAATCCCATTTTCCAACATTGTGGTCTTCTTCACCAGTCTTTGACTAGTCAAATCTGTCTTCCCATTCCTTCAATCCATAGCTTTGATGAAAGCACCATCTATACCACTAAGTCTTTGACTTTTTTTGCTAGAATTTTACTCCCGGCCTCTTGGGCTTTTCCCGGAAGTATCAAATGTCCTCACAAGAATCACCAAAAATGGATAAGGGTCATCAGGTCTGACAAATCCCTGGAAGCTCTCCTATATGCCCCGGCATGTACACCCCAGGAAGACAACAGGTTTTCTGACCATCATATTGACCCTCTTTCAGGCACTTGCTGTCTGTGTTGTCTCTGAGCAAGTCACTTACCTCCAGGAACCTCAGTTTCCTTATCTATAAAATGGGGATGCTGATAGCATCTACCTCTCAAAGTGGTTCTGAGGATCAAATACAGTAAGGTATCTCATTTAAAACACCTTGCAACTCACAAGGCATTATACAAATGTCAGCTGTTATTTGCTATCAAACACCCATAAATCTTCATCATCATTTCATGGATAGATGTTTCTACCTCAGTAGGCCAAGCTCCACCCTCTGTGGATGCAAATAAAAACCCGTCAGGCCTCCTTCTCTTCCTTCTCAGTGAGCTGTCTTCAGCCTCACAAGGCTTAGGAAATCCCATCCCCATGCCCTCCCCCTCACCTCTTTAGATTCCTTTGTTTTCCACTTGAAGCTCTTATTCCCATTTTTTCAAGGAATGCATCCTTCTCCTTGACCAGGCAGAGAGGAGAGGGGTGCTCCTCTATAACCCTCTCACCTTTTCACCTAGTGGGGAGATTCACCTGTCTCTGTACAGACCTAGCTGCTATTTGGTACCTGCAAAAACAGAGACACAGCATTGTCTTTACAGGTCACTGGAATGATCCCTCCTCCCCTCCCACCGCTCAGATCTTTATCAAACTTAGCTTCTCAGCTTGCTGTCACTCTTGACACTGGCTCCTGCTGTCAAACCTCCCAGCTGTTCTTTAAAGTAGCCATATTTCTGTTGTTCCAGAAGGCATAACTAGTTCTGATGGGTGGAAGGTATGGGGAAGATCAATTTGGCTGAACAGAAGGAAGAGCTTTCTAACAATTACCAGCAGAAATGGGCTTCTTCACAAAATAATGAACTTTCCACCCCTGGAAATGTGCAGGGAATGGCTGAGTGACTTTCTGTCAAGGCTATTTTAGACAGGATTCTTGCATTGGGAGAGAGGAGGGATCCTTTCCAATTCTACAAACTTATGTTCTCTTCCAGTTCCAAAGAGTGCCACAGTAGGCACTATAGAGAATAGGAAGGTGAGGGTCTAGTGGGAGGAAGAGGGGAAATAATATTTTGGCCTCCTTCCTGTATTCTCTATTTGGTCCTGCATTATACTTAGTTTAGGTGAAAACGTTCTGCTAAAGCTGGGAACCACAATGTCAAATCAATAAGCATTAATTAAACACCTACTATGTGCCAGAAACCGCGCTAAGCACTAGCTGTGCTTACAAAGGCAATGTAAGAATACAGACTAAGTCACTTTCTGGGTTGTGCTCATCCTACGGGTGCTACCAACTATGGGAGTAGGGGAGGAATCAGGTTGCGGGTCACCGGGTCTACTTTCGCTCCCAAATGGACTTTTGATGGCTGTGTTTGTGCTTAGGTATCAGGAAGATATATGTCCCAGGAATGCATGCATGCAAGGACCAGGAAAGCACAAACCTTCAAGGAGGTTCAGTCTAAAGATAAAGTGTTGCTATGCTGCAAGGAACAGGTTAGACAGCTAGGTCCGGTGTCATTTTCTGTTATTACTATTATTACTTCACATTCATAATAAGGGGCTTTTAGTGACACGGCACAGAGCATTTGAACAGATTTAACCAGGCTAATTAAAGTTGGGCGGATGATTCCGGACACATCTAAAACCATTAGTGCTATTTCATGTTCAGCCCCACAGAAGACAACATTAGGCACGGTCTCCATCTACTAGACTTAAATGCCAAGCATGGAGCTAATTCATTCACCATGGGGGAAAAACAAAAGAAAACAAAAACAAACTGCTTAGCAAAAGCTGGTTTTTCTCTGGAAGGCTTGCTTTGTTTAATTATTTTATCTATGTCTCCTTTTTTTGGTTGTTATTTAGTTCATTAGTCCCATCCAACTCTTCATGACCCCATCTAAGATTTTCATTGGCAAAGATACTAGAGTGCTTTGCCATTTCCTTCTCCAGCTCATTTTACAAAAGAGGAAACCGAAGCAAACAGGATTAAGGGACTTGCCTGGGGTCACACAGAATCACTGAAGTCCAGTGGCAAGACAAAATGATGTCAAGATGACTAGCAATGGCCCAGGATGCACTGGATAACCCTGGTGTCTTCCATGTCTGACAAAGCTCTAAGTGTTTGGCAGAGCCTGCTTTGGCTGTCTTCATGGCCATTGGAACAAATTGTTCTCATCTGCCCCTTCCAGTGTGGAAAGTCTTCATATGGATGGGGTAGACATCCCAACTCACCAAAGGTTTGAGACCTACTGGTTACCCAACCCAACACATGTGCACATGTATGTTCATGTGTGTATGTATATTTACATAACACTCAAGTTTACAAAGGAATTGACGTTTGTTTTCTCATTTGGCTCTCACAACAACCCTGAATGGTGGGTGATTATTATCTCCATCATCCAGGTGAGGATACTGGGCCCTAGAGGTGAAATAATTTGCTCAGTTACATTTTTCCAAGGTATCAGAACTTAGGATTCAAAACTAGATCTTTTGACTTTGAGTTCCATGTTCTGTTCACATTTCCTCCACTCTCCTCACTGAATTTCCACCAATGCTTCCTATCACAGAGATGACACATCTAAAAAGAGGGAACATTAGTAGCCTGGAGAAATACTGCATACTAGAAACAGTAGTACTTTGAATTGCATTTTCAAATTTTATTAAAACTCTCTATGATGTCTTTCAGAACCCATCTCATTTCTCTTAGAACCAGGGCAGGAGCTGAAACTCATTGGCAAGAAGAGTTTGTTTTTTTAAATGTTTCCATCTGTCCTTTAACTCTCCTTTAAGGAGCATAAAACCCAGAAATATGTTTCAATTACATTTGTTGGATAGGATTAGACTATCCCTTGGGGATGCTGGGTGAATTTCCAGTGTTTGAGAGGCTGTTAAACTGCTCATTAGTGCACTCTCTTAAGGTCTTTAGGAGAAATAAAATGAGATGAAACTCAAGCAAACCAATTTGGACACTTGCTGCAGTAAAAAGACTTGGTGACAAAAAGAAGGCTTTGATCTAGCTGTATATTTCATTTATTTATGCTACCTCTGTCCTGCAGAGTGGCAAGGTGGATAGTGTCCCAGATGCAAGTGGGAATCTGGAAGACTGAGGCTTAAATCCCTCCTCTTTTAGGTATGAGTTGGTGCCCATGGACATCACTTCTCTGAGCTTCAGGCAAACGCTCCAGGACTGGTCTCCTAAGCTACAGACAAGTTGCTGTCTGCCCTGGTCACATGCTGACACCCCCCATTCCTTCCAGTACTGTAGGTAACTGAACTTTAAAGTTCAATCAGCAAGCATTTATTAAAGATCTGCAATATGGTAGGCAGGCACTGTGGTAGGCACCGGGAATGTAAAGACAAATATCCATCACACTGCCCAATGCTTTCAGCATTTTGAGAGACTCTAATAATGTGGATATTCTCTCCAATCACCCATCCGTGACCAAGGGTGTGACATTCATCCATCTCCTTAAATATAATGTGGAGGGGGCAGCTAGATGGCGCAGTGGTTAAAGCACCGGCCCTGGATTCGGGAGGACCTGAGTTCAAATCTGGCCTCAGACACTTGACACTTACTAGCTGTGTGACCCTGGGCAAGTCACTTAACCCCCCCATTGCCTGCAAAAAACAAACAAACAAACAAACAACATAACACGGAAGGATCCACCCAAAATTTTGGTCCTGGAGTTCTCTTGATATGGCATGGGTACGGATGGAATATGTAGGCAACAAAATATTAGTTATCCCTCAGCTCTCATTCAATCACCAACCCATCTTTTCTTCCAGTCTCTTTGATGACATATTTTCCCTTGATTCTCCTGCTTAATGCTGTAGTGTTCTCATTCTCACCATGGGTCTGTCTAGCAATGAGACCTAATTTTAAAAAGTGAATTCTCTTTAACAGCTAAAGGTTACCATCTCAGATCCCAGAGCAGGAAATTTATACTTTGTAAAGTATGAAGTTTTACTAGGTATTCAGGGTAACTAATATCATTAAAAATGTACTGTCAAGGAGTTAGATTTCTAATCAAGAATCAACACCAGGGGAAAGCTGTGAAATGGAGATTCTACAGAACATCAAGCCTCGCTTAGGATAGGTTGATCACCTGAAATCTCATTACCATGCTGAGTGACTCAATTTTTGATACCCAACACTTTTTTCAATTCCCTCAATTGCTTCTCCCCTCTGATTGGAGAGGGTTGGAGGGTGAAGCATTAAATTCTTCCCAAAGCTTTTCTGTATTGAGGACTGGGATCTGACTCTCCATTTTCCATCAGTAGCTCTGCTTGGTTTTAGCTCTACAGAACATCATGCCCTAACAATGGGAACCCCTGGTTATTTCCAATACCTGCTTTTCTTTTGGGAAAAAAAAATTTTCTTTTGAGTGTTGTCTTTGCCCATTAGATTATAAGCTCCTTAAGATCAAGGACTGTCTTTTTCTCATTTCTTCTTCAATTAGTTTGATAATTTTTCTCTACTCCCCAACTCCTGCCCTCATACTAGGGAACTTCAACAAACATATTGATTCTCCCTCAAATACCCTAACTACTTGTTTCTTCAACCTACTCACCTCCCATGAGAAACTCCTCCACCCAACCTCAGCCACATACAAAATGGTCCCTCTTTTGATCTTGCCATCACCCACAAATGTACCATCTCTAACGGTCAAGAATTCTGAAATCTCCTTATCCAATCATCTATTGACTTTTCACCTCTCCCTCTGCTAATTATTTCCTATTTTTCCTGTATATAGCTTGCGTTGTGCATGCATGTGTATTCTATGTATTTCTATGTGTATATGCAAACATACATATGTGTGGATAGACAAAGATATGTAGATACATATAGATACATAGATAGCATACCGTTTTTCCTATTAGATTGGGACTGTCTTTTGACTCTTTGTACACCCACTATTTAGCATAGTGCCTGACATGTAGGTGCTTAATGTTTTTTGATTATTGATATCCCCAGCACTTAGCATAGTGACACATAGTAGGCGCTTAATATTTATTGATTAAATTGAAAGATAGTATTTCTGATATTTTATGTGTTTTCTGGAAAGATAAGTCCATACCAATTGCTTTCATGTACTATCTTTTCCTTCCTCACAATTTGGCTTCTGACTCCACAGGTTAACAGAATCTTTCTCTCCAAGGTCAACGATAAAATTTGTAATTTTTAAACCCAGTAGTCTTTCCTCAGTCCTCATCTTCCCTTACATAAGTATTTCTTTGTCATGGCCTCCTATTCTGGAATACCTTGAACCCTTGTCATACCCTCACTCATGCCTTGTTAACTCTAACCACGGATGACACGACATCCTGCACCCCCATTCATATGCTACAAAGCAGAGCTGAAGGAAGTCATTGAGCTGAAATGACTGGGTGACATTACACACTTATATCACCTAATATCACCTGGGCCCATGTCACTGCAAAGGAATCCTTTTACTCCTCCCAAATCAAGCCTCACTCTGCTCTCCACCGTGGATGGTCCAAAGTTTTTCTTCTCTCTCCTCTACCCTTCCTCCCACGGTTGAGGTAGGCTTTCTCTTTGCCTAGATCAACCCCTCTATGTATATGTTCTAGATTCCATCCTTTATCTTTTCCAGTTGATTACCATTTCAGTCATCAACTCTTCCTTTCTCCTAGTTATTGCCTGGTTGTCTACAAAAATGCCCAAGTTGTCTCATCTTTAAAAAATCCTCACTAGAGGGGGCGGCTAGGTGGCGCAGTGGATAAAGCACTGGCCCTGGATTCAGGAGTACCTGAGTTCAAATCCCCCCTCAGCCACTTGACACTTCCTAGCTGTGTGACCCTAGGCAAGTCACTTAACCCCCATTGCCCTGCAAAAAAAAAAATCCTCACTAGGTCCCACCATCTCCTCACAATAAGGGCCTATCCTTTTACCTGCCAACTCCTAAAAATCCATCGATACTCATTGTTTCCACTTCCTCTAAACTCACTTCTCAACCCTTTGTAATCAGGCTTCCTTTTCTCATCACTAAACTAAAATTGCTCTCTCTAAAATTAACAAAATTTCTTAGCTTAAACTCTAATGGCCATCTATTAACCTATCTGTCTTCTCAACTTCCTTTACCTCTGTATTTGACAATGAGGACCACCCTCTCCTCCTGGACACTGTCTTTTCTATGTATTTATGACACTACTTTCTCCTAGTTCTCCTTATTTTTCTAAACTCTTGCTGGCTCATCATCCATTATCCTTCCCTCCAAATATGGATAGATTCCAAGGCCCTGGGCTATCTCGGTCTATATATTTTCTCATTTGATGACCTCTTCAGCCTCTATAGATTTAAGTAGCATTTTTAATGCAGATCAATCAACAAGCATTTTAAAAAATACATTATTGCTATCTTTTTTATATCACCTAGATTTTTCTCTTTCCCTCTCACTTCCAAAGATCAATCTTTTATAACAAAGAATTTTTAAAGCAAAAGAAAAAAGAGGAAATAATCAGTAAAACTGATCAATATAGGGGCAGCTAGATGGCGCAGTGTAGAGCACCGGCCCTGGAGTCAGGAGTACCTGAGTTCAAATCTGATCTCAGACACTTAACACTTACTAGCTGTGTGACCCTGAGCAAGTCACTTAACCCCAATTGCCTCACTAAAAAAAACAAAAACAAAAACAAACAAAAAAACCTGATCAATATATTAAAAAAAAAAACATATATGCAATGTTCTGCCCCACCCCGCACCATGTACTACTCTTTGTACACCATGTATCTCCGCAAAGGATTGGGGGAGATACGTTCTCATCTTTCTTCTTTGGGACCAAGCTTATTCTTTATAATTCCACAACACTCATCTTCAACTGTTTTGTTTCAACATTTTTAAGCACCATCTCTTTGCCAGCCATTGTCAGCCACTGCATGAGGTACTGGGGATACAAGACAAACTGACACAATCCCTGCTCTCAAGGACTTTCCATTGAATCATGAGCCAAATCTATATATTCAGCTCCAGTCTCTCTCCTGAACTTCAGTCCCTGTCACCAACTGCGTATTAGACATTTCAAACCCAACGTTCCATAGATATCATCAGCCTAACATGCCCAATAAAGAATTTATTATCTCTGTCCCTCCCTACACCTCCACCCCCTCCCCCTTCCCAATCTTGTCTACCTCTGTTAAGGACACCATCAGCCTTCCAGGTATTCAGATTTACAGACAGACTTCTTGTTCTCCCTCACCCGATGTATCATTATGCCCAGTAAAGTTTCCAAACTTATTCTACCTCCACATCTCTTTCAATCATCTCCTTGCTACTCAAACCACCAGCACCCTAGCCCATATATACTCTTTTCCTCTTGAAGAAAAAAACAGGAATAATGATACTCTATTCCAGAAATTGGTCTCCCTGCCTTCTCTCTCCCCACTCCAATTCATCTTTCATATAGTTGGCAAAATGATTTTCTTTAATGCAGGTTTGACTGTCACTGCCCTAATCAACCCACCTCAGTCATCCCTTATTGCCTCCAGGATAAGCACAGTCCTGTTTTGCTTGTAGTCTTTCACAACCTGACGGAAACCTAGCTTTCTGGACTGATTGTATATCACTTCCTGTCTCCCCGTCTCTGGTCCAAACTGTCCTTGCTCCTCCTCACATGACACTCTATCCCCTAATGCCAGCAAGTGGCTATCCTCCGTGTTGTTCCTGATGGAGGGTTGCTGGGGTGGGGGTGGGGAAGAGGCTGGAGACAGGAACGATGAAGAGAGCAAATTGCTCCTTGGGACAGTTTCCCTAATTGGGAGAGACTACCTTACTCACTTCAGGACTCTGCTCAAGCATCACCTTTTACATGAAACCTTCCCTGAGGACACCAACTAAAAGGATTCTCTCCCTCCTCAAACTTTACCACTTTGGATCTTCCCTTTGCCCAGGGCACATTTTAACTTGTATTATACTGATGTACATGTACTTCTAGCAGATGTGCCCTGATAACTAGTCTTTAAAGTCTGAGTACCCAATTATCTATTATTATCTTGCACATAATAGGTGCTTAATAAATGTCTGAGTAGTTTCTGGTACCTATCATGGGGAGAGAGATTGAACTGAGCATTAGAATTCCTACCATTTGAAAGCAGAGATTCTAAAACACTGCTCTAGAATGTCGATGTCAAATTTCATAGGGGATCATGGCTGAGGGAAAATTCCAGGATATGACTCTGTGTTGGAGAATAGACCAATCCCATGCTTTCCCTGCTTGGTGGTATAACCTTCAGTTGGTTATTATGAAAATTGCTTAGCTTGCTTTAATAGAATTATTTTCAAAGTATAAAAAGATCTTGACATTTCACAAACTGAAAACTCAAGTTTGAACTGTATTAGGTTCTGTTTATTTCCTTTAAGAAAACTTGGAAAGTCTTAGCTGACTTGTAAGCATTTATAATTTTCTTGATAAAATCTGGAGAATTAAAAAAAATTCACTTGTCTATTACTTAAACATTGATCTCTTATGGTGTTGAACACAACAGAAAACATTTCTGGTCACTATGACCCTAGGCAAAAGATCACTTTTAAACACAATAATATTGACAAAATGAGAGCAAAGAACAGTATTGGTGGAGGGAACTGTTATGGGTCAGGGAGAGTCTGGGGACTAGGGAAAAATGAAGAAAACTGCTCCTTTGGTCAGAGAACATCAGTTCCACTAGTTAGGGATTGGAACCTTTATGCTCTTGTTTTTTAAATCAAGGAGTACAGCTCTACAGTAAGAAAAGTCAGACATATCATTAAGAGAACTCTTGTCAAATGCAATTGTTTGTCCACTATCTTGGTAAATGTGACTGCCTGTCCAACTACCCCTCAGATAGAAACAGTTGGTAGTGAAGTGGATAGGGTACTGGGCCTGGAGACAGGAAGCCGAGTTCAAATTCTGCTTAAGACACATGATTTATATGACCCTCCCTGGGCAAGTCATTCAAATGCTCTTTGCCTGTTTCCTTAACCATAAAATGGGGATAACAATAGAGTTGTTGTGAAGATCAAATAAGATATTTGTAAAATTGATTAGCACGGAGCCTGGCACAAAATAAGTACTATAAGCTTATTTCCTTCCCCCCTTTTCTGTCATAGTCTTGGCAATAGGCATTTTTTATCCATTTTGTTTTTTTGTTGTGGGTGGTGAGACCAATCTTTTAGTTCTTCTGTGGATTTCACTAAGAAGACTTTGTACAGGGGCAGCTAGGTGGCGCAGTGGATAAAGCACCAGCCCTGGATTCAGGAGGACCTGAGTTCAAATATGAACTCAGATACTTGACACTTACTAGCTGTGTGACCCTGGGCAAGTCATTTAATCCTCATGGCACCCCCCCCCAAAAGAGGACGACTTTGTACATTTCCAGTGCTGCCTATAATTAGCAGTTGACCCCACAAATAGCTTTTGTTAAACCTTGCCATCAATAGGAAGTCTTTTTTAAAAAATACATCTACTTTTCAACAAATGTGTTGAAATATTTTTAAATATACTCTGGTTTCATATTAATAGTCATATTCAGGACAATAAAGGGGGAGAGGAAGATAGAAAGTAAAAAAGTAAAAGAAAGGGACTAAGAGGGAGTGAGATGCATGGATGAAGAGTCTGAAAGAGGTAAAAGGTTCATCGGGCTAGAACACCATTCATTGTAGCTCACCTGGTGTGTGAAATGATTACTCATTATCAACATAGAGACAAGAAAGGTCAGGTTGAGTTGGAAAACAGAATAGTTATTTGACTGGAAGATCAAAATCATGAAGGAGCCTATTATAAGGACAACTATGTAACGTGATAGCACAACGTAGAGGACCATGAGGGCCAAGCATAGGAGTTGACACTTCTTTGGTAGGCCGTCAAGTACTGTCCCTGAGGATCCTTGGGCAGAGGCAGTTATATCTGTGTATCTACAGTGTGTGAGGAGGTGACGCAGGAGAGAGGCTAGAACTTCAGTGACTTACTGGACACAAGATGTTAGAGTAGAAGAAGAGTCCAACATGACATCCAGCTTTCAAACACAGAGGGAAATGGGCTGTCATAGGCTCATGGATCTAGAGCTAGATCTTGGGGGGTCATCTAGTCCAACTCCTTCACTTTATGGGTAAGGAAACCAAGGTCCAGGCTGGTTAAGGGCCAGAGTTACACAAGGAGCTAGCTTCAGAGGCATAGGATTGGAACCCAGATCTCCTGACTGCAGAACCAGTGCTGCCAATTACATTTCCATTTGACAATTTTAGGCAGCTAGCATGCTAAAAATTGGGGGAAATAAGAAAAGGCCTTTGTGGAGTAGGTGACACTTGTAATACCTGAAGGCTTTAATAATAATAAAATAATAATAATAATACTTGTTTGACTTTAAATGCCAAACAGTTTTTACATTATCCTGTAGATAATCAGGATGACTCATTGAAACTTGGTGAGCAAGACTGCCCAGAAACAATGGTAGACAGGTCAGCCTCATGTGTAGTCCTTGAAGCGCATATACTAGGAGTCTCTATGGGACTTTGCACAAGCTAGCACCTGATGGCAATGGGATGATACCTTTGGGGAAGTATGTGAACCTGTGTTCTTTTCAACCTGCCTCAGATTTTACTCCTTCTCCCTCTTTCTACTCTACAGAAATCATGAGAAAGGCTGCAGAATTTTATACTCAACATGTCAGTGTGTTAATAACTGGAATGTACAACGAGGAATTAACAAAATGTTGTCCCATAAAAGCAGACCAAAAAGCTTCAATGGTAAATCTTACTAAAGGCTATGTGGCCACTTCACATCTCCAGCTGGAACAGATGCTCGATTTAATGCTATATAATTACTGCCATGCCAGTCAAACAAATAACACCATAGTCAATACTCTAACCCCTAGAAATATCATTCTGAAATGGTCTTATTTCAAAAGCATTTCTGATTCCATTCCCCCAAATGATATATTATAGTTGTGTATATAAAACTTTCTATGTGTGTATATATATATATATGTATATAAATAACTGATCCATGGTTTCAAACCCAATTAAATAATTTCTACAGTAATCAGTAATAAACATCATAAAAACTCAAGTTTCATAAGAATAGCTTTTTCACATTTATTGCCCAGATTATACTTAAAAAGTCCAATCATGTAATATGGCAATAACCCTAATACATTTGTAAACAGAATATTACTAAAAAAGATTTAAATTGGCATGTAAAATACTATGATTATGGATGCACGAAATTATTAAATTTTAAAGCATCTTAACATAATCATGTTATAACTATGTACAAAACATACATAAATCTCAATTTAAAACATATGAAAGAGGCCATTTCAAATCACACAAGACGTAATAAATATAGAGCTTGCTTTGTTAAAAATCTACATTGTACATTCAAGTAAAGGCAAAACTTCCAATGCCAGTAACACTTGAAACAAAATTAAACCTTTACAATAACTGGTTTCCTAAAAGTGCTACTTTTGATATCTATAAAGGAAACACTCCTCCTAGTGCGTCAGTTTCCACCTGAAATGTCTCTACATTCCTTTATTCACAGAATCAGCAAAGCTTTTCTATCTTTCAAAAGGTAACATTTCAGTTCTTTGGGGAAGAGAGGATAAGGGAAGTCAGAACAAACAACTCAGACCACCTTTCTTAAAACCATTAAATATGATCAAGTTTATCCCACTTTGCACCTTAGACAAGAGATAGCGTAACCAAGCACACCCACTCAACGTGCCTATGGTAAGCCATCTCTGTGTTCTATGGACGAATCTGTACAAGCCAAAGAGCGTGAGCCAGAGCAGCCTCCTTCCTGCGAGTCCGATCTTGATGCCGTGCTCCACCTCTGAGCTCTCCATTCCCTGCCCACCTGATTTGGTTTAATGTCGTCTGGAGCTACATTCAGTACACTGCTTAGGAAAAAAAAAAAGTTAGTATTACTATGTTTTATTTACATTTGAACTTAATTTCCAAGGTTTAAAACAATTCCTTATCATTTTACAGGCAGAGTTTCAAAATTATAGGCTAATTGGAGCAGAGGAAGAAGTACTTCAAATTATTTCACTGCAGCATCACTCCTTGATTTCCTGACTCTCAGAAAAGCACCACAATAAATAGGAGTCAGTCTGGGAGCAAACTGTTCATCTCACGACCAGGGTCGGGCACCAGTTCCACCCTTTTCATGTCTTCCCCATATAACCACTTCAACATTTCTCCAGATCGTCACTTAAAAGTGGCCAGAAGGGGCAGCTAGATGGCACAGTGGATAGAGCACCAGCCCTGGAGTCAGGAGTACCTGAGTTCAAATTTGGCCTCAGACACTTAACACTTACTAGCCGTATGACCCTGAGCAAGTCACTTAACCCCAAATGCCTCACTTAAAAAAAAAAAAAGTGGCCAGCACAATTTCAATAATATAGGCTAAGTTGTGCTGTGGTCATTAAAGTGGTATCTACTATTGTCACTCAGAAATAGATGGAAGTTATTTCTTTTTTTAAAGCAAAGGTTTAAATTGAACTGGAGTACTTTGTAAGTCTGATACTTTATCAACTAACAATCCTACAATATTCTTTTTTTTAAAAAAACTTTTTTGGGGGGGCAGGGCAATGAGGGTTAAGTGACTTGCCCAGGGTCACACAGCTAGTGTGTCTGAGGCCAGATTTTATCTCAGGTCCTTCTGAATCCAGGGCCTGTGCTTTATCCACTGTGCCACCTAGCTGCCCCCACAATATTCTTTTTCAATAGAAATTGCTTTTATTATAAAGTTATCTGCAATAGTCTAGAACATTTCTCTTAAGACTTAATTTTGGCTTCCTATACACTATCTGTGCATGGTATATGAGAAAGAGCATTGTATTTGGAACTAGAGGAGGTCGATTTAAATCCTGGCTCTGCTAGCATCAGGGTCTCTCTGGCATCCAACATCATCATGGTAAAATGAGCGATGTAGGTTGGATGTTCCCTAAGGTCCCTGTTCCTGTTCAAATTTCTATCATCGCCTCCTCAAAGAGATTATGGAAAGGCTTGAAATGAAAATCTTTGTCTTGAGTAACGTAAACCTGAATTGAAAAAAAGGGTCATCTCTATTGATGACTAGAACTTCTTAATCTACCAATATTACAACAAATACACAACTGGACCTCCCTGAGATATTCTGAAACTCCATGCCTTGAAGATACATGGTAACTTAAATTACCTTAAGGTTTTTTAGATCACTCAATAACAGAATGCCCCACGCCACAAGATTTAAGATACTTCTTACTGAATTCTGCCTCACAGTGAAGATTGCAGCATAGTTCTGTTGTATAAATATATTGACAATCTTATTCTAAATCCACTTTATGGTTTTGTTCTCATTTCAGAGGTCTCTAACTATGAAATGAAGTGATAATATCCACTTCGAATGTTTTCATTATACTGGCCTTCAGAATACCATTAAAGGAAATGTTATTGTCCTTTTTTATGTGATATAAATTTATATTACTAATCAAATTCAAAGATAACTTTTGAAAGATAATTAAGCCAACCATGCTGTTTTGTTGTTGTAATAAAGTTCACATTTTCACTCAAAAGAAAATCCTTGATTTTTATAGGTTAACTAAAACCATACTTAACAACAACTCATGCTACACAATTCTTATTGGTTATTCCCAGCAAAAAGCTTTTAAAAGAGTTCCGTAAGTACATTCTCTGGGTTCAGAGTATTACCATTTTGACTGACAATTAGTTCCATTTTCACTTATTTTAAAATCTTGTCTTGAATTTAGTTAAGATCAAACAAAAATTAGAAGATATTGTTAAGCTTGCTTATACTAAGACTGTCTTCCTTAACTTTAACTTATCTATTTCTATTCTGATGAATGACTAACAACTTCATGTCTTTGCAAACATTTTCAATGATTCTGCAAGCCATTTTTTTCCTTTGACTTTTTTCTGTAACTGCACTCATGTTCCTTCTTTTGAAATCATCTGCAAATTAATACTGAGGGCTATTTCACCCCCCAGATTGGTATTTTTTCTTTTAAACAAATCTACTTGACTACTTGGAGGAAGGAAGATGGATGCTTTCTCAGCATATCTGTTACACACTCTCTCTCCTCAGCTTCCCCCTTTGCTGTCAATCAGAATTCTCTACAGAGTCCCCTAGCTTCGGCTCATGGCTGCTTCTACCCTTGATTCATTTTTCCCTGAGGTTCAGGACACAATGATCAGCTCCCTCTCTACTGCCAAACAATGACCTTGCTTCTACCGGTACTTGTCTCTGCTACAACTCCCAACTTTCCCTTTTGCTTTGCTCACTCTTTCCCTTTATCATACATCAGCCATTTTCTTAACAGTCCATTGGGGAAAAGCACAACCCAAAGTGCAGTATATGAATTCAAAGGAGAACAAACAGAATGAAAATCTTAAGAGGTATCTTAAGACTGAGACAAGAGGAAAAGGGTTGGGAAATCTAAAACATATCAATAGATGTCTGAGGTGGTGATGAGGTTATTTTCCCATATTATTATCTTCAGACTAACTCTTTTTCACCACTCAAACTTAGAAGATTGATATATGTTCCTTGTCTTCCTATTAAAAGGATAAATTTAAAGAAATTTTAAACTAAACATACAAAATTTTCCCTTTAAACAACTTTCTAATCATCAGAAACTGATTTGGTATTTGAAGTACTAAATAATTCCTGTCATTCATTCCAATCAATGCATTTTTAAAGGAATTAAGGGGACAGCTAGGTGGCGCAGTGGATAAAGCACTGGCCCTGGATTCAGGAGGACCTGAGTTCAAATCCAGCCTTAGACAATTGACACTAGCTGTGTGATCCTGGACAAGTCACTTAACTCTCATTGCCCCTCCCCACAAAAAAGGATTTAAGTAACTGAACTAACATTATAATGTCTGTATGTAATATATCTGTATTTGGTCATATACTAAATTACCTTCTATGGACAATGGAAAGTTAAAAACCTTTGATATAGCAACTCTTGTTTCAGCAATGTAAATGTCTAGCACTTTTCACAAGTATATGAAAATAAGGACATCTATAGACTAATACCTATTTTCTGATAGGTGATGAATTGTTTGGAAAAGCTCTGAAGTAGAAGGGGAAGCAGGCAGAGATTTAGTGAATTTGGATGTGCACACTGAAGACTCGCTAGACAGAGAATAAGACTTTTGTCCAGGCTTGGAGTGTAGTATTAGATTGTCCTGATCAGAATCTGAAAAACAAAGAGAATAAAAATGTTCATTTTTTCAGAGATTCTGAACTATAGAATAAAAATGTGAAATGGCCTAGTGATGAACCTAAGACCAATGAGATGAATTTTTTAGTATCCTCCTAATCCCTAGGATTCCAACTTCCCCAGGAACCCTCTTCTGTTATTAAAATATAAATTTTAGAATGCCCTTGGAGTGAGGAACTCTTGGGTCAAAATACTGCCACTGACACATACTTGGCTGTGTGACTCTGGGCAAGTCACTTAACTAACCTTTCAGTGACTCGGCTAATTTTAACCTATAATTAATTTGATCTACAGATCAGTCACTGAACTGTGATGGTGAAGGGAACTTCCATGTAGGGAGTTGTTCCCTGAACTGATAAAATCACAGAACATGCCAAAAATTGCAAAAGACTTTAAAATGAACTACTCTGAACTTATTTCCAAAGGACTTATAATTTTGTCTGTGTGGATACTCCTTCCACTGAGATAGCTTTTAACCCCCTCTGGAATTTAGTAAAATCAGTAGGAATTGTTTTGCCTGAAAAAGTCATCACCTGATACAGTCAACCTGGCAATGAGCTCTCTGAATTTTGACAAGCTGATCCTCAGACAGCAGTCATCATCCCTGTCCCTGGGACTGTAAGTTGACTAGGATTTGCCACATCTTGTACTCTACTACAGCAAGCCTCCTAAATCTTGCTCACTTTCGCACCAAAAGGAGGCATCAAAGGAAGACCTCAGTGGAAGGATTCTTCAGAATACCACAACTGACTTGAAGGCTTTGAAATGTTTAGTTATCATTAGAGATGCGCTCATGTTAATTTGATTATAAGAAACACAAAAATCCAAACTGATTTTGAAAAACAAAAAAAAAGTCTGCACGGTAATTGCTTGCATTAATAAACATGCATCCAAATGAAACATCCTCCATTTTGTTTGGTTTTCTTCATTTGAAAACTACTTACTTCCTGAGAAGGCACTTTGAGGTTTCCCATTTTCTGAGTTCTTGTTGTCAAATGAAGTCATGTTTAAGAACTGTTGCTTTAGCCAACCAGCTCGGTCTTCTTCAAAGGCTTTCCTCTATGAAAGGATAGACACAATCACATAAAAATGAAATAAATGTCTCCATATATATCACTGTTTTATTTATTTCCCAGGTCACTGTTGGAAATATTAGCTAAAGTGAGTTTCTTTGAAATCTAAAGAAAATCTATTAGTTCACTTTAAACTTACCATAGGCAAAATTTACCCTTTGTCTAATATATTCAATTATGAATGTCCTCTAAATTAAGCAGTTTAAAAACACAAGGCAGTAGTGTATAAATTGTAAATAATATAAAAGGTTAGGAATCTAAAGTTTTAAGTGACAGCAAAATACATTGATAGAATCTATGTTTCTATACATTCAGTCAGTTATCAGTGGGAGGTAGTATCTTGTATTGAGAGAAATATCAGACTAGTTCAAAGGTAAAAGTTTAAGTCTTTATTCACTCGTTTGCTGTGTGATCTTGACTATTATGATCATACCAAGACCAAATTTAGTTTCCGCATCTGTAAAATGGCTGCCTTTCCTCCTTTACAAGGTGCTGTGAGGATCAAGCAATAAATAATACACGGGCAAATGCTTTTTTGAATGTAAAGCATGACTCTGATCAATACAATGACCCAAGATAACTCCAAAAGACCAAATGATGAAAAATACTATCTGTCTCCAGAGAAAGAACTGATGAACTCTGAGTGTAAATTTAACTATATTATTTTTCACTTTATTTTTCTTTCCTTTTATGTGTGTATTTGAGAGACATAGCTAATACAGAAATGTTTTCCAAGATTTCATACGTATAATGGATACTGTATCATTTGCCTCCTAAATGGGAAGGAGAGGGGTAGGGAAGGGAAAGAATTTTGAACTCAATGGTTTTAAAAACGAATGTTAAAAATTAATTAGAAAAAGCAAATGTAAAGCATTATACAAATGTTAAGTATTAATATTACATTAAATCATCCCTTTAAGATCATTAGAACATAGCTAGAACTAAAAACTGGAAAACTTCCATTCCAGCCTATGAAGGACAAGGGCCAAAAAAGTGGTTACAAGTAGCTTCTAGAGCTTCTAAGCAGTTATATGAGTGAGTGAGTTCTCAAAGCATTCTTCCCATATAAATAACCTCACAGAGCAGAAGACAACAGAAAAACATAGGAAAAAATCTTGTTTTCCTTCCAGGAGATAACAGAACTGCTATCAAATAAGGAGGTGAAGCAAAAAGGTTTGTCCTGTGCTACTCTTTCTGGACACCACCTCTTAAAACAACATCCATTTCTGACAAGATAACTGCCACTGAAGAATACAGAGTTCCAGTTCCAAGTCAGAGTGTCAACCATTAAAAAGTTGGAGGGGGCAGTTGGGTAGTGCAGTGGATAGAGCACCGGCCCTGGAGTCAGGAGGACCTGAGTTCAAATTTGGCCTCAGACACTTAACACTTACTAGCTGTGTGACCCTGGGCAAGTCACTTAAAGTCACTTAATCCCAACTGCCTCACCAAAAAAAAAAAAAAAAAAAAAAAGGCAAGTTAGTTAGTTAGAAACGTTTTAAGTGCATGGTAGGGCATCCATATAACTTCAGCCACTGGGGGAAACTGAAGCTGGTGGATCTCTTGAGCACTGGAATTCTGGAATGCAGTAGGGCCAAAGCTGATCCAGGGTCTGTAACCAAATCTGGTACCAATATGGGGAGTCCCCAGGAGTAGTGAGACACCAGGTTGCCTAAAGATGGGCAAACTGAAAGGTCAGAAATATGGAGCAGGTTAAAGCTGCCATGCCAAATGGTATTTGGCTCAGGCCCATAAGTGGCCACTATATATCTGGCCTGGGTGACACGACTGGCAAACTTGATCTAAAAAAATGTCTGAAGAAAAGTTTTCAAAAGATCCAGTGCACAAGCTTATTAATAGGAACTAAACAATGAAAACAAAAGCCCATGCTAATCCAAAAAAATTCTAATTTGTTTCTAAAGAATTGGAGCACAGACCATTTGTTTGATTCAAACTAAGTGAAAAACAAAAAACAGAAAATATGAGAAATGCTTTGTATTTTTAAAGCACACTAATAATCATATCAATGTCTTGACACTGACTCTTTCAAATATGACCATTCCAGTTCTACTGTATGCTATGACTGAAAATTTCTAGAAATTCAGCCATTTAAATACCTCTATAAAGATGTCAATTGCTCATGGGGAGGCTGTAATATAATAAAAACGACAACTCTACCTAAATTAATTTACTTATTCAGTATCATACCAACCAAACTACCAAAAAATTATTTCATAGAGCTAGAAAAAAATAACAAAATTCATCTGAAAGAAGGAAAGGTCAAGTATATCAAGGGAATTAATGAAAAAATGCAAAGAAAAGTGGCCTAGCTGTACTAGGCCACTATATTATAAAGAGGCAACTATCAGAACTATTTGGTACTGGCTAAAAAATAAGAGTGGTGACCGATCAGTGCAATAGATTAGAAACACAAAACAGTAGTAAGTGAATATAACAATCTCCTGTTTGATAAACCCAAAGACTAGCCTCTGGGATAAGAACTCACTATTTGGCATAGAACAACATCTTATACCATACACCAAAATAAATTCAAAATAGGCATGTGATCTAGACATAGAGGGTGATACCGTAGGCAAATTAGAAAAGGAAGGAATAGTTTACTTGTCAGATCTATGGAGAGGGGAAGAATTTACGACCAAAGATGAGTTAGAGAACATTATGAAATGCAAAACAGATCATTTTGATTACATTAAATTAAAAAGGTTTTGCACATACAAAAACAATGAAACCAAGATTGAGAAGGAAAGTAGAAAGCTGGGAAACAATTTTTATGGTCAGTGTTCCTGATAAAGGCCCCATTTCTAAAACATCAAATTTATAAGAGTACAAGTCATTCACCCATTGAGAAATAGTCAAAGGATATGAATAAGCAGTTTTTCAGAGGAAGAAATTAAAGCAATCTACAGCCATATGAAAAAATGTTCTCAATCACTACTGATTAGAGAAATGCAAATTAAAACTACTCTGAGGTGCCACCTCACACCTATCCAATTGGCTAATATGTCAAAAAAAGAAAATGATATATGGTTGAGAAGATGTGGGAAAACTGGAACACTAATGAATTGTTGGTGGAGTTGTAAACTAATCCAACCATTCTGGATCCTTTGACCCAATACCAGCAATACCACTACTAGGTCTATATTCCAAAGAGAACATAAAAAAGGGGAAAGGACCCACATGTACAAAAATATTTATAGCTTCTCTTATTGTGGTGGCAAAGAATTGGAAATAGAGGGGATGCCCACTGATTGGGAAAAGTTTGGAACTCAATATTTTACAAAAATAAATGCTGAAAACTATCTTTACATGTAATTGGAGAAAAATAACATAAAATACTATTAAATAAATAAATAGATATAGATAGATAGACAGACAGACAGATAGATAAATAAATAAATACCTCTAGTCCTAGTCGGATAGCAGCCTCTGTAAAACTCCGTCTTTCTTTCTCAAAGTTCTTTTTTTGTTCTTTAAATAAGGCCCATTCTTCTTCAAGACGTTCTTTTTCTTCCAATAAATAACAGTCTTGTAATAACGAGGAGGTTTCATCATCACATGCAGCGGTTAACTGCTGCTACAAGTTAAAAGAAAGCCTGTTTAAATTCTAACATGGATCACCTCACAGGTTGAGATACTTGCAGTAACCCTCCCCTACAAGTTAATTTGGAAAAGGGTGACCAATGCAAGCAAATTCAATGTTTTAAGTCCTATTAAAAGAAAAGAATACCATGTTCAGGTATTGCAAAGCACAGTAGTTAAAATAGAAAACTGATATCTACCTGTAAAAGTTGTTGCTGAGTCTGGATCATTTCCTTGCACTGTTGAATTTCCAACTCCAGTTTTTCAGTTTCTTGTTCATGATCCTGTCTTGAGATAACTTCTTCATCTTTAAAGCCTCCTAAGTGTACCTTTGAAACTATGATCCAAAACCACATTTAGCATTGGTATAAAAGTCCTTAAGGGTATCTAAAGTTCTCTTGCATACATTAAAATAATAAACATCTTAGGATTCTTGCCATTCAAGATTTTCATAGATTCTTATAAAATTTAACAATTTCTAAAGGAAGAGATCTTTGCTATTCTAATTGTCAAAATCCACTATAAATCCAAACTTCAAGATTAAATTCCTTCAATATTGTACACATACAAAAACAAGTGGGTTCTACTGCAACTATAGCTAGCGTGTTATCTTTCAATGTTAGAAATTAAATAATTTCTTCTCTATATCATAGTTTTCTACAAATTGTATACCTAATATATTACTTTTATATTCGTTTTGTCCAAGTGCTTATCTTGGCTAAAGAAAGATAATTTTCACTGCTGTGGATATTACAGCAAGATTATGTAATAAAATTAATGAATTATGTTTTGTTGCCACTTCTATTTCAAAGCAAATTATTTCACTTGGGACTTACTCCTTTATTATAGGAATCAGCACATGAAAATATTATTTGAGACGAGACTTGTTCTCTGGTATTAAATGCAAGATTTATAAACTTTAAGCCTACTTGTAAAATCTAAGCACAGTTTATTTATTGCAGATAATGGATGAAATCAAAGTAATATATTTAAACACTTAGTTTTGGGAATATAAGTATAAACATTATTTTACTAGTCACTCCTCCCTGCTGAAGACATTTATCAGCACTGAGTTTATAGCTGGGCAATTTATGATGACTTTTTTTCTGTAGAACAATAATTCCTTCAAATAAATAAGCTTGTCCAATAACCAATTTATTAATAACTAAAACTATATGTAATTTCTGTTCAAAGTAAACATACAAAATACTAAAGAATGTATTCTAGAAATCTACACTAAGAAATGTCTAAGGCAAAAGGAAAGATAGAAACCCTACATGAATTTATATTGTATAAACAGTACTTGATTTTAAAATGTTTAGAATAAAAACAAAATGACCTGATTCACTCCCATTGATAGACTATACTTAATACAAGGCACCCAAACGTGCTTTTCTCAAATAAGACTTACTGCATATGCAAAATGATTTTCTCCAGGAAAAACAACTCTAATATAATGTCTAAAAGCAGACAAAATGTTATCATGCTTCAAATATTTTTTTCAGGACATATACTTGAATGTGACTCCACAGCTAGTTTTTTTGGTATCTATTCAACAAAAATTTTAAAAATATGTACATATGAGCATAATATCACCATAACACTTGCAATAAAAATTTATATTCAATGATGTTTCTGGAAAATTTATCGACACATTTATCTGAACATTTCTTTGGGAAGCATTAGAATGTTTGGTGTCACAATTTAGCTAAAAATGGATAGAAACCATAATCACCTTGGTTATCAAGTTTTTCAACGTGACTTTTCAGAATTCTCCACTGTTTTCTAATGCTATTAGTAAGCTGCTCTCTCACAGTTTCACAGGAGAGTTCCCACATATTTTCTTTACTTAGTTCTGAAGTATCTTCTTCAACATCCGACAAGACCTATACATAAATAAATGGTAGAATTTATTGAAAAACAAAAATAGGCAATAAAGGAAAAAACTACAGGATATACTAACATTGTAAGTCATTAATTCAGATTGATGAAATGTTATCAGTTTTTCTGTCATCTTTACATAGTTTTTGTAAATTGATTTTCTCCTGTTAACAACTGCTGTAACAAAGCATATTTTCTATACATAAAACTTTTGCCCCAAATTCCTAAGTCCCATTTCTCTCCCTAACTTAGTCCTGCTGACAAGTATAGTGAGTTCTATCTTAACACCTCAATATAGTATGGAGGTGACCCTGGCAACTGAAAAGCAGCTGTGCTGAAGGAATGTGAACCTTGGCAGGTCCTACACCAAAGTGGAGAGGCCAAAAGGATCCCTTCCAAACCAAAGTCTACGATCCTAAGAGATCCCGGACTGTTTTCTGAGGATCAGTCTAGCAAAATTGAAGAGTCACTCATCACCAGGGTGACTGTGGGGGGGGGGGGGAATCTGTAGATTCCTCATCCTAAGGCAAAAGGCAGTGTAGCATAGGGAAAGTGAAAAGATAGTACTCTGGCCTGAGGCAGAAGACAGGGGTTTCAAGTCCTAACACAAACTATCTGTGTGACTTGTCAACAGGTAATCACTTCATGAAACTTAGATGAAAACTAGGTTTATTACAAGAGAAATGAACATGTATGTGGAATCCAAAGAATTTACAACTCATATAAAAGTTTTCATTTTTATAACAGCAGGACAAAGGAAGGAACTACCAGATATCTCCACCTAAAGAGATGGGAGGGGGAAAGGTGCAGTAAAGGTAGGAAAAGGACAAAACTTCTTCATAAAGGGAGGAGAGCAAGGCATTGGCAAAAGCCACATTCTTTTCTCTTGGGAGCTGCTAGATTATGAAAACAGGAGGGTCTGCATATCTACAGGATCCCAGCAGCATAAGAAGTTTCTCTGCCTAGCGCAAACAGACTGACACCTGTCTTGACTCCCAAGGACACATGGGGAGTCCAGTTTGGGATGCAAACAAAAAATTATATAAACTGGGGGGTTGCAGTGGGGAGGGGGATTCATCCTTGACACATTCGGGGCCTCCTGCATTCTCTGGGTTCAGTGTTTGTGGAAAATATAGCGATTCAAAAAGACAAGTTCAAGGGACCCCTTAACAGTCATTAACAGACTCCAGAAGAGTTCCTGAAGCTATCAGTGCTCCAGGTAGTTCTCTCAGACTTCAAGTTGAAGAGAAGATGCTAACTAAGAATCACAGTCAAATTAAAAAAAAAAAAAGAATATTCCAAGATTTGAAGTTATCTTAATCTAAGGGATGATGGGAGCTAGGGGGTGGGCTGGCACAGGAGGTCCTAAGACTAACCAAACGACAAACCCTGAAGTGCTGTATAAAAAGAGGTGTACTACATGGGGATCTGCTTTTTGGCCCTCCTATTTAATTAATTAGTTAGCTAGATAACAACTGGGGGCAAAGCACTTCATGTCTCTTAGATCCAAATACCTTCTCTACAAAATGACTAAGTGGCCACAAGATTCCTTTCAACTCTAAAGCTCATGTATACCTCACAACAAAGAAAGTGATAATGAATTTCTTGATGCTCTTTTTATTCCTCTAGTAGAAATCAGATTTATCCAAACCAGTACTTATCCCTATACAGCTCTCCTTAACAACAGGAGGGGGAAAAATCCATGAAGTTGTTTATAAAGCAAAAGACACAAATTAGCCCTGCTTTCCCACTGATTTCCACTTTATAACAAGAGATACATTTCTTTGGAAAATTCCTCAGTCAACAAACCAAATTACATTTAATGAGATTCACTTCAACGTTAATAAGTATTGAATCAACACACAAGCTAAACCTGAGCAACTCAAAAAACATCAAAATCCAAAAACTGTACATAAAGCCTGCCTAAATAAATGGGAGCAATATAAAATATTTTTAAGTGGCCAACCAAAATTTTAATTTTATCCTCCTATAAATTAGAGATGCAAAATCAATTTGCATTTTATTGAATAGCTTAATATATTAAAATTTCATCTATCAAGCTTATAGGAACTTTGTACTTACCTCTCCCCCCGCCCCCAGTTTACTCATCAGTTAAACTTAGAACTAAAAAATTCATCCATATTAAACAGTGCTTTTTCATGCTACTTTTTAAACCACAGAACCTCTACAATCTTGCTAGAGGAATTTAAAATGAGAATATGTTTTTCTTTGACATTTACCAAATTTCAGCTCAATACGAATTGACCAGCCATGTTTCAGAGCAAAAAGAGTTTTTTGTGTCTCTGTATCTTCACAGCCTACCTAACACAGTACCTCAAACACTGTGAGCAGCATTTAATGTTTGCTGAATTGAAACAAATCACTGGTTTCAGGTTGCATTTTCTACATTTTACTCAGTCATGCATATAAACCAAGGAAAAAAGGCCTATACAATTATCCATCATGAAATTAGAAATAATACTTAAGCATGTTTCAAAGGACAAAATACAAAAGCTTCAAGCTAGGTTTCAAGGAGGAAAAGAAGATAGGAAAAGGGTTCTACCAAAAAAGTCGGATATTACTGCTTCTCCAAAGTTAAATATTTAAATGCCCTAAAAATATATAGTATGCGACCCACTTCCTAATTGATTTGTAGCTACGTTGTCCAGCTATCAACGGAAAAGAGTTTTACTAATACAGACTACATGTGACCTTAGAGGCATAAGGTTACTAGTGTTGGTCAAATTCCTGTTTGAGAGCAACAGAAGTCTAGAAAGCAGCAAAATACAATACCGAAATATACTTATAAAATAAAAAACTAAGTATCTAAAGAAAAATGAAAATGAGTATAGCTCAATTTAGATCAGATATGTAAAACTACTTGGATATAGATTAGAATCAAAAAGGAAGGAACTAAATAAATAATATGATCTCTATCTAAGGATATTTTAAATTTTAACAGGAATATAAATATGCTTAGGAAAAAATCAATATTTGCCAGACATAGTATTAAAATTGAAGCAAAAAAATGACAAGAAATACTTCTATACAATATAAAAACCTTCTGTTCTGAAATAAGAACAAATAAATGAGTTAAGAATTCTTATACCCCTACACACCTGGCTACACATTCTGGCAATGACCACCCCAGCTTCCTTTTATAACAATGGCTGGGGTAGATAATTTCTAACCACCGCCTTCCTCTCCCTGTCCCACCAACCGAAGCATGCACCTAACCTGGAATTTCCACCCAGAAGGCAACTAGACATACTCTATTCTATTACTAACTCAAGGATCTGGAACAAGAAAAAATTCAGGGAAGAAATGTAACAGAGAAGCCACAAAATACAGAGACAACAGAGGGACAAAGAGTAAGATGGCTGGAGAAAGTGTGGAGAAAAGTCAATCTTCTCAGGAGAAAAAAAACTACAGGGAAACACACAAAAAAAGAAAAATGAGTAGGCAGATCAGGTCAAAAGACAACTAAGAAATATTATATAATGTAAAATGTACTAAAAACTTCCAAAGAAAAATAAAGCAAGGTGACAAATTTGGTAGGTCCCCTAGAGATAATGGAGCAACCACCAAAAATAGACTCTAGAATGGTTAAAAAAAAAGAACTAGAAAAATTAAAACAGGAAGCAAGGGTAGAACACTGGACTGAAATTAGTGTGGAAGAGAGCTCTCAATAACTCAGCAAGTCAAGACAATAAGGCACCCTCTAAGGAACTGAGGTTCTGAAAAGGAGAATGGCAGGTGAATGACTCAAAATACAGATCTGGAGAAAACACTGGTCAAAAAGGAGTCAGACCACCTAAGTCCTACATAACTCAAAGTAGTTGACCTGGAGAATGGAATGAATAGAAATAATCTAAGGGTCGAAGGTCTGTCAGACTAAGTAAAGAGCCTGAAAACTACAGTACAATAATCATTTTAAAATAGAACAGCTCTTGAAAGAATGCATAGGATACTCAATAAAAAAAATCTCCATTTTCTGGGGCAGCTAGGTAGCACAATGGATAAAGCACTGGCCCTGGATTCAGGGGGACCTGGGTTCAAATTCAGCCTCAGATACTTGACACTTACTGGCTGTGTGACCCTGGGCAAGTCACTTAACCCTCACTGCCTGCAAAAAAAAACAAAAAAAATTCCCATTTTCAATCACCAAGAAACGTATTGGTTAAACTGCAGAATTCTGCCCATCAAAACAACAAATATTACAAACGATCAAGCAAAAGTACTTATACTCTCAAAGAAAGCAAATCTGAGTAGCTCAAGGACTACTGTCTATGAAGAAATGGAAAAGTTATTGAAAGATTTCAAAAAGTAAAGGGGATTCAGGATGTATCTAAGAATAACATCCTATAAAGCTAGGTTTATAATACTATTCATCGACAAAAACAATTTTAACAGGAAAGATATTAGAATTCTTCCTTGAAAAGACTATAAAAAAACAGAGGCTATTTGATATGCAAATAATTCAAATGGGAGAAACACAAGAAATTTAAGTAATCAACATTAATAAGGAAAGTCTAAATAAGGAAACCAATTTTCTTGTGTTTCTAAAACTATACTAGACTACTGTTTAAAAAGAAAATTTTGTTTATATTGATCAAGGATCAAAAAGAATATAAATTTATTACCAAAAAGACTTTAAAAGATTCTGATGATCTGAGGGGGATAAGAAAGAAAAAGAGAAAGGAATAAGACACAAACAGACAAATTCAGGGACTACAACATATGTTACCTCATGAATTTTTTTTTTTGACAGGGGAGGGGTTAGGAGGAGGAAAAGGGTTGGTATTCAGAGGACAGATTCAGGATAAGATAAAAAAAAGATAAATGATAGAAAGAATTTGGAAATATGTTTCTGGCAACCTGACTATAAAAAGGGAAGTAAAAATGGGAAAAGGGGCTAAGAAGAGTGCTGAGAGGGATAGAAGCCAAAAGACATACTTAAATATACTTCCAGAAAAGGAAAGAAGAAAAAAGATACAAATCTAAAGTAAGAGAATGTTATGGCATTCTTGGGTGGAAAAACAAATCACAGAAGTGGTTAATAACTATGTAAAAAGATGACTATCAAATTTGGGGAATGTAGATACTAAAAGAGTTCTCAGAAGCAAAATTATCTTTAAAAGCATAATAAAACAAAGAGAAACTGAGCATATAATTTAAAAAGAAAACCAAAAAACTTAACTCTTAAGAAAGCACAAAGCAAATTATCAAAATCAGGCAATAATGAGGTTAAATTGAAAATAAAAAAATTACAGAAATGAAAATAAAACCAGGATTGTTTTCTGAAAAGTCTAATAAATAGTTGGGGAAAATAAAATTAAAGAATTAAAAACAAATAAGGTGAATTAACAATGAATTATAAAATGTAATTATAAAAAAATTATCAGAAATTACATTACTCTATTATGGGCCAGAAAAACTGAGAAATTAAAGGGATTATTAGATGATTGCCTTTTTTTTTCAAAAATATAAAATAACCAAATTGTCAAAGACATCCCGATTTCAGAAAGAGTAAGCCATAAATGAATTGCCAAGGGGAAAATCTCTTATATGGATAGATTTACAAGTAAATTTTACCAAATGTGCAAAGAGAAATTAATATCTGTTATAAAAACTATTCTCAATAACTGGAGGAAAAAGCACTTTACCCAGCTCCTTAAATTCTGATACCCAAATAAGGAAATGATAAAACAGAGAAAAGAGAACCACAGATCAATTTCACTAGGATACTATTACTAACAATATGAAATAAAACCTTTGCAAAGCTACAACTGCAATATATTTTTAAAAAACTATTAACTAAAAATATTTTATTAAGACCAAGCTGTATTTATCCTAGGGACATCAAGGATGGTTCAAAATTAGAATTAACAATCACAAACAAAAACCACAGAATTATAATATACAGCATAAATTCATGTTGTTGTTTTTTTTAAAACTAACAAAGCACAACCATGGAAAGATTCTTTTTTAACAAATGAATATGTAACATCAGTCAAGGAGAAAGGAAAAATGATCTCTAAGTCTCAGATAACTTTCTTAGAAAACTCTAGAGAAATGAAATAATTGAGACAAAAATTTCAGTAAAAGGGAAGGATAGAAAAGAAAATAAAAATCATCAACATTTCTATATAAAAACACACAAAAAAATAGTAAAAAAAATGACAAAAATTCCATTCAAAATGAACTTCAGAAATGCACGACTGGGGAGAGTAAGGTAAGAATAATGTCAGTATGGATTTGGAATGGGGAAGCTGGAGGTATCCTCAAATGTTCTTACAGAAAGGGGAAGAAAAAAACACAGACTTAAATGAAGAGGATGAGGACACCCTGAACAATGAGTGGGTCATAGAAATGCTTAAGAGCTTTGTAAATGTATGTATGTGTGTACATATTAATATAGATAGATAAATACACACACAAAGACACACATAATTAATAGCTAGCTAAAGACACACATACTCAGGACTTTAACATAAATAAAAAGAAAGGTCTTTTCAGAAACAAATAATTGGAGAGGCATTTCTGTATGATAAAATCATGCCAGTATAGTAAAAATGACTATGCTACCTAAGTTAATTTAGAGATTTAGTGCTATGCCAAATTGCCAAGGGAGATTACTTTATAGAAATAAATTAACAAAATTCATTTGAAAGAAGCAAAAAAGTCTTGTATCTCAAGGGCAACAATCAACAAAAAGGAAGAGTGGAGGAGTCAATGGCATGCATCATCCGGATATAATATTCAAGATTATTTTATAGTAATTACAAAACATAAACAATCAGTGGGGGCAAACTGGAAAGTATTGCCTAGACATAAGTGAATATGACAGTCCAGGGTTTGATAAATCTAAGAACACCAACTAAAGAAAGGGAAGGAGACTCTCATTTCCTAAGTGGAAATACCAGAAATTTGAATTGACTAACATCTTATTCCACGTCCCTACAAGAAGTTCCAAAATTACACACATCCCAAATATAAAAAACCACATTTTTAAAAATTAGGAAAGAATAGAATGAAGTGCCTTAAAAAAGGCAGGAGTTGAATTTATAACCAAATGAGGTACAAAGATCACAAAAAGAAAAATAATTTTGGTCATGTTAAAGAGTTTTTACATAAATAGACTTAATGCAGATGAGAAACAAGTGAATATGAAAAAAATCTTTCATTAAAGCTATAATAAAAGCTTAATATCTAAGACAGATAGGGAACTGACAAACATGCAAATGACCAACAATCATATGAAAGTTTGCTTCATCTCACTGGTTAGAGAAGTACAATTAAAACTGGCAAAGGTATTAAAAATGAAAAGAAGCAATGTTAAAACAGTTGTGAGAAGACAACAACAATAACATTCTGTTGGGAGACCCATGAATTAGTCCAACCATTCTAGAAAACAATATGAAATTGTCTAAGTCACTTAACTGTTCAAACCTTTTAACCCAAAAAGTACAGGGGCCCAAAAGTCATAAAGTTATAAAGGGGTTTCATTATATAATAACTCCTTTATTTTTTGAGGAAAAAATAATTTTCAAGAAGTTATTACAACATCAGGCTCCATGACTTTTGACCTAACCTATATATGTCCTCAAAAGACTGGAGATAGAAAGTAGGGAGAGGGGGAAGAGAACCCTTGTTAATAAAAGCATTTATTGTGAAAGCAAAATCTTGAAACAAAATAGGTGCTCTACAATTGGGGAACAGATCTATCATGTTAACGAAGAAGGAGGCAAGCAGGAATGCTATATGGTGAAAAAAAAGCAATCACTAAACTTGGAGATCATAGGACATGAACTCGACTCCCAACTCAGGCTCTTACTGCCTATACTACTGTGGGCAAGTCATTTAACCCCTCTTGTGTAAAATGAAAGAGTCAGACTCAGTAACTCTTTTCCGAAAGCTCTGGGTCTATGGTCCTGCTAATGGAATGAAATTATTACTTTCTCCACTCAGGACATAGTGGGATACAACACAGGGACAACTACGCATAAAACATCTATTGTTAGGATTCACTGCTATATCATTTGGCTTCACTTAAATGTTTGTTAGAAAGGATTCAGTGGGGATGATAGCAGTTAAGGGAAAATAACCAGTATTCAAAGCAAAAAGAAACTTAAAATTTCTTTCTAAAAGCCTTTTTAGTTTTCATTTATACCAAAGAAGTCAGTGCTTACAAGGAGCCTTGCACTTATTAATCTGAACAAAAAGTTATTTAAGCAAATTTGGTTGTATTAATGTGCAATATGAGGTTTCTAAAATTTATTCTTTTAAATGAAGAAGAATCCTTATTGGGTAAAGACCATAAGCTACTGAAAGAAATTGATTTCATGGAGAGAACACTGAATTAGGAGTCAAGTCAAACAGTAAATTTTAGTGCTGGTTCTATCACTAACTAGCTTGTACCTGTATTTCTATTCCCTCTCCTATAAAATGAAGATAATGCTAAAATGAGGCAGTACTTAACTCACAAGACTGTCATCAGACCAAAATAAGATAATGTGTCTATAAAAATGCTTAGAAGTATAAAGCCCAACCCAAAGATTTTTTTTTTGTTGGGGGGGGGGCGTGGGGCAATGAGGGTTAAGTGACTTGCCCAGGGTCACACAGCTAGTGTCAAGTGTCTGAGGTTGGATTTGAACTCAGGTTCTTCTGAATCCAGGGCCAGTGCTTTATCCACTGTGCCACCTAGCTGCCCCCCTCCCCCTAACCCCCCTCAAAGATTTTTTAAGGAATAGTTACAAAACTGAGAGTCTTAGATGAAGAGTGTTAATAGTATGATGTATATATATATAGTATGTCTCTGTATGCAGCTCACCTTGAAACCAACAACACTAAAAATCATTTCAAGTACAAGTAGATTAAAATAACAAAGCCAATGAGCTCCAAATTGTTTAAATCTTTGACAAATACATTTCTCTTCCAAGTCCACTCAAACCAAGTAATTTGTTTTTTTGTTTGTTTTACTCTAGTTTTTAACAACCACCTTGGAGATGGGTCTTTCTCACCTAATGACCTCATCAGTTCCAACAAATTAATATTTCTATGGAGATAACTCCCAAATCTATATATCCGGCCCCATTCTTTCTCTGTGGAGCTCTAATTCTGAATTAACAATTGCCTCACTGGATGTCCTACAGTCATCAAACTCAACATGTCTGAAACAGAACTCCTATTTCAAAACCAAACTCACCCCTCTTCTAAACTGTTTTCATACTGTTCAAGGGCATCAACCAACCTTCCAGTTACCCAGGTTCATTACCTTGATGCCACCAATTCTTCAGCATCCCTCATCCTACATATCCGATCAGTTGCCAAATCTCATTTCTTTCTCCACAACATCAATCAAATATGTCTCAATGAGCCATCATCACCTCTAGCCTGGAATATTATAAAACAAACTATTTTGTCTCAAGCCTCTCTCCCCCCACTCCAACTCCCCCTCTACAGAGTCACCAAAAACATTTTCCTTAAGTTCTAATGACGTTCCGCATCACGCTTCCCTCCCCAGCAAGCTCCAGTGGCCCTCTACTGCCTCTAGGATCAAACATACACCACTATTTGGCATCTTATCTCTTCACAAAAGTGGTCCGTTCCTACCTTTCCATGAACTAAGACATCTCCCCAAACTGATTTCACTGTTGTACATAAATGATCCTTTGTCTTTCTCCTCTTTGTGCCTTTGTTCTGACTGCCTGCCCCACATGTCTAGAATGTATTTCCTCACCTCCGGCCTATAAAGTCCTTCAATTTGAAGAATGCAGGCCAAGAACCACTGACACAAAACTTGTCCTAATCTCTATCCCCTAATTCCCAGTACCTTTTCCTAAAGACCTTGTATTTACTTTAAATTTACTCTCCATATATTCTGCAACACACATGTACACGTTGTCTCTCCCAACAGAATCCAAGTTCCTTGAGAAAAGGCCTGTTTAACTTTTTGTCTTTAGATCCCCAGTACCTACCATAGTACCTGGCACACAGCAGGCACTTAATAAATGCTTGCTGATTAAGAGAGTATTTTATTCCATAACATATCACAAAGAGATATAGGAGGCACTGAGGATATGAGCAACAGTCTCTACCCACTGGAAGCTAATACATTTAGAAGAGATAATTTTTTAAAATATAAGATATAGATTAGAATGGCACAATTGCTTATTATATATCAAACACAGGCATGAGGCTTGACGGTGGACAAGATTATTTGTAGATGAGATAAAGAAAAAAAATCAGCACAAATCTTTCACAGAAGAGATCAATGGGACAGAAGGAAGGAAAGGAAATAAGCATTTATTAAATACCTATTTTTGTGCCAGGCATTGTGCTAAATGCTTTAAAAATATTATCTCATTTGATTCACGATCAACCCCAGGAGGTTCTATTATTATTCCCATTTTAGAGTTGAGAAAACTGAAATAGATAGAGATTAAGTGATTTCACCAGAGTTCATAACTAGTAAATGTCTGAGGCTAGATCTGAACCCAGGTTGTTCCTGACTCTAGGCCCAGTGCTCTAACCACTTTACCACCTAAAATAAAAAAATTTCAACAGGTCAGTGTGTAAATAATCCATTCTAGCAACAGGAAACAATGTGGACAAATGCATGGGGTTGAGAAAGCAGCCCCAGTTTATCCATAGTGTAGAAAGTATAAAAGGCAACAGTGTGAAATACGGCTGAAAACACAGGCCTAAGTTAGACCTAGAAGAGCTTTGAGATATAGGAGGATGATGCTTGGTATGGCATAAGAAAAATTAAACAGATACTTACAGTCCCAGGACTGTCTTCAGCTTTAGGTTTTTGCTTTTGTGGTGTCAGAAGAGAAATCATTTCCTTTTTCATCTGCTGAAGGACTTTCTTGAGCTCAGCATTTTCTAAGAGAATTTGCTTCTGGCGCTGTTCATAGTCACTCAACAGAACTTTATACATTTCATCTTCATTCCTGTGGGGTGGGCACAGTCAGCATGAAGTATGTTATAAACAGGAATTTGACTTGAAATACAAAAATTTGTAAATTTTCAATCAATGTTACCTAGCTTCGGTTTTGCCAGTTCTCCAGGCACCTCTCTTTCCATCTGCTCTCCCTACGTAATTTAAAATATCCATAGCTACCAATAAGGAAAAAAAAAAGACATGTTACATATTTTAAACTTTTGGAAACCCAAATCTATACCATATAATGGTAGGGAGGAAGAAAGGATTATAAGTCAATCTGAATCTTTATCAGGTTTCACACTACATGATTCATGTGTCAGCCACTCTAGGCTATTCTGATCTTCTTGTTCAATTCTAGTCCCAGCTCAGCATTCATCCAAGATATGTATTTCTCCCTGAGAATTGATCTGTCAGCGTGTGTGTGTGTGTGTGTGTGTGTGTGTGTGTGTGCGTGCGTGCGCGTGCTGACAGATCAATTCTCAGAGAGAAACCAACCAACTCTACACAGCATATTAAGGCCAAACAGACATTCTCCATCCTCTTTTTGTCCTAGTGTGGAGGGTTAGGGTAAAAGGTTTTGACTATAGGTATCCCATAAGAAGCGTGGCAATGTTCCAGGATTGATCAAGATAATAAGTGTGTAAAAGTCCATAGCCTTGCAGATGAAAACTAAGTCTCAAAGAGGTTGATTTGACAATTAATAAGTTAGGAAACAGATTTGAACTCTTACCTCTTCAATGCCCTTTCCTTATACAATGCTGCCTCATTAATATTCATTTCTTTATGTAGTACATGTGAATGCAAAGTCATGAATAAATGAAAAAAATTTCCAAGTCTTTCAAGATTTACACAAACTATAAACTATATACTACTGAATACTTACTTAGGTAGAAAGAATACAAAATCTCAAACTGCTAAGTCATCAGCTAATATAACCTTAAAAAATTTAAAAGATGATCTTCAAGGTGAATTCTAGTTCTACATCCTATGACTATACATTTATTTAGGCAGCTGGGTGGCACAGAGATAGAGTGTGATGGGCCTGGTCTCAGATACTTACTAGCTATGTGAACCTGGGCAAGTCATTTTTAACCTCTATCTGCTTCGCTTTCTTCAACTCTAAAAAGGAGATAATAATAGCATATATCTCTCAGGATATTGTGAGGATCTTATCTCAGGATGTTGTGGGGATCAAATGAAATAATATTGTAAAGTGCTTAGCACAGGGCCTAGAAAATTGTAGGCTCTATAGAAATGCTAGCTGCTACTGTTATTAATAATTAATTATTAAATAATATTATTAATGGTACTGATAATATTATTAATATTGCTATTATACATTTTAAGATCTTAGGGCATAAAACCATGAAAAGTATTTCAGACTACACATTTCTTTTTCTAGATCCCTTTATCTTCCCTCTTTTCCCAAAGACACATATTCTAAACTACTTTATATAATTAACATTTAGAACTATAAGTTAAAACAATATTTATAGGGTTTCAGTTTACTTATTATAAAGGTGGTTATGTTGCCAAAAAAATGTTTCTAAAGCACAGCTCAAACTCTTCATGAAGCAAGTAAAGACATACTTTGCAAATTTTAAGTGTTTTTCCCCTAAATACTTTTGACAGCTGTAATCCCCAAAGAATTCAAACTCTCCCAGCCCAATCACAATCCAAGTTAATATGATACATAAACAATAGTCCTAAAAAGATACTTGAGAAACATCAAAACTGCTATGCTAGGGGACAGCTAAGTAGAGCAATGAATAAAGTACTGGCCCTGGAGTCAGGAGAACCTGAGTTAAAATCCAACCTCAGACACTTGACACTTACTAGCTGTGTGACCCTGAACAAGTCACTTAACCCCAAATGCCGGAAGGAAGGAAGGGAACTGCCATGCTCATAACAAGATTTTAAGGATTTGGTTTTTAATAACCATTAATGTTTTATTTTTATATCCACAGCATCTACCACAATACTGTGCATACAGTAGACATTTAATAAATTAAACTATACTTTATTTCATTAGCTCATAGGTCATTTCAGAAGTGGGCAATCGACCAAACTTAAATCTCCCTAACAATCTTCTATCCAAATGTTCTGTCTTAGCTACATTAAATGTAAGTTTTTGGGGCATCTAGGTGGCGCAGAGGATAGAGCACCAGCCTTGGAGTCAGGAGGACCTGAGTTCAAATCCGGTCTCAGACATTTAACACTTACTAGCTGGAGCCAGGAGGACTCGAGTTCAAATCTGACCTCAGACACTTAACACTTACTGGATACCCGACCCTGGGCAAGTCACTTAACCCCAATTGCCTCACAAAAACCAACAACAACAACAACAAAAACAAACAAAGAAGTTTTCCCCAATGGTATTACAATCAAAAGTGAGCAAAATACTCACTATCCCAAGCTCCAACAATGGTCACCAATCTCCAAACCATGCCCATTGAAATAACTGAAGGTAGATTTGGATGTTTATCTCAATCTGTGCTCCTTCTTGTCAATCTAGCAAACCTTTATGGTATTCCTGAGATAGAGGACTTTCCATTACTACCTTTTAATCTGCTTTAGTTATCTGAAATAACACAAAAATTCAAAGTAATACCAACTAATACTTATTTAAAAACAACACTATAAAAGATTCACATAGAGTTAAAATGAGCAACAGTAGCAAAATCTATTATGCTTTAGTAGAACTCAAAATAGGGGTTGTAAAAATCATTTCTGACAAGGCTTTTCTGACATAAGAGATATGATTGGAGAGAAAAGCAAGGAAACTACATTAGTTTTACAGGCACCATAGATGATACAACGTGTGTATATAAACACATATACACACACACACACATATGTACCAAAGAGCAGAGAATCTAAATACTTAAGGAAAGAGGTAATTGAATTATAGGAGTAAAAAACTATAATAGTGGTAGACCCTCAAAAAGACTCCTTTAGACCTAGACAATCTAACAAAACAATAAATAAGAAATTAGGTATCTGAATAGAACTTTAGAAAAATAGAACTTTTAGATTTCTGATGACTATTGAATGAGAACAGAAAAGATTTTATATACTTCTCAATCATACACACACACACACACACACACACACACACACACACACACACACACACGGCACCTTACCAAAAACTGGACAAAGCATAAAAACCTCACCCAAATGCAAAAAAGTAGAAATACTCGGCCTATTGTTTACTGACCTCAATGCAATAAAAATTATGTGATTAAAGATTTCAAAGTTAATTGTATACCAAATAATACTAAAAGAAAAAAAACTGGCGTAAAAGAACAAATTACAAAAACAATAGAAAATTTAAAATAAAATGACAATAATGAGACAGCATACCAATGCTTAGAATGCAAGTAGTCCTCTAAGTAGTCCTTAGAGGAAAATATATCTCTAAACTCTTTCATCAACAAAAGGGGGAAAAAGTAAATCACTGAGTTGGACATGCAATTAAGAGAACTAGAGCAAGAAACCAAAACCCCTCAAAAGTAAACAATTTCTGAAAACCAGAGATCTGAAAAAAAAAAAAAGAATTGATAAGCATTACAAGCTGGTTAGAAAAGGAACTAATAAAATTGATAAAAAGTTAATGAGGGGCAGCTAGGTGGCGCAGTGGATAGAGCACCAGCCTTGGAGTCAGGAAGACCTGAGTTCAAATCTGGTCTCAGACATTTAACACTTACTAGCTGTGTGACCCTGGGCAAGTCACTTAACCCCAATTGCCTCACTTAAAAAAAAAGTTAATGATTAAAAAAAGGGAAAATAAAAAATAAAAAATGGACATGGAAAATGCACAACTGAAGAATAAAAAAAAATCAGAAACTATATCCAATTATATGCCAACATAACTTTTAACTTAGAATAAATTAAAGAATACTTAGAAAAATATAAAATGGCAGGTTAACAAAAGAAAGTAAACCATTTAAAACTCATTATGAGAAAAGGAAATTAACTCATAAATGATCTTCCAAAGATAAGTTTCCAGACTATATGGATATGTAAATAAATTCTATCAAACATTCAATAAACAAGTAATTCTAATATTACATAAACTATTTGCAAAAACAGGGGGAAAAGATACTCATAATTTCTTTACACGATACAAATATAGTCTTTATACCCAAACAAAGGAGAGTTAAAACAGAAATAAAACTGCAGACCAATATGCTTAATGAACATTGATGCCAAAATCTTAATATGAAATATTAGCAAATGGGCTACAATAACATATGTAGTTATCAATCAAGAGTATACACTATATCATGCCAGGAATATAGAGTTGTTCCTTTCAATGTAAGGAATACATAAATACGATAAGCCACATTAATAACATTAATAATGAAAACCACATGATTATCTCAAAAGATGTTGAAAAGACTTTAAAAAACATTTTAAAAGTTAGAAATAAATTTTCTTAAACATAGCAAATAGTGGTATCTATTTAAACCAAAAATAAATATTAAATGTAAATGAGAAAAGTTTCTGATTAGATCAAAGGAAAAGCAAGAATGTCCATTATTATGACTACTGTTTAACAACATATTGCTAGAAATACTACTTATGATGATAAGATAAGAAAAAGAAATTGAGAGAATAAAACATAGGCAAAGAGTAAATAACACAGCTTTTTGGAGATGATATAATTTCTCTAACAACCCTGGAGTCAACTAAAAATTAAGGGAAATAATAAATCCAAAGTTGCAGGATATAACACTCAAAGTTAAAAGTAAAAGTTGTGGGGTATGATAAACCCATATAAATTATCAGTATTACTATATATTACCAACAAAATCATTCAGAAACTGAGAAAGAAATCTGAATTAAAATGATATCTAAAACATTTGGGACTGCATCTACCAAGACATAATAAGGGACTATATATCCAACAGAAATAAAGATGGGGCAGCTAGGTGTTGCAGTGGATAGAGCACCGGCCCTGGATTCAGGAGTACCTGAGTTCAAATCCAGCCTCAGACACTTAACACTTACTAGCTGTGTGACCCTGGGCAAGTCACTTAACCCCAATTGCCTCACTAAAAAAAAAAGAAGATGACGATGAAGAAGAAGAAATGAAGATAGATCTAAATAACTGGAGAAACAGTAATTACTAATGGGTAGGATGAGCCAATATAATAAACATGACAATACTACTTAAGCTAATTGACTTATTCAGTGTCATACCAATCAAACTACCAAAGGCTTATTTTATAGAGCTAAGAAAAATAACAGTCATCAGGAGGAACAAACTTAAGAATATCAAAGGGAATTACAAAAACAGTGGGAATAGACAGGGTGTAGCAGCACCCACCAGGACCAGATCGACATTATAAATGATACTATAAAATAAGTCATTAAAACAATTGGCTACTAGTTTTTTTAAAAAAGGAGCAGTCAGTATGTGGAACATATTAGTTATATATGATAGAGCAAATGAACACAGGAGCATAGTGTTCAATAAACCTCGAAACTCACTATCTGACAATAAATGCTAGGAAATCTGGAAAGCAGTCTGGCAGACAATAGGTATAGATGAAGATCAATTCCAAATGGAGACACGATTTAAGACATAAAAAATGACCTTGAAAGCAAAGCAGAAGAGCAAGGAAGAAATTACCTCCCTGATCTGTAGATAGGGGAAGAGTTCATGGACTAACAAGGGACAAGATCCAAGAATATGAAAGGATAACTGTGATTATAAAAAATTTCTTATCTCTAAAACAAAGATAATAATAGCATTTACCCACAAAGGGTGTTAAGGCAATAAAATGAGATTTTTGTAAACACTTTGCAAACCTTCAAGTGCTATATAAATACTAGCTATTGTTATTATTACTAAGTTTTTTTGCATAAACAAAACCAAGGAAGTTAAAATTAGAAGGAAAACAGGTAATTGAGGAAAAAATCTTTGTAGCAAGTTTCTATGACATAGCTTTTAAAATAGGAAGGCTAATTCAAATTTATGGCATTCATCAACTAGCTACACAAAAATATGAAGATTTCAAAGAAACAAATACAAGCTATCAACATTAAAAATGCTCAAAATCACTAATAATTAGATAAATGCAAATTAAGGCAAGCTTGAATTTCTACCTCACACCTATCAGGTTGACAAAGACAAATGTCAGAGGGACTATGAGAAAATATAGTAGACTATATTAGTCTAGCTAGTCTGGAAAACAATTTGTAAAGATGTACAAAAAGTTATTAAATTGTGCATACTATCTGACTCAATACCACAACTAGTTAGACACTCCAAAGAGATCAAAGATATAAGGGGGAGACTCATATATACAAAAATATTTATAGAATCTCTTTTTGTAGTGGCAAAAAACTGGAAACTAAGGGGTTATCCACTTATTGGGGATGGCTAAACAAATTAATACTATTTATTGTATCATAAGAAATGGTGAAATACTGGGCAGTTTCAGAGTAAAATGGGAAGATGTATATAAACTGATGCATAGTGATGTGAATAGCAGCAGGGAAATAATTTATACAATTGACAGCAACATTAGAAAAACTTTGAAAGAATTTAGAAGTCTGATCTATATAATAACAATTATGCATGATGACTACAGATGAATCACATGACCAGATGAAAGACCCATAACAAAGGAGACATATTTTTGAACATGGTCAATAAGAAATTTGCTTAGCCTAACTAAGCATATTAATTATGAAGGTTCTGTTTTTCTTTTCTTTTTTTGTTGTTTAACTGGGATAAAGGGAGAAGAGGAAATAAAAATAAATGTTTACTTGAAAAAATTGTTTTAATACTATAAAAGGCTGCCTACGGCCTGACAAAAAAGCTTTTAGAATCTTTCTAAACAGATTTTATTGAAAAAAAAAAGCCAGAGCTAGTTTAGACAACACTTGATCTGATTTGATTTCTTCCCATTCCTCAAAGCTAGAAGTGATCTGATTTCATAGGACTTAACACTCCTTTTAATGTAGTCATTTAAATTATATTTTTTCCTCTACTAAACTACAAGGTTCTTGAGGGAAGTGGCAAACAGTTCATTTATCTATTTCCTCCAGGGCCTATCCCAATGAAAGGCCCACAGTGTTTATGGAGTTAACCCTAAAATACTATATATACTCTTTTACTCTATAATTTACTCTATAATTTACACCCTGTTTTACTTTACTCTGAAGGCCATGGCACAACTGTTCTTTGCCTTATCAGTTTTGTAATGGTCTTGGACCAAAATTAATTCAGAGCAGACTGTTTTATATTATCTTTAATGCTTAATGTTTCTATATATCTCCTTTTCAAAGTTAGAAAAATAAGTAACTGTTAGGGTAGAAAAACAAACAACTATTTAGCTGGTCACAAGCAAAACAGACAATTCTTTTCCATAAAGCAACTCTGGTTGCTGTAAGGACTTTCTTCATCTAAATCCATGAATATATAAAGCATGAAAACACAATACTCCAAATTAATGTACATAGTCACTTATATTTGATTTCTCAAATCAAAACATCCCCCCAAATAATTACTTCTTTACCGCTTTACTACTTATTTGTCAGATGTTTACCTGTTTTTTTATCCTTTTTATTCATAACAAGTTGATGAAGACGTTCCTTTAGCTTGTTATATTCACGCTCTTTTCTCTTCATATCATGATTATACTGAGTTGCCCGACTCGCAATGATATTCTGTAATTTTTGTACCTTAAAAAAAGGCATTTGCTTTTAAATATGTGTTCCTTTAAACAATGTATGCATTTGCATTAATAACTTCAAAAGTGAATAAGTAAAAAGTCTTTCTCCCCTGGGTATTTTGGATGGGGGTTTTCTCATTCATACCATCAGTCTATGTTAACTGGAAAGAAGACAAATCTAAAGAATTAAAAAATTAATCTAATGTCATTTCAAGCAGTCATTCAGATACCTACTGTGTGCAAAATACTTTACTAGCCTTAAGCCATACTTTCTTCTATCAACTGAAATAGTGCCTCATTATGGCAAAGAGGTGATTGCCTGAATCTCAAAGTGAATCGTATGATTATACTGAAGGCTTCAAACAAAGGTGCTCTAAAGACTCTGTGTCTGTTGTCCAAGGAATAGCCTAGCAGTAGCTGAAAAAACTCTTCAACTGGTACGGTGAGCCACCCCCACTAGGTAATGAGATGTTTTTTGTCCAAATCAACTTACCAAACCACTAATAAGCTGTGGAGGGAATGTAATCTGCGCAAATCCTTGAGGTTTTTTAATTTTTTCAATAATGTTGAAAAATGGTAGACTTTTAATTATCAATTCAGAATAAAGTGCTTCTAGCTATATAATCCCTTCCCCACATACATAAAAGACCACAGTTTTCCTGTTTGTAAGACCCTTCCACAATGAATAGCCTAACCTTTGCCCCCAATTCTAAAGCACAGTTAACAAATTATAAATATAAGTCCAGTGCCTATTCGAGAAAAAAAAAATCCAGAACTCTTGTTCAGTATTAGTGTTTATATGTCAAGAGGATGATTCCTATGACAACAGATGATATTCTATATAGAATCACTCTCAAAATGAGAACATCATTTGGGCCCTACTATCCTTAAGCCAAAGTGTTGTCCAGAGTTCTATACAAAACTGTCTAATTCAAAGTATTACATGGTTTTCAGTTAGTTACTACCTATTTACCAGAGGTAAAATCATTTCACAAAATGTGTTAAAACCATTCTCTCAAACTAGCAATTAACTATACCTAATACATTTTATACATTGAAAATAAACAGGCATTCTAAATTTCTGAATTATCACATGTCAGGGGTTATGTTGCAGGACAATTAAGCCAATAGATTTCTTATACATAAATAAAAAATTTGAACTCTAATAACCAATTCTACAAACTTAAGTTTCAAGTCAGCAAGTCTAGATACAAAGCTAGAACTAAGACATTATGCCTGGTGACAAAAATGATATTTGGGATACAATATTCAATATTTTTGTAGCAATCCTTATTATCTGAAAAATTACTAATATGTGGCAAAGTTGAGGTTATCATCAGGTGAAAAGGAGTGTGGGGCAAGAGTTGGAAACATCTGGTGGACATTAGAAGCTAAGCCTAAGCAGCAAAAATAAGTCAGACAAGCAATTAGCCAGGAGAGGGTAGTCAGTTAGCTATTACAAGTAAACCAGAAGGTAAATCTGCACTTGAATCTTTATTGAATAAGCTGAATTATGACACACCAATTGGCAATATAGGACATCAGATTTTGCTCTTTCCAACTTTAAGGAAAGAAAGGACACAAAATCCATATACCTTAAACTACCAGAAAAAAAATTCACTAGGACTTGATCAATAACAGCTATGACTCACCTCATCCTTCTCATTTTTAAGTAACTGGTGCAAGTTTCTGTTCTTTCCTTGTAGCTGTCTGTCTCTCTCCTGAAGCCCAATCATTTCCCTCCTAGATGTTTCTAGTTGTTCCTAAAACATCCATATTCAGCCTTAAGTAAAGTTACATAGAATTCAAATCTAATTTATTCTTAATAATCTAAATAATTTATAAATACATTGAAAATTTTGCCATCTAAAATAAAAGATATAGTCTCTTTTCATACAAACTGTTTCTCTTTAAATGAAGACTAGCTATAAAATGAGGAAGACAACTAGATTTAAACAACATAATTTATACAAAGGAGTGTCATTCCTTGCAAATTAAGCACTTCCAAAGGTGACACACTCCAATACCACTACCATTACTCAAAATGTTTTTGCAACTCCTGGAATAGGCTTCAAAGATTATGCCATAGTCTTTTGAACATCCTCAGAAGAGACAAATCTTTACTCTTTCAAGGTTCAATTTGGTTTTGGAAACAGGCAAAAGTGAATGAGTCAAATTTGACTTGAAGATAGTCAATAACATGTTTTTGAATCAAAATAAGGTGAGACTATAAAGTAATTTAACTGATTTTCTTACATGGCTTATTAACTCTAAAGGCAATTTCCCAAAGAGGAATTGCAAAAATGTGTTACACAAGAACATGATTAGAATAAAATATATAGCAGCCCAAAGTGCCTACGTTTGAATGGAACAACATGCATCAGGGCACAAGTTTATGAATTTTTAAAAAAAAATACTTTATAGTCACATCTTATGTGCATGCCCACTTGATGAGATCCCTTTGAAATGCTCATGTTTTCCACTCCTGTAGAGAAATAACTATTAGACTATTGTTTCCCCTTTATGTTCTTTAAGGAAAGTAGATTAGCTCTAGATCATAGCAGTTACTGTCTCAATACAATTCTGAAAAATGGAGAAGGAATAGAACTCAGGGATCCATTTTGTAGTTCTGAGGTCTTCCCAATAAACTTTAATCCTGTGAAATGACTCGTAATTCACAATCATGGATCCTCTAGAACTACAGAACTAGTCCAGATCCATAATGGACCTTTTAGAAAGCCTCTAAAGAGTGACCTTAGTCTTGCAACTTTGGCAGTCCTGTGGGGGATGGATTGTGTGCTAATTAGAGCAGTGACCATGGCTTTGTGGTGCTTTCTATTCTAATCTATTAACTTTTCAGTCCAATGAGCTTTATACATTGAGCTAATCTCAACTGGTCACCAGGATGTTAAAGAACAGGGAAACACTCTTAAAACAAAAATAAACAACAACAACAAAAAGAAAACTGTTATTGTGATATGAGTTGAGCTCAAAAGAAAGTGGTTTAAAAAAACAACTGATACCATTCCCCAATATTAGGCTATCAAGGGGCCAGGCAAACAGCAGATGTTAGGAGCTGAGCAAGAAGCAGCCTCTCTAAAATCCAAAAGGAATCCAAAAGTTCACATAAGGGACAAACTAGCCACCATCCCAACATACATAATATACCATGTCCTGCCAAGGAATATAAAAAAATGGGTTTTTTAAAAATATAAAATTAATTTTTTTGTGTTGTTCAAGAGAAGCAGGGAACAGATTGAGATAGATATGAGGGAGTTCTTGGGTGAGAAAAAGAGAGAGAGAGACTGAGAATCATTATGTTCGGGGGACTTTTTAAACAAGGAAGATGATTTGACCATAAGACTATAGTAGAAAAGATTCAGATTGAATACTGTTATTCTTATTATATAACATAACTAATAAAAGAAAATACATGATGTCCACTGCACAACTAATTCAAAAGACCTTTTTTTCTTAATGACATAGACTGACCAGCAATTTTTTGGAAAATTGCTATTGTGATATAGCAGATCAATGACCCAGGGGAAAAAAATTTCTTCTATTAAAAAAAGAAACAAATAAAGCTACTGTAACATTTTGCCATAGTCTTGTCATCTGAAGGCCCAGGAGACGTCTGAAAGGAAGAGTTCATCATCTATGATTACTTTAACTCTTGGCCCATTATTACACTGAGTACTGCTTCCTTTGGTACAAGTGTTCTTTGAATAAGAATATTTTTCTCAGGGTTTTCTCCTCTAGCTTCTTCTTAATAGGAGTGTTTTCATTAGTGTCATCAGCTTTGTTAGGAAACAAGTTCTTTAAAATCATAAATTTCATCATTATTATTCCTTAACTGTATCTGCTATATCCAGATGGTCACAAAAACAGTTCATAAAGTAAACATCTTCATTATAATTATTAAGATGTAGAAATTATTGCCTTCTTGCATTAAGTACTTGCATTAACACACAAACAACAATAGTAAGATAATTATCACTAAAGTTTATTTAACATGTTTGGCAAATAAAACAATTGAAAATGTCTAACATTAATTTACATAACATAATTCAAATGCAAATTGAATATAATTTCTACCTTCAGCTTGGAATAGCAGTTCTGCAGATGGTCCATATCACTTCCCAGTTTCAAATTCTGTGTTTCCACATTTTCCTGAGCTAGGAGGTTCTTTCGATGAAGTACAAGTAGTTCATGGATACAATTTAAAACTGCAACTATATTTAAGTCTCTTTTAACCTCTTTACCTTTGGACTCTTCATATAATGAAGGAAAACCTAAAGTAGTCAGCTCCTGGTAGGAGAAAAATATTTTTTTTTCTAAAAGCATTTATTGAACAAACTTAAGAGGTAGATAATGACTTTCAAAACTATTCCCGAAACACTTAAACACCATAATATACTTGGCCTTATTATAGAATTTGCTCTCAGAGCTATGAGACACTATGGTTGAATCAACTGATTTCTGCCATTACTTTATTTTTAAAATTACCTGATCAAGATAGGATATACTCTGGTCAACATTCTCTTCTGTGCAGAAAGCCCTGAAAAAATTGTGCACACTCTTTGCCAAAGGTAGTGAAGGACACAGAACTTGCTGTGAGTATAAACTTGAAGGAGACATATTGGTTTCTGAGGTAAACTGAGAAATATTTTTGCTTTCTGAAAGTCAAGAAAAAAATACTTAATATAAATTATTTAGAATATTCACTCCAAAAAGCACTCTAAGTTATGTGAATTTTAAGAGTATTTTCAAATAATAATAAGGATTTTTAATTTAAAAAATACAATTATGTTCTTTCTCATGAGGGGCCAATGTGTAAAATAGTTTTTAAATCATTCTCCTATCACAACCACCATTAAATTAGGGTAAAAAGCTTTCAGTTTACACCTTAATATTTCTTTCCTGTCAATTTGGGCCTAACAAAGAAAAATCTACTCAATCCATACTACACACAATTTATAAAAAATTGCCAGATAGTCAACAAGCATTTATTAAGCAATTAATATGTGTGAGTCCCTGCCCTCAAGGAGCTCATAACCTAATGGGTGAGATAACATGTAAATAACTAAATATATACAAGATACATACAGAGCAGAAGGAAGATAATCTCAAGAAGCAAGGCACCAGCAGCAGGGGGGACTGGGAAAAACCTGTAAAAGGTAGGGTTTGAGCTGAGCCTTAAAGAAAGCCATGAAAATTAAAGGGCAAAAGGGATGGAACAGAGCATTCCAGACAATGGACTGCTGTGTTCAAGCAACTGTTCACAGAAGGCTGAAGAGGGAATAAATGCAGATATAATTGTCATATAGTCTAAGTGTCCAAAATTAGCCATTCACCTCAAACTGTTCATCACGACATATTACACTCTCTGAATTTCACTTGAAATGACAACTGGATAGATTATTGTATACATTATTGTAAAACTGAGAGTCTGAACTTACCAGACTCAAACAAGAAATAAGTTCACACCCCACCTAACATACTGTGTGACCATCACCAAGTCATTTAACCTTCTAAACCTTGGTTTCCTCATCTGTAAAGTGGAGATAATGTTTATAGTACCTACCCCATACACAGACACACACACGTGTGTATATGTATGTATACACATATGGATATAAAAACATATGAATGTTAGCTATTATAATGTAGGGTTGGGACAAAAAAGAGGACTAGTCATATAGTGAGAGAAAACTGACAGTCATGTAATCCCCTGGTAATGATGCACTATTAAGAAATCTAGAGGAAAGCCTCAAGGAGACGGTAGATTCCTGGCAGGAGATTTACAGGAAGTGATGGACAAGAGCTATACGAGATGGGCAAATGTGTAAGGGAGAGTACTACCCTCAGTGGAATTATAGCTCCAATAAAGCAGTCAGTCAATAAGCATTTATTAAGTGCCTACTATGTGAGAAGCATTATATAGAGTGCTGGAGATACAAAGGAAGAGAGGACAGTCCTTGCCCTCAAAAAGCTCATAATCAAGTGTATATGTAGATATTTTGGCCTTGGCAAAAGACCACCTCTTTGTCAGAAAATGGGTAAAGGAGAGGGCAGAAGATGATGCAAAGGATTTTGAGATGAAGAGAATTGGAAAAGAAGATGCTGATATGAAATTGCTTCAATTATCCCAGTAAAGGACAAAGTCCTCAGCCAAGAGAGAGAACAGAGGAGAAAGGTAGGTAAAAGAAGCTTATAGGAGGAAGAGAAGTTCTGGAATAGTTTCTATGGGGAGTGAGCGAGGCAATCAATTATGGAGGAATAAAAAGCCTGCCTTGCTACAATGAGGGCCTCGTTGAAGCTGAATAACATGATTTTTTAATGTAATTTTATTATATACTTAATTAACAAGTATTTTTCCTTCCCATCTCCTCCATACCCTTTACTAAATGACACCAAAAAGAAAGAAGAAGAAAAAGCACTGGGGGGGGGGATCAGGAGAAGAAGAAATAACCCTGTAACAAATATGCAGAGTTAAGCAAAGCAGATTCCAGCACTGGTGCTGTCCAAAAATGTATGTCACATTCACCTCTTCTGTAAGTATCTCTTTAGCCATGTTTTCAACAAACTATTTAATCCAGGTACGAATTTAAGTTCATTCAAAATACACTTTACTTTTTTTAAAAACTATGATTACCTGATGATGGAATTGGCACTGTAATAGTCTTCCAATCTCCCATAGCAACCAAGAGACAGCTAGGATACCTGAGTGAGTGGCTCAGCAATAATGCATTCAGTCCAACTGCTGTGAAAATCTTCTAAGTAGGCATCATCTAAAAACAGAAAGGGCATTTGGGATCAACAACAGTAATTAATGAAGTCATAAGATGCAGATATATTTAAACCCAATACCACATGATTATACTTATGGCCTCAAAAAAAATCAGGGAAATATCAAACATTTAGAACAAGAACAGGTAGAACCCTACTATAGTGGGGTAACTATCTCAAGACAAGAGGTAGCTAAGTGGTAGAGTAGAAAGATCACTGAACCTGAAGTCAGGGAGAATCGAGCTCATGTTTGATGATGGACATTTATTAGATGCATGACTCTGGGCAAGTCACTTAACTGCCATCTGCCTCAGTTTCCTCATCTGTAAAATGGGAAGAATAATACCTACCTTGCAGAATTGTTGTGAGGAACAAATGAGATAACTGTAAAACTCTTAGCACAATGCCTGGCACATAGTAAGCACCATGTATATGTTAGCTATGATTATCATTATTATTTTTAAACACACTTAAAACAGTCCCTGTCACATAACAGGGGCTCTTTAAATGTTTCTTCCCTGCTCCCAGTGGCATTAAAGGTTTTGCATGTGATAGCACATGGCATTTGCCTTCATTCATTCATTAATTCATTATGGTAAAATGGATCTACTACGAAGGCTATGGTACAACCTGCAAAATGAACTTCTATGGCATGGGAAGGTACTTTGTAATAGAATTTTACTTTACATTGATTTCTTCTTAGATTCAAACATGTTTCCACCAGAGATTAAAAAAGAACAATGACCAGAAAGTCTATTCTTTAGACAAATGAGGTCCATTTTTTGTTCTGTAGCAATAGCCAATGAGTATAGAACCCACAGCACCTGAAGTGGTTTCTTTTTTTTAATGCTGCATGCTAAATCAAAAATAATCTTCCCTTTTTGTTACATAATTTCAAATTTTCTAAGTATTCAAACCATGATTTTACTTACAACAATATTTTTTAAAAAGTGAACCTAATAATGATCCTACTTGTAATAGCCTAAGAGTATACATAGGCATATTAGCATCCAATAAAAAAAAGTATTCTTTAATACAGTATAGGGGGCAGCTAGGTGGTGCAGTGGATAGGGCACCAGCCCTGGATTCAGGAGGACCTGAGTTCAAGTGTGGCCTCAGACATTTGACACTAGCTGTGTGACCCTGGGCAAGTCAGTTAACCTCTACTGCCACCCCTGAAAAAAAAAACAGTATAAAACAAAATCCTGTAATATCAAAATGCTACTTTCCCACATATTTACTTTATAAAATGGAAAGAGACATGTATAAAATATAATAAAAATTTTAATTTTTCAGTTAGGGATATTTAAGAAGTAGAAAGACCCACTTCTCTACATGAAACAAAAGAACATGTATGGGGAGAAGGACAGCAACAAAAAAGCAAGTTAACCAAATGCCTAGAAATTCTTCCTGGATTGGCTTCCAAATGCCATGAAGATCTAAGAAGGGGAAGCCAGCTTCTGTTGTTGTATTTTTTTATTTTCTGCACACAACTCTTTGGAACAATGACAGGTGAAGATAAAGAGAAGATTCTCCCAATAAAAGACAGTAGCCCTTTAAAAGCAGAGATGTTTTACATCCATTTGCTAAGAAACTTAGCTTACTCTTTAAGGAAGCAAATGGGTAAAGGGAACAGGGTGGTACTGATAGAAGGGAGGGCAGAAGCAGGGGAAGAAAAGGGGAAAGAAAAGGAAGGGCAGCTATTAAAAGGGCATATCGAGGGAGGCAGTAGTCAGAAGCAAAACACTGGTGAAAAGGAAAACAAGAGTACAAACAAAGGGGAAAAGAGGATGGAGAGAAATAAACAGTAATCTTAACTGAATGGGATAAACTCTCCCATAAAACAGAAGCTAACTGCAGAGTGGATTAAAAATCAGAATCCTACAATATGTTGTTTACAAGAAACACATTTGAAGCAGAGAGATACAGAGTAAAGGTAAAAGGTTGGAGCAGAAAATATTATGCTTCATCTGAAGTCAAAAATGCAGGGGTAGCAATGCTTGTCTCAAACAAAGCAAAAGAAAAAATAGATCTAATTAAAAGAGATAAGGAAGGAAACTTTATCTTGCTAAAAAGTACAATAGATAATGAATACCAATAGTAAACATATGAGCCAAGTGCTATAGCATCCAAATTCTTAAACAAGTTAAAAAGCAGAGGTTTTCATGTTTAGTCTGATTCTTGAGAGGGTTTTTTTTTTCCTTGAGAAGTTCTATTTCTTGAGAGGATCCCTGAATCCAAGCTGATCATCCCTCTACTATGAGCCACCCACCCTCATCATGTTTATTACCTCTAGGTCAAGGTACTGTTTTTAGGCAAATGGGCAAGGCAAGTCATAAGCCTGCTTGGAGTTCAGGAAAAGGAAAACACAGTATTCACTCTGCAAACATTATGTCAAAATAACTGTGCTACTCTGCTCCCAGTCAGCAAAATATATGTTAAAATGAGAACACGTTTACCGTTTTACCTTTTAATATCAACTTCATGGCAAGTGAAACTAATAATTCTTAAGATTAAAAGAAACTCAGCTTTAACTTGAAATCTACTTTATAGAATCAGTACTAAAAGTAGAACTATCTTTAAGAAATAAAGAAAATATCTCTAGGTTAGGATGTGAGAATCCCATTATAGCATTTCTATAACTTGTCATCCAAATCTAAAACCAATTCTTTGTCCTACACGATATGTATGATAAGCATCAGTCTTTCTGAGAACACTAGAGACTATGGGAGCCAAGGCAGAAGAGAGAGCAGGGACTACTCAGAAGAATAAACAGTTGGAATCCAGGTGTTAGAACAGCAGAGCTGTCCAGGCAATTGTTGCCCGTGGCTTTCAAGAACAAAACAACAGTACTCAAAGGAGGATACTCCAAACAAGAATGTTTAGCACACCAAAGGGTTGATATATTCTTCCTAGTCTTCAGGTGACAAGTAAGAACAAAATGTAATCATGAGATAAGAAGAAATATATGCTTACATCTTCAGGTCCTTGATCATTTTCTTAACAACAACCCACAATGAACCCCATATCCCCACACCAGACCAATGGTCTCCAAAGTGTAGTACATACACCCCAGGGAATAAGTAAGATGCCCTACTGGGAGTCACAAAGAAACTACTGGAACTTCTATATGGTTTTTATTTTTAACACTTTTAAAAAAGAAATTAAGTTTACTAATATTACTCTACATGTTGACACTGGCACCCTCTGTGAGATCAAATGTCAAATGGTGTCAGTATGTATTCTAAATAAGGTATCCTGAGGAATGAATGGGAGTTCCATAACTAACGGACTGTCGGTGGCCCCTTAATTCACAGTATAATGAGAAATATCACAACTTATGTTGCTGGTTACATGGCTATATTGATATTATCTATTCAAACTAAGCAAAATCTCTTAATATGGAAAACTTAAGAAGAAACCACAAACCGAAGACAGTATGCAAACACAAGCAAGTCAAAAAATGGAAGTGCTTAACACTTTTACCTCTTTCTATAAGCCCTATCAAACACATTAAGATGTAAAAATTATAATCTAATCAGATCTGACAAAGTAGCTCCCAAAATTCAAAATCATCAAGATATAAAATATAAATTTAAACCTATCATTAACTATAAAATTCACCTTAAGTATGTGGTATCCTGAGATATTAGCTAATCACTGTATAGAGACATTTCAATTAGCAAGACATTTAGAAAGCCTTTGTTCCTGAAAACTATGTAAATGTGTCATCTATTTAAAAAAAAAAACAACTCATAAGCTACAGACAAACTTGGAAACAGAATTTTCTAATCTGATTAAAAATCTTCCAAATGAGGCATTTTGAGGGAGGGAAAGGGGGGTTTTGAACATATTTGTTAAAAATATAAAAATCCAACACCTTGCAATTAGTTTACAAGTACAACATTAGGAAAAATTGAAATTTACTAGTCAAATTTCAACATCTTTGTATATTTAGTAAATAAGCATCATGATTAGTAAGTCAATGATGTACTGCACTTAAATATATATTGAAGCTGTCTTTTTCCAGCTATAACCACTAAAACTAAGTATCAAAATAAACTTAACTTAAAGTGTTAAACCAATATTTTCAAAAACACATTCAATCATATCAGAACTCACTAAAAATTACGTGTTTAGTAAGAACAAAAAAGGTTTTACTCCATTAATAAGTTCTTAAAATATTGTTTTATTTCATTTTCTTTTGAATTCATATTTTGTATGTGTATTATACATAATATTAGTATATGTAATAAATGAACATATACTAGGGATGTATGCTCAAAATATCTCAATGACAGGGGTGGCAAAAACACACTTAAAGACCACTGCTATAAAATAAAGAGAACTAGACATTTCCATATCTAGGAAAGAGCAAGCCAATAAATTCATATCAGTTTATTTTATATTTCAATTATTAATGAAATTCCTTCCTTTTAAACCAGTTCATTCTTACCTGTGAACTTGGTTTTTGTTATATCTATAAATTCAGAAATGATGTCTCCACTGTAGTCCTGTTAAAGAGGAAAAAAAAATATCAAATTGCAGAGCATTCTGAGCACTAGTATTTGAAATGCTTTCCTACACTATATTCTTGTCTAAATTGCCCTTTGAGGGCTAAAAATCTATTTTGGCCTCTCACTTGTTTCACGTACTAACAGTACAAAAAATCTTCTTTTGTTAAAAGGTGCAAACTCTATTATACCAAGCTTTCTATTAAATGAAAATTATAGTTGAGTCCCTCTAAAAAGGGATTAGAGAACAAGGAAACAAAATGATGTGCTTATTAATTCAGCTAAAATTTCATTCAAAAAGGCAAATTTTAACTTCCAAGATAGTCATTTTGGATAACTCCTTAGTCAACTTCAATAAAAACTGAACAAAAGAAAAAAAAATTGCTGTAAAAAGTTAATACTGCCACAAATCCATCTGTCCTAAAAGCTTCAAGAAAAAAAAAAAAACCTGTAAAACTAATCACATTATTTAAGCATTTGTCATATGTAATTTTTTTGAGGACATGATGGTATGCATGCATATATTAATTCATGTAATGACAAATCTCTGTTATAATGGTTTTACTATTATATTCTCCTTAGAAGCTCAAGATTCTTTATAACATAATTCAACAACAAAAAAATCTCAGCTTTAAAAAGTCCAAAACAGCCACAAAACCATTTTGCCCTAAAAGCTTCAAAAATAAAATAAAATAAAACCAATCACATTTAATTAGGCACACATTTGCTAATATAGTTTTCTTTTCAAGAGCATGATGGAATCTTTGTGTATGTGTGTATGTATGTGTATATTCATGTAATAATAAAACTTATTCTCTTTAGCTCAAGATTCAACAACAGAATTCAAACTAAAAAAAAATCTTTCCTTTAAAAAGTTCATATTGGTACAAAATCATTTTATCCTAAAAGCTTCAGCTTCAGTACAACTAATCATATTATATTAGACATTAGTTATATATAGTTTTATTTGCAAGGGTATGGTATACCTATGTGCACATATATGCTAGTTAATAACAATAAAAATCTTGTTATTATTATAGGGTTGTATTATTACATTCTTAGATGTTCATTATAACACACTTCACCAAAAAAACCCTCTCCTTTAAAAGTTCACACTGCCACAAAATAATTTTGCCCTAGAAGCTTGAAAAGAAATCCTGTAAAAATAATCACATTCTATTAGAAATTTCTTATATATATTTTTATTTGCAAGGAAATGATGGTTGTATGCATATATATAATAAACATACATATATGTTAATGCATGAAATAAATTTTGTCATAAAGTTATATTATTTAGAAGCTCAATTCATTTAATTACAACAAAATTTAAGCAAAAAACCCTCTTTTACAAAGTTCAGTCACAAAATCATTTTATTCTAAAAGCTTTAAAATAAATATTGTAAAAGTTATCACTGTTACAGACATGTTATATTTAATTTTATTTTGAAGAACATGATGGTTGTATACATATAAAAAGATACATATACATATGTACACACATATATGCTAATTCATGAAATAAAAAAATCTTGTCAGGATATAGTTCTATTATTATTTTCTCTGCTTAGCTCAAGATTCATTTAATTATAATAGAATTCAAACAAAAAAAACCCTTCTCCTTTAAAAAGTTCACATTGAGACAAAATCTTTTCATCCTAAATGCTTCAAAAGAAATACTGTAAAACTAATCACATTAGACATTTATTACATATAATTTTATTGCAAGGGCATGATCATTGTATACATATGTACAGATATATCAATTAATGCAATAAAAATCTTATTATAGGGTTATGTTATTATATTCTTATATACTCAAGATTCAACATAATACAACACACTTCACAAAAAAACTCTCCTTTAAAAGTTCACACTGCCACAAAATTTTACCCTAAAAGCTTGAGAAGAAATACTGTAAAAGTAATCACACTGTATTAGACATTTCTTATATATAATTCTATTTGCAAGGACATTATTATATACATTAATATATAAAAACAAATATATGCTAGTACATGAAATAACAAATCTTGTCACAATAGTGTTCTATTATTTTCCCTCCTTAGAAGCTCAATTCATTTAATTAAAACAGAATTTAAGCAAAAAAAAAAACTCTTTTAAAAAGTTTTGTCACAAAATCATTTTATTCTAAAAGCTTCAGAAGAAATACTGTAAAAGTAATCACTGTTACAGACATTTGTTATATATAATTTTATTTTCAAGGACAGGATAACTTTATACATATAAATATATATACACACATATACACATATGCTAATTCATTAAATAAAAAAATTCTTGTCAGGATGGAGAGGTCTATTATTATTTTCTCTGTTTAGCTCAAGATTCATTTAACTACAATAGAATTCAAACCAAAAAATTCTCTCCTTTAAAAAGTTCACAGTGCCACAAAATATTTTTATTCTAAAAGCTTCAAAAGAAATACTGTTAAGACTAATCACATCATATTAGACATTTGTTTTACATAATTTTATGTGTAAGGACTGATAGTTGTATTCATATATAACTATACAATTATAAATACTATTTCATGCAATAACAAATCTTGCTGTAAGTTTCTATAATTATATTCTCCTTAGATCAAATTCATTATAACATAATTAAAACAAAACTCTCCTTTAGAAAGTTCAAACTACTGCAAAATAATTTTATCCTAAAAGCTTCAGAATACTGCAAAGCTAATCACATCACAATAGGCAATATCATACATATATCTATTTGCAAGGGCATGAAGGTTGTATACATACATATATATATATACACATATATATATACACACACACATATATACATATATATATACACACACACAAGTTTATACATATACATATATAAATGCATGCAATAACAAATCTCCCCAAAATAGGCTTCCATTATATTCTCCTTAGCTAAAAATCATAATGCAAACCAAAGGAAAAAATAATTCTTCTCTTTAAAAAATTCACACTACCACAATTTTTCCTAAAAGCTTCAGAAGAAATATTGTAAAATTTTTCACATTATGTCAGACAATTGTTACATATCATTTTTGCAATAATATGTTGGTTGTATACATATATATATGTGTATGTGTATATATATATATATACACACACACACACACATATAAATCCTAATTAATGCAATAACAAATCTTGCTATAATAGTGTTTTATTATTATAGTTTCCTTAGGTCAAAGTCATTTCATAATTCAAACCAAAAAAAAAAATCATTCCTTTAAATGTTCATACTGCCACAAAACCATTTTATCCTAAAAGTTTCAGGAAAAAATACTCCAAAATTAATCTCATTACATATTTGTTATATATAATTTTATTTGCAGGAGCATAATGGTTTTTTATAAATATATATGCATGCATATATATACTAATTATGCAACAAATCTTGTTGTAGGGTTCTGTTATTTTCTCTCCTTAGATGCTCAAGATTCATTATACTACAACAGAATTCAAACCAGAAAAACTTCTTTAAAAAGTTCACAATCATTTTATCTTTCAGAATACTAAAAAACTATCACATTGTATTAGACATTTATTATAATTTCAACTTTCAAGAGCATGATGGTTGTATACATATATATAGATATAGGTGTACAACACAAATACATATATATACACAATAGATATATACTGTGCAATAACAAATCTTGTTATAAAGTTTTATTACATTCTCTTTCATTCAATATTCAATATAACAATTTAAACAAAAAAAGTTTTTACAAGTTCACATTGACACAAAATCATTTTGTCCTAAGTTTCAGAAGAAATACTGCAAAAATCATTATATTAGACATTTGTCTTATATAAGTTTACCTGCAAGGGAATTATGGTGTGTACATAAAATATACATGTATTTATACACACATATGTACTAATTCAAGTTAACAAATCTTGTTATAAGGTGCTATTATTATATTCTCCTTAGAAGATCAAGATTCATTATATTACAATATAATTTTTTTAAACCCTCTCCTTAAAAAAGTTCATACTGCAACAAAAGCTTAAGAAATATTATAAAAGTAATCTCATTATATTAGACATTTGTTATATATTATTTACAAGGAAATAATGGTTGGAATATATAAACACACACACATATATGTGCTAATTTATATAACAAATCTTGTTATAATAGGGTTCTACTATTATATCTCCTTAGTTCAATTCATAATAACAAACATCTCTGCTTTAAAAAGTTGAACACTGCTACAAAATTATTTTGTCCTAAAATGTTCAGAATACTATCAAACTAATCATTAATATTAGGTATTTGTCATAATTTTATTTGAAAGAATTTGATGGCATATATAAATATAAAACATACACATATATTTATACATTCATTCCTATAAAAACAAATTTTGTTATAATAGGGTTCTATTATTATATTCTCTTTAGAAGCTAAAAATTCACTATAATTCAAACAAAAGAAAAAAATATCTGCTTCAAAAACTTCATTGTCAGAAAAACATTTTGTCCTGAAAGCTTCAGAAGAAAAACTATAAAATTAATCACCTTATAATAGGCATTTGTTTTATATAATTTTATTTGCAAGGGCATGATGATATCTGTGTACATGTATGTATAAATATATATGTGTATATATTCGAATTCATACACATGCATGCTAATTCATGTTAATAATAAATCTTGTTAAGAGTTTTATTACATTCTACTTAAAAGCTCAAAATTCATTACCATAATTCAAACAAAATGGTTTTATAAAATTCACACTGCTACAAAATCATTTTGTCCTAAAATTTTCAGAAAAATATTATTAAAGTAATCATATTAATATTAGGCATTTGTACATTTTAATTTGCAAAGGAATGGTGTATGCAATATACATACACATATAATACAAACTAATTCATGTAACAACAAGTCTTGAAGCAGGATTCATTAAAATATAAATTTAAACAAAAGAAAAAACATCTGCTTTTAAAACTTTTCACTGATGCAAATTTATTTTGTCCTAAAACAATGACTGCAAAACTACATTATACATTATGGTAGGCATTTGTTTTATATATTTTATATATGTATGTAATTTGCAAAGGCATGATGGTATTTATGTATAATATATATTTACACACATACATACTAATACTTGTTAAGAATAAATTGTTATAATAGTTACATTCTAGGACTTTAAAAGTCAGGATTCATTGTATTATAACAATTCAAAACAACAAAATCTCTGCTTTAAAAAGTTAAAAAGCTTCCAAAGAAATAATGCAAAAACAAATTATCACATTATTAGGCATTTGCTATCTATGATTTTATTTGCAAAAGTATGATATTGTGTATATAATTATATATGAATTCACATTAATACATTGTTACAATAGTTTTATTATAATCTATATAAAAGCTTGATTCATTATAGCATTATAGTTCAAACAAAAAAATCTGTTTTACAAAGTTAATGTTGCCACAAAAGTATTTATCCTAAAAGCTTCAAAATAATGTTTAAAAAAAACCCTAATCAATATATTAGACATTTGTTATACATAATTTTATTTGCAAAGGCATGATGGTGTGTGTGTGTATGTGTGTATATATATATATATATAAAATATATATTATATATATATATACACATGCATGATTTTATATACTAATTCAAGTTAATAATAAATCTGGTTATAATAGAGTTCTAATATATCCTACTAACAAGGTAAAGATTCATTATAAAATAATCCAAACTCCCCCCAAAACAATGTTTGCTTTAAAAAGTTAATACTGTCACAATATAATTTTGTCCTAAAAGCTTCAGAAGAAATAATGCAAAGTTTTTTTAAGACTAGTCACATATTTGTTATTTGTTATTTATAAAATGCTATTTTGAAGGGAATGATGGTATATGTGTATGAATATATATTTATATACAATATACTAATTCAGGTTATAACAAATCATGTTACAATAGTTTTATTATATTCTACTTAAAAGCTCAAGATTCATTATAACAATTCAAACCAAAAAAAAACCTGTTCCAGAAGAAATAATGTAAACAAAGCTAGTCACATTGTATTAGGCATCTGTTATCTAAAATTTTATTTGCAAGGGAATGATGCAGTATGTGTACACACATATAAACAAATATATGCATTTATACAAATATGCATACATACACATATACACTAATTCATGCAACAACAAATTTTGTTCTAATAGGGTTCTATTATTTTTGTCTACTTAGAAGCTCAAGATTCACTATAATAATTCAAAAAAGCAAAAACTGTCCCCTTTAAAAAGTTACCAAAGCCTCAAAATCATTTTGCCCTAAAAGCTTCAGAAGAAATACTGCAAAACCAATCACATTATATTAAGCATTTATTATAATTTTATTTGCAAGGACATGATGGTGTATGTATGTGTATATACAATACACACATATGTATTATATACACATACTAATTCATGTATTAACAAATGTTATAATAGAGTTCTACTATTATATTCTCAGGAACTCAAGATTCATATTATATTATAAAATGATTCAAACAAAAATACTCTAAAAAATTGATACTGCCACAAAATTAATTTGTTCTAAAATCTTCAGAAGAAATGCAAAAAAAAAAAAAGACAGCAACACCCTAATCACATTACATTAGGCATTTGTTTTATATATAATTTTATTTGCAAAGACATGATGGTATATGTATGTGCATATAAATAAACATATGTTCACACATTAATTCATGTTAATCTTTATATTCCACTTAAAAGCTTGATTCATTGTAATTCAAACATAAAAAACCTTCCAAAATAGTGTAAAAAAGATAGTCTCATTAGATTAAGCATTTGTTATATAAAATTTTATTTGCAAGTGCATGGTGCTGTTTGTATATAACACATACACATAATACACGTGTATATATACATATATACTAATTCATGTAACAAATTTTGCTATAATAGGATTCTATATTATATTCTACTTAGAAGCTCAAGATTCATTATAACATAAACAAACAAAAATATTTCCTTTAAAAAGTTAGCAGAACCACAAGATCATTTTTCTCTAAAAGCTTCAGAAGAAATACTGTAATATTAATCATATATTAGGCATTTGTTATATAGAATTTTATTTGCAAGGGCATGATATTATATATACTTGTATAGTAATTCATTTAATAAAAATTCTTCTTATAAAAGGACTCTTTATTATATTATCCTTAAAACCTTGAGATTCTTTTTTAAACATAATTTAACAACAACAAAAATTCTCTGCCTTCAAAAGTTTTAACACTGCCACAAATTCATTCTGTCCTAAAAGCTTCAGAAGAAATTGTAAAACTAGTCATATAATAGTAAGCATTTGGTCAAAATTAAGGTAGCAGTCAATTTTTTTAAAAAAAGGTAAATTTGAAAATGACAACCAAAAATGAAAAAAGTCCTTAAGAATCCAAAATTCTCCTTTATAAAAAATAAATCATTTCTCTTATCCAACTCAAACAGAGGTGGGGAGCCCAAGATAACTTTTTTCTATCCTTGAAATGACAATAAGGGAAGGAAAACAGAACTACAAAGAAATCATAAAATAAAGAAGACAGGTATCCTCTTTCTCTTCTATTCCCAAAGGCATAGGGAAGGTTTTGTTGCAGACAGCCATACAGTGTTCTCATAACCTTCTAAGCTCCGAAGCACTTTTCCACAGAGATTCATATCATTGAACTATAAGGTCCAGAAAAATCTCACTGAGTCAATTTCTGTATTGCCACCTTTTATAGTTTCAGAGTACACTTCTCCCTACCTTTTTATATTCCTTTAACATTTATTTCAGAGTAAAGAGTATGAAATGAATTATAGTTGGTAAAGTCACAAGCTTCATGTTTAATTAAAAAAAGCATATATGGGCCATTTCTTCTAAAAAATATTGGATTAAAAAAATTTTAGCACCATTCTTAGGTGAAAAAAATGGACAAGATAGCTTCCAATAGGTAGATACTGGGCAAAATAAAGTGGGAAACTATACAGCATTTCTTTCTGAAAATATACAAGGGTAGCCACAATGTACTCCCAAGATTTGTTCAGCTTGGCCCTAGGTACATGAATTTTAGCAGGAATGGGAAAATATTACAAGTAAAGAGATTATTATTCCACAAAGGGAAAAACTTATTAACAATCAAAACTAAGCAGTGATATAAAGGGCCAGCCAACTCTGCTGTAGAGGGGAGTGTAGGGCTCCCCAAGATTGTGAAATTGTCCAAGGGATAATGGGATTCTCTCCTTCCCCATTCCCTCCACATCCCTGCGGGAAGTCATAGTAGGAAGAGAACCCTGCCTGCACTGGGAATAAGAGTAAACTACAATATGATATCTGATGTCCCTTTCCAACTTTGAGGGGCCCTTCTATTTTTCTTGCAGCTGAAACTTATGTGTTCTTTGAACCTGACCACCCTCCTCCCTTTAAAGGAAATGGGAGCCCTTTGAGACAGGGACTGTCTTGTTTTTCAATGTGTACATCCAGGGCTTACCAAAGCACAATGCTTTAAATATGTTAAGTGCTTAAGAAGTGTATTTTAATTAATTTATAAGACATTAGTCACATGCTGTATGAGTACAAATGAACACATGAATAAAAATTATTCTCCTTTCCTACTGGACTGAGTTCCCCAAAGTCAAAGCCCTTATCTCAGTCTCTCCAAAAGAATATAAAGAGGGGCAGCTAGGTGGCGCAGTGGATAGAGCACTGGCCTTGGAGTCAGGAGTACCTGAGTTCAAATCCGGCCTCACTTAACACTTACTAGTTGTGTGACCCTGGGCAAGTCACTTAACCCCAATAGCCTCATTAAAACAACAACAACAACAACAACAACAACAACAAAAAAGAACATACAGGAGGGTCTACTAAGACTCAGGAAATATTTGTTGAATGAATGTTAAGACACAAGGCATTCCGTTTCTCCTTTCTCCTGGTACTGCTATTTCCCTTCCCTTCCTTCATCTCCCAAAATCTGGAGTATTTTCTCCTTATCACCTCTGCTTCTCCCAGATTCCCTTGCTCCCTTCTAAGTTCAAGAGACCTTTCTAGAGCTTCCCAGTTGTTAATGATCTCCTCTCTGCACCCCTCCCCCATTATTTATATGACCAGGATGCCCTCCTCCCCACAGAATGTATGCTCCTTGAGGGTGAGGGCTGTTTCATTTTTCTCTATTCCTAGCAAAAAAAAAAATCCTAAGTACTTAATGCTTGAATTAGAGTAATCGCTGGCTTAAAATGTATGAGAAAAAGGTGAATTTATATATTTGAATTAAAACAGACAAATTAGAAAATATGTGAGTTATTGTAGCCAGTGAGCCACTCACTGCTTAAAGAGAGCAAAAAGTATTTATTTCTATGCTATTCCACAAACAACAATCTTCACAATGTTACTATAATGCTTCTCATTTCCCAATGCATTTTTTAAAGTGCATTATTAAAAAATAAGTCCATTTCATAAAAATTTAACAGAGGTTGGATTAAAGCATTGGTTTTATTTTTTGTCTATCTGGCAAGGACATAGTTACTATTGAAGATAAAATGTCTTCATAAACTTACTAGCAAAATACAATTCAGTTGTGAAACTCGGGTTAATTATTGCTGTACCAAAAATGAGAAATATAGTCTTTGGACCTGACCGCTTCAGGCTGTTTTGCTTGCCTATATATATTTGTTACAAGGGTTTTGTGTTTCTTTTTTACTAAGGGGGAGGTGAGAAAGAGAGAAAATGGATTTTGGATGATTCTGAGGGGTTTTTCCTTTTTTTTTTTTAATTTAAAAGGTAAAAACAAAAAATGATTGCTGAACCACCATAACAGGTTTTTGACATTACTGGTGAGGTTTCTTCACTTCCTGTCCCACAGGTGTCCTTCAAGTCTGTCCTTCTCCATGACTCCCAACTCTTATTATATCCTTTTATTTGTACTCTAATTTAATTTCTAGTGCCTAAAGGGTGTATCTGCTTGGATGTCCCTTCACTTCAAACTGAAAATTTCCAAAACTAATTTCTCTTCATGTTACTACTACCCCCTCCCACCTCAAACCTAGTTCTCTCTTGTAGACCAAATACACCATTTGTCACTGTTGTAAAACTCCCTGTCAATTTATATTGTACCCCTTAAATCATGTCCTATTTCTACTACCTGGCTGTCAAGAGCCTCCTTAAAAAAGTTTCACCTCACATGACCAGAATCCCAACATATGCCCCAAACTCTGGTGACCTCCTCACTTAATTCCACTTATGTCATATATTTTTTCCAGTCAGCCTCTAGGCTTTTGCTTGTATCCACAATGCAGTCCTACCTAACGATATTCCCACAAAGCTTTCCAAGGTACTCCAGCCCCATAGTATATGTTCTATGCATTATCTGTATTACTGTATAGCCAGAATCAGTTGAATGCACTCCTTTTCACTAATTGTTTCACAGTTGCTAGGTTTTTTATCTTACCAACTAGATTGTAAGTTCCTTGAAGGTGGACAACCCCATCCCTTCTACATTTTCTGTATTCCCCAAAACATTTAACAGTAATGTCACACTGATTGGCATTTGTTATCTATTCCAATAAACAAAATCAAATAAACACCAAATAATACAATTTTTTAAAAACTGGGTTAAAACTTTCTTGGGAAAATACAATTTTCTTGTATTCTTTATGCCCAAACTTTCCCCACATCTAACAACTAAAACATCAGCAGAACAGTAAGTAGTATCCTGATTATTAGTTTAAATGGATACAATATACTGCTTTAAGAGTTTATTTAAAGTTCACATTGTTGTGAATAAACAACAAATTTAAAGTTGAGTAGGAGTTACTGCCTACATAATTTTAATTCTAAAATGGACTTCAAAAATCAAGCACCAAATGATTATACTTCATAGTACTGCAATGCAGTGACTTTATACCATCTGGCCTTCCAAACACATCACAGGCTATTTCACAAACAGCAAAACACTAATCTCTTTACTCAAATCTTTAAAGCAAAGTGTTAGAATATTTGGGGAAAAGAAAAAGTTCATTAAACTATAAAAACTAAATTTCAAAGAGTACAACTGACTTACAATATGCAAAATTTAATATAAAATGAAATTGTGAATTGCAACACTAGGATATGTTAAAATATTACTGCACAAAAAATGTATGTTAACTTATAACATTATTCCAACTGACTGCTAGAATAGTAAAAATCTTGCAGCTTTTAGTGTCCTCAAAAAAAGATACCTCTCAATCGTACTGAACAAAATAAAACAAAAATTATCTATTCAAGTCAAAGCACAGAAACACTCTTCAATTCTAAATATTTCAGTGTAATAAGAAATTTAATTTTTCTCTTTTTAAAGTGTAACAAATTTTATCTTAGAATTGTTTACAATAAAAATTAAATTTTCTATCAAGTGGCATTGAAGTTTGAATGGTTTTAAAAGGTCTAGTGAGCACATTTTTTTAAAAATTTAAGCTAAGGATTTGTTTTTTCCTAGTCAAAAGTTAGGAAGATATATAATTAGGAAATGCCCATCTTTCTAGATAGCATTTTATATTTAGGTTCTAAATGAGAAAGAAATCAACTCAAAAGATTTAAATATAGGTAAAACAATTTCAATCTGCCCCTGTGGTGAAAGATATAAATAAGTGGCATTTTTCACTATTTGGTTGAAAGCTACATTCTTATAAAGCTAGAAATTATTAACTATTATAGATGCCTTATGCATAATAAAAAATGGTCAACTCCTGGGATAAGAATTCTGTCCAGTTTAGCCAATACCTCATATTCTTGAATAACTAAGATGATTCCTATAGTGAAAAATACAGGCAAAGAATACAGCTGTCTGACATCCAGTCTAATGAACAGAGGCAATGGCACAATTAACCCCAAATTCTGAATAATCCATATTTAATTATTTTGTGTTGGGAAAATTATACACATACACAAACACCCCTAATGTGTGTTAATGTGTATTTAATATTTTAGGAGATTTAGTTCTCTCTGAATATTGTGAATATGTTTATTTGCATGTCTGATAACAGAAGCACATTGCACCTCTGTGCAATGCTATTTTTTAAAATAATGGATTTTACATTTAAAGGTATTATTTACATTTAAGGTAATATTAATTAATGAAGTATCAAAACAATATGAGTGCTTCCAAATCCCTCTCAGCATTCTATAAATGTGCATTCTCAATCACTTTCCTCACAGAATGTTGGTGTTGATGATATTCAAAGTTGTTTCTAATGAAAAACTGAATTTCTAAATTAATCTAATTTTTTTAAAAATTCTGTGTTTTTCCTGTCCCCTTTCTATGAACACCTAAGTAACCTATGGATTATATAAGAATCCTCAGCATTTAAATGTATTTTTTCTTCCTGATCATTTTTTAATGTTAGTCTCCCTTGTGGTCAAATACTGAGTTTTGTCTTTCTCTCCTATTTTTTTCCTACCTTAACACGGTGCTGGGCACATTATTACCTAGGATCAAACTTTTATATAAATCCATTCTCTATTTTGTTGGAAAAATAAACTGATATGGGATTTTAATACTGCTATGTATAATCATCTATTTATATAAACAATTAGTAGTGAAAATAACATGTTGGGAGGGAGGTTAACATATTTGGATTTTAGTCTAGATTCTTATCAATTTTAAGCAATTCACTTAATGCATCTGTTGCTTCAACAAACACTAACAGAACCAAAATAAATTTTACATGTTATCGGGGTAAAAATTAAAATATGAGAAGCACTACACTTATAGTTTTTAACTTCTTAAAAGAATACCAATGAATACAACCAAATTATGGTGGATTGTGAGTTTAGAATATTAATCTTCAAATTTTATACAAACAATAAAAAACAATGCCCCTCCAAAAAAATCAGTAAACATATTCCCAAAGTTAAGCAAGGATGAGTTCCTATATTATTACAAATAATTCTTAAACATATACCAAAACCTCAAGTGTTTTAGACTAAAATATATTTTGAGTAGAAGTGATGACTGCTTAGTTCAAAGCAAGCAGCAACCCTGTGTGGAAATTGTTGTATGTAATGACTAAAGAGAAGAACTCTACAGGCAATTTAATCATTTTTTTCTACATTATGTGCCCCGTGTAACAGAATCCCACTATGCAAAAATCCAAATGGAAAAAGAAAAACTTAGGGAATAGATTTTATTATTGATGTCCCTGATATTTAGAAAATCCTTACAATGCAAACTCCCCAGGAAAGCACATAGGATCAGGCTTTGTAATAAACTTAAACAGGGAATAAACTGATGTAATGAGTGATTAAGATATCAACAGGGAACAAATAAAAACTAAAATAAAACAAAGATTCTTAAATTGAAAAATACAGGGGTTTGTTATGATTTGTTTGGTTGGGTTTTTGGGTTTTTTTAAAGAATCACTGTGAATGGAATTAAAGATATTTGAACTTCAAGAATCACAACTACCAGAATGCTGGACTCGACATCAGTAGAAACCTGGGCTCAAATCTCCTCTTCTCTGAACTTTAGTTTCCTTATCTGTGAAAAGAGGATATATAATACCAGCTCGATGTACCTCACAAGGTTGTTTTGTTGGGAGGATCAAATTAGAATATAAAATACTCGGAAAAAAACCTTAAGAGTTGTATAAATGTCAGCTATTATTAACTCAATGGAAGGTTTTTAAAGGCATAATTTAACAATAATATTCATATAAGACAAGGAATTCGTAATGCCATGGGACACCCTTTGAAAGTATGATGAAGTCTATGACCTCTTTTCAGAATGGTTTTAAATGATAAAATAAAACAGGATTACAAAGGAAACCAATTATATCAAAATAAAGGGTTTTTTTTTTCTATTGAAGTTCACAGACTCCCTGAAATCTATGCAGGAACCACAAATTAAGAACCCTCAAAACTCAGCTACCTTGTTACTTGTGACCCTAGACAAATCACTTACTCTCTATACAGGCTTCAGTTTCTTCATCTGTAAAATGGGGACGATGGATTAGATGACTTCTAAGGAATGGTCATCCATACTAGACTATAATGGTCAAGCAAAAATAGCATGGATTCTTTTTTTTCAGGCTGAACCTCTAATTTCATTAGTCTGAGGACCTGGACCACCACCACCATCAATAATTTACTCCAGTATTTTATGATTTCAGAGTTGCTTAGGGAGCATCAAAAAATTAAGTGACTTGCCCATGTTCTAAGACACAGGATTAAACTCAAGTTCATTCTTCCATCTTCTATGCCATGCTGTCTCACCTTTGTTCCTTGCTGTCCTTAAGTATCACTTGGGGAGAAAAGGGAGGATGCTGAATTCATCTAAGCTGATAAATCAGTTCACAGGGAATAACCCAAAGTAAGACTCGAGTCAGTGAGACTTCTGTGCAATGATGTTTTTTAAAATAATGAATTTTACTTTACATTTTAAGTTATTATTTACATTTAAATTAATATTAAATTAATATCATAACAGTATCAGTGCTTCCAAATCCTCCTCAGCATTCTATAAATGTCCATTCTCAATTACTATCCTCATAGAATATTGGTACTGATGATAATCAAAGTTGTTTCTAATGAAAAACTGAATTTCTAAATTAATCTATTTTTTTAATTCTGTGCTTTTCTTGTCTCTTCTATGAACACTGAAGTAACCTAAGAATTATATAAGAATCCTCAACATTTGAATATGTTGTTTCTTCCAGCTTATTTTTAACCTGTTAGTTTTTGTTCCCTTCACACACACACACACACACACACACACACACACACACACACAATCTCAATCTCTCTCTCTCTCTCATATGCTCAAATATTGAGTTTTATCTTTCTCTCATATTTTCTTCTCACTTAACATGGTACAGGCACATAGCTATTACCTAGGACCAAACATCTATAGAAACCCATTCTCTATTTTTAAAGTGGTATTCAATAGGAAAATAGACAGTTTTTACAGTCATCTTTTTAGCAACAACTACAACTGATGACAAAGTAGTCCTTAGGAATTTAGTGGATGGATACAGAAAGACAACTGTCCACATAACTCAGTTTAGTGATACATGAATTACATTGTCAAAAGAGGAGCAGGTATATTCTGCTTGGCCCCAGGAGTAACTCGGGCAAAGGAAAAAAATTTCAGGAGGCCATAAGGAAAAGCTGCCTAACAAAGGACACTGTCCCAAAGTAGCCAGACCCCTGGCCCTCTGGTCTCAGAAGGGCAGACAAGCCCTTCCAACTTTTCACCATGACACTTGCAAGAGATTTTATTTTAATTCAATATTGGTTAGTTTCATTTAAAAGCCAGCTCATAAAGATGAACTAATTTTATAGATAAAGCAAAAGTATGGCATTTTATATAAAGTAAAATAATCTCAAAACTGCCAATAAAAAGCAGGGATAGCAATAAGCATTAATTTCCCCAAAACATCAAGATTTTTAAGTCTCATAAAGCAATTAGCAAGTTGTACTTGTGTTTATATTTCCATTTCAAAAGGTACTGGGTTTATCTTCTGGCTCAATTACAGAAACTAGAAAATCATTTTTTTTTCTTTAATGTGTACAAGTTCTCAGTCTCACACAAAGGAAAACAACTCTCACACTTTTAACTAAGGACATTTACTAATGTAGCAAGCAAAACAAGCCTGTACAGCCCCAAAGAATAGAAGTCATAGATATAATTCATTAAGCTCTATCTTGCTCCAGCCCACAGTTTTCAATTATTACAGTAACAAAAAGTGTGGAAACTGCAACACCATTCTCTGAAGAACAAACTCAGTTAAAGTCTGTCTCAGAGGCAAAAGCAACCTGATTCCAACAAATCCTATGTTCTTCTACCTCCATCAGATTTATTTCAACAATCACTCCCTCTTTTTTTTGCATACCTTTAAGTTCTCTCCATTGGTCTTTTTGCATGTGCAGTAGTGAGTAGATAATAATTTCTAACTTGAATTCAGAGAGAACTGAATTCAAATCCTATCTCGGACAAACTTAACTAACTAAAATAATGAGTTGACCTAACATACTTACTTATCAGTGTGACCCTGGGTAAGTCCCAAACTTTTTCAGTCTCAATTTCTTCATTTGTAAAATTTAAATAATGATATTATTATTATGTGTAAAGTCCTTTGACAAACCTTAAAGCACTACATATGTTAGGTAGCATCATTATAAATATGATTCCTGAAGCAGCTTTTCATTAACCACTAATAATTTACCAGTAATTTATTAAGCATTTTACTCACAACCACCCTTTGAGGAAGATAAGTATTTTCTTCATTTTAGATATAAGGAAAGGGACACTCAATGAGATAAAATGATTTGTCCAAAGATGCACAGCATCATAAAATTTCAGAACTGAATGGAACTTTGGGATCACCTAGATCAACCCCTTATTTTACAGATGAGGAAATGGAAATGTAAAAATGTTAAATTATTTGTCCAAAGTCACAGTTAAGTATTGCACGGCTGTGATTCACTCAGTTCATCTGTATACAAAAACTAATGCTCTTTTCACTATACCATGTTGACTTGTCTCAGGCCAGCTCTCTATCTTCATTGCTACTTTCCAAAAGAGTTAGCTATCCCTTTATTATCACCCACTGACCCAACCTTTCACAATCTGGCTTCCCTTCACCACTACCCTCTTGATGATTCTGTTGACTTTCTAAATTAATAAATCTAATACCTCTTTTTCAATCTTTACTCTCCTTGGCCTCCCAAAAAAATTTCACTCTCATGCCCTAGCTACAAAAATAGCAACTCTTTCCTGATTTTTCCACCTTTCCATTTTGTTTCCTTCATACGCCCCACATCATTTCCCCAACCCTATAATGTGGGTGTTCCAAAGGGTACCTGTTCAGTTGTCTTCTCTTACTCTATGTCTATGCTCTTTTAACTGTCTCAACTATCATCCACCTTTTCACAGATGAATCCTCAACTTTGTGGTCTCTAGTTTTGCTCTCTCTTTTGCCTCCAAAAGCCACACCTCTAACAATACATGGATCAATCATCTGTATCTAGTCCCCACTGATACCTCAAATTCAACAGTGGTCCAAAATCAAGCTTATTCTCCCTCTCCTGGCTTCTGGATATTTCTATTTGTGGCAACACTATTCATAGGGCATCCTACATTCAAAACTTTGGTGTTATCTTTGACTTTTCCCTTTCCTTCCCATATCCAACAATTCAACAAGTTTTGTCAGTTCTGTCATACCATAGTATCTCATGAAGCTCCCATGATCAAAAACCTACTAGTTCCCAAGGCAATCCATTCTACTTCTGGACAGTTTTCCAGCCTAATCTCATATTAGTTTCTTCCATATAGTCTATGTTCCCGTCACCAAATGGAACTTATGTACCCTGCATTTTTATGCCTCAATGCCTTTGTTTTTGCTGTTCCCCATACCTGGAATGTTCTCTTTCTCTCCCCTCACTAAAAAAAAGCCTTCTGGACTTGCAAGTGTTACCTATAAGCTGCTTTATAAACTAATTCTCACCCAACCTTTAAAGTTCAACTTACACACCACCTCCTCCAAAAGTCTTCCCTGGTCATCTCCAATTATTAATGAACTATCCAACCATCCTTGTTAGAACACTCTATATCACTATACATTTATCATGCATTATAACTACGTATTTGCCATATCTCCTACTTGACAACATCCAACTCAATTATCCACACTAATGAAGAGGCCCAAAAGATCATTTAAAAAGAATTTATATTTAGTGTTGAAATCCAGGCAGACACACATCCTCTGCCATCCCATCTACTCCATGCTGTGACTCCCTACTAATTGAGCTTCAGACACCCATCTCATCCATGCTGACTCTTAACTCCCTATAATTGAGCTTTACTTTCAGGTGCCTGGGACTCAGCTTGTAAGTTAGCAGCCACAGAGAAGCCACTTAACAGAAAGTCACTACTGAAGAATCAAGAGTTTACAGCAGCATTTAAGACATGTATGTTTAAATAACAAAACTATTTTTAGAAGATCCATCAATTCATCCTGCCTTTTTAAATCCCCAAGTGATTTTGGCATATTTTTCTTTTCAGGACCTTAAATGTTAAGTGTGTGGCTTTTGTTCAAGAACCTATATGATTCTTAGACACAGTTTTAGAAAAAATTCAGGATTCTTGTGAATTACTTCAAAAGAAAAGAAATCACACATATAAAATTACTCAGTCATAACAATGCTATTCTTCTCAAATGAAAAGAACCATCAAAAGGATGTATATTGATTCACTCATTTTCTTGCGTGCATAGTTTATTGAGAAAACAGCAGCAATAGCAGTAGGATTTAAAATCAAAACACCTTGGTTTGAAATGCAGTTCTGTTCTTTATTATTCATGTGACCTTGACAAGTCAATAAAGCTCTCTATGCCTATTTTCTAATCTATATAGTGAGCTGATATCCAAGTTTTCCTGCAAGGTCTTCAACATTCTATTACTCTTTGCTCCCCAAAACCAAAACATTTACAAAATGACTAGCTGGAATTAGAAAACTCATGGGAAGTCACCTGAGTGTCATTTTATTTTGTTGTTTAAACCAAATATCCTCATCATATTCAAATATCCTCTATACAGTGCAAGGTAATGATGAAATACTTTTTAAAAGATTTTGTAATTGTCAAAGAAACACATGAATTGATCAAATTTGGGCAAGTGAAAAGCCATTTAAATCAACGTTCTGAAAAGTCATTAGGGCCTAATTGCATAAATGTGTTTGGAAAATATAATCTTGGTCTTGTGCCAGCCTTGGACAGGTACTTTAAAACCGTTAATGTTTCAATCTTTGTGATCTGCTTCACAGGCATGTTTAGAACATTAGGTGCTTTGATGGTGCTAATATGTTTATGAAGAGCACTTCAGCACTTTGAAATCATCCAAGTTAAATAACTAAGCCTTTGCAGAGTCCTCTTTCAGGTGCTATATAAGGTTACTAAATGTGTACTTGTATTATCTAGTGAAAATGGGGAGGAGAGTTTTAAATCATCTTATCACTCAAAAAGTCTTAATTTTTAACTCTCAGTTCCTGACGGCATTTCAAGTGTGCTAATGACATGAAGTAACAAATGTCAAATTATTTCATGATCATTAATCTATTGTTGGTTCAGTTCAGATGAAAAGTCTAAGCTTGCTAGTTATATAACTCGATAGATACCTCCACTACTTCCATTAAGTTTTGCCTAATAGATCTAAATCCATAAATCTACTTCTTGTTTCTTTCAAATCATCAGCGTTTTTTAATTCCCATGGTTAAGCCTTTTAAGCCATTTTTTTCTTGCCCAAGTTGTAAATTTTGAAGATAGTATTTACCAATCATGTCTTTTTACAAGTGTTGGATCCATTCTATTTCAAAATCAAATCTAAGGCTGGGAGATGTGTTAACATTTCATTATTCAAATTAATTTTACATAATATCACCTAATCTTCACAACAAACCAAATACAGAAGGCAGACCCTGAAAACTTTGGAGTTATTTGCCCTACGCCACATAGCCTTTGTTATGATTATCTCATCCAAGTTTTTCAATTCTCAGTCTAGTGCACTGCACTACACCTCACTATACCAAAATGACCTTTCTAAAGCATGTCCCCTGCATCATTCAGGTCCAATCCCAAAATATTTTCCTTATAATGTGAAATTACTAGGAATTAAATTCTATGGGTCACTCAAGTCTAAAAAATCCCCAAAGATTATTAGTTCCTCCATATCTTTAATGACTCACTATGTGCATACTTGTAGAGACATCACAGTTATCCCAGAATCAGTAATCAACTATCAAGCCTTCACTAAATGCCTAGAATGTGACAGGTACCCTACAGGGTCTTGAGAATACAAAGGTAACAATGGAAATCTCTGCCCTCAAAGAGCTTATATTCTATTCAGGAGCTGGGAGAGTGGGGAAGAGAGCATGCATTCTTAACACAAAGTAAACATAGAAATATAAGGTATTTTTTTAACAGAAGTTGCTTTTAATCTTTAGTGTCTAATGCAAAGCTGAGAAGAAATAAAGTGACATTAACTAGGAAGTTACAACTATTGCTACAATGTGGCGTACTGGATAGAATGATGGGCTTGGGGGTCAGAAGACCTGAAACCAAATTCTGCCTAAGATACCGATTAGCCATGTGACCCTGGACAGAGCTCCTGAAATTGTAAAATGGAAATAACAACAGAATTGTTGTGAGGATCAAGAAAAAATGTATTATCATTTTAAAAATCTCGAAATCTATGAGTGTTAGTTACCCTAGGGCAAGCCAGTCATTTAACCATTTTCCTCCATAAAATAGGGATAACAATAAGTGAATGGGAGCACTTATCTGCAGTAGCTTATATGATCAAATCAGGTAAGTAGGTAAAGAGCTCTGCAAACTTTACCTTATGTGAATGATAATTATATACTATGATAATGTTATCACACAATTATAATGCTATATATTATGATTATAGTACTCTAAATGGATTACAGTTTTCAACATAGTATATGTGTGTGTATATATATATATATATGACAATACTGTAAGTATATGTTATATATTATAGTACTTTAGGTATATTATTATACTACAATTCTATAAACATAAGTCACTCTATGCAGTATATCTAGTATCACACTACTCATAATAGAGTACTCTTAAGTAGTATATTGTATTATTACATTACTCTGTAATATTATATAATATTAAAGTATTATCAGGATGTTATAATATACCATACAGTAATCTTCATGTAGTATTATATTGTACAACATTAAATAGTGTAGGACCCAAATTTAATATATGGAGCGTTAACTGGGTGACTCATCAAATATTGGGGTCCCAGAAATAATGAGGGACCTCTAGGTTCAAAGCTCCCTCCCCTCCGAATTGCCTTTTCAGATATTTCTCCCAGGCCAATAAGAAAGGAGCCTTACAGCTTCTTTTCCACAAAAGGATCAGATTTTATTACTTGGGAATTAATTAAACAACAAAGGTGAAATTAATAAAAATCAAAGATAAGGAAATAGGGAAAAAGAAATACAGATAAATTCTCCTAGCTCTAACCTAAATCTATACAATCCCCAGCTCATTTCCAATTAAGCTAATTCAAAGGAATGCAGGGCTTTTGTATTCACTCACCACACCTGGGATATCTGCTAGTTTCTTGCATCACCTGGGAAAATGGAGGAGAGAGCTAGCATTCCCGAAGTGACTCCAGTCTCCCCTCAGGGAGCGTTCAATCTTCTTCCCCGCAAAAGGGAGGTCCTTCAAAAAGCTGCCTATGGAGGTTTCTCCTTCTGACCTCAGTAGCATACATAACTTCAATGTGGGCCAGGTGTGGCCCCTCCCAAATGAGACAGCTAAACTCCAATAATTTTTACCACAGTAGTATATTATATAATATTATCATGGTATTCTAAGTACATTGTGTTATATAGTACTCTAAGCCTTCACCTTTTACCACTCCCAATCCCTTTTCGACAGAGAAATTTTTACACAACCCTGGGTATAGAGGTATATAAAATAGGTATAAATAACAAATTTTTTGCAACCCCCACATTCAGTTACATGACCCTATATGGGGTCAAGGCCCACAGTTCAAGAAGCTGGACTCCGAGCAGTATATCATTATTATACTACTCTGAGTATAATGTTAAAATATACTTTCTAGTACTCTGTACACTACAGTATTTGTATAGTACGTTATACTATACAACATTTAAGTAGTATATTATATTATTAAAATACTTTATAATGTTATATTGGGGCAGCTAAGTAGCACAATGGATGTAGACTTATCTTCCTGAGTAAAAATCTGGCCTCAGACACTAGCTGTGCAACCCTGGGCAAGTCACTTCACCTTGTTTACCTAGGTTTCCTTACTTGTAAAATGAGCTGGTGAAGGAAATGGCAAAGCACTCCAGTATCTTTGCCAAGAAAACCCCAACTGGAGTCACAAAGAATCAGACACAACTGAACAACAACATGTTATAAATTTTATAATACTCTAAGTAGTATATATTATAGTACTTTAAGTCTAAGATATATTTTACAGAACTCTTAGTATGTAATATAAGTTATCACATAATTCTTAAGCATATTATACTATATTATTATAATTTAAATCTTATATTACAGTATTCTAATTAGTATACTATGATTACTATAAGTATGTCATGTTTAACATTACACTACTCCAAGTAGTATATTACTATTCCGGTACTCTTAAGTAGCATATTACTATATTATAGAACTCTGAGCATAATGAATATCATTATATAATATTACATTACAGATATAGTATATATTGTTTATCATTACAGTCCTTTGAGTAGTATAATAATGTAGTATTATATAATATCACATTGATTTATGTAGACTATCATAATATTATTGTAGTCTAAGAATATCATTCTATAATATTATAGTACTCCAAGTAATATAATATCATATAATAGCATGCTAATACTAAATAGCATAATATAACATTATTATATTATTTCAGGACTCTACATATAACATCATATGCTATAATATATTACTCCAAGTGGTTTAATATTGTGCAATATCATGCCAATACTCTGAGTAGTATAATAATAGCATCATATAATACTACCACAGTGCTCTAATATTAGCATACTATTAAGTATAATATCATTATATACTACTATAGTATGCCAACTAGTATATCATTCTAGCATAACAGTACACTATTATCCCAGGACTCTGAGCAACTGTCTTCCTGCTCCATAGTATGACATTACTCTAGGAAATCCATTATTGTATATTCTCCACTCCAAGTGGAGTAATCTGCAGTATTCTGAGCATCATGCCTTATTACCGAATATCACAGTACTCAAGGCAGTATATGCTATGCAGTACCATCAAAGTACTCTGAGGAGTACAGTACCACCCCATCATCCCAGGGCTCAGAGCCCACTCCATAGAATGCAATTACTACAGAGAGTCCAATACAGCATCCTCCCTACTTTGAGCAACATGCCTCATCACCTAATATCACAGCACTTGAGGCAGTGTAGTTCCATTCAGTAACATCATAGAACTCTATGGAGCAGGGTACCACCCTGTCACATCCCTGAGCTCCAAGCCCACTCCATAGAATGCCATACCTCAGGCAGTCTAGCACAGCATCCTCCCTACTCCAAGCACCATGCCTCACCACCTAACACCACAGCACTAAAAACAGTGCAGTGCCCTGCAGTAGGATCAGAGCACTAAGAAGCACAGCACCAGCCTGTCACATCCCTGAGCTCCAAGCCCACTCCATAGAATGCCATACTTCCAGGCAGTCCAGCACAGCATCCTCCCTACTCTGAGCACCATGCCTCACCACCTAACACCAAAGCACTAAAAGCAGTGCAGTGCCTGCAGTACCATCAGAGCACTAAGGAGCACAGCACCAGCCTGTCACATCCCTGAGCTCCGAGCCCACTCCATAGAATGCCATACTTCCAGGCAGTCCAGCACAGCATCCTCCCTACTCTGAGCACCATGCCTCACCACCTAACACCAAAGCACTAAAAGCAGTGCAGTGCCTGCAGTACCATCAGAGCACTAAGGAGCACAGCACCAGCCTGTCACATCCCTGAGCTCCGAGCCCACTCCATAGAATGCCATACCTCAGGCAGTCCAGCACAGCATCCTCCCTCTGAGCACCATGCCTCACCACCTAACACCAAAGCACTAAAAGCAGTGCAGTGCCTGCAGTACTATCAGAGCACTAAGGAGCACAGCACCAGCCTGTCACATCCCTGAGCTCCGAGCCCACTCCATAGAATGCCATACCTCAGGCAGTCCAGCACAGCATCCTCCCTACTCTGAGCACCATGCCTCACCACCTAACACCAAAGCACTAAAAGCAGTGCAGTGCCTGCAGTACCATCAGAGCACTAAGGAGCACAGCACCAGCCTGTCACATCCCTGGGCTCCGAGCCCACTCCATAGAATGCCATACCTCAGGCAGTCCAGCACAGCATCCTCCCTCTGAGCACCATGCCTCACCACCTAACACCAAAGCACTAAAAGCAGTGCAGTGCCTGCAGTACTATCAGAGCACTAAGGAGCACAGCACCAGCCTGTCACATCCCTGAGCTCCGAGCCCACTCCATAGAATGCCATACCTCAGGCAGTCCAGCACAGCATCCTCCCTACTCTGAGCACCATGCCTCACCACCTAACACCAAAGCACTAAAAGCAGTGCAGTGCCTGCAGTAGCATCAGAGCACTAAGGAGCACAGCACCAGCCTGTCACATCCCTGGGCTCCGAGCCCACTCCATAGAATGCCATACCTCAGGCAGTCCAGCACAGCATCCTCCCTACTCTGAGCACCATGCCTCACCACCTAACACCAAAGCACTAAAAGCAGTGCAGTGCCTGCAGTAGCATCAGAGCACTAAGGAGCACAGCACCAGCCTGTCACATCCCTGGGCTCCGAGCCCACTCCATAGAATGCCATACCTCAGGCAGTCCAGCACAGCATCCTCCCTACTCCGAGCACCATGCCTCACCACCTAACACCACCACACTCGAGGCAGTGCCGTGCACGCAGTGGCACCAGAGCCCCCTAAGGAGCAGGGCACCAGCCTGTCACACGCCGGGGCTCCGAGCCCACTCCACAGCATGCACCACAGCCCAGCATCCTCCCTACTCTGAGCACTCGAGGCAGTGCCGTGCCATGCCGCGCCGCGCACGCAATGGCACCGGAGCACTCTAAGGAGTGCCACCTGCCCGGGCTCCGAGCCCACTCCATAGAGTGCCACCCGCCCCGGGCGCCCAACCCGGCCGGCCCCGCGGTCCCGCGGCCGCCCCACGCCCCGGCCGCAAAGCCTCGGGCCGGCACTGCTCCGGGCAGCCCGACACCAGGGCTCTGCGGCCGCGCTCGGAGCCGCCTCGCCGGCACACGGCCTGGCAGGACGACTCCCGGCAGTCCACTATCGCATCTCACCACTCCCAGCACCAAGCCGCGCCGCGCCGAAGCGCTCTCACCAGCCTGCCGACGCCGCCAGGCCTCGCCGCGGCTGCGGGGAGGGGCGGCCGGGGGAAGCCCCCCCGAGCGGCTCGCCGCGCCCCCAGCCCCACGCGTGCGCGCACGCCGCGCCCCGGCCCCGCCGCCGCGCCTCGTCCAGGCCGCTGGGAAGGCACGGACCCGCCAGCCTCGACCGCTGGGGCTACGACAGCCGCATCCCGGCGGCCGAGGGTCCTTCCCGAGGACCGGCTTCCCCCGGGCCCGGGCCTCGGAGGGCGGCTTCCCGCGTGGGGAGGGGGTCCCGGCCGGCGCCCCCCCGCCTACGGAAGGGTCGGGGCGAGCCCTCCGCCTCGCCTGCCCTTTTTCACCTTCACCCAGGAGGGAAGGAGGCGGCCAGTCAACGGCACCCCCACGCCTCCTCCCCTGCGTCGATGCCCGGCCCTTCCTCTGTCTGCTGGCTGGCACCTGTCGGTCCTGCAGGGTCCGGCGCCCCCGCCCCCATTCTCCCGCCCCTCCCCCAGCCTGGGCGTCCCCCACCTGAAACCCCCTCCTCTCGCGCTGGAGCTGAGGGGGGAAGGGGAGCGGGAGCTAATCCGGGCCTCTGCCCTCTCCCCGGGGCCAACGGCTCCAACGGCGCCTCCCAGAGGAGGGGGAGGGGCGCGAGTGGGGGAGGGGTGAGAGATCCAGGTGCCAGGGTGGCGGCCACACTCACCTCCGGGCCCAGCCCCCTCCTCGCTGCATTCCCAGCCGCAGAGAAGACTCTTCTTCCTACCCCCCCACCCCCACCCCAACCCCCCACCTCCAACCCCAACCCCCTCCCCCAACCAATGGCGCCCCCTCCACCCAGGCTCCTGGGCCCCTGCTAGGCACGTCACAGTGACCCCACCCTAGGGGGGGGCACTCACCCGTCATGGCCCCCCCCATGGGCGGGGGGGGGGGGTTGGGGGCTCTTCGCCTAAGGACCACCAGACTCCCCTCAGCAGCTACAATCCCCAACTGCCAGGCCCAAGAATGAGGCGCCTCAGGCTGAGCCTCCCTTCCCTAGGCCCCGCCTCCTCGACTATCTCCCCAGTTTAGGCTCCGCCCCCTCCTGCGCTGCCTCCCCTCCCTTGGGCCGCAGGTTTGAACTATTCCCACCCCTCCCCCGCGCCTCCCACTACCTAGACTCCTTCCCATTGGCTCTTTCGGTTGCTAGGAGATGAATAACGGCGGCCTACATTGACCTGATTGGGCCTCCCCATTCGCTCCACCCCCTTCCTCCTCCCCTTGAAAAGTCTTATTCCCTACACTCTAAGCTTGGGATAGGAGCGCAGCTGCAGCTACGCACCTGTTAGATCCTGTGAATCACCCGGAGCGGGCTGTCCAGGCTCTCCCACTCCCTCCTCAATTCGTACTTCTGGTCCTTGCTCGGGATGCGAATGAGAGACAATTCTTGGCTGCGTTTTCTAAAGGGTCTAAGTGAACACGCGCCATCAACTCTAGACGAGAAGGTTTTTTCCTCTTTCTGGAGCCCAACTATTGAGCTTTGGCAAAAGGAGACCGATAGGACAACAATAATTGACTTCCAGAATTAGGTCAGGCTCAAGGGACGCGTGGATACAGACAGCAGCCCAAAAAAGAAGAAGTTGGCACGCCTAAAATAGACCAGAAAGAACAGAGGAAGAAAATAAGAGCAACTTATGCACAGAAGAAAAATTGGACAAGATGAAAGATATGCCTCTCTGAGTCGTATAAACAGAAAGGATGCCAAATTTATACCCAGACGATAAAAAAGGAGTAGACCAAGTCATGTGCATGGTATGGCATGCCAGAAATAGTAAGAGCAGAGATGATGTGTGCTCATCTTCTCTTCCCCCTTCTTATAAGTGCTTCTATGCATATTCTGGGGGTGAAAGAAACAAGAAGAAAGACTGGTAAAGAAGAGAAGTGAAGAAAATTGCAAGCAAGTAATTGAAGTTTAAAAAGAAAACCCGAGATGCCTTATAAAATGTAAAGTATGGTGAATTTTATTGAAGCCAAGGGACTTGCAAGGAAGAGAAGGCATTAAAAACAGGTTTAACATTTTAATGTGATTCTCCGAAGTTTGCTCTAACTAAAATAATAGATCGAGACAAGAACAAAAGTTCGTCACCCTCAAGAACTATGTTGCAGTTTTTGTCAAACCCAAGATTTTCCATAAAGGCAGAATAGAGTAAGAAGAAGAAAACTGATCTGTGAAAAGAACCAAGTTCCATTCCAAAAAGATCTTCCAATTTGAATGGGGTGAGACTTCTGTGAATGGACAGTGTTGGGAGTAGGCAAAGTAAGTGTCTGATTAGGGCGTCAAACCAGTCACTAAATAGAGGGCTAATGGAAGTGGGGATTTGAGAAGGAAATGGAATGATTCTCTTACCTTTCAAACCATACTACTGATTTGGTGATGAAAAAATGTAGAAAGAAAGGAAAAAGAAGAGAAACTCAGAAGTTTATCTAGAAGAGTGATGCTGAAATGAAAACTCTGGAAAGAAGGACCAAAATACCCATTCCAGATCAAGATCTCGATTAGCCGTGTCCACTTGTCTTCAAAAGTCACAAGTAGATAAGCACCTACTATGTGCCAGGCACTGTATTAAGCACTTAAGATACAAAGAAAGGCAAAACTATTGCCTACCCTCATTTTAAAATAACTTAAATACATTCAGTACTTTCTTTCTTAAATAGTAACACATTACTATTGTATCCAAACACCTGCAAGTATAAAAAGTCCAATACATGAATTTGCCCATAGTTTCCCCTTGAAAATGAACAATTAAGGGGAGTGCAAAGAGGTTTACAGAAACTATGGTAAATATATTTGGGGGATTGCCTTCAGAATGCATTGTTTTTATAATATCTATTTGATCTCTTAAAGTGATTCTTCTAGGTGACATACTTCATAATGAGGTAGGTAATCTTAAAACCAAGAAAGCTTAAATTCATGTCTTTGACCCATACTGGCCCATAACTATGTGACCCTGGGCAAGTCATTTAATCTCTCCACACTCTAGGCAACTAAGGACTTAAATTGTCAAGAAAGTACCTATTAGTAGTGCTAAAGAATGCTTCCTTTTCTAAGAGTTCTTGAACCAATTTGAAATCACAAGTCTAGGCCCTATCCATACTCTTAAGTGATCAAGAGGCAGCCTCTACCACCGGATAAATTTGTTAGATTTTCTTATATTGAGACGTTATCTGGCTCTTCAGTCTGCCCATCACTCCTATTTATTCCCTCAAGGAACCAAAGAACAATTCTTATCCCTCTTACACATGACCATCCTTCAAATACTTGAAGACAGATTCCCTGTCCCTCCAAATTCTTTTTGCCAGACTAAGTATACTTAGTTCCTTCAACTGATCTTTCTATGGCATAGTTTCTAGTTTTGCCATACTAGGCAATCTCCATGAGGCAATTATCAATATTCCACTAGAACTTATTGCAATATTCCAATCTGAGCAGAACAGAGGCCAACATGATCATTATCTCCCATATTTTTTACACTTAGCTTCTCTAAATGTTACCTAAGGTCACATTGCCCCTTCTTAAAAAAACATCCATATCTTACAGTTTGTTGACTCATATTGAGAATATAGACCAATAAAACACTCAGAATTTTTCACACATACTGTTGACTATTCATCATTGGGAAATGTGATATTTGTGCAGTTTTTTAAAACTTGCCCAAGTGTATGTTTTTTTAAAAAAACGTTTTCACTTTTATCTTTTATTCTCAGTTTTGTCTTACTGGATCTGGCCCATTGTTCCAGCTTGTCAATATTTTAAAATATTGATATTTAATGTATCACCCACATCTCCCTTTATGCCTGCTGTAAATATTTAGTGGGCTAGGCAAATTCTGTTGGAGACTTCTTCTTTGGTTATTCTACCAAATTACAGTATGTCATATTTATTTCTCCATCTTATCCACAAAGATATTGTGATAATTTTTCAAATACCTGCTAAGACTTAGGTGTATAATATCTATGGCATTACCCTTATCCACTGAATCAATCAGAAAAAGGAATTAAATTTACTCTGGTACAAGTTAATCTTGATAAAACTGTGCCTACTCTTAGGGAACACAATTTCCCTTTCTAAATGCTTCTAAATCATCCCTTTATTAATCTAGAATTTTCCAGAAATCAGAGTAAAGCTCACCAATCAATCATTTGATGAATCTATCCTATTTCTTTTTTGGAAAAATGGGACATTACTCTATGTCCAATCCTCTAGTATCTTGTTTTCCATAATTTTTAAAAGATGAGTGGGTGATTACAACTCAGTGGTCAATGACACCTGCTAGTTCTTCTGGTATTCTGAAATGTAGTTTATCTGTTATTCAGGGCAAGGAGGCACTCTCTTACTGTCTCCTTAATTGTCTTGGGTTTCAACTCCTTGTTAATCATTTTTATTCTATCCATGTCAGACTGAAGACTGTTCTTCATAGTTAAAAAAAAGAAAAAAGAAAAAATGTGTTGAGTAGTTCTGTCTTCTCTCCATCATCTGTTATTATTTTCCCTCTATCATGAGTCATGATCCTAACCCTCCTTTGATCTTAGTCTTACTCCCAATATAGCTATAAAAAATTCTTTTTGTTTTGCTTAGCATACATTGAAAGGTTTAGCTTATTCTGAGCTTTAGTACAACTAGCACTATTCTTATAGGACCATGCCACACTTTTGCATTCATCCTCAGTAAAATTCCTTTGCTTTCATCTTCTTTGCACCTCTTTCTTAGAGTTCAAGGTGATCCAGAAGTTTCCTGTGCATCTACATCAGTCTTTTTAAGACTGTTCTCCCTTTTATTCCTCATCACTATAGAATCACTATTGTTTGTGTCATTAGACTTTTATTCCTAATAGTATCCCATCACTTTCTGAGCCAAATTATCCTGTAGAATTTTAAGGAATGGGAATCCTACCTATTCCTCCGCTGACCTCTCTGAAATCTATTCTTCCCAAGTTTAGGGTTTGTCCTGTATTTCTTCCCTTATCACAAATTCTTAAGATATAGGGATCACTTCTTTCCAAGGTTCCTATCATTTCAGCTTTGGCAACCAATTCCTCTGTATTGGGCAGAATCAGTTCACAAATAATTGAGTACTCTGATTTTAATGATTCATACCAACCATCTATACAGAAATAGCCATAGTGTAGAGGAGGGCAATGCCATCAAAATACTGCCATCCTATAGAACACCCCTCCTCTCTCGTTCTCTCTTGTCTTGCTCTGTCTCTTTCTCTCTGTCTCTGTCTCTTTCTCTCTGTCTCTGTCTCTCTGTCTCTCTGTGTGTGTGTCTCTGTCTCTCTGTCTCTATCTCTCTCTGTCTCTCCCTCCTTCCACCTCCCCCCAAGGGTAAACATATCTTATTGCCTTTACTAAATCATAAACAACTTCTACAAGACTACCTGTGTCTTATTCAGATATTTATTCTTCTCAGTGGATTGCACTCAGTATCTCCTCAGTAAATTTGTATTGAGTAAATAAATGAATCAATGAATGAAGTCATTTTCAATTACTTAGGACTCCCCAGCAATTATTTCAGCCGCTATAGCTTCTGCTACTGAGCATATACAAATATAAGTAATAATGAATATACTATAATTGTGTTCTATTATAAATTATGTCATGTAATGATTCTATCATTAACAACCATTTAAGGGTACAAGGGGCAAGTAAATATAGAAGAGCTATTCCCTCACAAAGACCCAAATCCTTTTGCTCTGATTCAGTGCTTACCAAACAACCTTCTGATATATAATCACATGCTAGAATAGACTGGGGATATGGACTGAGTCACTGGCATTTAAGAGTATCTGCCTTTGTCATTATGCCTTCAGGGTTGGGCTACCTCTGCAGGAAATACAGTTTGGCAGACAATCATAAAGAGAACTGAACTGAACGTGGGCTATTGCATTTGTCTGTTTAAACATGTTCAGCATCGTCAGTGGAAACTATTCTGTGAGCCAGCAGAAGCAAAGAAAATTGAAATATAAGTTTTTATTAAGCCAAAATGATAATGTGAGTGAGCAAAATGGTGAAATATGAAGCAGGGAACAACTGGAACTGCCTGAATATGATTTCAATTATAATATATATGAGATCATATCTTAATGCTATCTAATTTTTTTTTCTCATTTACCATAGACTTTAAGCATACACAAATACATGTTAATAGACAGGTTTTCAATGAGTAACATAGTGGTCTGAAAAAATTTAAAACTTTTTCTTGTGTTTTACTGCTTACTACAAAAATACTTTGTTTTATGTAATAGGTGCATTACTTTTAAAAATGCATGTATTGAATTTTTATAAATCAAATCATAAAATAAACTTCTGAAGGCAAAAACAAAATTATTCCCAAAACAAGAAAAAAAAGAGAGCTACTCAAAGTAGGTGAAATAAATTACCCAAGTTATTTGAGAATGAATACAGAAGAATAGTGCTGACCTACACTAATGTCCAGGAAGAACTCAGGTTGCCAGTGAATGCTAAAGACAGAAAAAGGGTTATTTTTAATTTTTTTTTTGCTATATTGAAAGTAAGGAAAGGCCCAAAGGAAAGGTAGTCTCATTGCCCTGGAAAGAATAGTAAAAAATGGCCAGCATGAAGTAGAAACCCAAGATAATGAAGAAATGATCAAAAAAACATTTATATTTGCTTAATGAGCTTAAGTCATCAGAACCAGAGGACTTATATCCTAAAGAACTGGCTGAGCCACTGTCAGTCATCTCTGAGAGATGTTCAGGACTAGAAAAAGACAAATGTGCCAATAGAAATGAGGTTGGAGTCTACATACTAGAAATAAATGACCTTAACTTTTATTCCAGGTAAAATTCTAGAACACATTAATTATTTTGTTTTTATTTATTTATTCATTCATTCGTTCGTTTGTTTGTTTATTTATTTATTTTGCAGGGCAATGAGGGCTAAGTAACTTGCCCACCAAGGTCACACAGCTAGTAAGTGTCAAGTGTCTAAGGCCAAATTTGAATTCAGTCTTCCTGAATCCAAGGCCAGTGCTTTATCCATTGTGCCACCTAGCTGCCCCATATTAATTTTTTTTAAGAAACATTTTTATTTAAAGTTTCGAGTTCCAAATTCTATCTCTCCTTCCCTTCTTCCCTTCACCCCTCCCTGAGTTGGGTAAGCAATCAGATATAGGTTATATATGTGCAATTATGTAAAATATTACCACATTAGTCATTTTGTATGACTCAAAATTTTTAAAAATGAAAGTGAAAAATAGCATGCTTCAATCAATATTATTTCTTTCCTTGGAAGTGGATAGTATGCTTTATCAGTATTCCTTTGGGATTGTCTTGGATCATTGTATTGCTCAGAATAGTTAAGTCATTCACAATTCTTCAACAAAAGATATTGCTGTCATTGTATACAACGTTCTCCTGGTTCTGCTCACTTCACTATACATCAGTTCATAGAAGTCTTTCCAGGCTTTTCTGAAATCATCTTGCTTATCATTCCTTATAGCACAATGATATGTCATTACAATTATATACCACATCTTGTTTAACCATTCCCCAATTGATGGACATCCCTTTGATTTCCAATTATCAGCCACCACAAAAAGAACTGCTATAATTTTTGTACAAATAGGTCTTTTTCTCTTTTTGGAGATGTCTTTGGAATATAAACCTATTAGTGGTGTTGCTGGATCAAAGGGTATGCACAGTTTTATAGCCCTTTGGGCATAGTCCAGAACACATTATTATTCAACGGTGAATGCTAAAAAGGAAAATATTTTTTCCAAAGGTAATATTGTGTTCTAACAGAGTAACTTGATTGGTAAGTAGATCAGAAGCATGCTGTAGACATTGTATACTTAGATTTGAGAAAAACATTTGAGAACATCTTTCTTGGGATGCTTGCCAAATAAGATGGAGTGACATGGGCTAGATGAGTGTAAAATTAGGTGGATTTGTAACTGCTTGACTGGATCCAAGGATAAGTTGTGAATAAAACTTGTCTAATTGGTCTCCTAATTGGATTACCAGCCTCAATTCTCTCCCCCATCCCAATTCATCTTCTACATAGCTGCCCCAAAAGCTATTTTCCTAAAGGGTAGGTCTGATCATTTCACTCCCCTACTCAATAAAGTCCAGTGGCTTCCAACTATCTTTAGGATTAAATATAAAGTCTTATGTTTGACATTTAAAATTCTTCATGACCTGGCTTTAATCTACCTTTCCAGCTTTATTATACATTACTCTTCTTCTACAGTACAACCAAACCACCCTTCTTACAGTTCCTCCCCAATGAGGAACTTCTGTCTTTGGGCCTTTGAGAAAGCTTTATCCCATGTCTGCTTCCCCCTCATTTATGCTTCTTAGAATCCTTAGTTTCCTTCAACCTCCATCTTTTATCCTCAATGCCTATCATAATGCCCGGCACAAAGTGGTGCTTAATTAATGCTTATTAACCTAATGAATTGTCAGATTGGAGGAAGATTCCCTAGTCAAATACCACTGGGGACCCATACTTGGCTCCGTGCAGTTCAACATATTTATTGATGACTTGAATAAAGACAAAGCTTGGAAGTAGAGATAATAGGTTGAACAGAATCCAGATTCAGGAAGGTTTATGAAAAATGGCTAGAAGAGCTATTCTCAAACATTTTTATCTTTTTGGTGATTCTTTCACACTCTTAAAAGTTATTGAGGACCTACTGATCCTCTTTTCAATTTGAAGCATTTTTATCCTTCAGTTATTTATTTTTTAAAATTTCTTTCTGATTTCAATGTTCTTTATTAAGCATACAATAATTATATTTGTCCCGTCTTCTGAAGACAACAGAATTGGTTCGTTTTGAGTGCCATTTGGTTTTTTTGCGAAGACTTACCTATATCTGACAGGGTTCAAGCTGTGTTTAGGATATGTACTAACTGCATGTGACTTAAACTTCCCAGACAACTTTCTAAGAAAACACCTTACAGAAAGTCTGCTGATCTTCATCAGCAGAAAGAGTTTCCACACTGGGATAACAGGATCATTGACCCAGCAGTCTAAAAGACATTAAGAAGGGGCAGCTAGGTGGTGAAGTGGATAGAGCACTAGCCCTGGATTCAGGAGGACCTGAGTTCAAATCCAGCCTCAGACACTTGACACTTACTAGATGTGTGACCCTGAACAAGTCACTTAACCCCAATTGCCCTACCAAAAAAAAAAAAAAAGATAGTGTAAAAGACATTAAGAGGTAATCTAGTCCAGCCTTTTATTTGCACAGATGAGGAAAGCAAGGCCCAGAAAGGTTTAGTGATTTCCCCAAAGTCATATGTTATAGTAAGTAAGTGGAAGAGCCAAGATTCAAAAATCAGGTCTTGTGATTCCAAGTTCAATAAATGAAATCACAGCCCTGAACCAATCCCTCCTCCCACCCTACCCTCCCAAATTGAAATTACTTTGCTAATTGCTTTAGATACATATAAAGCTATGATGCAGACCTTTGCTTTCAAAGAGTTTGGATTCTAATAGAGAAATGGAGTTAGGTGGGAATTTTACTTTTATACATTTTTACATCTAACAAATTTCACCAGTAGTTTATCTACATTTTTCTTACTAGGTGGAATACATCACTTAATCTCCCTACATATGCCACATTCACCAAAATTTATACTTTAATTTCTGAACACTTCTAGGAAATGACAAAGCAAATTAGGCAATCCAATAAGAAAGGTATTTTATAGCTGCTCCTTTCTTCTCGAGATCGTGTTTTGCTAATTTTATAAAGTTCTACACTATATTCACTGACCTCAGAGAAATATTTGCCACCATCAGTAGACTTAGATTCTAGCAGATACTAGCAGCGTGATTGTGTGTAGAAATGCCCTGGCTTTCTCTTCTCCACAATGATGCAATGGCCAGTCAAGTCAAGAGAAGAAAGAATGCTCTGCCTGACCCACTCCTCCTGAAGAGTAAGAGGGAGTGACTCATTCTTTCATAATAGGCCCAGCATTATTCAGTTTCTTTTATGAACCATTTTTGTGGATTTAACAAAGCACCTAGAAGCCATAAATACCTGGGAATACAAAATGCATTTGCAGATATCTGGGAAACCTTTTCAGTGACACAATTCAGAAGCATCTGAAAGGGGTGACAGAAATCGAGAAATGGCTTCATGCCTATGTATGGATTCTTGAAGCACCAACCTAAGAGAGCATGCATTTGTTTTGAGATCATACCACTGACTGACAAGCCAGATGGGACACGATGCTAGTCTCCTTCATTCATGTCCCATCTGGCTGTTTCATCAACGTCACCTATGCAGGTCGTTAAATGTCAGAACCATTAGAACATTTTTTTTCATCACAGATTAGCTCTGCATGTGTTCCTCCTGCTTTCCAGGGCAACACTTTCACCTATGCTATTGACCACATCCTATCTCTCCAACTCTAGGATCTTGTTCCATCAATTATCTCCTCTATTGAATCTTAATCTTTTATTGCTTCCTTATTGTTGTCCTTGTGACTACATTTTGAATACTTAAATAAAATTTTTAAGATATATTTTGATAACTATTTAAATATAATTTTCCTTTGTGATATTATGTATTTTATTTTATGCATTTAAAAACATTATTCCGGGGGCAGCTAGGTGGCGCAGTGGATAAAGCACCGGCCCTGGATTCAGGAGGACCTGAGTTCAAATCTTACTAGCTGTGTGACCCTGAGCAAGTCACTTAACCCTCATTGCCCTGCAAAAACAAAACAAAACATTATTCCTAAGAATGGGTTCATAATGCTTCTCTAGACTGCTAAAGGGTCCCATGACCAAAAGAAGAGAGGCAAGAACTGCTGGTCTAGAAAACTGTTCTACACTTTAGAAGACCTGGGTTCAAATATCAATTCTGCCCCATTTTTTAAAAAATGGGTTGGTATATAGGTTTGGAAATCTCTTCCAGCTTTCACTCTAGAAATCCTCTGCTCCTTCAAATTTTCATCTTATTTTTCTCCTTTTTCTTACTACTAAGCCTCTCTGTCTCCCTCTCTCTCCCCCTTCATCCATTTACCCCCTAACCATTAGAAATATGGTTTCTCCCATCTGCTGAAACTGTTCTCTTTAACATCACCAATGACATTCCAATAGCCAAATCTAATCAGAGCTATAATCAGTATGGGGACAGTGGAATTTTACCCCAAGTGAACTGAATTCAGAAGCTGTTAACTTGGCATCCTGGGATATGGATCCCACAGTAAAGGATGAGGGGGAGGGAATAGACATTCCAACACTCAGGGGTCCTCCAGCAAACTCAGTTGAACCACTGTTGCCCCTCCACTAGGGTCTGGAAAAATCAAATCCAGGCAATTCCTTTTTCTTTTCTCTCTCCCTCCTAAACTATTCTTTCAAAACTCTGCATGCCTCCCACCCAAATTGAGATTCAAAGAGAGTAATGTTCTGTGCTCCCTGGTCTTTAAACCTCTAGGCATGGAGAAAATGGGGTTGTCTACCATTAAGTGGTAGGCTCAATAGAGCAGCTTCATCACTTGCCCAGCCAGGACCTATCCTATACCCAGTGGATGGGGGTTGGACAGGAGAGATTATGCAATTGGCATGGAAATGCCAATTCCATAAATTCTCACCTCTTTAGTCTATTTCAATGAGACCCTTTCTGACACTGCCTCAAGAGGGGGTGACAGGAGGCATACATCTGCTTAGCCTGGCTTGGATAGGCCACACAGTCCCATTCCTACCACCTTTGATCCTCAGTGGATGTTTCTGACCCTTTGCCACAGTCTTCCTATGACCATGCCTCATCTACTACCATGGGAAAAAAAGGAAAGATGAGAGTCCTGATCAGAGCTGCATGTGGGCCTGGAGGAAGCCAAAGGTAAGTGTGTATAGAGAAAAGTGTTTGGACCTCAACCCTCAACAGTTGTCATCCTGGCCCTGCTGAAGTGCCTCCTAGTTAGCAAAAATGGTTTAAATAAGAATCAAAATCATTCTATCACATTCCTCCTTTTCCCAGCAAAATGCCTAGAAAAAAGTTGTTTCCTCTCCCTCCTCTCCTCCTACTCCCTCCTTAACCTTTTGCAATCTGGTTTCTAACCTTACCACTCAATTAAACATCTCTTAATTGCTTAATCCTATAGACTTTTTCCAGCCCTCATCCTTCTTGACTTTTCACACTATTGATCATCCTTTCCTCCTGGATACTCTTTTCTCACTCAGCTTTCATGACATTATTCTATCCTTTTGTTTGTTTGGTTTTTTCCTTCCTTCCTTCCTTCTTTCTTTTTTTCCTTCTTTTTTTTTTAACCTTACTGCCCTCTCCATTATAGTCTTTTTTGCTGTGTATATATACACATACCAAATACCTAACTATGGATGTCCCTCCAAGATTCTGTTCAGAGCCTTCTTCTTTCTCTATACCTTCCCTCTTAGTGATTTCAGCCGTTCCCATAGATTCAATTATCTTTATGAAGATGTCACTTGGATCTGTATAACTAGCTCGATTCTCCACCTGATGGTCCATGTCTATTAGGTATCTTCACATGGATATCCCAAGGACTTGCTCAAAATACAACTCATTATTTATCCCCAAACCTACTCCTTATCCAAACTTCCCTATTTATTTTAAGGGAGATATCCTCCTTTCAGTCACTGAGGTTCGCATACTAGCTATCATCCTTGACTCTTCTCTCTACTTTGACCCTATTCCTCCTTTATCCAATCAGTTATCAAGTTTTAGAGAGTTAATCTCTACAATATTTCTTACATTCATCCTCTTCTTACCCTTCCCTCAGCTACAAACCAACAGAAGTAGTTCAAGTCCTCATTGCCCCTTCCCCAAACTCTTACAAGAAGTTATCTTTTTTTAATCACAAAAGTATTTTATTATTTTCTAGTTACATGTAGAGATAGTTTTCAACATTTGTTTTTATAAGATTTCTAGTTTCAAATTTTTCTCCCTCCTTTCCCTCCCCCCTCCCCAAGACAGCAAGCAATCTGATATAGGTTATATATATATATATATATATATATATATATATATAATCACATTAAACATATTTCTGCATTAGTCATGCTATGAAAGAAGAATCAGAGCAAAATGGAAAAGCCTCAAAAAAGAAAAACAAAAAAGTAGAAATAGTATGGTTCAATCTGTATCTAGTTTCCACAGTTCTTTTTTTCTGGATTTGGAGAGCATTTTCCATCATGAGTCCTTTGGAACTATCTTGGACCACTGTATTGCTGAGAAGAGTCAAGTCTATCACAGTTGATCAACACACAATGTTGTTGATACTGTGTACAATGTTCTCCTCGTTCTGCTCATCTCACTAAGCATCAGTTCATGTAAGTCCTTCCAGGTTTCTCTGAAATCTACCTGTTCATTTTACAATAACTTCTTAAGTGGACTTCCAACTTCCAGTCTCTCCACTCTCCAATCTATGTTCCATAAAGCTGCCAAAATCATCTTCCCAAAGCACAAGTCTAACTATGTCACTCTCTATTCTACAACCTTCTGTGGGTCTCTTTTGTCTCGAAGATAGCTCTAAGACAAATTCCTCAGTTTAGCACTCAAAGACATTCACAACATAAATGCAACCTCCCTTTACAGTTTTATTTTACATTACTTACGTTCATTCACCCACCAAACTGGTCTATTTCCTGTTCACTGAACCAGGTTTTCCAATTATTTCCATTTCCATACCTTTCCTGTCATGCATCATTGTTTTCCTTTAAGACTCAGTTACTTTAGGAAAGAAAGCCTGTCCCCACAGTTTTTAGTGCTCACACTATTTAAATTATTGTGTATTTATTTATCTTTATACACCTATTATATTACAGTAGAATGTAAGCTGCTTGAAGGTAAGGACCATTTCCCCCTTCATCTTTATATTGTCTAGCACTTACTGTAGCACAATGGCTTGCTCACAGTAGGTACTTAATATGTGCTTTTTGGATTGGGTTATATTGGATTGGAAACTAACAAGTGATTAGATAGATTTTTTGTCTCAAATGTCACCTACTGAAGGAGCCTTTTGATCTCATGTCCAAGATTTTTAAAATTCCACATTAAGATTCTGAATCTAATGAACCTATCAGTTCTTATCATCCTGGACAGCCCTATGACATTTTCTAGTGTAGACAATTCTTTTCTTCTTAAAACTATACTCCTTTGGGTTTTCTATTTCTTTACCTTTCAACGACTCACTCCTCTCCTTACTCTTAACTCCCAAACAAGCTCATTTCCTCAAACTCTACACTCAGACCTCTATGATATCTCTCTTGTCAATTGATTCTGCTCTCACAAGTTCAATTATCACCTCTAGTCCTAACATCTGTTACATGTTACAGCACCCTATTTTCAACTGCCTCCTGGACATTTCCACTTAGATGTCATAGAACACTTCTACACTCCAGGTAGCCAAACCTCAATTCATCATCTTTTCTTCCCAGATGAACTCTCCTCTTTATTTCTCTGTTAATCATACCTACCATGTAGGCTTGAAACTCTGAAGTCAGTTTTAACTCTTCCCATTCCCTCACCACCTACCTACATCTAACCCTCTTGTCTTTTGTCCCATGCCTATCCTCTCCTTTCCATTTCTGCTGCCACCATTAACATCATAACATCAGGCCCTTTTAACTACTCACAATGGATACAGGAGCCCAGGTCCAGTTACTCTTTCCTCTACCCATTCTGCTTTCCATTGCTAAATAAAGTACTTCTCTGGTCATATTATTCATTTCTCCACTGAGAAATTTCCAATGACTCCCCATTGCTAAATGAATAAAATCCAACCTCCTTAGCCTGATAATAAAGGACCTCGGTGATCTGGCTTCTCTCTACCCTCCTTTCCTCTTACCCTACTGGGTTCCTCCTTGTAGAGGAATAAATGGTTTAGTCAGTTGGGTCACAGGTAATTAAGTGTGAGAAGCAGGATTTGAACCTCATTTCAGTACTAGTATGATTTCCCATTGTACCCGGCTGCATCTTAGTTCCCTACCAGACCTGAATCTGTAGTTCTTTGAGCTAAGACTAGAGCCATTAATAGACCAAAGCCCAGCTTCTTGGGGGTAAAACAGCAAGGAATAGACACCCACACACGCTTTCACATGTGGACAAACCTAACACTTCCGGGAATATTGCTCCTATTAAGAGTGTTGGCTGGATCCTTTGAGTCTTATGGGAGCTTCCTCTGTCCCTTTAAAAAAATGGAGAGCTCTTTGCTTCTGATGTCTGGGTTCCCTTGATCTATTTGATGTCAGCAGCTCTTCCCCAACCTGATGATCTTCAGAGATTTTCTCCAGGTCTTTGTTGTACTTTTTGGCTATGCTGTGCTTTTTTCTCATAGTATGGATTGTCAGATAGAAACCACACATTTGGGGGTAAGACAGTTGGCAGTTAGAGGAGGAAATCAACTTATTCACAACAATTGGTGCCATTTGCCTTTTCTTAAGATCAAAATCATTGAACTTATTCTACCAGAAGCCCTGATAACAACAGGAAAAGGAAGACCCCATCTGCCTCTCTAATTTGATACACTAAAAGTTGAGTTGATATATTTAGGAATGGGGGGAGCCCCAAATGTAAATGTCTGTTGTTATAGTATCCAAGGGAGGAACACATAAAATATTTCTTGTCCTTCTAGAAATAAACATATTTTACATTTCCCCTAACAGATGCCAACCCTCGTTTAAAATGGACATACCATTTTACGGCTCATAAATCTTCTCCTTGAAGCCTATTTCATTTACACTTTTCATTTAATGTAATAATTAATTACAAATCCAGTTTAGCTTTAGTTACTAACAAAGTACATTGGCTCTCTAGAAAGTTATTTTCCCCATTCCTGTGTCATATGCATTAATTTCTTAGTCAAAGGACTCATTTATGCCTTTAGGAATGTTTTAATCTGTGCATGCCCATTGCTAGAGAGGCAGCTTGGCAGAATATGGGGAAAGAAGGAAGGAAAAAAAGGAGGAAAGGAAGGAGAGAGGAGGAAGGAGGGAAGGAAGGGAGGGAGGGAGGGAGGAAAGGAGGGAGGGACAGAAGAAGAGAGGGAAGAAAGAAAGGGAGTAAGGAAGTAAGGAAGGGAGGGAGGAGGGAAGAAAGGGAGGAAGGAGGGAAGTAAGAGAGGAAGAGAGGAGGAAAGAAGGAAGGAAGGGAGGGAGGGAGAAGCATTTATATAGTACCTACAATGTGCCAGGCACTATACTAAGCCCTTTTTACAAATATTTTCTCATTTGATCCTCATAATAGCTATTATTATCCCCATTTTACAGTTGAGGAAACTAAGTCAAACAAGTTAAGTGACTTGTCCAGGGTCACATAGAAGTGTCTGAGGTTGTGTCTGAATTCAGGTCTTCCTGACTCCAAACTCAAAAGTTCTATCTGCTGCATTACCAGCGCCCTTCAGGGAGGGTGCTTGACCTGAAGTCCAGAAGATCTGGGTTCCAATTCTATCTCAAATGCAAGCTATGTTACCAGAAGCAAGTTTCTTAATGTTTCTAAGCCTCAGGCAACTCTCTAAAGATTGTAAATTGTGGGTAGGTCTTATTGGTTATAGAGACACAGGACTTTGAAATATTTTGGTCACATTTTTGTTCAAATGCTATTGGAGCTCAGTGGATAGAGCACTGGCCCTGGATTCAGGAAAACCTGAGTTCAAATCCGACCTCAGACACTTGATACTTACTAGCTGTGTGACCCTGGGCAAGTCACTTAAACACCCCCCCCTTGCCTGGCCAAACAAACAAACAAACAAACAAAAATAAATAAATACTATTGGAAATGTTTAGTGAAATGGAAAGAGCTCAACTGAAAGCTCCCCCACCACACACACACCCTTTTAATTTTTTTTACTGGACTTGCAATGCCATGGTTATAGGAAATTCAGTCTTAGAGCAGTGTCTGGGGGCAACTAAGATAAATGACTTGCCTGGAGCCTAGTAGCCAGAGGAAGGGTGTTAAGTCCCTAAGGTACTAAAATAGGAGTTAGCATTCTTCAAGTTTATTTACACTTTTAAGTAACAAGGCCAGTGTGGGAAGGGAGATACTTAAGCCCTTGGGTCTGGCAGACTGCACTCTTTTTAAATCAGTAATACAGGAGAATGAATTAAATTGTGTTTTCAACAATAAATTAGTACAAGCGACATTTAAATGATATCTGTTCATCTGTCAAGATACCAAGTGTCACAGATACCAATCTAGAACGCTGATATATAGCCAGTTTTATATTAACTTCATTATTTCATAGGCTTTAGAGCCAGAAGTCACCTTGGAAGATAGCGAATCCATTGCACACATAAGGATATTGGGATTTACGGAAGTTAAATGAGTTAACTAAGGGTAGTTAAATGAATTTTACTAATGGGTAATAATAAGAACTGATACATGTAGAGCTTTAAGGCTTGTAATATATACATATATGTACTGTAATATATGTAGTAACATAACATTGTGTATATATACTTGTAATGTATAGAAACTATATATATATATATATATATGTATACACACACATATATAATATTCATTTGATCCTTATAACAGACCTGTGAGATAGTTGCTATTATCTCCATTTTACAGATAAGGAAACTGAGGCTGGAAAAGGTGGTGGTGGTGGTTTTAAGTTGCTTGCCCATGGTTACAAATGTAGTAAATGGCTGAGACAGGGTTTGCCTAAAGCCTTCTCAGCTCTAAGGCTGTCATTTGATCCACTTTACCAAGCTCACTGTTTCTTGTCTACACAATCCTAACATGCAGTTAGTTGAAAGGACAGCCCAAAAGGCTGGTCTATAAGGAAATATATTGAACTGACTCTGCAGTTGGATAATGAATCAGAATCAGATCTGAATTGGAGGTGAGCAGGCTAGATTGCCAATTGTGAGGAAAATGACTCCTGCTCAATAATTCTCTTGGAACTCAGCTGTGGTGATGTGTCAAAAGCTCATTCATTGTCATTCTCACAGGAACGGGCAACCCAGTGTGCAGCTGGTGGATGCAAAGAATGGGGACTTGCAGGCCCCGTTTTAAACCCTAGTCCCTAATGCAAATGGATCCTCCCCTTTTTCATCACTGGTCCAATTACTCAAGAGTTACAATCTACATGCAAAAACTAGCTGACCAGGATGCTGTATTCCTAACCCTAATTTCCATAATTATTCTTTGGGTTCTTAGCCAGTGGGGGAAGTAATTCCGGGACAATTCTTCAGTCCTCCCTTATATGGATGTATCTCAGGAATGGACTTAATTGAGACTATCTCAGGGCTTCCCTGAACCATGTGATTTTGTTTGGGGGAGGGGGGAGGAGAAGGAGACCTTTTTCCTCAAACAGGTCTGGAGGAGTGTAATTTGAATGGTGACTACAATATTCTTATTGAGAGGAGACCATTCTCCATTTCCTTATACCTGTCTTCATGCTCCTGCCTGTAATGAAAACCCATTTTTTTTAACAGGTATCTGTCCAGTGGCACCTTATGGTTGCAAGTCATACAATAGACACTCATTGAAAAATCAAAATTGTGGGTCAGCCCAAGGGCAGCAGTGTTACCAGTAACAAACTGCTCAGGAAGAACAGTGTCAAGGATGTCATCTGAGAGATAGACATATAATTGGAAAAGGACATTAACCCTTCATATAGAGAGAGCAAGGGCTAACAGATGCACCTTGCTAGGAACACAATATCGAGACAACTGAGGTCACAATGGGTGGACCCCACTGGAGGCCATAAAGAATATGTGGACAAGAGTTCCACTGGATGGGAAGGTTCAGAGAAGTTTCAATCTGTATCATGGGACAGATTACCCACATCAATGAGATTATGTATCCATCAAAGTGGTCCATGATTTTCGAACCTAATATTGAAGTTATCAAGCAACCCAACTGTATATATCCATGCTTTCCCCAAGGAAGAATAATGAACAATTAGCCTGCTTTGGGAACACAAAATCTTATCAGTAAAAGACATATACCTGAAACAAACAATCCAACAAATGAGGTTTCTTGCCCATCTTCTAATGAAGTATAATTTACTCTAGTTAATGTTAGCCTGTAGTACATCCAGGAAAGGAAAACAAATACATCCTGAAAATTCCAAATAATTTGGCCTTAAAACCACAAAATCTCTCCCTGCATGTCTGTGTGGGTGTGGGTAAGTGGGGGTAGCTTCCATTTGTAAAGAAAGTTTTCCAACTCATCTATTGAGTATGAGATGTAAGGAATTAATTGTGATTTGGGGTTTCTATGACCCCATCTTTCACTAAAATGAGAAACCCCAGCACGTGCCGGACACCCGCACGCCTACATGGGCCTGGTCAAATTATAATGGGGGCAGCCAGGTGACTTTAGCATCTGGAAGCTGGCCGGCTTGCAGCTGTAGAGCCGCCTGTTAGTTTTGTCAATCAAAATTGCCAGCCAATTAGCTTGGAGCTGTGTGTGTGTGGTCAGCCCTGTTTTCTGGTTTCTCAGAGGTTTTCAGGAGGAAACTCTCACTCTTGCATGCTCAAGAGAGGGAGAGAGATGCTGGTGTGGTGGACCTTTGGACCTGGCCAGGGAATGCTGTGCAGCTGGGTCTCCTTGGAACTATGGATTCTGGGTGGTGGTGAGTTTGTGTTGCTGAGGTGAGGCTAGCTCTTTGGAGATAGCTGGGCTGGAGGCAGGTTCGGGGTGCCTGGGGCTTTTTTGCCCCAGAGATTTAGATTCTAATCATCTGGGAAGCAGGTCATATTTTTTTCCTTCCCCTATTCCCTTTCTCATTGTCCCTAGCTCTATTAACCTCACTTGGGTTTTAAGTTTGTTCCCATTAATAAAACCTGTTTTGTTTTTTTGAAAAGAGGCTGTTAATCTCCTTTATTACCCCAATATTATGGCGAGCTGCCCAATTAACTCTCCCCATACTAAATTTGGCCTTTACAGAGAATAATTGCATTATTATTGAAAGTTTCTTAGAGTATGTGTTTGGGCCAACATACCCCCTCCCCCAATGGGGGAAACCATAACCGCCCCCACCATCCCAACACCCCTGGAGATGTTGAAAGACTGGTGTCTAGCAGTGCAGGTTGCCATTTGGAAATACGATGATCCATTTTAAATGCTAACGTTTTCAGAATTAGTGTGTTGAAATGGTTTTCTATTTGCAGTGATCCAACAAGATGCAACAAACAGTTCCTAAGCTCCTACCCTTTGCATCATGTCACAGTGGGAAAAATACTTATTGTTGGATCTGAGGTCAAGATGACTTGGGTTTGAATGCTCTCTCTGGCAGTATAAATGACCATGGGTAAATCACTTAAACACTCTGGGTCTCAGACAACTCCCTACCATTTAGAGTTATAGATGGATTGTTTCTATACTCATCAGTTACTAAACAAACCTTGACATCCCCCCCTTTCTGTCCTTCTTACCCGCTACAACAAAGTAGAATTCTAAATATTGAACTTGAATTGTTGAGCTTGTTATTTAAGAAAACAACAATGTGTAGCCAGAACCCTACAATGTAAACTACTATTTCTAAATGCAAAAAATTAAAATACATTGGATTACATAGGAAACCAATTATATTAAAAGCAAAAAAGTGATAAAAATATTAGCAAGTTCACAAACCCTAGATTAAAAATCCCTGAACCATATTATCTATAAAATCCCCCCAGCTCTAATCCAATGATCATGTGATTTCTGTATATATAATTCTTCAATAAAAATGAAAATATTTTAAAATATATTTTCCATTCATTTCTTTCATTAGAAATAAATCCATATTAAGAAATCATATCCGAAGAGATATTCATAAATGTTATATAAAATATGTCTAATAATTAAAAATTGCAAAACTGAAGATAAACTGTAATTGTTCTTTCTCACTCACTAATTTTTCCATCCTTGGAGTTAGAGATGTGACATGATTTCTTTGCCTCCATTTTAATATTGTCAAAATAGTTTCTTGCTGACAGCAATTCAAAAAGCAATTAAATACAAAGCCTTCACAAGTGATTTTTCAACTAACAAACTCTTTTTTTAAAGTTCTTTGGCATTTCATTTCAAGCGTTCATTTGAAAAATTGATTAATTTCCTCCTCCCCTAATTCTAAATGTTTATCTTCAAGTGTTGAAAAAGCTTTCTCTGGCCTCTTGTTTTTGTTTCTGTTTTGGTTTTGGGGCTATTTTTCCCCTGGCAAAGCATCTCTACAAATTACACCCTCTGGTCTTAGTAACTTCTCTATATCCAAACAATTAATAAAAAGAATCCCAGGGTTCCAAGGGCAGAGGAGGACTTGGGGGGGGGGGTGCTGCAAGTTATAAAGAAATACCAGTGACTTCCTCCTAAATCTGAGAAATAGTTCCAGTAAGATTTGAATGTAGGTCTTCCTGTTTCCAAGTCCAGCACTATTGGCATTTCCCCACCTTGATGCCACCTAACAAATGGTCATCTAGTAAGTATTGTTCAGTCATGTCCAACTCTTCATAACCCAATGGACCTGTCCAAGGGTTTTCTTGGCAAAGATGTTATTGTGGTTTGCTCTTTCCTTTTCCAGTGTGTCCCCATTTTCCAGATGAGCAACTGAGGCAAACATGAATTAAGTGACTTATACAGGATCACACAGCTAGTAAGAGTCTGAGGGTGGATTTGAACTCAGGTCTTCCCGACTCCAGGTCAGGTACTCTACCTACTGCACCACCTAGCTGCATACATTCCACTTTTGGATAGCTCTAATTATTAGGAGGTTTTAGTTAGGGTCACTTTCAATTTGCCTCTTTGCATCTTCTGCCCATTGCTACCAATCAGAATCAAGCAGAGTAAATGTAATTCATCTTTTACCACATAGTCCTTCAAATACCTGAAAAGAATTGTAATGCCTCAACCGATGCATTTTCTGCTTCAGGATAAGCATCCCTGGTTCCTTCAATAGTTCCTCATCTGACATTATCTAGAGGTCCTTCACCACCCTGATTGCTCTCCCTTGGATACTCTTTGTTTATCTTCTTGCCTAAAACATGACCCAAAAACTTAACACAAAACTCCAGAAATAGTCTGACCAGGGAACAGTACAGTGGAATAAAAACAGCACAAGATCACCAATAGATCCCTGGGATTCTGAACTTGGAACTTCCTTTTAAGATAATATGGTATCATGAAACATTACTGTTTGGGACAATGACCAAGGTCTAAATGTACCAAACTATCTTATCATCTACTTTATATTTTTCCAGCTTTTTTTCCACCACATTGACACAATTTTTTCAAAGGTAAATGACAGTGGATTAGCAATTGTATTTGCCATCTATTATTGTATCCTAGGGTATTTATCTAGGCCCAGTGGTTTAAATTCCTTGGTAGTGAGATTCAGTTGCAGAATACGATATTCTCTTGCCGCTTCTTCCAATTTTTAGAGAATGACATCATTAAGGCACATCAGAAATTATTAGCTTCTTTACTTTTGGCTGAGAGAGCTACAGCAGGTGTCTGGATAATTGAAGTTTCCCATTTATACTATACTAGTGTCTTCATGCCAGACTTATAATCTATTTTCTGAACTACTCATTTATTTTCTTCTTTCTGTCTAAGTGGTCTGTATTATTCTCAAATGACAGTATCATTTATTTCAGTTTTTATTTATCTTCACTCAAAATGCTCCCCAATTCCCTGACTCTACTTCCTAGATTTCCTCATGTGAGTATACATTTTAATATGCAATGCTACTTTGTTCCTCCCTTGTCCTGGGATATTTAGTTCATCTCGCTTGTTACCTATACTTTGTGCATTTGAGGCTGTGGGTTTCAATGCTGGCTCCTTTTTTTTTTTTTTTTAAGTTTACCCCCTGTGAATTATTAGGCATTTCTCTCTATAATATCTAGTTTGGTTTATGTATGGAAGCAGTTTTCTCCTCCCTCTTTTCCTTAGCAATTTAAAGTCCTTTTGATCAGAGGCAAAGAGTTTAAGCAAATACATTTTTTTTTTAGTGAGGCAATTGGCGTTAAGTGACTTGCCCAGGGTCACACAGCTAGTAAGTGTTAAGTGTCTGAGGCCGGGTTTGAACTCAGGTACTCCTGACTCCAGGGCCGGTGCTCCATCCACTGCGCCACCTAGCAGCCCCATAGCAAATACATTCTTTTTTTTTATGTTTCTGTTTTTGTTTGTTTGTTTGTTGTTGTTGTTGTTGAGGTTTTTTTGCAGGGCAACGAGGGTTAAGTGACTTGCCCAGGGTCACACAGCTAGTAAGTGTCAAGTGTCTGAGGCCGGATTTGAACTCAGGTACTCCTGAATCCAGGGCCGGTGCTTTATCCACTGCGCCACCTAGCTGCCCCCCCCCCCCGCAAATAAATTCCTTTTTTTTTTTTTTTTTGCAGGGCAGAGAGGGTTAAGTGACTTGCCCAGGGTCACACAGCTAGTGTCAAGTGTCTGAGGCTGGATTTGAACTCAGGTCCTCCTGAATCCAAGGCCAGTGCTTTATCTACTGCGCCACCTAGCCGCCCCGCAAATACATTCTTAATATCACTTGTTAGTTATACTTCATCCCTGGCCAGAAGCCTGTCATCCCTATATTTTAAGTCACAGTGCAGAAATCCAAATTCTATTCTCAGGCACCCTCTTCTTAAGCAGATGTTCAATTCCCTGAACCAGCTGCTTATTTCTTATTTTAATTTCCTAGGGAAAGGCAATGTGTCATTTTCCATTTTTATAATTCCCCAGTGCCTATCACAATGCCTTGTACATATTGTTTAATAAGTGTTTAGTGAATTAAATGGAATTGCTTTTTTATTATTGTTTGCCTTAGCCAAATCTGAAATACTTAATTTACTCTTATATTTGTGCACAAGACCAAGCAATGTTGCTTATATTTTAATAGTTTAATCCAAGGCTAAGCAATGTTATTTGTATTTTTTCCCTTCATTTAAAAATCACCCTTATATTTTGTTACTTCAGAAGACTGTATTGAATTAATATCATAAGACTAGGATAATTTAAATAACTTAATGACACATCTAAAAAATGAACATCTCCCATTGCCTGCCAGGATACTTATCTTGAGACAGACTCCAGGGCAGTGACACATGGCACAGACATGATAAGTGACCTCTTTGACCTAGGTGTACAGTCACTGCAATTTTCCACCCAAGAAATTAATTAGGAGTTAGGGCCTGTTCACATTGATCAAATTGAGTTAAGTTGTAATTCACTTTGTCTGACAAGAGTTAGTAATTTATATGTTTTAAGAAGTAAAGACCTTTGGTGATAAAAGTTTTGAAGACAATTAAAATATTTGCCACAGAGAACAGCTGGCCCATAGCCCAGGCCTTGGGAGAATGCTCACTCTGTGTCACAACCTTTAAGTCAGACTACAAGCCATATCAAATCCTAGGTACATTTCAGAGTACTCATAGTGAATGGTCCCTGTAGAACACCTAAATTTCATTTGCAAAATTGACCTATTCAGGCTTAGGGCTTGGGGAGTTGCCTTACTTCCAAGAAAAGACTCACTCATTCACAAAGACTTTTGACTGAGTGGCTTTCTGACTTCCCTGTCTGTAAATGAGTGACATATGCAGTTACAAACCAAAGTAATTGGCCTGAGGCAATGTGGTTGAAAGATCACTGGACTTGGAGGCTGAAGTTCTGACTTCAAGAGGCAGCTTTTGGCTTCCTTTGGTGATGGGGAAAGCGCTTCACTTTTAGGGGCCTCAGAATCCCTGTAAAATGAAGAAGTTGAGTTAGATAAACACCAAAGTCCCTAACTGCTCAAAATCTATGATCATATTAGTTTTGAGAGGCTCATTTCCATATTAGTCATGGGCATGTGCCACATTTACTTTGTAAATACTTTGAATTTGCTGATCTATACATATATTGTATCCCTACCCCATACCCCACCCCCAGTCAAATGAATGTTCCTTGAAAATCATTCTTTTTTGGTTTTGCATCTATAGTGCCTAATAGCTTCTGGCTCATAATACATACTTAATGTGTTTGTTGAACTGAGCTGAATTCAGGTAATATTTTAGCCATGTTGTTGAGTCATTTTAGTTGTGTCCAATCCTTCGTGACCTTATTTGGGGTCTTCTTGGCAAAAATACTGGAGTGGTTTGTCATTTTCTTCTTCAGCTCATTTTACAGATGAGGAAACTGAGGCAAACAAGGTTAAGTGACTTGCCCAAGCCACACAAGGAGTAAGGGTCTGAGGCCAGATTTGAAGTCAGATTTTTCTTGACTCCAGGCCCAGAGTTCTATCCACTTCATCACCTAGCTGCTCTATTTTAGCCATAGTAATTCCACAAAGTTGAGAACTTCTACACTGATGAGATTACCTATCCTTAAAGCATTGAAGGAAATATATGATGCCTAGGACATTGATCAGCTCCACCTAGTTTTTAAATAGATCATACTTTTTCTTTCAAAGAGCTTTACTGATACATAAATATATCAAAGACCTCATTTTGTCACATGGGAACTTTCTCCAGTCATCTAGTTTGCAATTGGTCTATAATTTATAGTCTCAGAGAGCTATCTTTTAGAGCTTCAGACAAGACAAGCTAAATGACTTACCCTGGTTACAGAGCTATTAAGTATCAGAAGCAGGATTTCTAGGGAGAAAGAGAATAGGCCTTAATTAAGCACTTACTAAGGTGCAGGGCACTGTGCTAAGTGCTTTACAAAAGAATTATCTCATTTGAGCCTAGGTCTTCTTGACTACAAGCAGTAGTTTATCCACTATTTTATATTGCCTCCTTTTTCCGACATTTTTAGTAACGTGGGGGCAGGGGGGCGGGGTTGGGGGTGTTGAGGTCTGGACCTGTCATTTCATGGTATTTAGGAAATCCCAACTAATGCAGATCATCTTAGCTGTAATTTAGGGTCTTAAAGAGTAGCCCGGGGCACTGAGAGGTTAAGTGATTTGCCGGTGAGGCCCAGTAAAAGCAGGACTTAAACTCAGGTTTCCTAAATGATAGTCTAAAATTAACTGTGGGAGGGGGGACTCTACCAAGCCTTATAGTACCTAGAGTTCTAATGCCACCAAAGTTCACTCACTGTGTTTTCTAATTCACAGGATGTGAGGGCTCAGAGTTATAGTGAAAATTACCAAACACCCCAACCCGCAAAATACTTTTTTCTTTCTCAGAAGAGAAAATACAGAATTTGAAACCATGAAAGACCAAGAGAATTATTTCTTACGTATTTTTTGTGTGCAATGGACTGGTGAGTGTGCACGTGTATAAAACCTCCTAGACAGTAAAGTAATACATATCTATAACTATATGTGTATGTAGGTATATTCCTCTTAAAAGGGAAAAAACCCTATATACATATACATGGCAAAATATTCATACACACATTTATCACACCTATGTATTTCTTTTAAACAATCTTAGTTGAGTTTTACTCTAGAATGTCTGTCTAAGCCACTACAAGCACAGCTCAAAAGGATTATAGACACATTATTCTATTAGTATCTATGCCATGAATGACAATAAGCCATCTTGTTGATAACTTAGAGGATAATTATACTGTAGCTATCTAGGCAGAATACAGCTGACCCCCTTATTTTGTTGGTGTTCTCAGCTGCAGCTACCTAGAGTTAGACCCACCTCTTCCCAGGGGAAGGCCTGTGAGTCAGTGTTCTCAGGCTAAGCAGGTTCTGTAATGAGATTGTTGTTAAACATGCCCAATCAAATAAGAACCCTGTTTCCTTAGGGATGACCTCAATCCCAGCAGTGAATCTAGAATAGATTAGTGTAGCCCTGAGTCCTCAATACCGAATATTTTCTGGTAAACAAGGGAAATATTGGAAACATATGAGAGCATTACAAAACCAGGGCTAAATTCATGTTTTGTGAGTATTTATTAATCTTTGTCTTTCTCCAAATAAAGACTTTGAGCTATGAAATGAGTCACCAATAAACACAGGGCCTTGTAATAGGCATTGGAGGGGAGGGAAAGGTGTGGCTATCACCCCAAAGATAACATTCACTTCATAAATACAGGAGTTTCAGTTTTTAAAGGTTAAAGATTTAGAAAGTAAAAGATCATCATGGATCAAAAACAACACTTTTGATCCTTCATTAGCCACAGATTGGTTTTATTCCCTTCTCTTTTGCATCACAGATATGTGTGTGCAGCTAATGAGGCAAAAGAAAACAGACAAAACAATTACGCATATACCTGATGAGTGTTCCCTGATCAAAGAAGCAAAAAGCAGAAAGGAGTTGGGATAGAAATTCATTTCTCATTTGGAGATGGGGGAGAAATGGGGTAGAGGATGAGGAACCTGTCCAGTGATTTATACCAATGTCGGGAATTCCCATTGTAGAGACCACTTCCAAAAGTGCATATTGGCAATATAGCTGTAGCTTTTAGTCTTAGAGTTAGTATTGAGAAATTAAATCACTTGCCTAGGACCATACAGTGTTTCAGAAGTAGTCCTTGATTCCAGATCTTTCTGACTCCAGTTCTCTATACACTGTGCCAAACTTTGTACTCTCATTAAAAAATTAAATCTTCCAAGTGACAGAATTCAGTGGCAGAAAAACTTCAGTCTCATCCACAAATAAGAAAGTCAAGGAGGGAACTGTGTTAAGTAGCCTTAATTTGAAAATCAAAGACAAGCAGGGTCATTCCTGATGCTAGGCAGTCTACCCTGAGAGCAGAGATAATGATCTTCCAGGGAGCTGGAATCTCCTAGCTCAAGTGATTGCCTGCCCAGTTCAGTCAGGAGTTAGGTGGAAAGGGGCAATTCTGCCTACATGTTCTCCATCAAGGCTACAGACATTATCTCTTGGGGATTAAGAACAAGTCACATTTCTATGTCACTTTAAGGGATGCACCTCATTTTCATAGAATCATAGAATTTCAGAACTGGGAGGGATATCAGAAAGCATCTTTCTCAATGCTTACACAAGAAAGAATCCCGACTAGCAAAACACTGGAAGCATTCACTTTAAGACCTCCAATAGGGGTGGGAAATTGGGAGGGAGACAAGCACTGATTCCCAAAGGCTCATTCCACTTCTGGATAGCTTGAATTGTTAGGAAGTCATATCAAGCCTAAATGTACGGTTTTTTGGAACTTTCAACCATTGCTTCTAATTCTGTTCTCTGGGGCCAAGTTGGGGCCAAGTTGGGGCCAAGTGGAACTTGGCTAAATCCCTCTTATAGATATTGCCCCTTTCAAATATTTTAAGGCAACTATTATGTTTCCCCATGAGTCTACTCTTCTCAAGGCTAAACATTTCCAGTCCATTCAACTGAATATTTTATAGCATTGACTTAAGGCTTTTCACCCTCTTGATTGCTTGCCTTCCATTGGATGCTTTCCAGCTTATCCATGTCCTTCCCAAAATTGAATACTAAGAATTGAACACTATACTCCAGATGTTGGATGATCAGGGTGGAGTATAGTAGGGTCATCACCTCTTTATTCTTGGGAGCTATGCCTTTCAATACAGCTCAAGATTACCCTAGCTTTTTTTTTTTTAATGCCATGTTACTCATATATTGAGTTTGCAATTCACTGAAACCGCCAGATCTTTTTCAGTCATACTACTATCTTTTCATGCTTCCTCCATCTTTGTATTTGTAAATTCAATTGTTTAATCTAAGGTTTGACTTTACAATGATTTTCTTTAACCTTTATCTCAGAGACAGCTAAGTGGCGCAGTGGATAAAGCCCTGGCCTTGGATTCAGGAGGACCTGAGTTCAAATATGACCTCAGAAACTTGACACTTACTAGCTGTGTGACCCTGGGCAAGTCACTTAACCCCAATTGCCTCACCAAAAAAAAAAAGTAACATTTAAACTTCCTCTCATTATTTTCAGCTCAATGTTCTAACCTGCCTATGAGTTTACTGTGGATCCTGACTATGTCATCCCGTATGTTAGCTATCTTTCCAGAACTTTGTGTCATATGTGAATTTTATTAGCATGCCAACTATCTTTTTCCAAATCATTGGCAATAATATTAATTAGCACAAGACCAAGTCTTGGGAACTCCACTGTAGACTTCTTTCTAATATGACATCAAATGATTAATGTCTTTTTTTTTTTTTGCCTTCAATCTGGCCATCTCAAGTCAAGTTATCTAACTGGTTAATTCTGAGTCCAAATCATTGGGCTATTGTCCAGACCACATCTCTCCATCTCTTTTCTATGAGAATATCATATGGAACTTTATCAAATGCTTTGCTAAAATCTAGGTCAATCTAACTCCATCATTCCCCTCATCAACCATTGTCAAATATTGTCAAATAATGGTAATAAAATAAAAGTAATGTTGTTTAAAAAGGAAATGGTAAAACCTTGTTGGTTCTTGTTAATGACTACTTCCTTTTCTAGATGACCATCAATCATCTTAAATAATATATTATAGAATTTTGCCAGAAATGGAAACCAAACTACCTCGCCAGCAGGTTCTTGACTCTACTTCCCTTTCCTGAAAATCTTTGTCACATTTGCTCTTCTCTAGTACTGTGGCACCTCTCCAATTCACCAGGATTTTTCACCTATCAAAAATAGTGATTCAACAATTACATCTGCCCGTTCTTTTGACTCTCAAATATAAAGCCAAGTGACTTGAATTATCAGGAATCACTAGATGCACTCATTATCACCTTATTTATTGTGAGGAACAATTTCTTACTCAATTGTTTTGTTCTGTCCTTTCCATCCCAACAGTCATTCTTCTCTGAGAAAAAGTGAAATGAGAATCTGTCTTCTATCTGTTGTCAGTTATCATCAGCTGATTCATCGCAAGCATCAGTCTTCATGCTTCTTTGAACCACCTCTTTCCCTCAATATAACTAAATCCCCCCACCCCATGCTTTTTTGTTATCTCTTTTGTCATCTCCTCAACTTTCCTCAGTTAATCCTGTTTCAACACAATGAACGGTATTCTGATAGGAGAGTTATATTTTTTATTCATCTTCCATCATTTGTACTTGCTTCCAGTCTATGTACAAGCATTTTTGATAAGGAGGAATAATGGGAATTGTCTGAAAGCCAAGATGTGGATGCACAGTAAACTCATCAGTCAACTCAGATTTTTTAAAAAAAGATGTCCAAGGGGTGGCTAGGTGGCGCAGTGGATAAAAGCACCGGCCCTGGATTCAGGAGGACCTGAGTTCAAATCCAGCCTCAGACACTTGACACTTACTAGCTGTGTGACCCTGGGCAAGTCACTTAACCCCCATTGCCCCTGCAAAAACAAACAAAAAAAAAGACAAAAAAAAAGATGTCCAGAAAGTTCAGCTCTTGTCTGGGGACAAACCTAAGAGAATAAAAGAGATGGAAATAGACTCTTTTGTCTAGCTCTGTGAAGGACTGATGGGATCAAACTGTACCTAGATAATGGACTTTATTTTGAGCAACTCCAGTGGGGGTATTTTGCATTTTTCTCTCTGATATCATCTGTAGAATTCATTTTAATATAAACCACCCTCAAGTCATGTCAACCAATGGAATTGAATGATGCTAACCAATTAGCTTTGATCGATGTTTAATGACCCCCCTCTATCAAAAGAAGATAAAAATTCTTGGAAAGGGGCCATGAGTTCTCTCTCAGATGTGGGCTCTTGGCTTGGCTCTCCCTCTTGGGACAGCACAGGTCTTGTGAAGTCCCTTGGGTTTCCTCAAGACCACATGCAGACAGCATGGGTCTTTTGGGGCTTTTTTCCTGCTCATGCTAACTGCTCATTCTGAGGCTTTTTTCCTGCTTCCTCTACCACACACCCTTGAGACCATGAGAAGTTAGGGAGACACACAATCAATCTGTTACTGGTACATGATATTAATTATTTAAAATATTTTTACTCAAAACTGATATAGCAATAGCACTTATTTTTTAAAAATAGCTGTTCTGTTTCTGTGTGTGTAAATGTGTGTGTGTGTGTGTGTGTGTGTGTGAGTGACACATGGATCCCTTGACAGGCTGGTGAAGCCTATGGGGCCTTTTGCAGAATCATGCCATATTGAAATAGTTATCAAAATATTTTAAGAAGCAAGTTCATAAACCCCAAGTTAAGAATCCCTGCTCTATAGTACCTAGATCAATGGAATATAACTATGCAGTTTTCTCCCATGCCATCTTTTCCCATCTAAAACCCTTTAAACCCTTTCTTCAAAACAATTCTTGTAAGGTAAGTAGCAAAAGGATTATTATCCCTGGTTCAGAGGTGAGGAAACTGAGATTTGGGAGGCAAATATGTTGCCTATGGTCACAAAGCTGTTTAGTGTTTGTGCTCAGTATTGAGTCCAAGTCATGGGGTCATAGGCCTTAGACCTGCAAGGAATTGTGGGAATCATCCTTCTCTTTTCAAATGAGGGCAGTGAGGCTGAGAGTTGAAAAACTTGCCAGAGGTTACCTGAATTCAAATCCAGTGTTCTTTTCCAATATACCACGGCATCGTTAGTCTACTCCCACAGTGCTTCACAAAAGAAACCTTACTTTGTGACTAATCCTAATTGATATGTCTGTGGGCGCTGACTTGAAAAAAATCATTAAATCGCAGTTCTGGCCAGAACCATTAGTTATTGTAAGCTAAGGAATTTGTAGCTTAGAGACGTGTGTGACTAACGAAACATTGAAAATGGTTTTCAGCTGAACTTAGGGTGGGTGTGTGTGGAGGGGGGGAGGGGGAAGGGGAAACAACATAATTTTAAAATGCTTTATCTGAGTATAACCACACAGAAGGATGGGTTGTGTGGTAAGAAGGGGATGGGACCCTCTGACTGGGAAGCTAAATGTCCTTTACATTCTTCATCATTTCAATCACTTTCAAAGTATTATTAAAGAGCATATGAGGAGAATAAAAAACAGGCAAATAGATGCAGCACACATCAATCTTGGTCTGCTCCTGAAGCCCTGGAAAGACCAGCACATTTTGGGAATGCCTTCCTCTTTGACTCCAATGAGCCATTCTTAGGGTTAGCATCCAAGGGAGAGAACAATTGTCTCCTATGCTAGCTATCACCCAAGAGAGAGAAAGACCATCTTCTCTGCTCTCATTGATTCCTCCCAGGATTTCTAGTATTTATACAAAGGTAAAAGAAAAAGAATTTCCCCCACCGCCAAGTGTTTGTTTTCTACACCAAAGTAAAACTACATAGCTTCCTTTTTTCTAAATGACAATCAGAATTATTTGTACATACAATGGTGAGACTTTCATCATGGAGTCGTAGACATAAAGATGGAAGAACCAGTCCCTTCTACCACAAATTTGTGACCTAATGTCAACATAACCTATATTTCCGGTTGACTGATTACTTGGTAAAGATTGATTACTATTTTCCTCTCCCACAATTGATACTGATTAAAAATCAACCAATAACCATTTATCAAGCAGGAACTCCGTGCTAGGCACTGGGCATCCCAAAACAAAAAGGAAGCTGCCCTTAGCCTAATGAGCTTAGAGAATGTTTTGTGATATATGTAGTATTTTATCATTAGTTGTGAAACATACCAGATTCAAGGCTTATAACAAACCGGGAAGATTTAACTGGCCTGGTTAAAGAGAAAAGCTCTTCTAAGTCATTATATATATATATGGCTAGCAGGTCATCTTGACTCTAGGCCCAGTGTTCTATCTACTGAGCCACCTAGCTACCCCATGGGTTACCCTACCCTGTTATTGAACCATGCTACATCTATATCTTGTCTTTCAAACATAACTGAAAGCTCTTTGAATACAAGGACTGAATCTTAATTATTTTTTATTTCCCTCATGACTCCTAGCATGGTAGATATAGTGGTATCTCAGTGAGTGTTTATTGATGGATGGATGACTGAGTGAATAAACGAATTGAAGTTATTTAACCTCCCTGTGATTCACTTTCTTTACCTGTAAAATACAGAAGTAGTATATTGCTCACTTCAGAATTTTACTTTACAACCAAAATATCAATTTTGAAATGATACCAGCTATTTGTCATGCTAATGGAAAAAGACTGTATGTGTTTCATCAGCACAATATAATGTTCAGTGCTTGAAGTGGGAATGTCACAGGGGAGAGGAGAAGTGGTGGAAGGAATTGGGGTTGTCTAGGCAAGATGTTATTCCTATCTTTCTTTTTCAAGTGGCGCTAATGAATCCTTCCCTCCTCCTGCCCCATCCTCTGTCTCTATCTACCATGTCCCTAGCAATGACCCCAGGAGTAAGAAGAGAAGATGGTTAAAGTACTAATTTGGGATGTTCTGAGGACAACAGTTAATCAATCAATTGATATATGTTTATCAAGCCCTGACTATGTGCCAGGCTACATATACGTATAATATATGAGAAATGAGAAAAAGACTTTGCCCTCAAGGAATTTGCATTCTACTAGGAAAGACAACATGTTCACATAAGTTGTTATATATAAAATATTTGCAAAATAAATGCAATGTAAATTTTAAAGTAGCAGAATAGCTTCTTTCTTTAGTATTTCCCTTTTCTTCTAGATTACATGTTTGTCATCTCATAATACCCAAGCCTTGTTGTTGTTCATCCTTTGTTCTTGAAGATGACCAATGACATCAAGAAAGTGATGCCTAGACTTTCCTAGAACTAGAATAAAGTATAATATGTTGAGTATACATATCTGATCACTATAATTCCACGCTTAAGTCACTGCTTTTAGTGCTAACAAATGGGAGACAAGCCTAGAAGTGATAGCTTTAGATGTTGTCTAAACCCATTGATGATCTCTGAGGTCCTTTCCAACTCTGTAATACCAGGCTGTGTGGGGTAGTGGATAGAAAGCTGACCTTAGAGTTGGGAAGACCCAAGTTCCAATTTCTCCTCTGGCACATACTGCCACTTGCCTCTCAATACTCCAGGCAATTCCTTACGACTAGTCTTCATTGATAAAGGAGGCTTCTTCACTAAGAATTCCCAATGTCAATAACAGTTCATGTTTCAAGCAAAACCAAAAGAAAAGTAGGACTGTCAGATACACAGGAATTAGTAAGGTGGTTGAACAAAGTCCAGCAGCAATTTAGAAATTTATCCACTGGGGCAGCTAGATGGCGAAGTGGATAGAGTACCGGCCCTGGAGTCAGGAGTACCTGAGTTCAAATCCAGCCTCAGACACTTAACACTTACTAGCTGTGTGACCCTGGGCAAGTCACTTAACCCCAACTGCCTCACTAAAAAAAAAAAAAAAAAAAAAGAAATTTATCCACTTGGGTGTAGAATCCTAGGACCATGTATTTGCATCTGGAAGGACGCATAGATGACACCCAGTCCAACTCCCTCATTTTATGGACTAAGATATTGAAACCAGGAGAGGTTAAGTGAGTTTCCCAATGTCACACAGGTAAATCAGTGACAAAGCTAATATTTGACCCAGGTCCCCGACTTCCAATCTAGTGCTCTTTGGCCTCCTCTGTCTCCAAACATCAAGGTTCTGGATCAATAACCTTGTCACCCTTCTATAACCGGGAGGCAGGTAATGGAAAAATCAGGGAGTCCAAAGATAGTGATCCAGATTCTAACCAGGTTTTGCTTCCACCTGGTTGGGTGATGATGTACAAGTCTTTCTCGCTGAGTCTCTTTTCTCCTCTGCAGATAGGGATGGGGAGAAGAAGGACAGGAAATGGTATTAGAGTATTTCTAAAGCCCCTTTCAGTTCTAACACTATAACTGATGAGTTGGAAATAAAGAAACGACAATGGCTAACACTGATATGACACTTACTATGTTCTAGGCATTGTGCTGAGGGTTTTATGATTATGTAACTTGAGACTCACATCAACCCTGGGAGGTGGAATTGTTATTATCTTACAGTTGAGGAAACTGGGGTTAAGTGACTTGTCCAGGGTCATCCAGCTAGTGTCTGAGGCTGAATTTGAATTCAGGTCTTCCTGGCTCTAAGTCCTGGCACTCTGTTCACTATGTCATCTAGCTGGGAGTGTCAGGGGAAGTATTGAGATTGTTAGGACCACTTCTCTACCATCTTCCTGCTGACTGGCATCTACTTTAACTCTACGAGGTTAGGTGGCTGGGGGTATTTGGAGAGTAAAGGAGAAAGTCAGGGTGTGAGGCAAAGATTGTCCAATTCCAAATCAATCCATCTTTTCCCTAGTGAGCCTCAGTTATAAGGGTGTACGAGGAGGGGATCATGTGAAACTTGGGGGAATTTATCCTCGCCTGCCTCTTCTCCTTCAGCATAAACGATACATTTGTGTGTTCTGTCTCTGAAATGACAGGGCAGTACTCATTTTCCCATCCTTCTCAAAATTAATGCTTTCAAACATATAATGGATCTTTTTGTTCTCCCTAGGGTCAGGACCTGATGGGGCCTCAGCTACAGGGTTGGGGGGGGATTACTGATGGAAGCTCTCCCACCGAGGGAAGGGCAGGGACGAGGTTTCATCCAGGATTAGGCCGTGGGATGGAGGTGAGTCATGGCACAAGCAATCAGAGGTCAGTGTCCAACAATATGGGCCTTGGAGTTAAAAGGTCTAAGCAACAGGGATGTTTGAAGCAAAAACCAGATTCACTAGCCAGGATTATCAATTAGGAAGCTGAACGAGTCCACAACAGTAGCAGGGTCATTGAAAAAGGCTAGGCCAAAACCAGGGGTGTAATCAAATGCAACAAGACTAGTGGGTGCCTCAGAGACTGAGGTTTAGGAGTCAAGGGCTCTGTATTGTCTCTCAAGTGAGCCATACAGGGCTGAGAAGCCAGAAAAGGACAATGAAAATAGCCATCACTTTAAGGTATACAAAGTACTTGTGGGTGGAGCTGTGAAGTAATCCAGGCAGTCTAGAAAGTCATTTGGAACTATACCCCCCAAGCTGTAAAACTGTATATACCCTTTGACCCAGGAATACAGCTACTTGGTCTACATCCCAAGGAGATTAAGGAAAGAGGAAAAGGACCCATCTGTATGTATCAAACTATTTGCAGCATCTTTTTGTTGTGGCAAATCATTGGAAACTGAGGGGATGCCCATCAATCAGGGAATGACTGAACAAGTCATGATATATGAAAGTGATGGAATACTATTATGCTATAAAAATGATGGAAGGGATAGTTTCAGAGAAGCCTGAGAGGAATTACATGAACTGACGCAAAGTGAAGGGAGCAGAACCAAGAGAACAATTCATAGAGTAACAACAATATTGTAAAGGTCGTTGTAAAGACTCAGGAACTCTAATCAACACAATCACCAACCCTGATTCCAAAGGACTCATGATGAAATATGCTATCCACCTTTAGGAAAGAGAACTGATGAATTAAAAAAAATAGCTAATTTGGGAATTTGTTTTGCATTACTATACATATTTCTAATGGATTTGCTTTTCTTGCCTTCTCAATGGGTGGCGAGGAAAGAAGGGACAGAATTTGGAACTGAAAATAAAATAAAACTGAATAAGAAATAATTTAAAGAAAAAAAAGATATGCGAAGTGCTCTAAAATATTATCTTGTTTTTATCCTCACAAGACTAGAGGTAAGTGTTATCATTATCCTCATTTTACAAATGAGGAAACTAAGAATGAGAGAGTGCCTTGGTCAGGGTCACACAGCTAGTATCTGAAGCCAGATTCAAACTAAGATCTTTTTTTTTCTTTTTTTTTTGGGGGGGGTGGGGATGAGGGTTAAGTGACTTGCCCAGGGTCACACAGTAAATGTCAAAGGCTGGATTTGAACTGAGGTTCCTCCTGAATCCAGGGCCAGTGCTTTATCTACTGCAACACCTAGACTAAAATCTTCTTGACTCTAAATTCAGCACTTCTTCCACTGCTCCTTCTATCTGACTTCTATTTGGGGTTCTACTAGTTTTCAGTCCCAGCTGTGAAATTTACATAATACTGAGTCACTCCTATGGCTTTCAGACCTCTGACTCTAAAAGACAAATTTATTCGTTCACATTCTGGCAAAAAAAAAAAAAAAGAAAGTAAAAGAAAAAAGGTTCTTCTCATTCTCATTGTTCATTGAAGAGCTGGATAACATCCTATTTCAGTTTGCTATTCATTAAAAAAAACCCCAGCATGTGAGAAAAGGCTTTTAAAAAGCCCAATTTGTATGAAATGAAATTGTAAACGCCATATTGTAATGAGGAGCGTGGTAAGCTGTCTGGGCTAAGTCTTTCCTTGTACTTCTTGAGCTGCGGTAGACTGCTTCTCTTTGTGGCTAAACCCTATGATTGACTAACTATTGATAATGGGATTCTCTAGACTGCTTGGTACAGAATAAAGATGAGTAGTCAGTATAATTCTATCGGTTCATTTGGAAAACCCATTTTGCACAGAGGTTAATATAAATTCACCTCTTTTTTTTTCATTAAAGAATCCTTCCATTTCTCTGCTGTTCCATTCCCAACTCCTTGAGGGATAATTCTCTGTGTGCAGCACTAACTGCCATCTCTGCAAACTTCACAACATTTCGTGATGGTGACTATCCTAGTCCACTCTCTAATCAAGGTGGCCCAAATAATAAGAATCATTGTCTTTTCCCCTTCACAGACAACGTAAAACACTTCTTTGTGAATTGTAAGATCAGAGATTTAGAGATACAGGGGGCTTCAGAATCTATCTAGTCCAACTCGTTTCAGATCACCTTCGTATACAAGGGGAGAGAAGGGAATAAGCATTTACCTAGTACCTACTATGTTCCCTGCTCTGTGCCAAGTGCTTATTGCAAATATTGTCTCATTTGACCCTCATGATAACCCTAAAAGGCAGTGCTATTATTTATCCCTATTTCACAGATGGGAAAACTGAGGCAGAGAATAATTAAGTAACTTAGTTACCCAGGGTCATACAACTAATAAGTGTCTGAGGCTGGATTTTAACTTAGGTCTTCCTGATTCCAGATCTACTGCCCCACCTGGCTCCTATATTCAAGGACATATATATATATATATATATATATATATATATATATATATATATATATATATATATCTTATTCTTTGTCTCATTAGAATGTGTGCTCCTTGAGAAAAGGTACTACAGTTTTGGGATTTGTTGTTGTTGTTTGCCTTTCTTTGTATATTCCTCAGTGCTTAGCACTGTACCTAGCAAACAGTAAGTACTTAATGTTTGTTGACTGACCAACTTACATTTTACAAATGAAGAAACTGGGGCCAAGGATACTTAAGTGACTTGCCCATTGTCACACAGGTAATACGCATCTGGGTTAGGATTCGAACACAGATTCTTATTTCCAGAACCACAACTCTTTCCACTGTATTCTGTTAACTCCTATCTCTAGGTCAGGTATTTTTTACTATCAGGGGTTTTCACTTAGCTTTAAGAATAGTTTCAATTTTTTTTCCAGATTCATTTCATACTCTTATGTATCAGCCTCTGATTGTGGAGGAAGAGAAATGTCACTTGACTTCCCCTGTGTCAAAAGAATAACTAAACCAGACAGTAACTTTCTTGACTTATAGAAGGATGGAAGAAATCATACTTCAGCCTGAGTCCATCACAAGTTCAGACTATCTTACCCACAGCAGGGCCTCATTTTTTTTTAGTCATCTTTGTCCCTATCAGACTTTTTTAGTACCTATTCTGAACCATCTCCTCTCTCAATCCAATCCCAGTTCCTTTCTCTCAATCATCCTACTTTAGGAAGAAGTCTGAGGCCATCTGCCATGAACTTCCTCTTTTCCCTTTCTCCACACCTTGAAACTTTCTTGCTCATTCTTTTCCCTTTATTCTCAGAGAATGAGGCAACCCACCTCCTTAGCCAGGCTGATCTCTCCACACCTCTCCTTCTTCTCCAGGAGAATACCACAGCTTTGTGAGGTATACACTACAGGTGTTAGCTACATCTTAGAGGTGAGAAAACAGGCTCAGAAGGGCAGAATGATTTCCCCCCATGGTTACACATCTAGCAAGTGTCAGAGGTAAGGTTAGAACCTTGGTATTCCTCATTTCAAGTAGGGGCAAAATTCTATCTGCTCGATACATGATACTTCCAGCTGAGTTCTTGCCAATTACTCAGAAATTTCAAGTTAGAAGAGATTTACTGTAGGAGAATTAGAATCCATCTGGTCTAGCCTCACCAAGTCTCTTAGATTGCTGTTCTATTATAGAATGTTTCATGGGTTGGAGATCAGCAAAGGTTTCTATAATCAATTCTTTCCTCTGTCAATGATAGTTGAGTATTGAAACTCTAACCACAGTTCCAAAAGAGCTATATTAGTAGGTAGTTTAAAAAAAAGACACTAAAGAAAAGATGGAAAGAATGCTGGACCAAAGACACACAGAGGTCTGTGGAAAGTCTGTGAAGGTGGGAAGGAGTTGCCCAAATAAGCCCCCTATAATAAAAATATATTTCTAATTTGGGGCTTTGTGGTTTACAAAGGTCTCTTATCACAGAAACCCTGCGAGGGAAATAATTCAGGTGTTCATAGAATTGTTTAGTTGAAAGGAACCTTAGAGATCATCTCTTCCAACCTTCTCCCTTTACAGATAAGGAAATTGAGGCCCAGAAAGGTCAAGTAATATCCCCAAGGTTACATGCCTACAAAATGATAGGGCAGGTGTTGGAAGGCAGGGGTTTGACCCAGTGTTCTTCCCATACTCTACCACAGCTATCTCTCTGTTCTCCTTCAATTCTTAGGAGTTAATGCAGACTGTGTTAAGGAAAAATATGGTCTCTGTAGTTAGGATTCTTGTCCAGGATTTCTTCTTCTGTTGACCACCTTTTCTGCCTTATTGATCACTGTCTGCACACACAGTGTCTAAGCTCCCTCCCAGGAGACCATATGTGAGTCACAGATAGAAGGAGGAGGGGATTGATTAATGTCTGCTCATACTTGCTTTAATATAAAATTGGATTGTCTGCATTCCAAATCCAGACTGTTTTGTGTAGCTAAAACTCTAATCCTTGGTGTTGACTAAGTCTGGAGTCTGGTTTGGATCTTGTATATGTGAAATCAAGTCAAGAGAATAAGTATTCATTAAGTGCCTTATAAATGCCAGGCATTGTGCTAAGTGTGGGGGGTTCAAAGGAAGGCAAAAAAAGTCACTGCTCTCAAGGAGATCACAGACTACTGGGGAAGACAGCATGCAGACAACTCCGCACACAACAAGCTATAGACAGAATACATTGGAGAGAATCACAGAGGGAAGGCACAAGCATTAAACGGGATCAAGGAAAGCTTATGACAATGTAACAATGAGACTCATTTAACAAGCCCCAAAGGAAAAACGTCTGATTTCATTATTTGACTGGCACAGTTCATATGTTGCTCTGAATAATTTAAAAAATGACTGGATTTGGTCATCTGATCCAACCTTATGATTTTACAGATGAGGAAACTGAGGGGGAGCAGGGTGGATGGACCTGCCCAAGTGGGCAAGAGTCAGGACTAGAACTCATAGAACCTGAAGCTCAGTTGAGTGTTCTTTTCACTAAGACCACTCTTCGAGGGGAAGAAAATGGTCCTCTTGTAGCCAACTGGCCACAGACCCTGCAGAAGGGCTGCCCAGAGTCCAGGAACCAAAAGTCCTTTGGAAGGTTTGGGGATACAATAACCAGGTCCACCACTAAGTTCTTCAAGTTTCTGAGTCACCCAGAGATAGTCTGTACTACCCTGGCCTTTATCTCTGGGTGCCATCTCTGGCCACAGACCTTGAATTTGGAGAGCTAGAGGCTGCTGTTTGTGTGGCTATTGAGATAGAAACCCCCTGGGCACACTGAAATGGGAGGAGGGATCGAAGGAGTCACCCTCTCATGTCCTTTTTAACCAGGTGCGTTCAGAGATAAAACATAAGTCACTGTATCAGTGTGAACTTTGAACACCCAGAGGGAGTATTCCTCATCTGCAAGGCTCATGGGCTTTATCTCATGCTGCTCTCCCCTACAGAATCTCAATCTCTCTCTCTCTCTCTCTCTCTCTCTCTCTCTCTCTCTCTCTCTCTCTCTCTCTCTCTCTCTCTCTCTCTCCCTCCCTCCCTCCCTCCCTTCCTCTCTCTCCCTCTCCCTCTCTCTCTCTCTCTCTCTCTCTCTCTCCCTCCCTCCCTCCCTCCCTCCCTTCCTCTCTCTCCCTCTCCCTCTCTCTCTCTCTCTCTCTCACACACACACACACACACACACACACACACACACACCCCACACCACACACACACCACACACGCCACACACACACCACACACGCCACACACACACCACACACACACCCCTAACCCCTCCACGGTACACTGAATATCTCCCCACTTTTATATTGCAACTCAATTACTGTTTCCTCCTTGAAAGGTTCCCTGATTTCACCAGGATGTAATGACCTTCCTTTTCCCTGATAGCACATTACACCTCTCTTGTGCACTTATATTATTTTCTATTATCTCGATCTGTATATGTGTCACACAATAATAGAATGTTAGACCTGGAAGGGACCTTCGATATCATCTAGTCTGCAAGATCTTAATCTTTTTTTGTGTGTCCTGGACCCCTTGGACAGCCGTCTCTTGGAGCCTAGGAACACTTCTCAAAATCGTGTTTTTAAAAGCATGAGAAAAAATGTAAAGGATTCCAAAGGAAACCAATTACAGTGAAATACAGTTACGTGTGTGTGTGTGTGTGTGTGTGTGTGTGTGTGTAAAGATCACAGACCATCCCCCTCAGGTTAAAACCCCCTGATCTGGTCCAGTTCCTTCATTTTACAGATTAAGAAAGAGCTCCAGCCAAAGGAGGCTGCTTATTCTAGGATATATAGCCAGAAAATGATAGAGCCTGGACTCAAACCCAGATATTCTGAGTCCAGAATCAGTATCCCCTCAACTGCTCCATAGCTTCAGGTGCCTTTACTCTTTAGGCTAGAAACTCCACAAGGGAGGGAACTTCTCATTTCCAATTTTCAGATCTACCTCCAACCCCCCCCCACACACACACACACTTCTTCCCATCTATTCCCAGGGAAGTGCTTGGTTGTCAGTAGCTGCTTGATACATGTTGATCAAAGTAAAATTATATAATCATAGACTATGAGAGGTGGAAACAACCATAACAGATCCAATCTGTTTATTTCCTATACAAGGATGCTGAGGTCTCCGGGGTCAAGGGACACGTTCAAGGTTACATTGTGGTTACACAGTCCATTCCCCATTCCCCAACAACACACTGAAATGAATTGAACTCTATGGAATTGAATTGAGCTAGCCACTGCAGAGCATAAAGTATAACTCTGAGAGTTGAAAGTTGAAAAAGAACTTGACAACAGAGGGGGCTTAGCCAATGAACCCCAAAATGCTATAGAAGAGGGGAAAAAAACAGTAATTTTATTCCTGCCTAGTCATCCTCAAACCCTTTGCTATGCAGGACTTGTTTTTTCCAGTCCTGGTGTCTGGGGCAATGTAGTCGTGATGAAACAACAGCTCCACCAACCGGCCATTTATCTCAATCCAAGCTGTTTTTTCATTTTTTTCTAGGACTTTCTGGATGGATGGTATTGACTATTTGATTTCTGATTTTTAATGGTGATTGATTCTTTCCTAGCTTAGTCCTTTCCTGCTCATTTCCCCTCCAAAACAAAACAATAATGAGCAAAATCCTACAAACTGGTCCCTTGCAGACATATTCCCTTTCCTTCCTTTCCCAAAGCATTAGGCTAGAATGGATTTAGCAGTTGCTATGGTGACTTTGCTTTTGGTTAAGTACTCCAAGAAACTCACATTTACACATCCTTTTACCTTTTTTCTCCCTCCAGATATCCACCTCTGATTTTAGAGATGTTTTTTAAGCTTTGTTTTGCTTTAGTGTGTTTTTAATGCTAGAATCCACTGTGATTTGATTCATCTTTTCCCTAAATGCCTAGTTTTGAACATATAGTGGGGTAAGAGTGATTGGAGGGCAGGGTAGATGATAGGGGTTGGAGAAGGGGGATTGAAGGGGAGATAGAGGGCAGCGTTAGATCCTGATAGAAAAGGTACCACAGATTTTGCGTCAGTGATTCGCATCTAAGCACAACTTTTTGAAAACCAATTTGGATAGAACTGTTAAGGTGCTGTGAGCATAATCCGCTCCAGGCCCGAAGGCTGCATTAAGCAACTCCAGTCTTTAGGCAACGTGGGACTGGTCTGATCAATTTCACTTAGCTCCCCGTGTTCATTAGGAGGCTGGTCTCTGACAGCTGCTGATCGTCAGCGGGAGAAAAATGATACTACATGCCCAGTGCACCTGCCTGTTCTTTCTTGTTAGCCCATTCGACACACATCTCTCCCCAAAAATAAAAACAGAGAACTTTGAGCAAGAATACAGGTTTTGCCCCTACTTGGGATGACTCCTACCCTTCACCACTGCTCCCCATCTGCCACCCCCAATAGATCTCTCAGGTTCGAGCGTCGCAGGTATAGGATCACCAAGGCAGCAGATTAAGCTGCCAATTTTCCCTTGGTCTATTGCTACAGGGTCACTGTATACAAGTATAATGCTGGACAGCCAGACAGGGGCTCTGTCTCAGCCTCGGCTAAGCAAACTGCTTCAGAAAGAATTCGAGCAAGTCTTGTCCATGAAGTTATTTAATCTCCTGATGCACAGATGACAAGTTGGCAAGTCATGGGAGGAAGAGCACAGTGGAAAGAACAATAGCTCTCAAGTCAGAGGATTTGGGTTCAATCCCTACCCTCCCCACCTCACTGATGATCCCTGCCTTTGTGCCCTTTGGCAAATCGCTAAACCTCCAAAGGCCTTCTAAGACTATGATCCTAAGAACACCATCAGCCAAGATTAAGAGTAGAGTCTCAATGTCATCCTTGTAGATGAACCTTTTTCTGATTTACTCTAACTTCTATTTATCCCTTTATTTTTTTTTCTGTATAGACACCTATAAATGAACTTTTCATCCCTCCCATTAGAATGTAAATTCCTTGAGAATAGAGACTGTTCTTCTTTGCATCTGTATCCCTAGTGCCTCACACCTAGTAGTCACTTAATACATGCTTGCTGATTGACTAGTTGATGGGATAGGGCAGGTCAAAACAGTAATGTGGTCTAAAAGAATTAGGAAGACTCAGACTCTTATCCCTCTTGAACACTTAATAACTATGTATAACCCTGGACAGGTCTTGTTTTCCTCATCTGTAGAATGGGGATAAAAAAGTGTTTTACCTCATAGGGGCTGTTGTGGGAATCAAGTGTGATCATGTATCTGACTTTGCTTGATTGAAAGCAGATGCTATCTGTTTTTATTCTTGCTTGCTTCAACCATGCAGGGGTTAAATAAAGAGAGGTTGGGGGTCATTTTCCCCAGCAAAGACCAATTACCTGGGAACAGTTTCGCCCCCATTCCCTCAGGAACCTTCACCAGTAGCTCTTTTACTCAGCAGGGTTGTTGTGAGGCCAGCACTTTGTAAAAGCTAAAAGAGTGTGCAAATTGGAGGCATTAGTATGACTCACTACCTTGCCCACTGCAGTCCAGAATACAATGACGATTTAGGTGCACAATTAAACTTGACTCCAGAGGGAGGGAATGTTGGGCTACAAACCATATATAATTGTGGCACTTCATAAGCATAGTTTATGTTATTTAATTAGCTTGATTCAGAGTTAAAGCAGTAGGTCCCCTGATGGCCACAGGGTGAGGGCACAGTTTAAAGTAACAAACAGTACCTTCCAGGTACAGAGACTCATCATTTCCCCATAGTTTCCTGGCCTTTTTTCAAGTCCCTGACCCTGAGAAGTTATGGCCCCCATGGTCATATTCACCCTATTTCCACCTTATTTTTCTTGGCCTGAGACTACTCTTTGACATCTGGAAGAATAGGATTCTTTCCTGCTTGGGCTCCCCTCCATATTCAAATTGACTTCTGGTCTATATTCCCTGAATTAGTATCTGACTCCCTTACCAACCTTGACTTTGACCCCTGGCATTTTATTTGTTTGTTTTTTGCTCTGCATACTTACTCTGGTCTCAGACATTGGCTCAAAGGGTTCTGTAAGTTTGATGAGGATACTCTAGCCATCTTTGCTTTTTCCTTTCTTTTTTCTTAGCAACCCAGTTTTCCCTAGAAGTATCCATTTCTCCTTCTCCTCCTCCTCCTCCTCCTCCTCCTCCTCCTCCTCCTCCTCCTCCTCCTCCTCCTCCTCCTTCTTCTTCTTCTTCTTCTTCTTCTTCTTCTTCTTCTTCTTCTTCTTCTTCTTCTTCTTCTTCTTCTTCTTCCTCTCTCTCTCTCTCCATCATCTCCTCCCCCAAAAAGTACTTTTCTTTCTTATGATTAACAAACACAGCTGCAACTAGCATGAAATGAATGGAGCTTTACCCCAAGGTGCTGACATTTAATGGGGGAGTAGAAGAAGGTACTCTTTCTCCACTTGGTGACTGACATTCTTTGCTGATCCATACCTACTCTAGGTGGAACAGCTCCTAGTCAGCCGCCCTCACAGTCCCATTGCAATAACATCCCTCTCCAAGGTTCCATCATCTTCCCTAGCAGAATTTGTCATCTCGTAGCCCTCACTATCACAATAGACTTGCCCCTTCCTTTCCTGAGTTTACCAGATTTCTGGCATATGGGAAACATGTCCTCCTCCCACAATACAATTCAAAAAGCAATTATTATCTACTTTGTGCCAGGCACGGTGCTACTGGGAATACAAAGAGAAAATTAAAAATAGTCCTTGTTCTCAAGAAACTTACAGTCTATGGAGGAAAAGTAAACTGAGGTTCAGAGATGTATAGGTGAAACAGGTAACAAATGACAGAAGCAGGATTTAGACCAAAGACTTCTGAATCCCAAACCAAAACTCTTATCAGTAAAATCATAGATTCAGAGCTGGAAAAGACCCTTAGAAGTCACCCTACAGATAAAGACACTGCAAATCACTGATCCTCCATCTTAGAGATATTATAAATGTATTTTTATTTTTTTCCTTTTTTTTTCTTTCTTTCTTTCTTTTTTTTTTTTTTTTGGTGAAGCAATTGGGGTTAAGTGACTTGCCCAGGGTCACACAGCTAGTAAGTGTCAAGTGTCTGAGGCCAGATTTGAACTCAGGTCCTCCTGAATCCAGGGCCAGTGCTCTATCCACTGTGCCACCTAGCTGCCCCATAAATGTATTTTTAAAGAATAAAGGAAATAGTTTGTGTTTAAAATGTTTGTGTTACTATCTTTTACTCTCCAATAATAATATTTCTTTTAAAAGTAGAATCTTTATATTTGTGGAGCCTAGGTTTTTTCCAGATATTTGCTCTTCATTTTCATATTCTGTTTCTGCAACCGTAATTGAACAATTATTAATTTAATGCCTACTATGTGCAAAGCACCGTATTGGGCAGTGTAGCAGATACAGATAAGTAAATGACATGGCCCTCATTTTCTTTTTTTTTTAATAATGTATAAGGTATTTTATTTTTTTCGTTACATGTAAAGATAGTTCTCAACTTTTGTTTATACAAGCTTTACAATTTCAGATTTTTCTCCCTCCCTCCCTCCCTCCCCTCCCTCCCCCCTCCCCTAGAGAGCAGGTAATCTGATATAGGTTATATCTATATATCTCTATACATATAGATATAGATATAGATATATACGCACACATATATATATACACATAATAACATTAATCCTATTTCTGCATTAATCCTGTTACAAGAGAAAAAATCAGAGCAGTGATGCAAAACCTCAAAATAGAAAAAAAAAACAGCACCCAAAACAAAAGAAATAATATGGTTCAATCAGCATCTATACTCCACAGTTCTTTCTTTCTTTTTTTTTCTTGGATTTGGAGATCCTCTTCTATCATGAGTTCCCTGGAACTCTTCTGTACCATTTCATTGGTGAGAAGAATATAGTCCATCACAGTAGGTCAACACTCAATGTTGATGATACTGTGTACAATGTTCTTCTGGTTCTGCTCATCTCACTCATCATCAGCTCACGTAAGACCCTCCAGGTTTCTCTGAACTCTTCCTGCTCATCATTTCTTACAGCACAATAATATTCCATTGTATTCATATACCACAACTTGTCCAGCCATTCCCCAATTGATGGGCACCCCCTCAATTTCCAATTCCTTGCTACCACGTAAAGAGCAGCTATAAATATTTTTGTACATGTGGGTCCCTTTCCCCCTTCCATGATTTCTTTGATGGCCCTCATTTTCAAGAAGGTTGTTATCTCACTGGGAAGACAAGACACAGAATAAAAAACTCCTTGAGAACAAGTAGTCAAGAAGACCAAGTTTCAAGTCCTGTCTCTGACACATCCTAGCCATGTGACCCAGAACAGATCATTGACCTTCACAGTGACCCAGACAAAATTCTTGAAGATAAGTTGCCAAATGGTAGCAATCTGTGTTGGTAGAGAATGTTTCCTCCCTGCACCAAAGAAATCACTGGACCACTCCAAAAAAAGAAACAATTCCTAGCACCCAGCAGCGTGCCTAACAGATGAAAGTTACCTAATCGATGTTTATTGAATTGAAGATAAAAATAAATACACACACATATGTGTATGTATGTATACATACATACTATATCTGTATACATACACATACTATATCTGTATGTATATATGCTTATGTGTGTATATTTATACAAACATACACAAATATATGCAATGTGTTTATATGTATACATGTATGTGTATGTATATATTTATGTATATTTGATGTATAACAGGGCAAGAAATGAGACAAAACTAGCTTTGTTTTTCTTGGCTGCAGAGTAGTAGCAATGGGTAGAGCTTGCCAAGGGGTAAATGTGGCTTTATGTAAGGAAAATTGCTAACAATTAGAGCTATTCAAGGGCAGCTAGGTGGTGAAGTGGATAGAGCACTGGGCCTGGAGTTAGGAAGACCTGAGTTCAAATTTGACCTTAGACACTTACTAGCTGTGTAACCCTGGGCCAGTCACTTAACCCTGTTTGCCTCAGTTTCCTTATCTTTAAAATAATCTGGAGAAGAAAATGGCCAACCACTCCAATATCTTTGCCAAGAAAAACCCAAATGGGGTCATGAAGAGTCAAATATGACTGAACAACAATAAGAATTATTTAAAAGGGAAATAGTCTTTGAGGAGCAATGGGTTTCTCTTCATTGGATCTTCAAACAAAGACTGGATAAGTATTTGTTTGGTGTGTTACAGAAGGGATTTCATTCAGTTATAATTGGACTAGAAGGCCTTGGAAATCCCTCCCAACTCTGACACTCTATGATTCTGAGTTTTATTGGCAATAAATATTCTAGGAGTTTGGAGAAAGGGAGATGAGTGGAAAAGTTAAGGAAGGCTGTGTGGTGGTTAGATTGTCTCTAAATACTAGAAGGGCTGCTAGGTGGCACCACAGTGCATAGAGTGCTAGGGCTGGAATCAGGAAGACATCTTCCTGAGTTCAAATCTGTCCTCAGACACTTAGTAGCTGTGTGACTCTGAACAAGTTACTTAACCCTGTTTGCCTCAGTTTCTCATCTGTAAAATGAGCTGGAGGAGGAAATGGACAACTATTCCAGTATCTCTACCAAAAAAACCCCAAATGGGGTCACAAAGAGTTTCACATGACTGAAATGACTGAACAACAACAAATATTAGGTGAGGTATAAAATTTGAATTGATAGGAAAAAGAGAGAACAAGATTACAGCTGATGAGAAATGACAGGAATAAAGACTTGGAAGTCAAGTCAAGTGGCCAAGCACTGGTGATGCTTCTCTGATGTATCACACACTGGAAGTAGGAAGGGGCGTGATGTGATCTTTTTGGTGACAGACTGGCATGTCTGGTGCAGGGTTCGTGTTGGAGAGAAATAGGAAAGAAAGCTAAATATTTCCAATAATACCAGACACCCCAACATCTGGTAAATACATACATCCTGTGATTAGCTTAGTCCATTTAGCCACACACTTCCCATGTGGTCAACTACATCTCTCTCTTCCATTAGATTGTAGCCCAATGGCCACTTTTTAAAAATGGAAATGTTAAGGTATACAAATTGTTTTGATTATTTCATTGAATCTTTAAAAAATCTTAATAGTGTTTTCTTTTTTCCAGTTACATGTAAAGATAGCTTTCAACATTCATTTTTATAAGTTTTTGAGTTCCAAATTTTTCTCCCTCACTCCCTCCCTTCCCTTCCCCTCCCCAAGACAGCAAGCTATCTGATATAGGTTATATATGTGCAATCATATTAAGCATATCTTCACATTACTCATGTTGTGAAAGAATCAGAATAAAATGGAAAAACCTCAAAAAAGAAAAAAAAACAACACAAAAAATAAAAATAGTATGGTTCAATTTTCATTCAAATCCCACAGTTCTTTTTCTGGATGTGGAGAGCATTTTTCATCATGAGTCCTTTTGGAAATGTCTTGGATCATTGTATTGGTGAGAAGAGCTTAGTCTAACACAACTGATCATAACAAAATGTTCAATGACCACTTCTTTCAGGAAACTTTCTTTGGTTGATTCTAGCTATTCCCCAATCCATCAGCCCTGTTTATGTCCGTTAAATACCATTATATTTATGCACATTTATATTAATAAGATATCAAACTTATCAACTTCAGCAACTCTAATCAGAATTTATGGCAAAGGAAAAAGAAAACTGGTTTCCAGGTTAGAGGATCTGAACTCAAATCTCACTTTAGTTTCTTCTTGTGTCAAATTTGGACTAGATAACTTTTTTTTTTTTTTTTTTTTGCAGTCAATGGGGGTTAAGTGACTTGCCCAGGGTTACACAGCTAGTAAGTGTCAAGTGTCTGAGGCCGGATTTGAACTCAGGTCCTCCCGAATCCAGGGCTGGTGCTTTAACCACTGCGCCATCTAGCTGCCCCGACTAGATAACTTCTTAAATTCCTTTTCAGTTCTAGATCTATGATGCTATGTACAGAGCAATGTGACAGCATATATTACATGATCCCTGCCTTTGTGGCATTTTTAATCCATAGAGGGTTATGACACATGCTTGTTTAACTATAATGCATACTTGTACATAAGCACATACAAGAAGTCCAAAGTACTATGTGATGGCCATAAGTCAAACCTTACCTCCACATGGGGGTAATCAGGGAAGGGTTCTCAGTGGTGGTGACATATGAGTTTAGCCATGAAGAATGGATAGGATTTTAAAAGGCACAGATGGCAAGTAGAAGATATGACCTTCCACAGATGGGGAATGGTATCAACAAAGGCACAGACATTGGAAGGTACAGGGCATCATCTATGGGGGATGGAAAGTGGTTTCATTAGGACTGAATGCAAAGATTGTTGTTGTTTGTCATTTGTTCTCAAAGAGGATGATGACATTGGGAGGTGATGTCATGACTTGCAGTAAATCGGATTTAAGTGAGGGAGGGGTGTGCAAAGTCATCAGCCTATCTCCTCCAGAGCCATCTGGGTCCAGTGGCAAGATATACATCAGGATGACTGGAGATTGTCCTGGATGTTTAAGGCACTGGGGGTTAAGTGACTTGCCAGGGTCACACAGATAGTGTCAACTGTCTGAGGCAGGATTAGACCCCATGTCTTCTTGACTCCATGGCCAGTGCTCTATCCACTTTGACACCTATCTGCCCTGAGTGTAAAGAACACATTGAGGGAAGGGAGAAGGCAGTAGTGGTAGAGTAAGATTGTAGAAGCCTTAGATGTCAAAATAAGGAGTTTGAGCTTTCTTTATACATATTGGGGAATCACTGAAAGGTTTTGAGTATAGGAGGTACATAATCAGAGTTAATTTGGCAGTAAGATGAATAGTGGAATAGATGGGATAAGACCCGAGAAAGAAGGACCTATTTGGAGGTTACTGTAACAATCCAGGCTTCCCCATTGATTGTAAGCTCCTTGAGGGTAGGGACCATGTTTGTTCTTTATTAGATCTTGAAGTACAGTGTTACCTTAACAATAACCAATCAATCAACAAGCCACATAGGTGCCCTGCTTTGTACACAGGTAAAGTTTACTTAACTTTACAACTAATCAAATTTTGGATCATCTCTTTTGGATGATCATTCCCAACTGGTACTGCTTCCAAGAACAGCTCACACATAGAGACTTGAAAGCTTGTACTTTACAGATACCCCCCTCAGGTAGGTACTATCACAATTTCCATTCTGCAGTTGAGAAACTGAGGTTCAGAGGCTTCCACAAAGTCACACAGGTAGCCAGGTCCTAGGCAGAATGGAAACACAAGCATTCTTGACTCTAAATCCAACACTCTTCTATGATGGGCTCCCTCCTCATATGACAATACTCAAACAGGCCAATCTTATGCAATCCATCTCCCCAAGTGCCCAAGCCTTTTGTCCAAATCTTCCCCCCCTCCCCTTTTTTCTTTTTAAAGGCAAACTGTTAATTGAATTTTTCCAGAATAAAAACCCAACAGTATTTTATTTCCTAAGGTTGATTCTCACAGCTGACTTGGTTTGCCCATTTAATGTAATTTGGTTCTCATGGTGAGCTTCTGTAAAGTGATTATTAAGACATTCTGAGTTACTCCAGCCAAGCATTGCCATAATCATTACCTACCTCCTGAGAGCGATGAGAGGGGTAATTGGTTAATGTTCACTGTTACCTGAAACATCCTTAGCCACCAGCAGAAACAATTGCTATCACCTGAGTCCGGTCTAGGTCCTGATACAAAATATGAGTTCTTCCCTTACTTCCCCCAAACACACAGACTTGCCTCTGGTGATGGGCAACATTAGTACTCTAATTATGCATGCATGCTATGAGATAAAAGATAGGGGCAGCTAGTGCCGAAGTGGATAAAGCACTGGCCCTGGATTCAGAAGGACCTGAGTTCAAATCCAGATTTAGACACTTGAAACTTACGAGGTGTGTGACCCTGGGCAAGTCAATGATAATGGATAAAAGTCTTAACTTCTGGACTGGAAATTGAGGAAAACATGGGTTTGAATCCCACCTTTGGTGCTTCCTAGTCAAGAGATCATGAGCAAGCCTTTTCAAGCCGCTATTTCCTCTTTTGTAACATGGGGCTAATAACACCTTCAGCACCTCCAAGGGTTACTGTGGAGCTTAAATGAGATGAAGGATGCAAAGTGCCTGGCAAACTTTAAAGTACTATACAAATGTTACAATTATTAAATTACTTCCCAGCAGTCTAATTTCTTTTGGTTCCTGGGCTGGCTCATGTTCATAAAAAATGCAAACCCTAAAAATAAAAATCTACAGAAATGAATGTTCCCCTAACACAGCAGTTACATAAATGAAAATCCTGAATCAATTTTCAACAAACCGCACAAATGACAGCAGGCTTCCAGGCAGGAAGGGGGCAGGAGAAGGACTGATGGATTTGGGGGCTGAGAATCTACTTTGGACACATGGCCCTGCTCTGTAACTAGCTGTGAAAACTTGGATGAGTAATTTTACCCTCCTGGGTCTCAGTTTCCCCATCTGTAAAATAAGAGGGTTGGATTAGCTGACCTCTGGGGTTCTTCCAGATCCTATACTCTCTTGAGGTCCCTTTTTCCCATTTCTTTTTTTTATTGTGGGGCAATGAGGGTTAAGTGACTTGCCCAGGGTCACACAGCTAATAAGTGTCAAGTGTCTGAGGTAGGATTTGAACTCAGGTCCTCCTGAATCCAGGGGCAGTGCTTTATCCACTGTGAAATCTAGCTGCCCCATCTTTTTCCCGTTTCTAAAATGAAGAGTGTGCTCTACATGGCCCCTGTGGTCCTTTCCAGTCCTAACATTCTAAGAGTGGATGAAACTTAAGCAACTAAGTTTAACACCCAACAAATGCATAAGAGAAGCACCAATAAAGTGCTTCTGAAGGGGAGAAAAGCATGACTTCCTGGAGAAGGAGGGGGGTCCTTCATGGAAGGGTAACTTGCCCTTTAGTTGGGCTTCAACTCTACCCATCAACCCAGATCACTATCTAGTTGTAATTTAGTAGATGTCTTAAAGAGCTCCCCTCCTGTCCACTCTAAGGCTTGAAGTCTAGCCTCTATCCAGCCTGATGCATGACCTCTCATGGATGAGAAGAGAAACTTCAAAGTCTCAGAGATGAGGAGCAATCTCCCCATGAGATCATATTCTAGGCATGAGTAGTAGTAGTAGTAGTAGTAGTAGTAAGTAGTTAGCAGTCAGTAGCAGCAATAGTAGCAGTAGTAGGAGCAGTAGTAGCAGTAGGTGGTAGTAGCAGCGGCATTAGTAATAGTAATGGTGGTGGTGGTGGTAGTAGTAGAGGTTGTGGTAGTAGTAGTAATAGTAGGAGTGGCAGTGGCAGTGGCAGTAGTAGCAGCAGTAGTAGTAGTGGTGGTGGTGGTGGTGATGGTGGTAGTGGTGGTGGTACAGAGGCTAGCAGTAGCAGTGGTGGTAGTGGTAGTAGTTGGTCTTGTGGCTAATGGCCACCTACTATGTGCCAGGCCACTGTGCTAAGCACTTTGTAATTGTTATCTCATTTCATCCTCATAACACCTGAAAGGTATTATTCTCATTTCACAGATGAGGAAACTGATCAGTTAAGTTACTTGCCCAGGGTCACACAGCTAGTAAGTGTCTAAGGCCAGATTTGTACTTAGGTCTTCCTCACTCCAAGCCTCTGTACCACCTATTTTTTTTTTTTTTTGGTGAGGCAATTGGTGTTAAGTGACTTGCCCAGGGTCACACAGCTAGTAAGTGTCAATCGTCTGAGGCCAGATTTGAACTCAGGTACTCCTGACTCCAGGGCCAGTGCTCTATCTACTATGCCACCTAGCTGCCTCCCACCTATTTGTTACAAAGGAGATAAGAGAGACTCCTTCAGACCCAACTGTACTCCTCTCACCCACCTACTTACCCAATCTTAGAATGCTCAGTCTACTTCTATCTCAGTAAACACATAGCAGTTTCAGCCTCCAAGTTCAAGATCTATAGCCAGAGACTTCCCCCAGCATCATGTCCGGGTCAGCACAGCTACTCTCTGAATGTCGCCGACCTAGAAATTCTAATAACTTGGTAGTTGGTTACAGCATCCCTGAGCCTTCCAAAGGGTTTTGTGGCTTCTTACCAGAGACCTGGTTTCTGGACCCTCCAGGCTCACATTACACTGGATGGTGATACCCCTCTTGAAAGTCATAGGAGGCCAATCTTCTTTCTAGAAGGTGAGCATCCTTACCCCTGTGGCCTTTCCAAACCCTCGAAGAATGAAGGAACATTGAGCTTAGGTGTGTGTTCCCTGGGGTTCTCTGACCGAGCAAGCTACACTCTACAAGGGTACAGAAGAGCTGCTGTGGTAGAGTATCCACCTTCTAGGAGAGGGCTTCTTAGCCATTTGGTGCGTCTTGAATTCCTCTGGCAGTCTGGTGAAGCCTATGGATACCTTCTCACAATAATATTTCACATGCATAAAACCCATAGCATTATATTGAAATACAAACATCAAAAATCTTTAAAGAAAAGTTCACAGATCCCAGGTTAAGAAACTTTGTTTTAGCAAGAAAACCAAGGAATGAGACAAGCTACCTGGGATGTCAGAGTAAGCTTGAGAGTACCGAACAAGAAGTCAGGAGGTGAAGGTTCTAGTTCTGTCTCCTCCACTGACCTGGGACAAGTGACAGCATCATTCCCAGCCTGTCTCCTCACTCATAAAATGAGGGAGATGGAACAAATGACCAAATCCAGTCATTTTTAACTATTTAGAACAATATACAAGGTGTGACAATGAAATGAGGAGTCTGCTTTTCCTGTCTGGCTTATGAAATCAATCTCATTGTCACAGTTCCTTTATTCAAGACCCAAACCAGCCTACAGAGTTGGTCGACATAGAGTATTAAAGTTTTAGCTACACAAAACAAACTGTCTGGGTTTGGGATGCAGACAATCCAATTTCATATTAAGCCAAGTATGAGTAGACATTAATCAATTCACCCCCCACCCCCCAGGCTATTTGTGACTCACATGTGGTCCCCCAGGAGGGAGCTTAGACTCTGTGTGCACAGACAATGATCAATAAGGCTGGAAAAGGAGGTCAACAATCCCGGACAAGAATTCTAAGTATAAAGACCATGTTCCCCCTTAACTCAATCAACATTGGTTCCCAGTAGGACACTATGAGAAGGTGACTCAACTGTGGTATATTGGAGAGAGTACTGGATTGGAAGTCTGAATATCTGGCTTAATTTCTCAGATTCATACTTATCTATGTGAGTTTGAACAAGTCACTTAATCTCCCTGGGCCTCAGTTTCCCCATCTACGAAATGAAGGGGGGGAGGTTGGATTAGGTGACTTATAAGGTCTCTTCTTTCTCTAAGTCTATGACTCTGTTCCAATAATCTTATCTGCCCAAAGAGGAGAAAAGGTCTGGGTGACCTCAGTTCCCTTCCTGCTCTATGGTTACATACATAATACATGTAGCAACCTGCCTGGACAAGGAAAGAATCTATTGTCCTACCACAAAGCTTTGAAGTTCAGGTGATGAGAGAACAAGTCAAAAGTATGTGGATGGGGGCGCAGCTAGGTGGTGCAGTGGATAGAGCACTGGCCCTGGAGTCAGGAGTACCTGAGTTCAAATCCAGCCTCAGACATTTGATACTTACTAGTTGTGTGACCCTGGGCAAGTCACTTAACCCCCACTGCCCTGCAAAAAACAAAACAAAACAAAACAAAAACAGTATGTGGATGTTTAAAAAAAGAAGAAGCTGAACTAAACTGTGAAGAGGAGCCTTGGGATAAGGCTACCTGGCTGAGTGGAGGTTTTGTGTTTTTTCCCTCTGATTTCTTAGACTATACCAAACGATCTGGGCAGTGTAGAATCTGTGGGAAACTACCCTCCCTGAAAGAAGGAGAGAGGGGAGAGGGTCAAGAGTGTAGGAAAAAAAGAGCTGGAGGTTTAGGTGGCACAAGAGGCGGGGAGGAAGGTCAGAGACAGAGACAAAGACAACAGGCAGAGACAGAGATAAACACAGAAAGAGATACAGAGAGAGACAAACAAGAAAGGAGAGGCAGACAGAGACAGAGATACACAGAAAGACAGACACACACAGAGGAAGAATCCTTGAGTTCCTCCCCATCCCCAATCACCTTATATTTCTAGAAAGAGAGAGGCAGGTGGGCTAGTGCTACTTGAGACCTCTCTCAGGATTGTTACAGCCCATGTCTGACATCCTCACTTTAGACAACTCTAAGATTCTAAGGACTGGGAAGGTGCTGACCTGTATCATGGAGGAAGGTTTTTCATCTGGGAGTTCCCTATCTCAGGGGAATCAGAGATCTAGTCCCTATCCCTTTTCTTATGTATGTAGCTGTTGTCTTTCCACTTCTAACTCTTGTTTGTTTGTTTTTTTTTGTTTGTTTGTTTGTTTTTTTGCAGGGCAACGGGGGTTAAGTGACTTGCCCAGGGTCACACAGCTAGTAAGTGTCAAGTGTCTGAGGCCGGATTTGAACTCAGGTACTCTTGAATCCAGGGCCGGTGCTTTATCCACTGCGCCACCTAGCCGCCCCCACTTCTAACTCTTTATAGACTATAAGCTCTTTGAGGGCAGGGATGGTCTCACTTGTCTTTGTATCTTGAATGCCCAGCACATAGTAGACCCTAATTAAAGGTTATTGGTTGATAGGTTGATTCCAGTGGTTAGACACTTATTCTTTGGGAAGCTTTGCCACGAGTGCTGGATCTGGAATGAAGGGAGTTGAGTTTAAATCCTGGCTCTTCTACTGAATACCTGTGTAATTTTGAGGGAATTGATTAATCATTATGGACCTCAGTTTCCTCATTCATAAAATAAGGGAGGTGGACTCCAGGGCCTCTTAGGACCCTCCCAGTTCTAAACCTATTCTCCTTTCATCAACTGAGCTCTTTTGTTTTCCTGGTTTGTGTGCTGAGAATGGGATAGAACCTATCCCTGAAGAGGGTCTCATGGGCTAGGAAGGGATGTCTATACAGGGTGCATGGGTGGGTCTGATCTATTTTTTTCTAATATTACTGTTAAGGTGCTCTATCTGATTCTGCCTTTGTAAACAACCTCAGTTGAAACATGGAAGAAATAGGATGAGGCTAGAGTTTTTGCTAGTTGATGTCAGCATTGAGAGCCATGACCCCTTTGGATAGATTGGGCAAATCCATACCCAAACCCTTAAAAACAAAGCTATGTTGCCACCAGGTTAGTCAGGCAATAAACATTTATTAAACTAGCTATTTATTAAGTGCCTACTGTGCTAAGTGCTAGAAGTAGAAAAAGAGGCAGAGTCCCTGCCCTCAAGGAGCTCACAAGCTAATGGGAAAGACAACAAGCCTTAAAATATTTGCAAACAAGCTACATATGGGATAAATAGGAAATCATTAGCAGAGGGAAGATGTTAGAATTAAGAGGAACTGGAAAATGCTTCATGTGGAAGACAGAATTTAGTTGAGACTTGAAGGAAGCCAAGGAAAAGATGAGTAAGGAGAGCAATCCTGGCATAAAAGACAGCCAGAAAAAAAATGCCCAGCGTTTAGAGATAGAATGTCTTGTTTGTGAAACAGTAAGGTGGCCATTGTCACTGGATCATAGAGACCATGGAAGAAAACAAGGTGTTAAAAAAAGTGGGAAGATAGGAGAGGGCAGAGCTAAGGGGATAGAGGAAGTCAGCTATGTGAGGGCCAGAGAGAGCCCGGGAGCTATTCCAGAACATGCTCCCCAGTTGGGCAGAGGGTATAACACCTGCAGCAGAACCAGTCATTGACAGCCTGATCACTGTATGTAGTCACTGTATTTTGACACACCAAGACCCCTGACTCTGACAGTGATAGAAAAAAAGGTGATTTGAGAGGTAAGACAAGGGAGAAGGTCATTACCTATTGGAGAGACCAGAGAAGATTTTGTGAAGGAAATGGCATCTGAGTCATGATTAAATAAAGGTTATTGTTTCAACAGATAAAGAGGAGCCAGAAGTGGGGAAGCAGTCATAAGGGATAGCTTAGGAGATCAGTCCAATTTGAAGGCAGAATAAAATATGTGGAGGGATAAAGCCCTACTTCAGGGTGAGGTAAAGCCCATGAATCTGGGGGTGAGAGGGGGGGATGGTGAGCACATACCCTTTCTGTTCCAAGTCTCCATTGACTCAGGATTGCTCCTTTTCAGAGTCCTGAACAAATCTTGCTATGAAGATGATGGGGAGACTTCTCCCACCCCTCCCTTAAATGAGTCTCCACATATACCGCAATCTCCACTCCCAAGTTCAAGGTCTCATAATTGGCCAACACAAAGTCGAGGAGTTATAGCTAGTCCGAATAGTCTGACAGGATTTGGAATGCAAGCAATCCTATTTTATATTAAGACAAGTATGAGCAGACGTTAATCAATCCTACTTCTATCTGTGACTCACATATGGTCTCCTGGGAAGGAGCTTACACAATATGTGCGCAGGCAAGGAATCAATAGGGGAGGGAAAGGTGCTAAGCTGAAAGAGAAATCGTGAACAAGAATTGTAAGTCTAAAGATCATGTTTGTACATAACCCAATAAGTATTAGCTCCCAGTCTGTCATGGAGAATATGAAGAGGTGAGGTGGCAGAGGCAACTATCTCATCGTATTGGATTAAGTACCAGATTTAGATTTAGAACCCAGACGACTGGGTTTGAATATGAGCTTCATCATTTACTGGCTGTATGTAAAGTGACTTAGATAAATCACTTTGCCTTTCTGGGACTCAGTTTCCTCAACTGTACAAAATGGAGGTTGACTAAATGATCTCTACTCAATCCATCAATCCATAAGTATTTATCGAGTGTATAACATTTACTTTGTGGCTTGGGGATACAAAAATAAAACAGTGCCTTCCCTCAAGGAGCTTATATTCTTTCAGTGGAAACACTATATACTGGCTCCAGGTCCTGTGAACTTTTAGGTTTAGCTTTGTGGGAACTTGGAGCATACAAAACCTAGTCACCAAAGAAATAGAATCACAACATTTTAGAATGGGAAGGTGCATCAAAGGCCATTTAGCTCAACTGCCACTCATTCTAACATTACTGCAGAGAGCGCATTTCTGATGGGTTAGCCACATTGTTTGAATACGTCTGCCTAGAAAGACTATTTTACGGAGAACTCACACAAAACAAATGCTCACATGGAGGTCAGTTGAAGATACTCTGAATGTCACTCTGAAGAACTTTGAAATTGATTGCGAGACATGGGAGACAGGGCATAGGACTGCCCAGCATGGCATTGCTCACATCAAAAAAGTGCTGTTCTCTATGAGCAAAGCAGAATTGCAGTAGCTACAAAGAAACATGAGATGCACAAATTTAGAGACATTACCACTCCACATATTCATATGGACTATTTATGTCTGACCCATGGTAAAGCATTCTGAGCTTGTATTGGTATGACCAGCCACAGTCAGACACACATAGTGATGTCATTTTGGTCTTCAAGCATGAAGGACAGCCACCATATGACATGACATGCACTCAAGACTCTTCACTATACTGGTTACCTTTCTCTACACTAGGGGTTCTTAAACTTGCTTTGTGTCGTGGACCCCTTTGACAGTCTGGCAAAGCCTGTAGACGCCTCCTCAGAAAAATGTTTAAAAATAATTCATAACTGACTGAAATGCCAGAGGTTAGTGAAAATAAAAATGTATTTTTTCCCATCCAAGTTTGTGGACCTCCTGGAAGCTATCCACCAACACCTTGGGGGTCCATGGACCCCCCCCAGTGAAGAACCTCTGTTATAGATATTCTTTAGCTTATCAATATCCTTCTTAACCCATGGAATCTGGAACAGTGGGACTATTTCCTCCTTATTCCTCAAAGCTTTGCAGCTCAACATTTCATTAGCTTTCTTTTTTTGGCTATTATATCACACCACCTACTCATAGTAGCCCACAGACAATAAAATCCCCCAGACATGTTGCTGTCTAATCATGTGTCCTCCATATCATAAAGGTGAAGTTGATTTTTTTACCCCTACAATAAGACTTTCCATTTATTTCAATTAAATATTATTTCATTAGATTTAACCCAGTGTTCCAGAATGTCATGATCTTTTTTAGGAGTCTATTATTTAATGTGTTAGCTCCCCCTGACAACTTTGTATCATCTGAATATCTAATGAACATGCCACCTATGCCTTGATTGCAGTCATTGATAAAAACTGTGAAACAGCACAGGGAAAAGGAATAGACCCCTGGTGCACTGTCTACCTCCTGCCATGTTGACGTTGAACCACTAATGGCTGTTCTTTGAGTCTGACCATTAAACCAGCTCTCAATCTATTTAATTATACAATTATCTAGTGCACATCTTTTGATCTTTTCCACAAGAACACAATGAGGAGTGTCCTCAAATACTTTGCTAAAATCTATGTAAACTGCCTCTCCAGCATCAAACCTATCTACTAGTTTAGAAACCTCTTCACGAAAGGATATAAGGTGAGTCTGGCATAGCCCAATCTTGAGGAAGTCAGGCTGGATGGCTCTTCTCTGAGATCCATCCTATTTCTTCTCATTCTAGACATTCACTGACCACCTCTTTAATAATACATTGTAGAATTTTGTCAGGAATCAGCCAAGCTCACTTGCATATGCTTGGCAGACTTTGTTCTCTGTCTTTCCTTTTTTCTTTTTTGAACATTGGTCCAACATTCGCCCTTCTGCTGTCCTATGGCACCTTTTCTGCTCTCTACAATCTTTCACCTAACACCGACAGGGGCTCAGCAATCATAACTGCCAGGCCTTTCAGGGCTCGAAGTAATTCATCTTGGCCAAATGACTTGAATCTATCAAAGGCAGCTAGGTGCTCTCCTACTACCTCCTTATTTATGGTGGGTATTAACTTCTCAAGAGGCAGACTGACTTAATGGATAGGAAGCCAGCCTCAGATTTAAGAAGACTTCTGTTTGAGTCCTGTCCCTAAAACGTACTAGGTACATGACCACAGGCAAATGACCTAACCTCTCAGTGCCCCCAAGCAACTGTCAGACATTAAAAAATGCAAGGCAGGTGCACATCTGGACTAGTAGAGGTATTTTCCTCCCTAGGAGTACCCTTTATCAATTAATCATATATTTAAGGTTTTTTGTTTGTTTTTATCTGGAGTAGTGAGGTGGCACAGTGGATAGAATTCCAGGCCTGGAGTCAGGAAAACCTGATTTCAAATCCTCCCTCAGACACTTATTAACTGTGTGATCCTGGGCAAATCACTTAACTCTGTTTACCCCAGTTCTTCATCTATAAAATGAGCTGGAAGAGGAAATGGCAAACCACTCCAATATGGCTGCCAAGAAAACCCCAAATGGGGTCATGAAAAATCAGACACAATTGAATAACAGCAACAATTCTGGTTTGCTTGTTTGTTTTTAAAGCAACTTTCCATTACCAATTTTTAGTTTGTCCTTTCCAATTCAAAGGTTATTTTACTTGGCATGTGAAAAATAGGAAATGAGTACTCTTTGTCCCTCTGTTTTTAGCTGTCATTGTCCTATCCAAAGTAAAAGGCCCATCCCTTTTTAAGTGTCCTCCCCACCACTGAAGTTGAACCAAACCCCATTATATTGTCCTGATTTTCCTCCAGTCCCAGTTTATTCTGAGCTTTGGAACTCCTGACATTATTTTTTAACAGAACTGTGCTTCACCCTTATCACAATCCTTGTTACCTGCCCTTGTATCCCTTTTCAGGATACTTAAAAAAAAAAAAAAAAAAAAAAAAAAAATATATATATATATATATATATATATATATATATATATATATATATATTAGTGAGACAATTGGGGTTAAGTGACTTGCCCAGGGTCACACAGCCAGTAAGTGTTAAGTGTCTGAGGTCGGATTTGAACTCAGGTACTCCTGACTCCAGGGCTGGTGCTCTATCCACTGCGCCACCTAGCTGCCCCCAAAATATATATTTTTTAAAAAATCTAAGCTGGTTAATGATATCCATGTGCATTTTGCTTCATTTCTTCAGACAACTGTTTTTTCCTTCTCATCAGAATTGTTGTTGTTGTTTTCGTATCTTAATTCATAACAGCTCCCCGTGCTTTCCTGGGTTGTCTTCCCCTATAGAATAATAAGCTGTAAGATTCTACCTATGCTTTCTCTGAACTTTTTGATATTTGCTCTTCCAAAATTGAGTTTGGATATCAGATCATACCCCCAGCTTCCCACTCGTTTGTCACAGACTCTTGAGAGAGTGGTCACTACCATCTGAATTTTTCCCCATTTCTGTCCTAATAACCAGTTTTCTATTAGTTTAGAAACCTTATAAGAAAAGGATGTAAGGTGAGTCTAGCATAACCTGATTTTGAGGAAGCCAGGCTGGCTCTTCTCTGAGATTCTTTCTTCTTTTTCTAGACATTCACTGATCATCTCTTTAATAATACATTCCAGAATTTAGCCAGGAATCACAGTCAAGTTACTTAACTCCCTGTTAGTGAGAGCCAGATCCAGTATAGAATTTCCCTCTCTTGATTCTTCTACATGTAAAAGGATGGAATTATAATTAAGGAAAAGGAAGATGTTATTAGCTCATCTTTTTTTAGCAAAGGCAGTCGGAAAGCAATGGCAAGAGAGAAAGAGACAGAGAGACTGAGAGAGAAAGAGATAGAACACTCTGGAAGATGTATGGATAAGATAAAGTCACAACTATAACATAAGTCTCTGTCTATTTTATAATGTGTTTCTTGAACTCCTCATCTATTTCTCCTTTTTTGTCCAGATAATCTGTAGTATAATCCAGAGGCAAAGTTGTTTTTATTTCTCCTTCCACTGATCTTCACTCAAAACTCCTCCACCTTAATTTCCTCTTCTGGTTCCTGGATTTCCTCACATGCATGCTCTTTATAAACTTTTGCTATTCCTCCCTCCTACTCCTTTATCTATTTAGAGTCATGTTCTAGTCACAGGTTTCACCTTGCTCTCTGAACTCACTGAGCCTTACCAGATCAAAGTTACCTCAGTGCCAGCAGCAATAATTCTTCTTGCTTATTATCTGAAACTTGGTTGGCTTGTGTGTAGATGTTTAAGATCAGAGGTTTTGCTGCCATCATCCTTCTTGGATTTCTAAGTCCTATAAACTTCTGGGTTTCTTAATTCCTCTTCACTGTAGGTCCTCTTTATGACAGATTGGCTAATCTACATACTTTAAAGCTCCTTTGGTTACATTTGCAAACATCAGGCATAATTACATTCTTGATTGGCTTCTGTAGTATTCATTTGTCTTGAAAAACACTAGCAGGATTTGGAAACCAGCCTCAATCCCATTGGTAGAGCCCATCGAGAATAAACCCCACTCTATCATCTGTTCTAACAGACTAACAGCTCTTTCCTTCCTTATCATACCCTTTTGGAAATTTAATTTTATACTTTGAGGTCTTATTCACAGGTTGTAGTGAGAGTTGATCCACCCTATGGGTTTTATTAGATAAGTAGTAGCAACCAAGTATGGTTTAGGGTGTTCATCTTCTCTCTCTCTCTCTCTCTCTCTCTGGGACAATGAGGGTTAAGTGACTTGCCCAGGGTCACACAGCTAGTAAGTGTCAAGTGTCTGAGGCCGGATTTGAACTCAGGTCCTCCTGAATCCAGGGCCGGTGCTCTATCCACTGCGCCACCTAGCTGCCCTCATCTTTTGTTTTCAAAGAGGACCAATGACATGAGTAGGATGATATCTTGACTTGAAAGTGAATTGGATTTAAGTGAGGCAGAGTCAAGTCATATTGAGGGCATTCTGCAAACTTCCCAAGGGTCATAGTTTAGAGCTGGAAAGGACTTTAGAAGCCATTTGGCCCAATCTCATTTTACAGATGAAAAATGATGCTGAGGGAGATTAAGGGGTTTGCCTAGGATTGTTCGGCTAGTAAGTGCCAGGGCTAGGACTGAGCCCAAACCTTCCTGACTATCCACAACAACACACCGCCTCTCTTTTATTTCTGAGAGATGTCTAACACAACAGGTTTTTTCGGTCACCAGAGGCAGTGTGGAGGGCTGGAGTTGGAATCAGGAGCAACTGGATTCCAAGTTTAGCTCCAAAACTTCCTGTGTGAGGATAGGCTAGGAACAATGCAATTGAGGTCTAGTTTCTCCATTGAGGGGAGAATTGACAGCTTCCCAACTTACGATCTCATAGCATTGTCCAGAGAAAGGAAGAGAAGAAGGAAATAAGCATTTATTTATTTATTTATTTATTTTTAGCGAGGCAGTTGGGGTTAAGTGACTTGCCCAGGGTCACACAGCTAGTAAGTGTCAAGTGTCTGAGGCCGGATTTGAACTCAGGTACTCCTGACTCCAGGGCCGGTGCTCTATCCACTTTGCCACCTAGCTGCCCCAGGAAATAAGCATTTATTAAGCACCTGCTATCTGCCAGGCACTATGCTATTATAAACTCATTTAATCCTCACAATAATCCTGCCAGGAAGGTGAGGTTATTATACCATTTTGCAGTTGAGGGAATTGAGACAAAAAAACCACCAAAACAAAACAAAAAATGGCCAAGTGGTTTTTCCAGGGTCACACAGCTAGCTAATGTCCAAGTCCAAATTTGAACTCAGATCCTGACTCTGGTCCCAGCCCTCTATCCATTATGTCATGATAAAGACCAGAGGAGGAAGGTACAATGACTATCCCAGACTTACATAGCTTGTAGATATCAGAGACTTGTGGGCTCCCACTGATAATGTATGTTAAGTAATTTTAAAATGAAAGATTGAAGTCATTTATTATCATCTCCAAATGGAGTAGGAGAGGACCCAAGTAACAATCATTCTATTTTTTGCCCCCAGAGAGAAAGACACTTAGGGAAATGAAAATGTTCCAAAGATTGCTTTTATCCTGTGTGTTTTTTTCCCCATGAGTGAAGAAGAAAAGGCTAGCTTAAAGAAATGCCATCCCAGCTGTTAGACTAGAAATCGTTTACAAGCTAAATATTTAGACAACAGGGCCTATTTCTTAGACCAGCGGTTTGCAACTTTTGAAAAGTGTAGTGCCAAAATAGGCATCCAGGTCTCTCTGGTACACTGGAGATGGAAAACAGGTCTGATGGTGAGGAGGGGAATCCAGATCTTCAGTCAAAGTCAGGGGGCAGGGGCGACTGGGATTAGGCAATAGTCGAGAGCCCCTGGCAGCAATGACCAGCTTCCGTGCCACTCACAGACACAGAGAAACAGTCTGCAATCAGTTGGGGACTCCAGTCAGAGGTGGCCAACCTCCGAGGTAGATATTTACCTCTACTGCCAGAGAATCCAACTGCAAGACTGAAATAGTTCTTATAAGGCTTACCATTCCAACACATAGTAGATGGAATATGTAGGGTTTCTTGAAAAAAAATAGTTATATGATAATATGAAGCATTTTCCATGTATCATATTATTTGATCCTCACAAGAACATAGTGAGATAAGTATTATTAGTATCACCCCCATTTTCTAGATGAGGAAACTAAGGATAAGTGAGGATAAATTACTTGCTTGGGGTCTATAACAACTAGGGAACATCTGTGGCAGGATTTGAACTCAGATTGTCCCAATTCTAATGGACTCTAATGGACTCTATCCATTTCACCTGTAAGCTGTCTCCTTATAATTCCAATGAGGATGATGATAAAAGTTATATCTATTTTGGAAGGAAACCTAAACTAGAGTCAAAGATAGATTCATCAGATTTTCCTAGAAAGTAGTTTGGGGTTTAAAGTAGTCATCCCTCCTTCCCTCAGGTTACCTTGTCACTCTTGTATATGTTATATATTTGTATGTATAAATATATTTGTTGTTGTTTGTCCTTAATTTGTCCTTAATTCTCTAAAAGGACCATGACATTAGGGTGATGTCATGACTTGCACTGAATTGGATTTAAGTGAGGGATGGCTGAAATATATTCTTCCCCACAATGCAAAGTATATACAAATGTTCTCTGCCTTTCTTTTGGAAACTACATGGAAACGTGGATGGGGATGTGTAGTCTTTGTCTACTTCCAACTATAAATGATCCGTTGCTGGGTTGAGTCCCTCCAGTGGTCATGGATGACTTGGAGAACCACACTGGAGTAGTAAAAGAAATACCTTCCAGCTATGCTTGGGTGAAAAGGTGTACCATTAGTCCAGGGTAGAGGAAAGAAGAGTTCCTCTGTACCCCAGCATAATGTTGGGGGTAGGGTTCTCTGATAAATCCTCACTTGGAACATGGACTCAGCTAGCAAGACTCATCCTGGAGGCTACTGACTGCTTTGTCTCTCCTTTTCTGTTTCTTTTCCTCCAGTATCAATCTTATGAACATCAAAAGATCCTAGAAACTTTGGAAATGAACAACAAAAGGTCCTGGAAACTCTGGGAGTGACAGTGACAACAGCAGTATCTACCTCAATGGTTGTAGTGGCAGCAGATTAAGTAGTAAGTAGTAAGATCTGGCTTGTTACCAGGAAAGAGTTGGCCTTGAAGAGGAAGGCTCTTGAAAGCTGCTGCTGGTAAGAATTGGTTTGGATTGTGCTCAGTAAAAGTGACATGTAAAACTGCTAATTAGCAACTGAGAGGCTTAAATACTAGCCTCTCAACTGAATGTCCTAGTAGCTATAAGTTACTGGATTCTTTTGTAATTATTTTGTGAGTCTTTATTACTTAGTATTCCTTTTTCTATGTGGGAATAAACTACCTGCCCCATACCTGGTTTATGTTGTATATTGGATGTTTCCTTTATTTTCCACATTTTTTGGAGATGGAGGGGGAAGAAAACTAGACTAGAGCCAAAGGTAGATTGTTTTTCCCCTCAGGAATCCTGGGTTGGGATATGGTGGGGGGAATAAAGTGCAGGGGAGCCTAATTCTCCTACTGAGAAGACAGGCAACCCCAGTGCAATGAACCCAGGAAAAGGGCAGGAAAAGGATAGGGATTGACACAGGTCATCAGCTCTTGTGGCCTTGGCTAAGTTAGCTAGTCACTGTGTTAGACCTATATATGTATTTTGTACATACCTATATTAGATACATAGTAAGCCTTTAATAAAGAATGTGCTTTTCATTCACACATTCAGAACTTGAAGCAAGGAAGACATCTTTTTAAATCCTGTCTCAGACATTTACTAGTTGTGAGAGAGCGGGGAAAGTCAGCCTCAGTTTTGTCATTTCTAAAGAGGATAAATAATAATTAATAATATTAATAAATTATAATAATGCATAATAAATATATTAATGATAATGAAATTATCATATGTAAAGTGTTTTAGAAATTCTAAAGGCTAGATAAAGGCTACTATCTACCTATGAGTTTTCTCCCCCATTGGAATGTAAAGTTCCTATAGAGGTCCTGGACTGTTTTGACTGTGCTTCTATCACAAGTGCCCAGAATAGTGCTTAGTATACAGTAGGGGCTTAATAGATGCTAGAATGGTTGGTTATTCACTACAGGGATGCTCCTGCAAGGTCTATTTTCCCAGAACATTTTATAAAAGCAAACCAAAGAGCATTTTTCTAGGGTTAAATATGATCGGCCCTTGAAATATGGACAGTGGTTTGTCCATCACTGTCCTTCCTTCCCTTATCTTTTCTTGCCACCTCCCAGCCTCTCTCTTTTGCATGCAGGTGCATCTCCTGGATAAATGAACCTGGCCTACAGGCCAGAACCGCTGGTCTAGAAAATAGGCCCTGCTGTCTAAATATGTAATCAAAGGGCAGTCCACATTCATTGCCGTGAATAATTTGTATCTTTCCTTTCTTAAAACATCCACCCCCTCCAGCCCCTTGTCCCCCATTTTCTGGTCATAATAAGGATCTGTCTCAGGCTGAGAAGAACAGAGCCCATCAGCAGATGGCCCATCCACAAAAAAAGGACCCCGTGAGTACCACGTACTCAGGCTGCTTTCATGGGCAGCCCAGGACAGGCTTCCTGGTTTATTTGGAAGGAAAGGGGTGGACAGGAATAATGCACAGTCCAGACCCCTTTCCTCTCAATCTGCTCTGAACCTGCTGGCAGCCATGGAGAGGTCTTGGAGCGACCCAATTGTTCCCTGGATGAAGTTGGGTCTAAGTGCAGTCTTTACCACCAGATGGATTAATTGCCCTTAATTGCCCACACAAAGTCCTTTTTCTCCAACTTTTCTCCTATTTAATCAGCCAGAGAAAGGTTTTCTGTGGGATTTTCTTTAGAATGATCCTGCTTCCCTCTGACACTTGGGTGATTTGTTTTCCAACAACCCAAAGGGATGTGCACAAAGGCAATTAACACAACTTAATTTGGTTTTGTGCTGTTAACTCTCTCTTTGGTAAATATCTGTGTCTAAAAGAGAGAGGGGAGGAGAAAGGAGAAGAATTGTAAAGGGAGGAGGTTGTCTGAATTTTTCTCTCATTTCACCCCACCCCAAATCCTGAAGAAAAAGATAATCCAAGGAAGAGGCTGAGAACTGGTGAAACCTTTGGCCACCAAGACCATGGGTTCCTTGAACAAATACCCAAAATCATCCATTTGAAGCAGTGAGTCATTCTAACATTTTCTTAGCAAGATAAATTCTTGGTTCTTGGAAAAGTACATTAAAAAATCCTCAGAAAAATGTGATGCCTTGTTCTTCCAGATTTTTTCAGAGCCTAAAGAGAAAAATTATGAAATGAACAAAGCAAACTATAATGCCAATTATCCATTATAGTTAATAAATGTACATTTGTGTCTGGGGTTCAATCAGAGCCCTATCATCCTCTTAGCTCCAAGACAATTTAGGAGAATTGCTAGCAGATCCAAAAGGGCCATACATAATCTAGTTTGATTTGAATAATCCTATTCAGTACCAAAGGAGAGTAAACTTAAGGAAAAGATTTTGAGGATACTTGAAATCACAGGATTTAGAGAAGGGACCTTAGAGATCACCTAATCCAATACTTAATTAAAACAGCCTTCTCCCAAATTATCAATGATTTCTTAATGACCAAATCATGGGCATCTGCCATACTATGCAGCATTTGACCCTTCTTCTAAGCATGCTCTTCTCTCTGATTTTTCAAAAACTCTGCTCTCTTCCTGTCTTTCTCTATGTTCTTCCTCAGTCTCCTTTGCTGGATTCTCCTCAACTATGTGGCTCTACCCTGGGCCTTTTCCTCTTTCTACACTATGTCTCTTGGTGACCTCATCAGCTATCATGGGTTTCACGATAACTTTTTTGCTGATAACTCAATCCTCTATATATCCAGCCCTAGTTTGTCTCCTGAGTCGTGGCACCACATCACAAACTGCCCATTGAATGTTTCAAATTACATGTCCTGGAAGCAGCTCAAACTTCACAAGTACAAAACAGCCTTCTCCTCAATCTCACCCTTCTCTCAAACTTCCCTTATTTCTATTGAGACTATCAACACCTTTCCAACCAGGTGTCACCCTTGACTCCTTCCTCTTGCTCATTCTATATATCCAATCTGTTGCAATGGTTTCTCCTTCCAAGAAATCTCTCTTATAAGTCCCTTTCTCTCCACACATCACCTTTATTCAGGCCCTCATCACCTTCGATAGCCTCTTAACTCGTCTTTCTATATGTAGTCTCTCTCACCAAAATCCATCCTCCACATAGTTGCCAAAGTGATCTTCCTCAAGCCTAGGATCGAGCATTTTATTCTCTTGCCCAATAACCTCCAATGGCTAGTATGGAATATAAACTTAGTTGGCATTCACAACTTTTCACAAGCTTGCCCCATTCTACCTTTCTAGCTTCATTACATATGACTCCTCTTCATGCATGCTGTTGTCCTTTGTACAGTCCCTCACACATAGCTTTCCAGTTCTTGTCTCTGCAATAGCTGTCCCCCATCCTAGAATAGACTTCCTACTCACTGCCTCCTCTTGAAATCTTCACCTATGCAGAGCCCAAACATTACCTTCTACATGAAGGATTTCCTGATCTATCAGATCCTACTGCTTAACCCACTGAATTTTTATCCTGTACTAATTTTGTGTGTATTTAAACCAACCTTTATTAGGAGAAACAAAGGACTATAGACTGCCCAGTATGGTTTGAGCTCCTGAATAACAGAATTCATAGTTACTTATAGTTCTTTTGATCCATGGTTTTGTGCAAGCAGGCTAGTTATTACTTAAGGAGCAGGCTTGCCCTTTTACTTAAGCAGGTCCAAGGTTCAAATATGCCCTGATGTCTCAATATGCAGGGGGTTTTTACTCAATAATAAGTTGTAGGGGGCAGCTAGGTGGCACAGTGGATAAAGCACTGGCTTGGATTCAGGAGGACCTGAGTTCAAATCCAGCCTCAGACACTTGACACTTAACTAGCTGTGTGACCCTCGGCAAGTCACTTAACCCTCATTGCCCTGCCAAAAAAAAAAAAAAAAGAAAAAAGAAAAAGAAAAAATAATAAGTTGTAGATCTTATATTTTAAAACTTTTTTGTGGGTGAGGCAATTGGGGTTAAATGAGTTACCCAGGGTCATACAGCTAGTAAGTGTCAAGTGTCTGAGGACAGATTTGAACTCAGATCCTCCTGAATCCAGGGCTAGTGCTTTATCCACTGTGCCACTGAGCTGCCCCTGACTATATTCTTACTATAAATCACACAGTTACTTCTTATCCTATCAAAATGATTATGGCTGATAGATTAGCAAGGGAATACAGAACAAAGCACTCAAGGGATTGGTTATTGATTTTTCACATTACAAAAGAACCCACAAATCACCTCCTGAAAGAGATCCCAAATGAGAACTCCCAGAAATATCATATCCAAATTCAAGAGCGCCCAGGTCAGGGAGAAAATATTGCTGGCAGCTAGAAAGAAATAACTCAAATATCATGGAGCCACAGTCCTGATAACACAAGATTTAGCAGCTTCTACATTAAAGGATTAGAGGGCTTGGAATATAATATCCCAGAGGGCAAAGAAGCTAGGATTGTAATGAAGAATCACCTACCCAGGAAAACTGAGTATAATCCTTCAAGGGAAAAATGCATATTTAATAAATTAGTGGACTTTCAAATATTCTTGATGAAAAGACCAGAGCTGAATAGAAAATTTGACTTTCAAATACAAAACTCAAGAGAAGAATAAAAAGGTAAACAGGAAAGAGAAATAATAAAGGATTCAATACGGTTAAACTGTTTATATTCCTATTTGGGAAGATAATACTTGTAACACCCAAGAACTTTACCATTATTAGGGCAATTAAAAGAAGTATACATAGACAGAGGACATGGATATAAGTTGACTATGATGACTATGATGCTATCTAAAAAAAATAAAATTAAGAGGTGAGAAAAAAAGGCTGACTATGATGAGATATCTAAAAAATAATTAAGGGGTAAGAAAGAGGTTTGCCCTGGGAAGAGAGTGAAGGGAGGGGTAGAATGAGGTAAATTACTTCATGTAATAGAGGCATGAAAGAACCTTTACAGTGGAGGGGAAGACTAGGGTGTGGGGTGTGGACAACACTTGAACCTTACTCTTATTGGAATTGGCTCAAAGAGGAAATAACTTACACACTCAGTTGAGTATAGAAATCTATCTTACCCTACAGGGAAGTAGGAGAGGAAGGGGATAAGAGAAGGAAGAATGGATTTGGGGAGGCAAGGGTAAGAAGCAAAATACTTTTTAGAAGACGCAGGGTGAAAGGAAAGAGAAAAGAATAAATGGGAAAAATAGGATGGAGGAAAATACACAATAATCATAACTGTGAAAAAAATTTTATAACTAATTTCTCTGATAAAGGCCTCATTTCTCCAATGTATAAAGAACTGAGTCAAATTTATAAGGGTACAAATCATTCTCCAATTGATAGATGGTCAAAGGATATGAACAGGCAATTTTCAGATGAGGAAATCAAAGCTATCTGTAGTCACAGGAAACATGTTCTGAATCACTATTCATTAGATAAATGTAAATCAAAACAACTCCGGAATAACCTATTCGAATAGCTAATGTGACAGGAAAGGAAAATGAAGATGTGGGAAAATTGGAACACTAATACACTGTTGGTGGAGTTGTGAACTGATTGAAACATTCCAGAGAGTCATTTGGAGATATGGCCAAAGGGTTATATAGCCATATATACCCTTTGACCCAGAAATACCACTATTAGGTGTGTATCCAAAAGATATTTTTTTAAAAGGAAAAGGACCTATACATATAAAAATACAGTAGCTCTTTTTGTGGTGGAAAAGAACTGGACCTTGAGGGGATGCCAATCAATTGGGAAATGGATGAACAAGTTGTGGTATATGATTGTGATGGAATACTATAGTGCTATAGGAAATGACAAGCTGAACAATTAAAAAAAATCTGGAAAGACTTACATGAACTGATACAAAGTGAAGTGGACAGAACCAGGAGAACAGAGTGCACAATAACAGCAATATTGTACAATGATTAACCACGAATGACTTAGCTGTTCTCAGCAATATGATGATCCAAGACAATTCCTAAGGATTTATGATGAAAAAATACTATCCACGGCCAAAGAAAGAACTAATAGAGTTTGAATGCAAATCAAAGTATCCATTTTGGAAAAAACCCAACAAAACTTTCTTCACATTTCTTGCCTTGTTTGTTTTTGTCTGTGTTTTCTTCCAGAACATGACTAATATGGATATATGCTTGCATGACTACACATTTATAACATATCAAATTGCTTGACTTCTTGATGAGGGAAAAGGGTGGGAAGGAGAAACTTTGGAACTCAAAAATTGAAAAACAAATGCTAAAAATTGTTTTACAAGTAATTGGAAAAATAAAACATAAAGACCTATGCAAAAAGAGATGTGAGTTATGATTCATGACATAGTCCATCTCCATTAGGAGGGTTATGCGTAAATTTCTACAGTGTAATTTCTGTTAAGAAATTGAATGTTGTGACAATTTCCAAGAGAAGAATCATGGCATACTGTATAGAGGGCTGACCTTTGACTCAGGAAGACCTAGGTTTAAACCCTGCATATAACATACATTTAACCTCTCATTTAACCAAATGCCAATTTGCAGGAGAAGAGGTAGTCACCACTCAGGAAGTTCCTAGCATCAGATTAAATCACATTAAAACAAAGCAATATCCAATTTAGTTACATCCTATAACTAAAAGCTCTGCTTTGAGGTCCTCAGTAAAGTTATTACATTTACTGAAGCTCTGTAGGACACCTCCTGCTCAACTGCCTGTGTAATTGAGATGTTAGAGATTTCACATCAAGATACCAAGGGCCACTTTAGTATGTAACCTCAGGACCAGTCTTCTCTAGTTCTCATAGACCTTACCTGTACTCTTTTATCAGAGAGAAATCAACCAAGATCTTTGTTTCCCTTTACATTAAGCCTAAATCCACCTCCATAAATATTGTTCCTAGTTCTAAACTCTGGAGCAAAGCAGAACAAATCGAATCTCTCTTCTACTTGGCAACCCCCCAAATACTTAGAGAGCTATAATGCTCTCACTGCCAACTCTTATCAAGTCTAAATGTCCCCATTTATTTCAACTTGTCTTTACATGTCCCTCAAGATGCTTGTCACCTTCCTGGAGATGCATTTCAGTTTATCGATGCCCTCACCAAAATGTGGTTCCCAGAATCAAGCAGAATACTCTAGATGTGGTCTAATTAGAGCCAAAAAAATAGCAAAAATAGCACCAACTCAGCCTGGACATTAATGCTTCTCTTAATGAAACCAAAGGTTGAGTTAGTGCTTTTGGAGGCTGCCATTTGAGACAAGTGACTCATACTGAACTGGTAGTCCACTAAAATCTTAACATCTTTTTCAGGAAAACTGATGTCTAGCCACATCTCCTCCATCTTGAATTGAAAAGTTGATTTTTTAAAAACCCATATACAAGGTTTTTCATTTATTACTATTATATTTCATCTTATCATATTTGTTCCACCATTGTTTTCTGGTTGCAATCTTTTTTGCACCTTGACTGTTTTCTGATGGCTATCCCTTCTAGGTTTATATCATCTGAAATTTTAATAAGCAAAGCATGTATACTTTTATCTAGTCATCAATAAAAATGTCAAGTAAGACAAAGTCAAGCAAAAATCATTGGGGCACTCTGCCAGAGACACACCAGCTTCCAAGTTAACATTAAACCATTAATGACTACGCTTTGGGTGTAAACATTCAGTTAGTCAGTCAACAAACTTTCACTAAGTACTTATTATATGCTAGGTATTATGCTAAGTGCTGAGTATACTGGGAGACATGCAATTGTGTACACACAAGATCTATACAGAGTAAATGGAAAATCATCTCAGAGGGAGAAGCACCAGCATCCTGGGTAGAAGGAGTAGGGGGGAGATACCAGAAAAGGCCCCCTGCAGAAGGTAGTATTGGAGTCTTGAACTCTGAGCAGAACCAGGAGAACAGCAATATTGTACAATGATTAACTGTGAATGACTTAGCTATTCTCAGCAATACACTGATCCAAGACAATTCCTAAGGACTTATGATGAAAAATTCAGGGAATCTAGTAAGCTTAATTCAAAACAACAATAACTGCACTATTTTCTCTCATCTGTCCCCTTCTTTTCTGGAAGAATAAGCAGCATGAGAGATGTTGTCTTGGGCTTTGCTAATATCTAGGTAAACATGTCTACAGTATCCCCTCTGATCTACCAGGCTAGTAATCCTGTAAAAAAGGAAATAGGCTTAGTCACTCATTCTGGCTCTTGGGGATTATCACTTCCTTTTCTATGTGTTTACTAGTCATCCTTTTAATACTATGGAAGTAGCAATATTTACTGCATATAGGCTACGCGATTTTTTCCCTAAAAGGCAATGAAATCATCCTGGATACTTAATTGGTCTAAGGGACCAAGGCTCAACATTGGCATAGTTGTATAAGTCTATAAGCCTAGCAAAGGAAGAATCAGGCTCTCTCTTAGGTTCAACACACCCTGCTGGCTCAGTGCATTGCCATGGCAAATACATTCTGGAATTTGGCAAGTAATTAAATCACACTCACCAGTTTATAATCAGAGACCCATTTTCAAATCCCCTTTTTTGGGCCTCACTTACCTCATCTGTAAGGTCCTTTCCACCTATGGAATAGCTAAATACTATGGTCCTGTATATTGAATCATCAGTCAACAAGTATGCCAGGCATGGTAGTGAGTACTAAAAATACGAGAAAATGAAATAGCCCTTGCTCTCAGGGAGGTTAGGTTTTATTAGGGTGGACAACAAGTCCGTATATAAGTAAATACCCCCAAAATGCAAAATAAATACAAGATTGTTAACCACAAAGTCATTAAGGAGGCAGGAGGCTGGCAGTTGGAGGATCAAGGAAGAACCTCTTATGGGAATTAATGAAGGAGGTGACCCAGGAGTTGAGGCAGCAGTTAGAAGAGAATAAATTCAAAGTGGGAAATGGGAGTTGTTGGGGCAGAGGACAATGATTGGAAAGGGAGAAAAACAGAGGAGGGAGCACCATTTTTGGAGGAAAGACAAAAAAAAGGCCAGTTTGGCTGGACCATAGAGTGCAGAAGTGGAATAAATAATGTATTATCAAGCTGGTAAGGTCAGTTGGGGCCAGGTTTGGTGGGGGGGGGAGCTTTACATGGCAAGCAGTAGGGAGTCAGTAGAATTTATTGGTGGGGGTGAGAAGTTGATTTGGCCAGATCTGCCCTTATCAAAAATCTCTTTGGCAGTGGTATGGAAGATGGCTGCTAGTTGGGAGAGGCTTGAAAAAGGGAGACTAATTAGGAGGCTCTTTCAATATTCCAGGAGAATTTATGAGGGCCTGAACTAGATGTATGGTGATATAGTGAAAAAGAGATGGTCAGAAATATTGTAGAAGTAGAGGTGTTTCAAGATTTGGCAACTATTATGTAGATGGAGGACCTAAGGATAAACTCAAGGCTCATAAACCGGCGAGACTCAAGAATGTTGGTACCCTGCACCGAAATTGGAGCCAAGTCAGGAAGGGGTTTTAAATGTCAAATAGAACAGTTCCCATATGATCCTAGAGACAAAATGGAGACACTAGAGTTTATTGAGCAAAAGTGACATGATCAGACTTGTACTTTAGGAATTGTGTGCCAAGACACATTTATAGTAAAGACCTGAAGGATATTAAAGTACTTTCTGATTTAGCAGAGAAAGATAAGAGTATATCTCTTCTCATTTTAGTGTTAAATTCATCTTCTTGCCTTCTCCTTGAATTAACAAGTGATAAGATGACTTTTACCTGGACAGGAAATCTATTGAATTGATCATCAATCAACAAGCTTTCCAATTATCTTTCTACCTGCCTGTATAGGGGATTGGCATTAGAGATGGACAATTAACAATGCCCAGAATTGATTAATAGGAGTTCAAGTTGAAAAAGATTTGGGAAATTTGCCAGTGCTTTCAATGATCCTAAGTTGTATGTACCCTGTTTCAAAATCCCAACATTCCCCCTACAATGATGCTAAATGGCTGCAAATCATAGACTACCATCACCTTGGAAGAATCAAAATTATAGGTGATCCAAATGGTAATACAAAAATAGATAAGGTAAGCATACTCAGGCTATGATAAGTTAACAATGATGAGTTGGTAGAGGGGTAACTTGATGGCATGGTACAGTAAGAAAAATGACTGGCTTTGGATTCTCAGGGTCTCAAATCCAATCCAATCCCTTCCATGTACTTCTTGGGTGACTAGATGGCCTTGGAGGTCCCTTCTAGCTCTAAATCTATTGACCATATTATAAATGACACAGAAGACATCAACAGTCATGGAATATTAAAGTTGGAAGGGATCTTAGAAGTCATTTGGTCAAAAATCGCTCATTTTGCAGATAAAATCCCAGAGGTCTAGAGAGGTTAAAGTTATTTGGCCAAAGCTAAAGATGTAATATGTGGCAGATCTGGAATATAAATCTGGCTCCTCTGACCCCAGACCCAATCCTCTTTCCAAGCTATATGCTATAAGTTTCCTGTATATCTTATATATGTACCAAGATATACCCTGTAAGTTTTTCCAACCTTTCTCAATTTTAGATAGGCTAAAAGGGAGGCTCCAGTGGAGCTGAGCAAGCATCCATAGGTTTGGAAAGGAAGAACTCATCTGATCACCCTTGTGTCAATCACTCTTGGGGCCATGTTTGTGAAACTGACACCTACTTGCTAGGTAACTCTGCAGAGTAAGAGAAGTTAGGGACATTTGCAGGTATGTGCCTGTCTTCTGTTTTAGGAACACACAGCTGAGTTTTTTCATTCCTTCTCAGCAGTGCACAAATCTTGTTTGCAGGGATCAATTAGTTGCAAAAGGTCAGTTCTCTTCAGGCCCATCAGAGAAATGATGAAACGCTCAATTTACCTCCAAACCTTCTGTGGTATTTTCTTTTGTTTTTCTATTATGTCTTCATTAGTATGCTCACTCTTCCTGAAGTTTCAGGGTAATTTAATTACATCCACAAGTTGCTTGCTTAGCCCATGGTTTCTCTGAATAGATTCATCATCAATCATCATCATTAATATACATTTATTGACCACATACCGGATGACTCAGCCAGGACTAAGAAGGACGAGGTGAAGGTTTGATGTACCTGCCCTCAAGGACCATCCATTCTTCCATCATGTTGGATGAGAGAGAGAGAGAGAGAGAGTGTCAAACAGAGAGATACAGAGACAGACACAGAGACAAAGAGAGACAGAGAGAGGGCTGGATGTATAAGCAAAAAATAAAATGCGAATTAAAGGATCATAGCTCTAAAACTATAAAGGACCTCAGAGAACAGCTAGTCCCATTCCTTCATTTTACAGAGGAGGAAACTGAGGCTCAGAGAGGGTAAAGTGATTTGTTCATTAGAGGGGGAATATGAAACTTACCCTCTGACTTCAGAGTCAGTATTCTTTCTACTGTACCATGCTGCCTCTTTATACAGAAGGGATTGGGCTATGCTAGAATGTGCAGTAGGTAAAGGAGGGGAAAACTGAGCAAGAGAGTTTAGAAGAGCAGATTTCAGTGAGTTCAGATGATATCCCTTGGCCCAAAATTTTACAGGATAAATCGTCTCCTGAGGGATGAAATACACAAAAATAAAATGGTGACAATAAAAACAAACAATTCTCTTGTTAAAGAAAATGGTGTGGATGCTGAGGGAACTAACTTATTGATTAATATAGATTTTTAAAAGACAGATATGAAAGATGAAGACAAGGGTAGATAACTCAGAATGAATACCATATACCAAGTAGCACAGTCCTCTAAGAAGAGTATTAGAACAGTAATGCCTAGAATGAGCTGTGGCTGGTAGTGAAGGACTTTTGGGACCAGATTTTTGATTTGATTGGTAGAGGGGAACCCCCAATGAAGGAAGCACTATTAGCAAAGCAAATTGGCTTCATGTTAGATAATAGCTTACCTAGGACATAATAGACACTTAAATGTGATAGGACTTGGTGTGGTGGGAAGAGTATTGGATTTAGCATCAGAGAAATTGTGTTCAAATCATGCCTATGATACTCATGTGACTCAGGTCCTCTAATTCCCAATCCAACACTCTTTTCACCACATCATGTCTCTTCACGTTTTTATCAACGATCAGATGAAAGAAGGCATTGATAGTAAGCTTGTCCAAACTGCAGATATTATACATCTGTGGGTGTATCTGATACGGGCAATGCCACAATCAGGATTCAGAAAGATTTCAATAGACTAGACCCATGCATTAGATCTAATAAGATAATTTTTAGTAGGAATTATTGTAAATTCCTACACTTAGTTTCAGAAAGCCAATTGTGTAAGGACAGGATGGAAAAAGGAGGAATAGACTAGTTGGAAGGGGAAAGATCTGAAGGTTTTTGTGAACTGAAGAGGTCAATATGAGTCAACAGTGTGAAATGGTAGCCCAAATTACTAATGTAATCTTAGGCTACATTAAGGAAATTATAGTATCCAGGATTAGGAAAATGAATACTGCTTTATTATGTTCTTTTTTTTTTTTTTGCGGGGCAATGGGGGTTAAGTGACTTGCCCAGGGTCACACAGCTAGTAAGTGTCAAGTGTCTGAGGCTGGCTTTGAACTCAGGTCCTCCTGAATCCAGGGCCAGTGCTTTAACCACTGTGCCATCTAGCTGCCCCAGCTAGTAAGTGTTAAGTGTCTGAGGCCGGATTTGAACTCAGGTACTCCTGACTCCAGGGCCAGTGCTCTATCCACTGCACCACCTAGCTGCCCCCTATTATGTTCTGTTCATACAGTTTCTGTAGTTCTCTGTTCAGTTCTTGGTGTTTAATTTTAGGAAAGATATTGATAAACTAGAGCACATACAGAGGAAAGTATCTTGGTTGGTAAAAGAAATGGAAACTGAGCCATAGTTAGATTGCTTGAAGGAACAGGGAGATTTTTAGCTTAAAGAGAAGATTGCTAAAGGACATGATAGAAGATAGAGATGTTTAACCTGGAGAAGATAAGTCTTAGAGTGAACATAATGACTGTTATGTTAGGGAGCCATTAGATTGGTTTTCCTTGACCCAAAGAAGAAGAACAAGGAATAATGGGTGTAAGATTTGGAGTCACGGATTTTGATTCAATGTAAGGAAAAATGTTCATGGGAGATGGTGACTTCCTCATCTCTGGAAGTCTTAAAGTTGAAGCTTAATCATGGTTTACTGGGAATATTACATCAGGGATTCTGTTCAGCTGTTGGACAGACTAGATGATCTCTGATGTCCTTTGCAGGGATGAGATTGGGGACTGCAAGAAGGATATCACAGTCTATAGTGAAAATAGGAGAGGTTGACAGATTTAAGAAAATAAATGCAAGAACACAAAGACCATGGAAAACGTAAGCGGTGGGTAGCACAAACACATTAATATCACCTCCCCTGCAACCATTATAGTCCTGAGAACTTGGTGATTGATTCACTCATTGGCTTATGTGGGTGAGACTTGAGTGCCAATGAGACATTAGTGATAACAGATTTGAGTTAATTTGAAATCTTGCTCTTTGAGTTGGATGAAAAATGAAGAGACAAGCTATCATGGAGATTCCTTGTGCAAAGAACTGAGAGTAGAATACAGAGGACTCTACTTGAGGAGCAAAAAGTAGACTCACCTGTTTGGAGCATAGAGTTTGGAAGATACTTTGCAAAAGTGACATCAGGACTTGAAATACTTTGAAGTACACAGGGGAAAAATTATAACTCGTAGGCTGGGAGATTGGCAGCCATTTAAGGAACTTGAAAATGGGTGATTGGGTCAAATTATCACACTGGATTGTGGGCCATAAAATTCCAGTCAGTAACAAAAGTCACTAAGAGCTCCAAGCATGATTAATCAATTTATCAGGAAGTCATGGTGCCCTTAATTAATTGGGTCCAAGATCTTCCTCTTGATCAAGGGCCCCTTCCTTTGAGTGCTGGATACTTTGATACACTTGGGAAAAGCACTGAAAATAGGAGAAGGTGTTATATAATTCACTGATAGGTCAATTACAGAAGTGGGAAAATTTTATGGTTGGCTAAGGGAAATGTTCATCAATCACAACCACTTTGCGAACAGACTATTCAGAGATCATGAGACCTTCTACAGCTCATCCCAGGGCTTTCCAAAGCTTATAAGACCTTTTCAACAACATCTCTGAATCTTCCACATGTCATAAGACCCCTTGGTCTTTAACCAAGAGTATCTTAGGATTCAGGGTTTGAGCAAAAGTTGATTGTAGTGATTCATGGTGGGGTTGGTAAGAGGGGTATTGCACTAGCAAATGAATCTCATTATAGCACATTACCAGGGTGGGTGGGGAATAGTACAGCAATTATCCTCTTATTACAATATGAATCTAGCTGATAAATATAAATAAAATAATCATCAATACATGGTATACTAATCATTCATAACTCTTATCCTGACAGCATCAAAATACATAACTTAAACTTAATCCTATCCTTCTTAATTCACTAATACAATCACTGTTACCCATTATATCACAATAAACTGAATAAATACTAATTAATTTAAGAGGGGTATCAAAATTATAATCTCAACAATTCAGGATCAGCATCTAGAATAATTTGGAGGGGATAAGAGGGAGTCATCCAGTTATAAGTTATAATTGTTGCTTATAAGTCTTATAACTGAGACTTTGGTAGGTGAAAGAAACACAGCATTGAGACTTTTAGAAGGTAAATTGGCCTTAAGTGGAATTACATGTAGTTTCAAGAACCTATTGATCTTTTCACCAATATGGTCAAATCTGTATCACCTCTCTCTAGATTAATTCAATTCAACAAATATTTCGTAAGCACCTACTGAGGATACAAAAACAATAAAAGAAAGTCATTTCACTCAAGAAGCTTGCATTCTATTGGGGAGATATAATATATACAGATAAATAAATACAACAGTCTGAGATTAGGAGGGAAAAATGCTGACAATGGAGTAAAAGAATCTAAGTTCAAATTCTCCTACTCATGCTTCCTTCTTGCTTGACTTTGGGCAAACCATTTGACCTTTCTAGGTCTCAGTTTTTTCATATATAAAATGAAGAAATTGGATTAGATGGTCTATAAATTCTCCTCCTGCTCTATAACTAGATCTAAGCTCCCAAGATTCCAATTTAAGCGGGATGGGGCAAAAGCACTAGGGCAGTAGGTGTATAAGTAGAAAGAAAAGGGTTGAGAGTTTATGCAGATAGAACTGGCAACATTTGATAACTGATTAAATTCTGGGAGGAGTAAAGGAGATTAAAGAGATAAAGATGGAATTCACACAAATATATAATATTTTCATGCCTCAATTGATAAATGGGTAAAGGATATAAGAAGTTTTCAAAAGAAGAAATGGAAACAATCAGCAACTACACAAAAATATTCCAAATGTCTAACAATAAGAGAAATGCAAACTAAAACAACTTTGAGATTTTACCTCACTTATAATATTGAGAAAGATGATAAAAGATGGCATATTTAATCTCATAGGAGCTATCAGAAGCCAGGTGTACTAATTCAATGAATTGGTCTGTCTATTCTGGGTTTGTTTTTTTTAGGGCAATGAGGGTTAAGTGACTTGCCCAGGGTCACACAGCTAGTACGTGTCAAGTGTCTGAGACTGGATTTCAACTCAGGTCCTCCTGAATTCAGAGCCTGTGCTCTATCCACTGTGCCACCTAGCCGCTCCTGAGCTTAGCTTCTTAAAGTATAAATCATGACCCCATATGGGGTCATGTGGGGGTTCACAAAAATTTGGCAACAATAAAGCATTATATATACCGATTTTTTATACCTATATACCTGAGGACAAGTAAAAATTTCTTGGCTGAAAAGGGGTTGCAAGTGGAAAAAGTTTAAGAAGCCCTGATATAAAGGAATATCATTACACCCCCCAAAACAAAGAACATAAGAAATTCAGAGAAGCATGGAAAGACATTTGCTGTAAATGTTTATTGAACTGAATCAGGAATTGATATATAGAGAAAAAAGCAGAATGTAGATCATCATACAATAAACTAAATAAAAACAATACTAAAAACCAGTTGAGTTTAGATTATTCTCAGTCATCATGAAGATAAAAAATAAGTCTATATACACAAGCTCCAAAGACTTGCTGGTAAGTAGAGAGTTTGAGTAGAATGGAATGGAGTAAAGAGATACGTGAGGCAGAGAGATCAATTAGAATACCATCGCAGTAGTTCAGGCAAGAGGCGATGAGGTCCTGAACAGGGGTTGTGTTGTTGCTGTTCATCCATCCATTGTTTTCTAAGAAGACCAATGACATCATGAGAGTGATGTCTTAACTTGCCTGTCAATTGGATTGAAGTGAAGCAGAGTTAGCAAAGCTATCGGCTTCAATCTCTCTTCCAAAGTCATCAAAGTCCAGTGGTGAGACAAAAGTCAAAACCTTCCCAGGGAAATTAAGCTTAAACAATGCCTCTGCAATCTAAAAGTTGAAGTTTTAAATCTGTTTGTGGATTTGTGTGCCCAGGTATGTATATCTGTTCAAGTGCACGTTCAATGTACTTTCTTGTTCAATGACCTCCTTCTGTCTCTGGGATCTAGTTGGGAGTTGGGGTGGGGTTGGGGAGAGGAAATTCACATCTTTTTTGGCTGGCCAGTCTGGAATGAATTATAAGATTACTTCATTAGTATATGAGCTTCTTTATGAAAAAAAAAAAATCCTCTTCTCCCAGGGATTCTGGGGATGAAATTCAGATTGCTCTAAGAAGAATACAGCATGGAGAAGGGCTGGAATACTGGAACTAGCTGAAGCAGAGGAGTAAATATTAAGGATGCTAACAAGACCACTTATATACACTGGCATTGGCTGCCTCCGCCCCCAGTATCTGGAAAGTTCTCCCCCCTCCTCTCTAGGCTTTCCTGGCTTTCTCCATGACTTGACTCAAACACTCTTCTCATTCCCATCCATCTCTACATGCTTCCCCCACCCTCCATCTCCCACAGATGATGCCTTCCCTCTGAGACTACCTTCTATTGTACCTACACTGTTATTTGCTCATAGTCCCTCCCACTAGAACTTGAGCTCCTTAGCAGCAGGGACCATGTTTTGTTGCCTGACTGTATCACTTAACACAGTGCCTGGCACATAGCAGGGGCGTTTAATACCTGCTTGTGGACAGATTTCTGCTTGTGGCTTGCCAACATAAAGGCATGCTTAAAGGTCAGCAGTGAGTTGGTAACAGTTTGATTCACTGTTTTTGTCCTCCCAGAAAATATAGTCTTGAATATTGTCCCACAGCACCCCCTGTACCTTGACACAAACACGGCAGGAGGCTGGACACCATGGCAAATGCAGCAACCCCTCACCACTTCTGTATCTTTCCACTGGGCTTCCTTCCTTTGCTCCCTTTCCTCCAAACCCTCAATCTCCCTTCAATTTAGATGCAAACTTTAAGTTTTAACCTTTTATCAAATGGCTTGGGTTTTGGGAAAGGGCAACTCCTCATTCATCTTTCACTTGGAAAGTTTGACTTTCCTGACCGAAAATGCCAGTCTGGATGAATGATTGGCTTGAATTGGATTGTTCATCAATCAAATTGAAGCAAATTGTATATGAATCCAATTGCAAAACATTTGAGCACCTGAAAGGAGTTTGGATCAGCAAAATGGAGTCTTGAAGCTTAATTAAAAGCTAGTAAGTAAAGCACCTGCCTATCCCTTTCTGGTATGTGGGATAAATGGGAAGCAAACTACCCCCAAGCTAAAGTTATTCCTTGATTCACATCCATTCAAAAGCTTAGGAACACCTCAAGGCCACCAAAATATTTCAATAATGTCATTAGTTTTCTTTCTCCTTCTCCTCCTCATCTTCCTTCTCCTCCTCTTCTTACTTCTACTTATTCTCCTCTCCCTCCTCTTTCTTTTTTTGACTCTTTCCCTGCTGGGTACTGCTTTCTACTGGGCTTGAACCTTGGTGTCACGTCATATCTATTGCTGCCCCACTATGTCACATCTTTGCTGTTCCTCTCATTGGGTGTAGGAACTTTGTCTCTCACTGCCTTATTCTGTCTCATGGGCTTCTGTGCTATCTACTGGGCATAGCATTTGACTGGCCTCCTGGTTCCTGCTGGGTGTTACTTCCTCCTCCCTCTGGGCTTCATCTCTTATGGCCATCTCAATCCAGCAATCCCTAAGTGCTTATTATGCTCCTACTATGTGCATTCTAGGCACTGTGCTGGGTGCTAGGCGTACAAAGACAAAAATAAAAGCATCTCTACTCTCAAGGAATTTATATTCTATCAGTAGAACAACAGATATACCCATCAGTACATACAAAATGTATCCCAAGTAAATATTGGGTGATTTTTAAAGGGAAGGGGGGGGGGTCACTAGCAGCTGGGAAGATTAGGAAAGGTCTTATTTAGGAGGAGGTATAGTATTTGTTTTGTTTTGTTTTGGGGAGTTTATTTAACACAAATAAAAATGTGCACATTTTTACTCATTTTCTTCACTCCTCAGTCTAGCATTTGGATTGGTGTTCTTGACGGCTATCTGAGCTGCTCTCTCAACTATGACTTTCAGATTCTTCAAGAAAACATTGTGAGCAATCTCAGCACAGTAAGATTTGTTGCACATCAGCAGCACTTCTAGCTCTTTGACGTGCAACAAAAACTTCCTGAATCCACTAGGTAACATGTGTTTTGTCTTCTTATTGCTTCCATAACCAATACTGGGCATCAAGATCTGGCCCTTGAATCCTATTAGCATTCTGTTGTCAATGCCTTTTGGTTTACGCCAGTTTCTCTTGATCTTGACATATTGCTCTGACTGGTGGTGGATGAACTTCTTGGTCCTCTTGACGATTTTGGGCTTCACGAGTGGTCTGAGGGCAGGCATGGTGCCGGTGAAGAGAGAGTTGCCACTCCTCGGGAAGCACCGAGGGAGAGCAGGAGGTATAGTATTTGAATTGTTTTGAAGAAAGCTAGGTATTCTAAAAGGTAGAAGAGAAGAAAGAGGTGCATTTTAGGCAAGTGAGAGGAAGCAGGGAGACAGCCTATGCATGTGTGAAGAACAGCAGGAAGGCAAATTTGGCAGGTCTGTAGAGTATATGAAGAGAAATAATATGCAATAATAATATGGAATGTGGCATCAAATTATAAAGAACTTGAAACACAAAACAGAGGAGTGTGTGTTTGGTCCTGGAGATATTAGGAAGTCACTTGAGTTTATTGAAGAAGGAAGTCACATCTCTTTGCCTGAGCTCTAAGAGGACACGACTAGCAACCTAGCTTTTGAGATTTGGGATGAGAAGGGACATTAGAGTCCAATCAACATATTATTTCATAGATGAGGGAGTGAAATCTAGAAAGGTTGCATAATGTACCTAAGGTCTCTCAGGCTGTAACTAAGGTAGGATTTGAACCAAGACTAGAAGACAGGATAAGGAAGGATAAAACAGGGCAAGATAAAAGCAAGCAGAGAGTGCTTTTATAGCCAGAGGCTATGAACTGCTCCTGCAGGCTAAAAAGGTAGAATGCCCCTAGGCTGATTGTCCTTCCTTTTAACTCCCTTGTCTAGGGCTGAATGGAAGCCCCTTTCCCAGACTACTCTATGACAGGGTTAAAAATTCCCAAGATCCTCTTCAGCTTGTCATGCAAATTAATTTGAACCATAACAAAAGCTAAGGAAAGGAAGAAAAGTCATCGTTCTTCACTCATCTGGCCCACATCCCTGACTTTATTATTATATCTGTCAGCAACAAAAAGCCTTTGGCTTTGGAGCTGCATTTCTGTCAGCTGAAAACCTCTATGTCTCTCTTAATCAGGAATACCTGAAGATATGCTGAACTCTATAATAAATATAAGGAAGAAATAGAAAATGTCAGAGGAATTTGATACTGCCCTCTCTGACAAATGAGTTGGCCAGACCCGTGATTTCATTTGTACTGAAATCACAGGAGAAATGAGTAATTTGGCATTATATTTGGCGTTTTATATTTGATCAATTTAAATTTGCAGATGATATGGATTTCAAGATTACAATTAGACGAAAATTGGATTCAATATAAATATAATTGGATATGCTATATGAATGGGAATGCATCTTCTAGTTGATATTAGTTGGAGACCATTAGTATACATAGTGCAGTTGATTCTAGTTGGGAACAATTATTATCCATGACATAGTTGATATTTGTTGTGGAAAGTAATTGATGGATGATGGTGCCACACCTTGGCAGCTGTCACATCAATATTGATAACTCTGTCTTGTTATGGTTTCAGAACCCAACCAGCATGGGATGCTGAAACTGGGAGATATGGGCATGGTACATTTTATTCATGCAGATGATTTTGAGATGCATTCAACTGAATTAAAATTATTGCACGGACCCTTACTTTTAAATTTTATTTTATGCTTTAATTGTTTATGTTTCCCATTCAAAAACACACCTGCAAGTATAATAGTACTACAGAATTCCAGAGTTATAAGGGATCTCTAGTGTCACTTTATATATATATACATAATATATACAAAATGAACACATGATATTTTGGGGGGGAACTTCTCACTAGAGGAGCTGGTGGATCTAGAAAAGGCTTATTATGAAAGATGCTGCTTGAGCTGAGTCTTAAAGGAATCAAGGATCCCAAAAGCTAGAGGCAGGCAAAGGAGTACATTTCAGGCCTGGGAGAACATCAGGATAAGAGCAGAGAGAAGGGAGAGAGGGCATGTGTGAGGAATATTGAGTTGGTTAGTATGGCTGGATCATAGATGGTGTGGAAGGAAACAATGTATAAGAACACTAGGACATATATGTTTTGTATTTAAAAAGTGTAAAGGGGCAGCTAGGTGGCGCAGTGGATAAAGCACTGGCTTTGGATTCAGGAGGACCTGAGTTCAAATCCAGCCTCAGATACTTGACACTTACTAGCTGTGTGACCCTGAGCAAGTCACTTAACCCTCATTGCCCTGCCAAAAAAAAAAGAAAAGAAAAGAAAAAAAGAAAAAGAAAAGAATAAAAAAGTGTAAAAAACATTCTTTACCTTATAAAAAACAGGTATAGGGCCAGATTTGGCATTTGATGTTTGGCCGGTAGTTTGACAACCCTTGTCCTGGAAGTAATAGGGAACCACTGGACTTTGTTGAGTAGGAGGTTGTCAAATAAGGTCCACACTGTAGGAAAATGTTTTTGGAAGTTGGAGGTTAGATTAGAATAGGAAGAGGCTTAAAGTAGGGAAACTAAAGGAACTATTGCAAAAGGACCTTCAAAAGATGATAAGGGCATGGGTGGTAGCTATATAAAGGGAAGGAAAGGGGAAATATAGAAAACCACACCTATCTAAATGTGCCCTAGCTCCTCTGGGTCTCTCCCATTAGACCCTGATGTCATCACAGTACAGCTCATTTTAATATGGACCCCCCTCAAGACACACCAATTAATCTATCAAAAGAGGATAAAAGTCAGGATTCACTTTTGGTCTGGACCCACTGTAAAATGGTGAGCGCTCTCCTCTTACGCCAGAGTAGGTAATGTAGGACTTCTGAACTCTGCTTGAGGCCATGTGTTCTCTTAGAGACAATATTTTGGTGGTGGGGGGGGGAGGTTTCTGCTTGTGTTAAATGCCGTGTAGTCAATTCTTTAATGTGCTTTAATAATAAATACTTATTGCCTATGCTGGTACAATAGCCACCAATTTATAAGTAGCAATATTTTAATAAACTCAGCCTAGTTCCCCAATAATTCTTTTGCAGGGCAATGAGGGTTAAGTGATTTGTCCAGGGTCACACAGCTAGTTAAGTGTCAAAAGTGTCTGAGGCTGGGTTTGAACTCAGGTCCTCCTGAATCCAAGGCCAGTGTTTTATCCACTGTGCCACCTAGCTCCCCCCCCCCAATCATTTTAATAAACACAAATACCTGGAATTTTGTACTCCTGATATAGTTAGCCAGCTGTATCATATTTATGCAGATAAGTTTAATATGTTTTACAATTATTGTAAACAGTGGAACTTAACTGTGGCAAAGAATCCTTTGAAACTATAGCCTGTATTTTACTATTAGCTTTTGGTCCTATCTATCAGAAAGACAAGGATGTTAGAGGCTGCATATCACAGGACTCAAACACTAAAGTGATAGTAATAGCCAGGAGTGACACATGTGACTAAAGAATTAGTTCAAAGTGAATACATGGAGCGATGGGAAAGACTGTAAAAGTAGTCTGGTGTAGGTTACAACAAGACTTTGCTAATTGCTTTCATTGTTACCATCCCTTAAAAGGCTGAATTTTTACCTGGTTGATCACAGGTGTGATCATTATCCCTCTATCACAGTATAACCAAATAATACATGAATTATAGGCATTAGGGAAGAAGTCACTTAATAGGGTGAGTTGGAAGATAAGACAAAGAATGAGAATGATAGGGGGCAGTCTACTTGGAGCAGATGGGAGCAGATGGGAGCAGATGGGATCAAGGGTATACATAAAGGGATTGGCTTTGGCAAGAAGGGCTAACTCTTCATCAGAGACCAGAGTGAAGGAGGAGATAGTCTAAATGAAATGAGCTAAGATATGGAGAAGAGGGCTAATGGCCTCAAATTTTTGGTGAGCTATATAAGCAAGGTCTTTAGTTGAGAGATGGGGTCAGGGGTGCCATTAGAGTCTTTAGGAGAGATAAGTAGATTTAGAATAACAGCTGTGAAAAGTAGGATACAAATCTATCTGGGAAAAGTAAAATGATAGAATGATTGTGTTGCTGCAGAGAGGGACCAGTAGGATTCGATATAATTTACCCCATTCTCCCTTCTCTTTCCTCTTCTCCCAGTACAATCCTTTTTGCACCGCTTAATTTTTTATATCATCACATCAATTTATACCCACACCTTCTGTCTATATATACTCCTATCTGCTCTCATAGAAATACAGTTCCCAAGAGTTAAAAGTATCATCTTCCCATGTAAGGATATAAATACTTCAACCTTATTGAATAACATGGTTTCCTCCCCTGTTTACCTTTTTATGCTTCACTTGAGTCTTGTATTTGAAGATCAAATTTTCTGTTCAGTTCTGGTCTTTTCATCAGGAAAGATTTAAAGTCCACTATTTCACTGAATGTCCATCTTTTCCCCTGAAAGGTTACGATCAATTTTGCTGGGTAATTGATTCTTGGTTGCAATCTAAGCTCTTTGTGTTCCAGAATATCATATTCCAAGCTCTCCAATCCATTAATTTTGAAGCTGCCAGGTCCTAAATCCTGACTGTGGATCCATGATATTTGAATTGTTTCTTTCTGGCTTCTTACAGTATTTTCTCCTTCACCTGATAATTCTAGAATTTGGCTACAATATTCTTTTTGAGGTATCATTTGGGGATCTCTCTCAGGAGGTGATTGATGGACTCTCTCAATGACTATTTTACCTTCTGGTTCTAGGATGTTAGGGAAGCTTTCCTTGATAATTTCCTGAATATGCTGTGCAGGCTCCTTTTTATTTTTATTTTTTTTATCATGGTTTTCAGGTAGTTCAATAATTCTTAAATTATCTTTCCTGAATATATTTTCCAAGTCAGTTGTTTTTCTGATAAGGTATCTTACATTTTCTTCTATTTTTTCATTCTTTTGATTCTGTTTGACTAATTCCTGATGTCTCATAGAGTCATTAGCTTCCACCTGCCCAATTCTAATTTTTAAGCAATTATTTTCTTTAGTAAGCTTTTTACCTCCTTTTCCATTTGGCTAATTCTACTTTTTGTTGTTGTTGTTGTTGTTGTTGAGGCAGTTAGGGTTAAGTGGCTTGCCCAGGGTCACACAGCCAGCAAGTGTCAAGTGTAACTCAGGTCCTCATGACTACAGGGCTGGTGCTCTATCCACTGTACCATCCAGCTGTCCCCACAATTCTACTTCTTAAAAAGTTGTTTTCTTTGCTGGATTTTTTCCCACTTCGCCAATTGTATCTTTTAAGGAATTGTTTTCTTTAGTAAATTTTTGTCCTTCCTTTTTCAAGCTGTTGACTCTTGCATATCTCTCAATTCTTTTTCCAATTTTTCCTCTACCTCTCTTATTTGTTTTTTTAAAATCCTTTTTGAGCTTTTCCAAGAAGGATTTTTGATCTTGAGACCAATTTATCTTTCCCTTTGAGACTTTATACGTAGGCATTTTGACAGTGTTATCCTCTTCTGAACTTATGTTTTCGTCTTCCCTGGCTCCATAGTAGCTTTCTATGGTCAGGGTTCTTTTCTGCTTCTTATTCATTTTTAGCCTATTTTGTGACTTTTAAAAATTGACCTCTGCTTCTGGGGCACTGTCTCAAGCTTTTTGTGCTAGGGGCCAGGGGCTTGATCACTAGCTTTCTGCTTTGGGGCCTCAGGGGTTTGCAACTTGCTCACTGTTCTGGGGTTGCCCAGTCTAGTCATGCCTATCTTGGGGGGGGGGGTTTCCCCAGATGTCCGCTTGCCTTTTTCTTTGGGGCTAGGGGCCTCACATCTGGCCTGATGATCTGTACTGTTGCTAATAGACTCCTGCTGGCTTGCCTGGACACTGTGCTGTGCTGTGCATTCCTTTTACCTAAGTGAGACAGATCTTTCTAAAAGCCCTTCTAAGTTATCTTAAACTGTAAGATTCTTTCACTCTGTCTTTTTATAGGTTCTGTAGTTCCAGAATCTGTGTAGAGGCTTGATTTAAAGTTGTTTCCAAGGGAAACTAAGGAGAGCTCAGGCAACTTCTTTTCTTCTCTCCACCATTTTGGCTCCACCTTCCAGTTGGATTAGATAACATAAATGTGCAGTGGATTCAGTCAATGTGCTTTTGTGATATCCTCCATCAGCACCTTTCTGCAACACATGAATAGTAAGGAAAGATGTGAAACTCAGAAGTAATTCATGGTTAAGATTTGACAAGGGATGTTTGAAGATATAACAAGACAACAAAGGATTTGAATGTAGAAGATAGTATAAAGTTACATTGGCTCACCAAGGGATTGAAATAGGTTAGGGAAGAGTTTATCCAGTGGAGGAGTGATGTCATGGGGGAGAACTAAGGGGTAAAGGGAATGGAGATAACAGTGAAGACAAAGAATAGAATTCTTGGTCATTAAAGTGCAGGGAATGATGGGATGATAAAATATCATGATTAGGTAAAGGAATCATAACTCTACCAAATCCACTGGAATGTTTTATAAGTAACAAATTTCCTTTCATCTTAAACCTCTTCTTTTCTCATTTTCTCTATCTTCTGTCTCTCAGTGAGACCTGGATCCTTAAGTAGGTGCTTAATAAATATATATTAACTGATTGGCATAAGTGGTCACACCCTTGATCTTCCTATCACCCACAAGTGTTTCACTCCCATTTTAAGGAACTGAATAATTCCTTTATGTGATAACAGCAAAATTGTTTTCAAACTGTCCCTTTATATGTAGAAAAAGACTTATATAAAATGTTTTATTAATTCCACTTCTCAATCTAGATTTTGACTTTGCTATATTAAGTGCCAACAAAACAAAGTATTATTTCCATTCTCAGATCTGTACCTTTGGATTTTTGACATTACAATTAGTTGAGCTATCAAAGAAAGAAAAAGATTGGGCCTTGTGGGGTAGTAAGTACAATGAGAGAACCTGGCTCTCAGCCCATGATAGACTTTATAGATTTATTATTCACTGTATAGAGATGGGAGTCTATTCCTATAATCTTGAAATCAAGTTAAGCAGCATTGATTAAGCACCTATAATGTGCCAGGTACTAAGTCCTGGGAATACAAAGAAAAGCAAAGCAGTCTCTTCCTCTAAGAGAGCTCAAATTATACTGGGGACAATAACATGTAAAACACTGTGGGCATAGAAGATATAAAAAGGAGAATTAAAACATAATCTCAGAGGGAAGGCACTAACATTAGGGAGGATGGGGAAAGGCTTCTTGTAGAAAGTGGAATTTTAGCTGAGACTAGAAGGAAGCCACAAAGGAAGGAGATGATCTCTTGAACTGGGATTTGGGAGCCGGGGGATATCTTTATATTCTCAGAGAACCAAAGATAGCAAATATTAGATACAAAAAGGACAAAGATGCCTTTAAGTTTCTCTGCAGGTCAAATTTGTGACTTAATTCTTAATTTTTCAGAGTTACTCTTCAGTCTTTACAAGTTAACTTGTTCACTCAGGAATTTTCTTTACTATGTCCTAAAGAAAGGTGCTTTGTATCTGAGGCGGTTCAAAAAACAGACCTGGGGATTGGAAAATTAATCTGTCTCAATTAATTCCAGTCAAACTTTGGAGACAATCAATTTCACCACTTTAGTGTCCCCATTTCCCCTTGTTATAATACGTTCTAGTAATTGAATAGAATACCTAAGGGCTTTATAATGATCTTTTGTAAAAAAAAAAAAAATAAACAAAACCAAAAAAAAAAACCACCCTATCTAGCTTGTATATGTAAGTCTAGGCTTAATTTAAAAGACGATGTTAGAACAAAGGGTCACATCAAATACATACCTTCCTGGAGAATCCACAGTTGTGAAGTGTAGTATCAGAAGAATGTGTCCTAAAAGGATATAAGGAATATATGTCTAGCAATTTCCAAACACCTATAATTTCTTTCCTTCCTTCCTTCCTCCCCTCCCTCCCTCCTTTCCTTCCTTACTTCCTTCATTCCTTCCTTTTTTCCTTTTTCCTTCCTTCTTTCCTTCCTTTCTTGTCTTCTTTTTTCTCTCTCTCTCTCTTTTCCTTTCCCTTCTTCTTCTCCTTCCTCTGCTCCTTCTTTTCGTCCTTCCTCTCCTTCTCCTTTCTCTTCTCCTCGTTCTCCTCACTCAACCTACTCAATTCTCTTTTGTCTTCATAATTGTTTTTTTTAATTTTACAATGTTTTATGTGCATACTTTTGCCACAGGGAATGCCACCCCAATTGTTTTGAACCTATACTTTGCTCTTTTTTTCACCATGGAGCTAAATTCTTGACATTGCCAAGACTACTTGCCAAAGTATCATTCAATTACACTTACTGGAGTGAACCACTGGAGACACAAAGGAAAAAATAAAACTAGCCCCTGCCTTCAAGGAGTTTATTGGGTGAAAACTATATGTACGTGGATAAATAAATGCGAAATGTGTACAAAGGTAATTCAAAGGAATTTAATGTAGTGGAGTACTAAAATCTGTAAAAAAAAAAAAAAAGTCTTGTATAGGAGGTGGCAATTGAACAGGTTTTTAAATGATGCTAAGCATGCCAAGGCATAGAGGTAAGGAAAAACAATATTTTAAAAAATTATAGTCACTGTCATCTTGCCCCCAGACAAGTCTGATTATAATGACTGAGATAACCTATTAATATTGTGTCTCCTCCAGATTATTGTCCTAGCTTCCTTCCTTTATGTTTCTTCACTTATTTAAACAATAGCCACAGTCCCAACAATAAAAAAGATTCATTCATCCTTATCCCTTCCTAGTATTATTTAAGAGTTAGAACCTTGGCATAAGCTACATAATGACAACCATGGTGGACAGTATTTGATACTAAGTCCATAGACATTCATATGGCTGACATGTGCCATTAGCCCTGGGCTCCCTGAATGTTTGTGGGATAAGATTTCATGTCATAAGGGTTCTACCCTCTGATATGCCCTGTATAAGACTTTCTTGAGCTATGATAACAGTAATTCTCCTAGTCAGATCATGAAGGTCCTGCTGGCTCATCCAAGCCTCCTGAAGGACATAAAAGCCCTTAATATCAGAGAAGGATGGGTCACTTGAAATGTAAAACTATGTCTTTCCAATGGTTTCCATTTCATTATAGCTATACAGAGCCTGCCTCTGGGGATTGAAAATCAGAGCCTGTGAATGACTGCTAAGAAGACTGCTGACCAGGCCTTTTTTTTTCACAGCTGCTAAATTCTTCAATTATCCCATTATCCTAGCAATAAATCTACCACACTATTAACTGTGAATTGTCTACATGTCATCCTATGGAGGGACTGCAAAAGCACCAATGCCCCTACCAGCAGGCCTGATGATTAAGATGGATTGGTGGTCGGAGTGGGATTCTCAGAAATGAGTACAGTGAGATCTTCCCATCTCAGCCTGGAAGATTGAAATGAGGGCAAAGGAAAGCTACAGAGTGTGTTATCCTCTCTTAAAAAGAAGAGAGAGGCTGAAGTTTCACTGAGACAGGGATTTGGACATCCATTGAGGAGAGACTAGAATAGGAAACTCAAATCAAAGTGACCCCAGTCAGGGAAGAGTAGACAACATTTTGAGGGGAAAAAAAGAGTAACAGAATATTCTCTCCCCCTCTTCCTATGCAATGAAAGACTGGGTGAAGGCAATGAGGTTCCCTGGGAAAGTTGGCTTAAATACTACTAAAAAATATACTACTACCCCATAGGGTGATACTTTGCTTTCTTTTTTTAAAAAAATCAGTGTTAAATTTGGTATGTATGTGCTGCAGTTGGGGGTAAGCATGTGTAAGTCTACATAAATGCCTCTTCTCTAGTACAAATAGGGTTTATAAGGTCAGAGTACAAGAGAACCCACATATGTCATGGAAATGAAGATCAATTTAGAGTCAATTTAGAGCCACTTACTATCTCTTTGACCTTGGCCAAAATATTCAACGTGTATAGGCTTCCAGTTTCCTCATCTGTAAAACAAGGGGTTTGGATTAAATAGTATCTGAAGTCATTAAGGGTCAGGTGTTGGGACTGGAGTCAGGAAGACTTTAGTTCAAATCTTGTTTCAAACACTTACTAGCTGTGTAACCCTGGACAAGTCATTTAATCACTATCTATCTCAGTTTCCTCAACTGTAAAATGGAGATAAAATTAGCTCCTAAGTCACGAGGTTGTTGTGAGGATCACATGAGATTATATTTATAAAGCACTTAGCCCAATACCTACCCCAGAATAGGTGCTTAATAACAACTTATTCCTTTCCCTTCCCTTCCCTTCCCCTCTAAATCTATGACCCTATTGATCCTATTATCATTTATCAGTCTCTGACTGTGGGTGGTAATGTATTTGACCATGTGTGAATGTGAATGTGAATATGTGCCTGTGAGAGAATGTATGAATGAGTGTGAAGGGGAGTGTTTAGTGCTAAGAAGGTTAAAGTTAAATTATCTCATATGGCCTGGTCAACCTAGAAAGACATCTCAATCTAAGATCAATTCATCAATATTTGAGTATCCGTGTGAAAAATTTGTCTCCACACAGGAATATTAGGTGTAAAATTCAGAAGAGGAGATCACTTCTAGGATTACAAGGTGGGAAGAGAGGCTAGAATGCAGGGAGCTAAGAAAATAATCACATTCCCCTAAACTCTTGTTATTGGTCAAGTAAAGGCATGATTAAAAATCAAAAGGGAGATTTTAATTCACTCTCCAACACAAATGATATTTTGCTTTAGCTGTGTTTGTTCTCCTAACTTAGAAAATCAAGGGGTCCTCCATATTGAACTGCAGCCCTATTAGGCAGCAGCAGTTTTAACACAGGTGACCAACAAGAATTTATTAAGCACTTATTATGTGCCAGACAATACACTAAATGCTAGGATATGAAGAAAGGCAAAAACATAGTCCTTGTGAGCTGTTCAAGGAGCTCACAGTCTAGTAGAGAAATCAACATGCAAAAGCAAATAATAAAATAAAACAACCACACACACAAGATATACAAGAAATAGAGGCAAAAGCTGCGGCCCACTAGTTCTGAATCTTGTAGTTAGACTTTCAGTCATGGGCATGGGTTCCCTTTTCCTCTTTTCACCCCCAAGTCCCTAACTTCTTTTCAATTTAGATGCAAACTTTAAGTTTTAACCTTTAGAAAATAACAGCTGAGAAGGGAGTGTTTTGTGGAAAGGGCAACACATCTTTCATCTTTAGTGTGGAAGGTCTGACTTGGCTGACCACATGTACCAGTTTGGATGAATGATTGGATTGAATTGAATTATTTCTTAATCAAATTGACATAAATTGCATATGAATCTAAGTGTAAAATATTTTAACACATGAAGGAAGTCTGAAACAGTGAAATATAGTCTTGAGGCTAGTAAATGTAGCAATGGGCTACCCCCTCTCATGTGTGGAGCCCCCAAAAAAGCTACCCTAGGTTTGAATGACTATTTCCTTATCTACTCAAAATAATAGATCCCAAGCCTCTACCAATGTGTTTACTTATATGTCAGCCCAAGGACACAATTACTTCAAAGCAAAGACATTTGATGAAATAGCATAGTAATAAAAGGATCACTTGAATGTTTTCCTCATAAACTTGGGTCACACTCTCCCACGTATCCATACACCATCACTGGGAATAGAACACATATAGGAAGTCACATGATTAGCAAGATGGAAATTGTTTTCTCAAAACTCTCCTAAACCCCATACCCTCAAAAGAAAAATTAATGCATTGAATCTATATTAATTAAAAGTATCAGCAAGAAGAAAAGACAAGAAGACTAAAAGCATCCAGACAGCACATCAGTCAGCAAACATCTGATTTATTTGCCAAATAGAGAGGAAAGATTTCCAAAAGCAACCACAGTGTTAGAATATTAACTAATTTGAAAGGGAAAACAATCTTGTGAAGAAAGATGATGTACAATTCTGGGTAGAATCATCTCACAGAGCAGCGAGAAGCAATGGAGGGTTAAAGAAGGCTTGGCAAGATGTCCAACCAGGCAAAGTTATCTGGAGGGCATTTAAGGATGAAAAATGGAAGAAGGAAAATAACAAGCAGAAAATTTTAAATGATTTACAACAATCATTACAACAAACTTCTCCTTTGAAAACTACCGCACTTGGACCCTAACATCATCATCGCCTATGCACTTTATAGACTGGTGGAAATATCCCTTGAGGAAACAGAGATGGGAAAAGCAGCTGGATTGGACCAAAAGTATCTAGAGCAGATCTATGCCAGAATCAATCCAATTTGTGAATGTTTAGGGATCCATAGAAAAGGTATGTGAAGAAGGGAAAGATATCAACTGTGGGGAAGAAATCTTGGATCTTATTAATAATAGGTATTATAATTAATAATAATAGCTAGCATTTATAGAGTGCTTTTAGGTTTGCCAGGTGCTTTACAAATATCATCTAATTTTATCCTTACTACTTACTTGGGAAATAGGTTCTCTCTCTCTCTCTCTCTCTCTCTCTCTCTCTCTCTCTCTCTCTCTCTCTCTCTATATATATATATATATATATATATATATATATATATATATATATATATATATATATATATTCCCATTTTACAGATGAGAAAAATGAAGCAGATATAGTGGGGGAAGTGGAAGGAGACAAGTATTTATTAAACTTCCACTATGTCCCTGGCATTGTGCTAAGTGCTTTACAAATATTATCTCATTTGTTCTTCACAACAACTCTGGGAGGTAGGTCTTACTATTATCCTCATTTTAAAGATAAGGAAACTGAGTCAAAAAAACTTAAGTAACTTGACCAGGGTCATATAGCTAATAAGAACCTGAGGTCAGTTTTCAACTCAATTCTTTTGATTCTAGGCTTGGCACTTTTTGCACTGCATCCCTTAGCTGGAAAGGGGCTCAACCCCCCCAAAAAATCCCACAGCATCAATAATTACTTAAATGACGACTCTTCCATTTTTTTTGGTGAGGCAATTGGGGTTAAGTGACTTACCCAGGGTCACACAGCTAGTAAGTGTCAAGTGTCTGAGACTGGATTTGAACTCAGGTCCTCCTGAATCCAGGGCCAGTGCTCTATCCACTGTGCCACCTAGCTGCCCCAACTCTTCCATTTTTTTTAAAAACAAAATCTTTGAGAGTCATATATACATGGATTAAGGATATCCTTGATGAAAGAACTAATTAATAGGGAATAAGCAAGCTTTCACAAGCAATATTCAACAATGGACCAACCACATTTTTTACCATTTCACCATTAATGGCAAGATGCTGACAAAAAAACAAACAAAAAAATTGATCCAATAGAACAAGAAAGCAGCTTTATAGGCTCTTTTCCAACAAAGTATATTTTATCATTACATCAAAATCACCTGGGATTCATTCATCAAGATCATTTAATCACGAAAGATATGACATCAGAAATCACTACTGTTCAAGGGCCAAAGGGTTATGAGCACCCATGAAGGCACAAAGCAGCGAGTTACACGCTCACTAAAACATGTTGACCACTGTGTTGAGATCATTTGGCATAGAGTTCAAGTTGAGGAGGGTTGCTCCAGTGCTCCTGCTTGCAAGTAATATTTTATTGATGTGGTTATATCCAGTCACAAATCATTGTACGGCCACCTCAAAAGAGTCTGGCCTTACCATCCACACAGGAAAAACCAAGTCAATAAAAAAGCTCTCTCTCAAATTTCAAGATACATTTGGATGAATACTCTATAAAACAACTATTGGTGTAGCCATCCATCCATCCATCTACATATGTGTATATGTATCTGAAAGAGAGAGTAGGTGTGTTAGTATAGCATAGACTACTGCACAGACAATACCCGATAGAGTTAAACAAGAAGAGAGCTGACAATTACCTTCAGGGAATTACAAAGCTCCTTTAATGACCACAAGAGTCTAATGAAATCAAAGGTCCATATTTTTAATACCAACATTCTACCAGTGTTGCTGTAAGGAAGGAGACAGGGGAAGCAACTGTCTCCAGAGAATTAAAACTGAATATCCTTTTTTTTTGGGGGGGGGGGAGGCAATGAGGGTTAAGTGACTTGTCCAGGGTCACACAGCTAGTAAGTGTCAAGTGTCTGAGGCTGGATTTGAAGTCTGGTTCTCGTCCTGAATCCAGGGCCGGTGCTTTATCCACTGCGCCACCTGGCTGCCCCCAAAACTGAATATCCTTTGGAGAGTGGTGGAGAGGCACATGGTGGGTATGAACATGTATGTTCATATAAACAGTTGAATAAGGGTATGAACATATAAGCAATTGGAAACTCCAAAGAACAGCAGTAAAAGATATCTTCAAAAATTGCATTATAGGAAGAGAAGATGTACCAGACATATATATATATATATATAGAGAGAGAGAGAGAGAGAGAGAGAAAGGAATGACTTGTAGAGAGCTGGCATGCCCCACTAACAATGTCATGATGTCAAAAGAAAGTGAGAAAGCCTCTAGCATATTGGGTGCCTCTAGCATAGACATGGATAAGGTTATGAGCCACATCATCAGAGAAAACTTCCAAATAAATGAGATCACAGATCCATCTGAGTCCTGAGTATTGAGTAAAAGAGACTGATAATTGAGAAACCACTTACCAAAATTTTGGGGATGCAGCTAAAGCAGTCCTCAGAGGAGAAATTATATCTCTGAAAACATACATCAACAAAATAGAAAGAGAGGACTAATGAACTGAGTACACAATTTTAAAAACCAGAAAATCAGCAAATTAGCAAATCTGAAATAAGCACAAAAGAAGAAATCCTGAATATTGGAATAATAGATCATTTGGAAAACAGAAAGGCTTTAGAAAGGATAAATAAATCTAGGAGTTGTTTTTTTAAATAATAACAAAATTAATGAAACTTTAACCTAATATGTTTGTGTATGAGAGAGAGAGAGAGTAGTAGTAGGAGTATTACTAAGAGATAATTCCCTTCCCTCACTCTCTATGGCTACCTGGAATATCAAGAGCTTTGAGCTGGAGAATGAAAGGAAGAGGTCACAGGAAGTGATGTGAGAGGTGCTTTGCTCAGTGTCCAGAGGAAAGTAACACCATGACACTGATGGGAGCTTCTGACTCCTGAGTCCTCTCATCCTACTCCATGTTAGGCTAGCAGCAACCAAATCAGGTTAGAAGTCCTTACTAGTGATAAGACAGAAAGGCCTAAGAAAAGCTTCTGTCTTCTACCCAATCCAACAGAATCCCATGAGTCCCAGATTCTCAGTACTTCCAGAATTTCTGCATCAGAATCTGAAAACCCATCTTTCTGGAACTGTGAATCAAACATCCTATGGAATTATACTGCTACATTCCTCTGACCCATCACAGGAGGATTGAAGCTGCTCATTTACTAGAAGTCCTTGTTTCATGTCTTACGTCTGGAGGACTTTTGCAATGTAGAATAACAGGCTCACAGGGTTATTTGATATAGATTTATTATGCATAATCATCTTATTTTTATGTCCTTTATTTCCCAATTAATTTTATGCTGAATAAAAACAAACGTATGCAATGTTCAAACATATTTGGCTGTTTCTGGAGAAAAATCTCCATTTTGCCACAGTTACATGCTTAGAGCTAATTGAATATACTCAGGAAAAGGGGGAAGGGTTTGCCATTGGCTGAGGGAACTCAGTTCTAAGCTCTAATTAAATGAAATGATAAATCCATATGCCCCTGGACAACAAATTCATGTTGCTCCATGGAAAGAGGTGAAGCTGAGGGATAGGTCATTGATTGCATGAGAACCGTATAACATGGCACATTGTCAGTTCTTCTGCTCAGTATGGTATATACAAAACATCACTGTGAGCACAGAATTCCACAGCTTGGGACCCAGATGCTCAGAACACCACATTATACTGTGACAGGCTATCAATACTACCTGGTTATTAAAAAAATACGAACACAGTGAATACACAAAGAACAGAGAAAATAAAAGAGATTATTGGATATCACCATACACAATTATGTACTAATAAAACCAAAAGTTTTAAGAAAGTAAATAATTATCTATAAAATACAAACTATTCAAACTAACAAGGAAAAAATAGAGATCTTGACTAATCTAATCTTAAAGAGTGAAAATGAACATGCCATAAATGGACTACCAAAGGCAGAAAAAACCTACAAGTAGTCTGGACAGATTTACATGTGAATTTTCTTAAACATTAAAAGATCCAAAATTTATTCTCAATAACTGAGAAGAAAATAACTTCAATAAGTGGTAAACAAAGGTTTAGATGCTCCCTCTCTCAATAATTATTTGGTATAATTCTAGAAATGCTAGTAATATCAATGTGTTAATTAGTATAAATTAAAGGCATAAGCATCAGCATAGAAAAAGAAAAATTATTCCCATTTGCAGATGGCATGGTTTATTTAGAAAACCCCAGGGAATCAGTAAAGAAAGAAATTAAGCTCCAATATAGCCCAAGTGAAACAATAGGATACAAAATAAATCCACAGCCTACATTTAGAATTCTCATATGTCAGTAATTTTTTTAAAAGGAAGAGGTAGGAAATGATAAAGAGAAGAGAAACTCTATTAAAAAAAATCAAAATACCAAAAAAGAAAAAAACTGAAAATCAATCCTTGAACAAGCATTTATTAAGCAGTTATTATGTGTGAGAAACTGTTTTTAGTGCAGGAATGAAAAAACAAACAAAAAAAACCCATGAAACAGTCCCTGCTTTCAAGGAGATCCTATTTTATAAAGAAAGACAACATGCACATATTTAACAATACACAGAACAAATATAAAATAAATACAATGTAGTTTAGGGAGGGAAGGCCATAGGACAGAGGTTCAAGAAAAGTATTCCTTAGCAAATGGTGCTTGATTTGAATCTTGAAGAAACTAAGGGATCCTATGATGCAGGAGTGAGGAGGAACAACTAATGCGAAGACCCAGTTGGAGATGGAGGTCTGTGTGTGTAGAACAGTAATAAAGCTAATTTGACTAGACTGTAAGATGTAGGAAATGGAGACATGTATACAACATATAGAAGTGAGACAGGTTCGGGACAGGTCATGAAAAGATTTAAAGGTCAAGGGGCAGATAGATGGCACAGTGGATAGAGCACTGGCCCTGGAGTCAGGAGTACCTAAGTTCAAATCTGGCCTCAAACACTTAACACTTACTAGCTGTGTGACCCTGAGCAAGTCACTTAACCCCAATTGCCTCACTAGTAAAACAAAAACAAAAACAACAACAACAACAACAACAACAAAAAGATTTAAAGGTCAATCAGAAAAAGCTTATTATCTTTTATCCTACAGGCAATAGGGTACCATTGGAGTTTACTGACTAGAACAATTCCATGGTCAGACTTGGATGGGTTGGAATGAGGAGAGACTTTAGGAATAAAGACTAATAATTAGTAGAACATTGTAATAGTGCCAATTAAAGGGCCTGAACTGAGTTGGTGATTGTATATGAATACTGTGAAGGGTTTGGATTCAAGAGTTCTGGAAGTAGAAAAAAACAATATTTAGCAACTGATCAGCTCTGAGGAATTAGGAGGAACTAGTAGTTGAGGGGAAAACTAAACTTGAAGTTGGGATACTGGAAGGACGGTGGTATCCTTGATAGGAATAGGGGGATCTGAAATGGGAGAGGTTTTAGAGGAAAGATAACAAGCTCTGTTTTGGACATAGGATCATAGGTTTAGGACCAAAAGGGACCTTGGAAGCCATATAATCTCTCTCATTTTAGAGAGAAGAAAACTGAGGCATAGAAAGTTTAGCCGCCTTGTCCAAAGTCACAGAACTAGTGAATATCTGAAGTGGGATTTGAATTCAAGCCAAATTGAATGCAAGTCCAATGACCTATCCATCTATTATGTCACTTTGAGATATCGATGGTACAATCTAGTTTGAAATATCCACTAGGTGGTTGGTGATACAGGACGGGAACTCAAGAGAAATGGGAGCTGGATATATGGATGTGGAAATTATCTTCAGAGAGATAATATTTATTTATTTATTTATCTATTTATTTATTCTTTCTTTCTTTATTTATTTGCAGGGCAATGAGGGTTAAGTGACTTGCTCAGAGTCATACAGCTAGTAAGTGTCAAGTGTCTGAGGCCGGATTTGAACTCAGGTACTCCTGAATCCAGGGATGGTGCTTTATCCACTGTGCCATCTAGCTGCCCCCAGAGAGATAATATTTAAATCCATAGGAGCTTATGAGGAACTAACAAGGTCACCTAATGAGTCAACATACCAAGGTACACACAAGATATATAAATGCAATTATAATGCACTTTTTATTTATTTATAGAGGAAGACAACTGAATAACTGAATAAAGGAAGACAAATAGCATATGCATTGCTTAAGTCAGAGCCACACCAATACAATAAAAATAATAAAGCTACCTGAATTGATTTGCAGATTTAGTGCTATATCAGTAAATCTGCCAAGAGGGGTGAGAGTGAGAAGGTGAGCATGACACCTAGGTTCAGGGACTGGAAGGTTGGTGGTGTCCTCAACAGTATTAGGGAAGCTAAGAAGAAAAGAGACTTTGAGGGGGGATAATGACTTCAGTTTGGGATATGTTGAGTTTGAGGGGTCTACAAAGACATTCATTTAGAGATGTCTAATGGAACAGCTAGGTGGCACAGTGGATGTAGCTCTGACCCAGACTCAGGAAGACTCATCTTTATGAGTTCAAGTCCAACCTGACACTTAGTGCTGTGTGATTCTGAGCAACTCACTTAACCTGAGGTGGAGATGGGAAAAGCATGGGAGGTTTGAGGACAGCTGAAAAGATTTGGAAAAGTTGGGGTAAGTGGTATTAATCATGAAGATATAAAAAGACTGACTAGCAGCAATGTGGGCCCAGTTGAGATGATGTTAACATAAATTTTTAGTGGACCCTATCAGCACGGTTGCATTAATTCTCTCTACCTTCAATTAGCAGCATGTATGTAGGAGCAGATAGCAGATGCTTGGAGTGATGCAAAGCTGAGGCTCATCAGGGCATGATCAGTATAATAATAAGAGGGTAAGGGACCCCCCAAAAAAGGACAGAGAGTTGAACCAGTTCACCAAGGAATGAATATGAATGTAATGGAAGATTATTATAATGTTATTATATTGTTATATTTTATATCATTATAATAAAATGATGAAAAAATCAGAAAAACGTGGGAAAACTTATAGAATCTAGCAGCAGAACTTGGCTCAATTAGAACATATTGATTATAATAATGTCAACAAAAATATTAAAACAAAGCTGAGCTTTTTTTTCCTCCTCTTACTTATCTCACAACACCCAGATGCCTTCTGCCACTAGTGTTTGGGCCCCAGAGATAATAATTTCAAAATGCACCTCCCTCTTTTCCTTGAAGATGTGGGGCACTATGGAACACTGTTGATGCGATTGCTTAGTCAATTGGTTTTGATTAACTATTTTTCTTTATTACAAGAGAAGACTCATTGATCAAGTATGTGGAGGTACATCTAGAAATTACTATGATCATTAAAAGGCAACTATAATTTTAAAAAATCTATATGCATAGATATCACACATGGGGATGAAGTGACACATGCATACGGAAGGTAGGTGGCCACAGCACAAGTGTTGAGGAACAATTACTATTCAGATGGTGAAGGCTCTCCAATATCTTTTGCTGATGCCACCTTATGGCTTTCAGCTTGAGCCTTGCTTTGTACTGCTCTGTCTTGGACTTCTACCTGGGCATCAAGTAATTTCTTTGCTACTTACTGCTGAGTTTCCCTCTCTCCTCTTTCATGCCACTAATCCCTGTTTCTCTTTTTCTTGCTCTTTCCTGGGAATCTCTACCCTCTACTAGGCACATTATTTGCTTACTCTTGACATTGCTGGGCTCATATGTCAGTGGCATAATTATATTAATATGTATAATATATGTATATATAATATGACTATAATATAACACAACACAATATAACATTATATAATACAATACAGTATGGTATGGTATACGATATGAAATAATGTAATATAATATGACACAATATAATTAACTGAATGGAGTCTCCTTAACCTTACCACTTCTAAATATTTCATTGTTTATATCAGCAATAGATATAGGATTATCAATATGAAACATTTTTTATCCTCGCCCTTTCCTAATACATTTTTTGGGAAGGCTAGAAATAAATATGAGTTTATTATGAAAGAGAGAAGTTAGTAATATTTCTATGAACAGCAGTGTGGCAGATGAATGCCCTTCATCTTAAACAAGTCCAAGATATAAGACCTAATGTTGCAAGTTTCTCTTAGTTCCTTCCTTCTCTTGAGGTGCTGTACACTAGTCTGTCTTGAGAGATAAGGCAGAAATAAAGCCCCTAGTCAGCTTTTAAGGTCACCTATGACACTTTGGCATCCAATCTCCTCAGTGATATCAATTCCCTCTATGCCAGATAAGGCAGGTCATTCACAGTGCAAGACATATGTCCTGCTAATGATCTCTACTTCATCCTGGTTGTCTTACAGTCCAGTTTACTTTTTAGGGAAGGAAATTGGAGCCCTTGAGTTGTTTTCCTAAAAGAATACTTACCAGGACTTCTTTTACCCATCTCTGAGAGCTGCTGAATGTCTGAATGACCCTTGTGCTCTTCCAATAAATCTACCCTACTCCTAACTGTGAGTGGTTTGTGTATCTTCCTTCCAAAGAACCCTCAAATTGACTACCACTCATCCAGCAGGTCTGAGAATTAAAACAGACTGCTATCAGAAGTGGAGGTTTTCAGGAATGAGACCAAAGTAGGGACTCTCTAGGAGGGTAGAATGGGGTTTAAACAAAAGGTAGGAAAAAAATTTCCCATCTCAGGATGGAAGATTGAAGGGAGGGAAAGCAAAGTACATGCAATGAGTTGTCTCTTGTAAGAGGAGAGGCTGAAGCCCCAGTGTTAGAAGGTAGAGCATGGAAAATATTGGGTCTTACATGAAAAGAATAGATAATAAATTGGGGGTGAGATAGTACAATTCAGAATGGCCTCATGGATGAATAGAAAAGGTACTTGGAGAAGAAACAAGTAATAAAGAATCCATCTCCTGTTCCCTTGTATGGGGAAGAGTGGGAGAAAAACACTAGGAAAAGTTACCTTAAATAGTAGATAAGAGACCCACCACTGTCGCAGAGACATTTTATTAAAGTTTCAGTGTTAAATCTGCTTTCATATGTCTGTGTATTTCTGCATACATGTGTTTACTGGTTTTAATTAGGTTTGGAAGGTCAGAGGACAAAATACCTATTAGAGATAATTTTTTGCCTTCAACTTTCTTTCACTCTGTGTCTTGTAGGGTGAATGGGTGGTAGAGTGGTGGTAAAGAAGTTAACATCTCTTACCTGGACAACCTAGAGAAAATTCTCTGTGAATGCCATTTGTATGAATGAATCAGCATGTGGAGAATTTATCTCCACATATAGATTATAGGAACAATATACCTAAGAGGAGCACACTCCTGAGAGAAATTTATGTGGGGAGGAGCCGAAATACTGGGAACTAAGCTTAGTTAGCAGTATAGAATAAACTTGAAGGGGACAACTGACACCCCTTTTCCCCCAAATGCAAACTCCTTGTTAAGTAAAGTTATGCATTAGCACAAGAGAAATTTTATCAGAGTTTTGTTTTGAAATTTTGTTGTAGTTGTTTTTATTTATGGACCCCAGAAAATCAAGGAACTGCAGACACTTCACTGTAGCTGGCTACAAGAACAGTAACTTAGGGGCAGTGGCAAAAGTAACCACCTTCCTTATCTTATAATTGTGAAATCCATCCTGGATTTTGTTCCCTTTTTACTTTCTATCCTCATCACTATCTCCCTACAGTTTGGAAGCCTACTTTAGGTTTTAACTTCTAGAAAATAATAGAAGAGGGAATGTTTTTGGGAAATAGCAAGTCTTTATTTGTCTTTAATGTGGAAAGTTTGATTTGTCCAATTGCACATGACAGTCAATGTTGTGTTTGAATTGAGTTATCTATTTATTTATTTATTTATTTTTAAGTGAGGCAATTGGGGTTAAGTGACTTGCCCAGGGTCACACAGCTAGTAAGTGTTAAGTGTCTGAGGCCGGATTTGAACTCAGATACTCCTGAATCCAGGGCCGGTGCTTTATCCACTGCGCCACCTAGCCGCCCCTAATTGAGTTATTTATTGATCAAATTGAAGCAAATAATGTATGTATCAAAATGTAAAACACTTGAACAACTGAAAGGAGTTAGAATAAGTTCAACATATTCTTGAAACAATTAACACCTAATAATGATATCCCTTCCCATATAGGCAAATTCCTAGAAAAGCTACTTCAAGTTCAAAGTAATTTGTCATTTTAGATCCATTCTAAACGCACACCTCAGAAACCCCCAAGGCTGTGTTCACCTTTCCTAGTTAGAAACATGAAACAATTTTTTTTTTCAAAGAAAAGGCATTTAGTGAAATAGCATAAAAAGACGGCAGTAAAACATTACTCCTGCAAAGTATAGGGCATATTCTACAACAAAACCAAAAAAGAGCAGTTGAGAAGAATACAGTTACTCTATTGAATAACTATGTTTATGCTATAGAGTAACCATGGTTACTCGGTATAATTAAAGCACGTGGGCATCCACATTAAGAATACATGTACCGGGGCAGCTAGATGGCGCAGTGGATAAGCACCGGCCCTGGATTCAGGAGGACCCGAGTTCAAATTCGGCCTCAGACACTTACTAGCTGTGTGACCCTGGGCAAGTCACTTAATCCCAATTGCCTCACCAAAAAGAAAAAAAGAAAAAAGAATACATGTACCTAGGGCACATGTTTTGGGGACATGCTTCAGCAACTACAGAGCTGCAAGAGTCTTTTGATAATGTCATCAGGTTGCTATTGCTTGACCTGCTGCCATGTGGGTGCTATCTCTGCTAGTCTGCACTTAAGTATCAAGTGAGGTTGGTTCTCCCTGAGTGTCACTTCTTTGCTATCCGCAGTACAGTGGAAAATGTGTTGGCTCTAAAATCTGAATCGCTTCCATCTTTGATACTACCCATTTTCTTGGGCAAATCATTTAACTTCCTTAAGCCCCAGTTTCCTTATCTATAAAATGAGCATGTTGGATTAGATGGCCTCTTATTTCTTTTTCACCTGTAGATCTATAATTTCCCTTGGCTTATCTGCTCTGTTTTGAGTTTATTTCTCTCCTAGTCTTGTGATCTCTGCTGGGCATTGTTCCCTGTTGCTGTCTTCTGTGCTTAAACTCTTCAGGGACTCTTGCCAGCCATCTTAGCTCCCTTCTGATACGGTGCAGTGACTAGAAAGCCTCTCTCTGATAAGTGAAGGCTGACAGTTCTTTAGTCAGAGCCAAAATCTCAGACTAAAAGGTTAGCCATCACACCCAGCTAACAAAAGACAGGCAGACTACCTCCAGGTGAAGATTTAGTCTTTTTTATCAAATGGATGTGTCTGGGACTGAATTACAATTCTTTGTCCCAGACACATGTCTGACAGGGTTAGAAATTCCAAAGAACCATTCCAGGATGACATTACAAATGCATTTGAGCCATAAAAAGCTTAGCAAAGGAGCCTCTACCCATCTGGCCCATATTCCTGTCTTTATTATTATAATCTGTCAGCCACAAAAGACTCTGGCTTTACTGCTATATTTTGGGCAGCAAAAAATAAAAAAACACCATCATACCTCCCAAAATAAGGAATACCTGGAGATTTGTGGGACACTATAATAAATGCAAGGCAGAAATAGAAAATGTCAGAGGGATTTCATACTGCCCTCTCTGAAAAATGAGTTGGTTCAGACCTGTGATTTCATTTGTCCCAAAATAACAGGACAAATGAATAATTTGGTATTATATTTGACATTTTATATTTGATCAATTTAAATTTGAAGATAATATGGATTTCAAAATTACAATTATATGGAAATTGGATTCAATATAAATCTAATTGGATATGCTATATGACTGAGAATGCATCTGGTTGATGTTACTTAGGGAACATTAGTATATATTCTGTAGTTGATGCTGGTTGGGAACAATCATTATACATGTCATAGTTTTTTATGTTTTATTAAGGCTCTTTATTAAAGCTTATCACACAGGAGGTCTCACATATTAAGACCCTATTTTTAAAGATAACTCTCACTTCCAAATCACTCTCTCTACCTGACCCACCTCATATAGTAACTCCCCCCCCTTACAACAAACAAGTGCAGTTAAATAGAACAAATAAACATTTGGCTGTATCTAAAAATATATTCCTAATGCTGCATTTACATCTCTATCAAGTGAAATACAGGGGATGTGCTTCACTGACAGTTCTCTGTCACTGTGACTCGTCCCTACATTGATATAAGTTCTGAAGTTTTTCCATGCTAATTTCCTTTATATTACTGTGACACGTGTGTAAATTGTTTTTGTTCTTGTGCTTTCTCCACCTGTGTCCATCCATACAAGTCTTCTTGTTTCTTTAAGTTCTTCCTATTCGCCATGTCTTATATAGAAATATTATACCATTACCATCATACATGACAATTTTTTCAGCCATTCCCCTATCAATGGATGCTTCATTTCTTTCTATTTCTTTGCCAAAAGTTTTGCTACAAATATTTGGGTTTATATATAGCCTTTCTCTATGGCATAAATACTTGTCATAGAGGACAACTGATGGATGATGGTGCCACACTTTTGTAGTTTTCACCTTAATATTGATAACTCTACCTGTGGTGGGTTCTTAACCTCATCAATATGGAGTGACAAAATTGGAAGAGAGGATCATGGAGTATTTTATCCATGTAAATCATCTGGAAATTCATTCATTCAAATTAAAGCTGTTCAGCTAATCCTACACATTTATTTTTTGCTTTTATACTTTGATTGTATTTTGATATTTTATTTGTTTTACATTTTTATAAATACCCCCAGTATTATTTTTTTTAAAACCCTCACAAAAGTTGAATTTTAGAATTGTAAAGAAGATCCAGTAATAACTCATACCAGAAAAAAATTGTCCTTTTCTGTTTCTTTGTGGGGTTTATTTAAACTACAGAAGGGTAGTGCTATGAAGTGCTCTGGAAAAAGAATCTGTATGTTGCATTGCTGATCACCATTTTCTCCTTTGTAGTTTCTTCTCTCTCCTGGTTATCTACCTACCTGTCTGACTGCTTTCTCTATCTCCTTGGGTGCAGCTTAATCAATATTACACCTGCTAAAATCGGGGGTTCCTTAAGGCACTGGACCATCTTCTTCTTTTATATGATTATCCTTTGTGATCTTATTAGATCCATTGGTTTCAATTATCATGTCAAGGGAGCCTCTAGGTGGTGCAGTAGATAAAGCACCGGCCCTGGATTCAGGAGTACCTGAGTTCAAATCCGGCCTCAGACACTTGACACTTACTAGCTGTGTGATCCTGGGCAAGTCACTTAACCCCCATTGCCTCACAAAAAAACAAACAAACAAAAAACAGTTATCATATCTATGCGGCTAACTCTCAGATCTTATACAGACTAAACTTTCTACCCAACCTCCAATATCTTACTGCCAACTGCCCTTTGGCTATCTCATCCTGGATGTCTTATAGACATCTTCAACTCAGTCTGTTTAAACCCAAACTCAATTGTTTTTCTCCCCAAACCTTCCCTTCTTCCAAATTTACCTATTACTGTCAAGGGTAAAACCACCCTCCCAGCCACCAAGATTATAGGGACTTCCAATTGCTTTTTCCATAGGCTAGTTCATCATTGAGCAGGAAGGGATAGGACTAATTGTCAGGTGTCAGTAAATACGTCCTGCCACCACTCTACTGTGGCATCTTTCTGAGCTCATTAGGCAAAGTTCTTTCTTGCTACTTCATTATTGTTTTATCTTTCACCCTTTTGCATCTTTGTCCAGGTGTTATCCTTGACAGGGCTAAAGTGGCTAAGGTTTATGTCCATCTCTGTCCCCTCATGGGCAGGTGAATTTGGTTGATCTCTCTACCATTCTTGAAGTAATATTTACAGAGAGAGTCCACGGAATCAAAGCATTATATCTGTATTTGTTATTGTATTAGAAGTCATGCAGATCTCTTGACTTTGGGAATTTCTGATTGAGTGTCCACACTAACTAGGGAGGAAGGTAACAGGTATTTGTTAAGAGCCTACTATGTGCCAGGTACTATGCTAAAAGCTTTACAAATACTTTCTTATTTTATCCTCACAACAATCTTGGGAAATAGATGCTATTATGATTTCTCTTTTACAGTTAGGGAAGCTGAGGCAGATAGAAGTTAAATGACTTGCCTAGGACCATACAGATGATAAGGCTAAAGGCCAGATTTGAACTCCTAACTCAGCACCTAATCCTCAGTTCCCTGTCTCACCTAGCTGCCTCAGCATGAATATGACAAGTTTGGCATTAATATGACGAGTGGCCTGGGAGGAAGGAATACCAGGTTGCTTAGAAAGGGACAAACTAGCCTATGGTCAAAATACATCAAATTGAAATTTCCCCTCCTGATCAGTAGCAGGATCAGGTCCTTGAGTAGCCCTTGCATTTTCAGCTTGGGTGAAATGGGGGGACCCAAGTGGTTTTTTTTAAGTTGTTTGAGCCATGAATCTTATCAGAAGTTATTGGTACTATTGTTAAACTATTGTTATCCTCGGTGATAATGCTTTCCAGAAGTACATGCCTTCATTGTATACTGAAATGTTAACCGTGGATGACTTTTGTGATGTTTCCTGGAAAATTGAGTATAGAATGGACAATAAATAAACCTCTTTGAAATTTTTACAATATGGGCTCTTGGGAGTGAGTAAGTGGATTCTCCTTGTTCTTTTAATAGTTTCAACTTATTTTTGACTCCACTCTATAATGGTATATCTAATAATTTTTTTTTACTAATTGTTAATATTGATGTTTGGTTTAGTTTGAATTGAATAACGAAGGTTATGTGATATGCTGTAGATGAATAAAATGGGGAACTTGGGAAGAACTTATAAAAAATTTAATAATTACAGAACTAATTGGACATTTGCCATTCCTGATGTCAATTCTCTGAAGAGTATCTATGCAAATAGCTTGATGGGTTTAACAATTCTAAATGCTGGAACTTACTATGGAGTAAAATCCATGGGGACTATAGCTCGTGCCCTATTAATTACTTGTGATCATATTTTGACATGAATTGCATCAGCTGGAAACCACCAGTGACGGTAGAGTGTTGGCAGGCTACTCACCAGAACACTCATATATGTAGAAAGCCATAGTAGCAGCCCTAAGTAGCAATCTGCCCATTGATTCAATCCAACATGGGTAACCAGGAACTATAAAAATAAAGAAGCAAGGTGATGTAGGGGATATGTGATTTTCAACCCACCTCAACTCCCCTCCCCACCTTGTTGACCATAGGTCATAATCTTTTGGATAATATGATAACATAATCCAAGAATTTTATATTTTGAAACAAAATTAATTGAAAGAAACTAAGTGATTTAGTTTGGGGGTTCACTGGAGGATGTTGGCAGTAGGAGAGATGATAAGACTCTCCTGTTTGATTTCCACACCATTTAGCTGCAAATGCTTTCTAAGTGGGTGATTTTGTGGTAAGCCAATAGCCATGCCAGGGAAATAAGATAGCTCATGCATGAAATGTATGTATCTGTAGCCAAATTTTCTGAAGACTATCTGGAGCCACAAATGACTGGGACATGGATGATGCAGCTAAGAAAACAGCTGCTGATTCTCTCTGTGTTTCCATGTGCAAGATGTATTTTAATCTATTCTGTGAGGTTCCCAAATTGTAGGCCAGTTGGTGATCCAGACCAAGTGAATCCTAATGTGTGGGTTTATTTAATAGAATGACTACATCAAAATGGTTTCCCAGATTTCCCTCTTATATAAAGAAAAAGTTTGATCTATGTGGGTAGGTTACAGATGTTTCTTCAGCTTTTCTGGTATGATCAATCAATCAATCAGTAAGCATTTACTAGGTGCCTGCTTTTTCTTTTCAACAACCCAAAAAGCAACTCTACATGGGGACATCATCATATCATCAATATTGAAATCAGATTGATTATATCCTTTGTAGTCAAAGATGAAGAAGCTCTATACAATCAGTTAAAACAAGATCTGGAGCTGACTGTGGCTCAGATCATAAGGTTCTTATTACAAAATTCAGACTTAACTTGAAAAAAGCAGGAAACATTAACAGATCATATAGGTATGACCTAAATAACATTCCTTATGAATATGAAGTAGAAGTGACAAATAGGTTTAAGGGATTGGAACTGTTAGATAAAGTGATTAAAGAACTATGGATAGAGATTCACAATATTGTAAAGGAGACAGCGACAAAAAACATTCCCCAAAAAAGGAAGAGAAAGAAAGCAAAGTGGCTATCTGATGAGACTTTACAAATAACTGAGGAAAGAAGAAAAGGGAAAAGGAAAGGAAAAAGTGAATGATATACTCAAATGAATGCAGAATTCCAGAGTATAGCCAAGAGAGACAATAAGGTTTTCTTTAATGAGTAATGCAAAGAAATAGAAGAAAACAACAGAATGGGAAAAGATAAGAGATTTCTTCAAGAAAATGATAAATATCAAGGAAACATTTCTTGCAAAAAATGTTCATGATAAAAGACAAAAATTGTAGGGACTTAACAGAAGTAGAAGAGATTACAAAGAGTTAGCAAGAATATACAGAAGAACTATATAAGAAAGATCCTAACATCACTGATAACCATGATTGTATCATCATTGATCTAGAGTCATACATATTACAGAATGAAGTCAAGTGGGCCTTTGGAAGTATTCTAACAATAAGACTAGTGGAGGTGATGCAATTCCAGCTGAACTATTTAAAATCCTAAAAGAGGATACTGTTTAAGTGTTGCATTCAATATGTCAGAAAATTTGGAAAACTCAACAGTGACCACTGGATTGGAAAAGATCAGTTTGTGTACCAATTCTAAAGAACACTGCCAAATAATGTTCAAATTACTGAATATTTGTGCTCATTTCACACTCCAGCAAGTGAGATTCTACAAGTTTGACTTCAGCAATATGTGAACTGAGAACTACCAGAAGAGCAAGCTAGTTTTCAAAGAAGCAGAAGAACCAGAGACCAAATTGCCAAATTGCCAAATTGCTGGATTATGGAGAAAGCAAGGAAGTTCCAGAAAGACATTTATTTCTGCTTCATTGACTACATTAATGTCTTTGACTGTGGATCACAACAAAATGTGGAAAGTCCTCAAATAGATAGGAATACCAGATCTTACTTGTCTTCTAAGGAACCTGTATGTAGACCAAGAAACAACAGTTCAAACTGAACATGGAACAACTGATTAGTTTAAGATTGGAAAATGAGTATGACAAAGATGTATATTATCACCTTATATATTTAACTTATATGCAGAGTACATCATGTGAAATGCCAGGCTGGATGAATTAATAGCTGATCATAGATATGTAGATGATATGATGGCAGAAAGTGAAGAGGAATTAAGAAGCCTCTTGATGAGGGTAGAAGAGTAGAGTGTTAAAGCTGGCTTGAAGTTTAACATAAAAAAATGAAGATCTTGGCAACTGGTCTCATCATTTCCTCGCAAATAGAGAGAGAAGAAACAGAAACAGTGTCAGATTTTACAGTCTTGGGATCCAAGATTACTACAGACGGTGACTGCAGCCATGAAAGTAAGATACTCAATCCTTGGAAGGAAAGCAATGGCAAGTCTGGACAGCATACTAAAAAGCAGAGACATCACTTTGCTCACAAAGTTCCATACTATCATTTCAAGTAGCAATGTATGGCTGTGAGAGTTGGACTATAAGGAAAGCTGAGTACCACAGAAGTGATGCTTTCAAATTCTGGTGCTGGAGAAGACTATTGATAATACCTTAAACAGCAAGGAGATCAAATCAGTCGATACTTAAAAAAATTAACTCAGACTACTTACTAGAAGGTCAAATACTGAAGCTGAATTTTAAATACTTTGGGCACATAATGGGAAGACAGGACTCATTGGAAAAAACCCTGATGTTGGGAAAGGTTGAAGGCAAAAGGAAAAGGGACAGCAGAGAATGAAATGGATAAACAGTGGAATGGAAGCAACAAACATAAGCTTGGACAGAATGAAAGATAGTAGAGAATTAAAGAGCCTGGCATGCTATGGTCTATGGGGTCATGAAAAGTCAGACACAACTGAACAACTGAACAAAAACCAAAACCAAGTGCCTACTATGTGCCAGGCACTGTGATAAGTACTGGAGATACAAAAAGAGGCAGAAGACAGTCCCTACCCTTAAAGACTTTACAATCTAATGGGAGAGAATTAGAACTAGGCTTGGACGTTCCATCATTTTATTTGTTGAGGATGCACAATGATGTCTATTAACTCTCTTTATAGACCTGTGCTTTGTACATTTCAATTGGCTGAAATGGCAAAATATGGGGAAAATAGGGTGAGGTGAAAAGAATTTGGATTGTCCTACAGATGACATTGTAAATTTATTTTTCACTACATGGAGATGGGAGTCAGTTTTTGAGGTCTTGGGATTGGGTCTGTGAAACATTCTTAGATGGCTTTTCTCAGAGAAACAAGAAGTGGGGGGGGGGAAGACGGGGAATAAACAAATATTCTATTAACTTTCTCTCAATTAACTTTCCAAATTTTAAAACATGCTATAAGGGAACAGTAAAATGTTGTTCAGTGCTTCACACATGTCATGTGTCTTGCATTTACGTGATAGATCAGCAGGCAAATATAAGGGAATTGGGAAATGCTTCCATTATATCATGCCAACACAAACTACTCCAGGTCATTCTCTAATTCAAAAGCTAAACCTTTATTAAGTACCTACTATGTGCTAAGCACTGTATTAAATGCTAGGTATACAAAAGAAGGCAAAAGAGAGTCCCTACTCTCAAAAAGTTTACAATCTAATGGAATGTAATATAATCTTATGCTCAGATGCATGGCCGGTAGGACTAAATCAATGTTACTTCAACAGTATCCCTTTCTTTTCTTTCAAAACAAGTTCTTGTGTTCCTTGAGGAGAACTCCTAAATGACCTCTAATGACCCTTTGAGCTACTATTTAGTTTGTGTGTAGAGAAAGACTGCAATTATTTGCAAGACAAGGCATGATTAGAGAGATGTTAGATGGCACAGTGGGCTTGGAACCAGGAAGAGCCATTTTCCTGAGTTCAAATCCAGCCTCAGAAACTTACTAGCTGTGTCACCCTGGGCAAATCACTTAACCCTGTTTGCCTCAGTTTCTCATCTGTAAAATGAGCTGAAGAAGGAAATGGCAAACCACTCCACTATCTCTGCCAAGAAAACCCCAAATGGGGTCACAAAGAATCTGGCACGATCAAAACGACCCAACAACAATAAAACAACAAAGGACTTCTACAACATCTTACCCCAGGAATCCACCATGTCAGAAAGTGGTGAAGAAGGGGAGGAGTTTAACCTAAAAGGATTATCTTCCAAACAATTTTCAAATTTCTATGATTTTTTTTATCCATCAAGTTTTAGTGTCTCTTTTGTTTATAGAACTTGTTCTTATTACCCTTTGGGAACTTAGCCCTCCCATGGGAGATGTCATTGCAATTCTCAATTTGCAGATTACTCTCTGGGCCCCTTTTGGGTCTCTGTCCTAACTTACTCCGTCTTTATATTTCATTGCTTATAGTAATAGAAGACATAGTTCTACTAATAGAAGGCACAGGTTTATTTATCTTTACTTTCTCTTTAAAAGGTTTATGAATAAAGACATAACTATAAATGGGCAATGGGTGGAATATGTGGGATAGAAATTACTATTATCTCCAAATATTCCATTGTGGAAGGCACATAACTTATCTTTTAGAATCCTACAACTTCCAAAACTAAAATCTCTTGTCTTAAGTTTCTCCCATCCCCTGACTTACATTAAGGTGTCTTGAACAAGGCTATCTTGGAAGATGAGTCAGCAATAAAGCCTCTAGTCATGTCATAAGGAAATTGCAGATAATTTTACATTTAACTTTCCTAAGGAATATAAAACCCCTTAGAAGTAAATAACATCAAATCTCTTAGGACATGAGAGTTGTGTTCTGTTAGTGGTCTCCACTTAACCCTAGCTGTTCAAGACCCAACTCATTGATATGTTATGAAAATGGCTGACCAGGGCTCTTTTCTTTTTAAACCATCTCTTTGAAAATTGTTGAATATCTGAATTACTTCAGTATTCTGTCAATAAACTTATCCTGTTACCAACTGTAAGTGTTCTATATGGCTTTCTTTTCTTTGTTGTTACTCATACCACTATAGGTGGTCTGAGAGTTAAGACTAACTTTGTACTAGAAGTAGGAGTTTTCAGGGATAAGACCACTGCAAAAGTTCTATGAGAAGTAATGATATGGTAAAAGGATTCTGGAAACAAAGAAATTATAATATTGAACTGAAGCAAAATAACTGACATGGTGTGAAGTCATCTTTTACAATAAAGGAAAGAAGAGATGACAACTGCACTGTGAAAAATTAATGTGAGTGAGATCTATGAGGCAAGGAAGAGAATAAATGGTAGAATCAAAGTCAAGTGGCCCTAGGAAAGAGTGAAAAAAAAGCAGTCACAGAAGACAAAGGTAGCCACTTCCCACTCTACTTGCAGAATGCATATGGAGATTAAGGGGATAGCTTTGGAATTATAAGAGAAAATCCATTTAAACAATGCCTGACAGATCTGCCACTGTCCCACAAGTAGATGCCTAGTTTTCAAGTTTTAGTGTTAAATCTGTTTATTTAAGTGTGTATGTATGTGTGTGTGTGTGTATGGCTTTTTAAATGTATGCTTGTTTATGCTAATTAGTTTTGGACAGTCTGAGTACAAAACGTCTTAGTGACCATATGTAAGATTGAGACTTTCTCCTTCTTTGTGTCTGGGGGATATGGGGACAAAGACAACAACTCTTTTGGCCTGAAAAACCTAAAGAAATATCTTGATGTAGGATTACGTCATCAGTGTATGATAGTGTATATGAAGGATTTGCACAAATTGTGATTCTAGGGATGAAAACTAGATAAGGAATTCAACATGGAAAGGGACTGGAATTCAGGGGCCTAACTGAAGAGAAGAGTAAAGCTCAGGGAGATGAATGACTGCACTTACCCTACACACGCTTGCTTGTTATTTTCCAAGCACAGGCAAACATCTGAATCAAAAGTGAGTTTCCAAGTGTTTTACTCCCCTTTGAGAATGAAATTTCACTGTATTTTTATTCATGAGCCTTAGAAAATCAAGGGACCCGTGCTATTGCACTGAAGAAGACTGCAGTAGCGTCACTTATTTTACAACTGTAAAATTATCCCTGGGCATACACTCCCTTTTTGCTTTTTACCTTCTACACCCTGATCTCAGCTTAGATTTGGATGCAAACTATGTTCTAACCTACTGTTAGAAAACAGTAGGGCAGCTAGGTGGCACAGTGGATAAATCACTGGCTCTGGATTCAAGAGGACCTGAGTTCAAATATGACCTCAGACACTTGACACTTACTAGCTGTGTGACCCTGGGCAAGTCACTTAACCCCCATTGCTCTGGAAAAAAACGAAAACAAAACAGTAGCAGGAAATGGGACTATTTTGGGAAATGGCAAGTCTTCATTCATTTTTCCTAAGGACTCATTCCCAAATAAGGCCCCAGAAAAACTAACCCAGGTCCAAGTCACTCTATATGTTCACAGTTACTCAAAATCATAAGTCACAAGTTTTATGTGTTTGTTTTCATTACTCAGTGAGAAGACACAATTCGTTAAAAGCAAAAGCATTTCTCTTTTTTTTTCGAGGGCAATAAGGGTTAAGCGACTTGCCCAGGGTCACACAGCTAGTAAGTGTCAAGTGTCTGAGGCTGGATTTGAACTTAGGTCCTCCTGAATCCAGGGCTGGTGCTTTATCCATTGCACCACCGAGCTGCCCCAAAGCAAAATAAATCATTTAACAAAATTGCATATACATAGCAAATAATCATTTCCCACCTCCCATAAACTTGAAGCACATTGTTACAAATATACACACCATTATTAGGATGGGTAGATACACACAGAAATCAAACGTGGTTCTATGCAGGAGGGAATATATGTGACCAAGGCATTCAAATGGAGAGTAAACTCATGTTCTTAATACTACAGAACCACCCATGTATTCTGGAAAGATCAACTTGCTTTCTTTTAGCTTGCTTTCTGTTAGGTACTGATCTCAGGTGAACCTATACCCAAACATGATGTAATATCTCTGCTGCTTTCCACTGGGTGTCACACCTGTGATGTTCCTTACTGGGCATCATGTGTCTGCTGCTCCCCACATCTTTCTCCTGGTCTTCCCTGTTCTCAACTGGCTCCATTATCTCTGGGATTTTATAGTCACTTTTGAATAGTACTCACCAATTCCAATTTCTGGGGTTCATTTCTTCAGGGCCTCCTCTCAGCCATCTCAGCTTCAGTCTGTTAAGTGAAAGCCCCTCTAGGATAAAGGAAGGCTGACAGTTCTTTACTCACTATGGATATGTCACCAAACACAACTCACAAAAAGTCAAGGTGACCACACTCACACCAAGCCAAAGTGCTTTCCTTGAATTCTCCATGTCTTTGAATAAATCACTATACTTTCACCTAGATAACAATATGACAGAATTAGAAATTCCCAAGATCCTTCTAAGGCATTCAGAGAAAAGTGAGCCATAACAAAAACTGAACAGAGAAAGGAAGGTCTTTGTTCTTCGTCCACTGACCCAAGTCGATGCCTTCATTACTCTGTCAGCCATAAAACCCTGGGCTTTTATGCTCTATTATAGCGAACAACAACAACAACAACAACAAAAACCCCTCCACTCCATGATTCCCAACTAAGGAAAACCTTGGGGTGGTCTGGACACTAGAAGACTATAGTAAATACAAGATCAAAATAGAAAAAGTTGGAGGGATTTGGTACTGTCTCCTCTGACAAATAATTTGGTCCAGGTCTATAATGTCATCTGTCTTGAAATCCAAAGACAAATGAGCAAATTTTCCTACATCTGGCATTTTAGATTTGTTCAACTTAAATTTATAGTTGATATGGATTTCAAGATTACAACTGCATGGAATTGAGTTCAATATAAATTTGCATATGTGATATGATTAGCGAAACATTTAATTGATACTGGTTGGTAACAATTTGTACATGTTAGTGCAAATAATGCTAGCTGGGAATAGTTATTGTGGTATCACACCTTGGCAGCTATCACATCTGTATTGATGATTCAACCCTACAGTGATTTCTGATATCAATTAACATGAATTAATTAGACTAGAGAGTATAAGCTAGTAATACTTTTATCCATATACATGGTTTAGAGATGTTTTTAGTGGCACTAAATTTATTGCATTGATTATGATAAATGCTTGTTATACATTTTAATTGTTTATATGTTTTAATGAAAAGACTCACATCCCAAAGTGTTCTAGAATCACAAAATCTCAGAGTTGAAAGAAACCTCACCATCTATGTAATTCAGCCTATGCTCAAAGTGTAATGGGGGGATTGGCCAATGAAAGCTTTGCACAATAGTCACAAGGAAACTTTGTGAGTCTTCTTCCTGAGATCTATAATGAAGGGCGCCTTTCCCATCCCACTTCAGAGCATATAAAGGTATTCTCTAGTTATTTCCTGTTAGTTTACTGCATGACGACAAAAAGACATAACTGGGTACTGAGCTGGAATTGAGTACGTACAAAAGGTTCAGACAGATTAACTCTCTCTCTTTCTTGGTGATGAGAGAGGCAAAAATTGCTATAAGACTCCAGGCAGCAGAAAAGGTAGCAGCAGAAGAAAAGGCAGTTTCTTCTTCTGTTGTCTGCTACCAAGTGACTTATCTCCCTACCCAGCCACCATGTGTCTATGAATGCATGCATCTCTGGTTCTTCATTCCCTATTGTGACAATGCATTTCTGACATTAGGTGAATGAGTATTGGAGATGGAATAGACCCAATTATGACTTTGTTGGTCCCCAAGAAATCACAAGAGCCCCCAGAGATCTAGTAACTGAAGGCAATAAAAGGGTCTTCTAGTAGCCATAGCAGCCAAATCCAGTGAGGAACAAGCCCTGAGGAGCAGGTTGCTTTATCCAGCCCAGTGATGAATCAACCCAGAATCCATTGTACTGTGTCTGGTCAACTTGAAAGTGACTCACTCATCAACTATCCATAACCAGGAGGTAATTTGATGGAGGAAATACTTTGTAGTAACTAATTTAAATTTGAGATCACTCTCTCCAGAAAATGAGGTTTATAGAGAAAAGTATTTTCCTAATTTTGTATGCTATTGTACTTTAGTCCTTGTTATACCATGTCAATAAATAGCCTTTTGTGAAAGATAACTGATTTTCATTGGTTAAATGTTGAAGAGCTATTAAACGATATAAGGGAGAGCACACAGGATAAGGAGATAGGTGCTCGTTAATGATAGTATTCTTTTTTTTTTGGTGAGGCAATTGGGGTTAAGTGACTTGCTCAGGGGCATACAGCTAGTAAGCGTTAAGTGTCTGAGGTCGGATTTGAACTCAGGTCCTCCTGACTCCGGGAGGAGGACTCTATCCACTATGCCACCTAGCTGCCCCAATGATAGTATTCAAGATAGTATTCAAGAATCCCCAGCCCTTTAGGGTTATCACTAGAAATGGTCTGAGAAGTAGGAGACATTCTCTGTGGTTCCAAACTGCTACGTCTTGAGTATGGGTTGGAAGAGTGAGCCCAGAACTCATGAGCTACATTTATTTTATTTTAAACTATATTTCATAGCAGAGTTTTATTTAGAACTAGATGACTAGGGCTTTGCTCCAATCACCCAGGCAATCAGTCCTCCACAAACATATGAGACACCTGTACATTTCTCTCCTTTCCCTCCTTGCTAAATAATGGTAAGCTGGGTTTTTGAGAACAGAGAAAAACCAACAAAATTTTTTTTAATCACCTACTATACTCTAGGTACAGTTGGGATATAATGACAAAAAGGAGAGTTGCTTTCCTCAAAACTATCATGGAGAATTGTCTAAGGGTGGAAAATTTACCACATGGCAAGAAATTTAAATGGCTGCTGGTTAAGCCACTGTATTTCTCCAAAGGAAGCAACGAGGCCTAATCGTGGGCTATGTCCTCATGGAACTAGTAAGAAGATGGTGAAATTGGAAGTGAGAATATTTTACTCTGGGGCGGCAACTTGGATTTTTTCAGAAAAAGGTCAAAGCTAGTGGGAACTGAACTCTGGCCTGGCCTAGGAGGGGAAGGAAGGCACTTCCTCCTCCTACAGTGCCTTAAGTGTAACCAGTGGATGACCCTTAAGGGTCTACCTCAGCTTATTTCACCCACCAGGGAGACTAGACAGCCCAAGAACTGGGGTCAAGCTAGGAAATACCTCCTCCTCCCATATCCAATTTGGGTCTTAAGAGATAATGCACCAGTGGATAGAGCACCAGCCCTGGAGTCAGGACCCGAGTTCAAATCCAGCCTCAGACACTTAACACTTACTAGCTGTGTGACCCTGGGCAAGTCACTTAACCCCAATTGCCTCACCAAAAAAAAAAAAAAAAAAGAGATAATGCACCTATAGGGAGGTAGAGGCAAGTAGGAGGAAAGAAGAGAATGCTTCTGGCTACACCTTTCTATCCTCAATCCTGGAAAACTTTGCTCTGGACTGATGTTTTTACCCTGTCCAGGTTCTCAAACTTTCCCAAGACCCCAAAACTACGGTTTGTGCAGGAGCAACAAGTTGAAAATGTGTTGGCTTCTCTGTAGAGAGGGAGGAATCACTTAAAGAATTAAGAGAACTTGTAAAAATGGGATGTCTAAAAGAAGGAAAAATGCTTCCCTGGCCCCTAAGCCTTTAACATGGCCTTCCTAGAACTGGGCATTTCAGATGTGGTAAGTCAGCCCCGATTAAGGATCATGACTTTTTTTTTATAATAAAGATTTTTATTTAAAGTTTTGAGTTTCAAATCCTACCCCTGCTTGGACTGAATTGTGAAACCAAGTACATTGATTTAGAAGCCACAGGCATCCTAAACCCCCAAGGGAGGCCAAATTTCAGAAAATTGACTGAAATATCAATGGATTAGGAGTCAGGAGACTTGAGTTCTAGTCCCTACTCTGATACTAAGGTTGGATTTTTGTTTCCTTTAGGATGAAATGAAGAAATTGGGTAAGGCATGTTCTAAGACAGTGGTGTCAAATCAAATAGAAATGGATCCCTATGGTCCACATATTGACCTAGTAGCTAACTATAAAATTAACATTAATTATCCTGCATTGTATTTTTATCCTGTTAAACATTTGCCAATTACATTTTAATTTGATGCTGCCCTCAGACTCTGGAATAGATTGATCCTTTAGATTTCGTCCAGCTCTAGCATGACACTTTGGGGTTTAGGGGCATTGATTTTAAAGCCCTTTTTCAATCTTCCCCCTAAAATGTACCTATCTGTTTAATGTAAAGTTTACTTCACCTTCTCCTGCTCCCAAGTAATCTGGTTTCTTGGGTGCCAAGTGTCAAGAAGCAACTATTTTATTGCTGAAAACTAGGAATCGAGGTAAATAGGAATCTATTAAATTACCCTCTTTAATCAAAGGTATCCATTGTCATATAAAAATACTTTAAATCACTATTGATTAGAGAAATGCAAATTAAAATAACTATGAGGCACCACCTCAACTTATCATATTGGCTAATATGAAAGAAAAGGAAAATGACAACTGATGGAGGGGATGTGGGGAAATTGTACTAATACAGTGTTGGTGGAGTTGTGAACTAGCCCAACCATTCTGTAGAGCAATTTGGAACTATGCCCAAAAGGTCTTATAAAACTGTGCATACCCTTTGAACCAGGAATATTACTGTGAGGCCTGTATCTCAAAGAAATCAAAGGAAAAGGAAAAGGACCTATATATACAAATATTTTTATACAACTCTTTTTGTGGAGGCAAAGAATTGGAAATTAAGGGGATGCCCATCAATTGAGGTATTTGAATATGATGGAAAATTATTGTGCTATAAGAAATGATGAGTAGGATGATTTCATTAAAAAAAAACCAGCAAGACTTTTATGACCTGATGCAAAGTGAAGTGAGCAGAACCAGGAGAATACTGCATACAGTAAGAGCAATATTGTAATGATAAACAACTGTGAAAGACTTAGCTGCTCTGATCAAAACAATTCCAAAGGACCATAATGAAAAATGCTATCCACTGCCACAAAAAGAACTGATGAAGTCTTAGTGTAGATTGAAGCTTAATTTTTTCATTTTATTTTTCTAGCCTTTTTTGTAACACAACTAATTTGGAAATATCAATTTTACATCAAATTGTGCAAAATATATCACATTGCTTGCCTTCTCAAGGGTTAGGAGAGAAAAGCAAAGGAGGAAGAAAATTCAGAATTCAGAATTTTAAAAAATGAATGTTAAAATAAATATATAATAATTTTCTTTTTGAATTTCCCTCTTCTGCGGGATGTGGGAGTGGGGTAAGATATATTTCCTTTCCAGCAGTGACTTTTAGTATACTGGGGCATTTTTCTCCCCACTCAGGGCAGCACACAACTGAAGACAATTCTCAGGCATGATTAGAGTTGCTTGCCCCTCTATAAAAATTCCTTCTGGGTGGTTGCAGGAACTACTCTGGGACAGAAATCTGGGGGTAGCTATTTCTGACCCAAAGCAGTATGTAAGTTCCCTCACTTTCTTCCCAGTCCTGATTGGCCTTTGCAGTTGGCTTCCCCTTTTTGGCAACCATTCCTCACCAAACACAAGAGACTCATCCGTATTTCTCCCCTTTTCCCTCTTGCTAAATAATAACAAAACTCTCTTGATTCATGTTGGTTTTTAAAAGCAAAGCAAAAGGTTCTAAATCACTGAACCAAAACCTTGGGAAATGAGAACAAGGAAAATAACATCAAAATTAGGGGTAAAAATTAATTAACAGTGGAGAATCTGGGATAATGAGTCTAGCTGACAGTAGACCTTCCACTAGCAAATACAATAGGCTTCTGATGTTAAAACATGTTTCTGAGCCCTCCAGATTGATGTCAACATATAGCACAATGAGCTTGCTTGGATCTGAACAAACCCAAACAGCTGCATTCTTAAAACTCTTGGCTGGTCCTTGAAAGGCCCATTCATACTTTTCTCAAAGATGTTTCCAGAGGGCTCAGGCAGGGTTGTCCTTTCTTTGGATCACGTATCCAGAGGTAAAGAGGGACAATAGAGGCCATTCAGTGCAACCTTCTTATTTGACAGATGGGGAAACTGAGTCCCAGAGAGGTGTAGTGGTTTGTCCAAGGTCATACAGATAGGAAATGCCTGGTTCCACAACAGGGATTCAGACCCAGCATTAATGATTCCAAGTTCATGACTGGTACTTATCTACACCAAAGATTGGAAGGGATTTCAGAGGCCATATAATCCTGTTCCTCTTATTTTACACTAGAAGAAACTGGCGACCAGAGAGATTGCCCCAAGGTGATAGAGGTAGTAGACAATAGAGACAGGATTTGAACCTAGGTCTTCTGAGCACAAAGTCAGTGTTCTTTTCCACTGTCTTATTTTGTCACAATGGCATAGTTCTTCACAAACTTTTGCTTTTGTTTTTGTTTTTTTTTTGTTTAGTTTTGTTTTTTCAGGGCAATGAGGGTTAAGTGACTTGCCCAGGGTCACACAGCTAGTTAAGTGTCAAGTGTCTGAGTCTGGATTTGAACTCAGGTCCTCCTGAATCCAAGGCCAGTGCTTTATCCACTGTGCCACCTAGCTGCCCCCTCTTCACAAACTTTTAATAATAAATAACATAAAGCTCTTGAAAATCTTTTGGACATGGACAGCTAGCCAGAAAGACTGGTGGAGGGGGGGCGGGCAGCTAGGTGGCACAGTAGATAAAGCACTGGCCTTGGATTCAGGAGGACCTGAGTTCAAATCCAGCCTCATACACTTGACACTTAACTAGCTGTGTGACCCTGGGCAAGTCACTTAACCCTCATTGCCCTGCAAAAAAAAAAAAAAAAAAGATGGGCAGAGAGAAAGCTTGAGGAGAGGTGGCAAGCCTGAAGAAAAAAACAGAAGAGCTTGAAACAGTTGCTGAGAAGACTAGGAAAGAAAATCATTTAGGGAAGATAAAGAGGATTTCCATTCAGCAGTCATGGTCCTGCTAAGGTTAGAAAACAAGCATTTGCAGTAGACGCCATGGAGATGGTTATGGGATTTTTATTAGGGCTCAATATCATGGGAGTGGCAATGGAGGAGTTGGGGGGGGAGGTAGTGAGGGGGTGGTTCCCCAGGGTTGGGAAATGGCAAATGCAAACAGTAGTAGGAAAAGGGGGTGATGGGTTGAAGAATGGAACATCAGCTCATGAGATGAAGGCTATGAGTAGAGAAAAATAACATTAGAGCAAGCATTACATATTGGGAAAACAAAGAGACAGGGAGTGAATGAAGCTCTTAGTGAGGAAGGAGAAGAGAATTAAGAGGGAAAACAGAGAGAAAGAGGACAGTATGGAAGAAATTCTTATAAGAAATGAGAATTTTAGAGGTTAAGATACTGGAGGTGGCGCAGTGAGTGACTGGTCAGATCCAATGTATGGCTAGGAAGTTTTAATTTGTTTATAGAATCATAAGATCATCAACTCAGAATTGGAAGTGGTTTTTCAGATCACCTAGCCTAAATCCATCATTTTCCATATGGGGAAACAGAGGCCCAGAGAAGTGGAATGACTTGGCCAAAGCTATCTATCTAGTTAGTAAACAGCAGAGCCAGGCTTGAAAATGAGAGAGGTTCTGTCTCCAAATTCGAAGCTTTTTCTTTTCTCTGTGCAACCCTGCGCCTCACACCAGGCTGTCCATTCCAGAAGTCAGAGGCCTCTGGGTAGTGTGTAAATCACACAAAAATCTACCCATCTGAAGACAAAAGGTGGTGATGTCACAAGGCTAGCAGGTCACAGACTCTGCATTTACTTACCTTAAGCTGCCCCATTCTGATGACATAATTGGATGTTAATCATGGCCTTGACAGAAGCTTCAAGGATTGGCTAGGGAGATTTAAACCTCTGGCCCATATTTCAGAGTTTAAGAGTTTCAAAACTTCATAGGGGAGTGTGTGGCGGCTCTGCTTCTGGTCTTTACACAGACTGTGGGACTTCATGGAGCCAGCTGACTACTCCCTCAGCTGTAAGTGTGTCAGGATTGTTGAAGAAGAAAGGGACCTCTCAGGGACTGGGCAGCATGGCCCCGGGTTGTCAAAGTCCTGGCATCTCTAGCTCTGCTACAGAACTCTAGCCCTGGGCGACTCACACTGTGTTTCTCCTTCTGCCTATGGGCTACTGCTCTCAGGGGGTAACCTCACAAGTCATGCTTCAGTATTTCCCAGAAGACTCATAGAATCTCAGTTAGAAGGAACCATAGTGGCCATGGATTCCAACCTGTACCCCCAAAGGGATTCCCCCTGTGACATACCAGACAAGTGACCAGCCTTTGTCTGAAGACTTCCAGGACAGGAGAACCCATCACCACCTGAGGCAACCTAGTCTACTTTTGAATTTTTTTTCTTAATAATCCCATCTTTATCACTGCAATACCTTTTCATTCTTCTGAGATCCAACAGAATAAGAGTAATGCTCTTCTACACTACAGACCTTCCAATACTAGAAGACTTTCCCTCTGAATCTTTTCTTCTCCAAGCTAAATAATACTCCACTTTCTTCAACTGACCCATTTATGACATGGATTTAAGCCCCTTCACTAACTTTTCAGCTTCCTTTTTTATTAAAGGAATAATCCATCTTACTAATGTTTTTACTACAATGTGGCACAAAAGGTTGAATGCAAACTCCAGATTTGTTTGGCCAGGACAGAATATGGTGATACTATCACCTCCTGATTCCTGGATGCTATGACCCTCAATGGAGTTTGAATGCAGATTGTGTTAGCTTTATTGATTAACATATCAAACTCCTCATGTTTAATTTACCATCTATTAAAACCATCAGATGTTCTTTTGGACAGATACATAGTTGTACATCCCACCCTCTTGTGCCTGTGAATAAGGCACCATGAAGAGGACACGGATTGAAATACTGCCTATGACACAACTACATGTGTGATCTTGGGCCTCAGTTTTATTCTTTGTAAAATAAGAGCTTTGTTCTATATGGTCTCTAGAGAATCCTTTAACTTGCAGTTCTAAATCTATGATCTTCCGATGCTGTTATCTTTTCCAGCTCTTGACTGATGGTCTTAGGGAAATATTGAAATAATTGATTTTTTTAATCTAAGTGTTTATCTCTGTAAGTAGGACCTTATTTGATTCAGTTCAATGTACTAACCTGTCAAGATCTTTTGTTCTATCACTCATTATGTAAGTTACACCTCATAGCTTTCTGTCATGGGCAAATTTGATGAGCATACCATTTGTGCCTGTGTTAAGAGGTTTCTCAGAGGTGTTCTCTGATTAATTTGATGAGATTAGTGAGTAGTGTGCCTTTGTTTGGGACTAATTGTAGCTTCCTATGGAAGATGTGGGAATTAACAACCTTATGGAGAGGGTTAGGGGCATCTACTGGGACATGCTCAGGTATAGCTCTTTGACCAAAGAAAACATGCTCTAAGTGAGTCTCTGCATTGTTGAGGATGAATCAATTGACTTGGATGGAGCCAGCTCTTTGTGCCAGTCCTATGAAAAGGAGTCTTCTTTGAGAGCACGGGCCTTTTCTCCCCCCTTGACTTCTTTTCCCCATTTCATAACACAAACCTGCGTATAATTAAGAACAGAACTGAGTCATTGGCGAGGAGGGAGGGAATTTCTTGGGGCAGAAGAACTTGGAAGCTACATGCACTTTTGCCCACATAATCTGAGAGGAAAGCTTCCGAGCGCCTGGACTTAGCCCTGGGGAGGCAATAAGAGAAGCTCACAAGCTATCACCCAAGTGGCCACTTTGGAGGTAGGGAACCATGGGGTCTAACTGCTCAAAGGTGCTGCCTCTTTGATAGCAGAAGTGGGGTAGGGGTTCTTTAATTGGCATGATCCTGAAATCCAAACTTCTAGCAAGGGAAGGAGGATGTCCTGGGTAACACTGGCTTCAGAGTCAGCATACTCAAGGATGGCTGGTATCTGGCCTCTTTGAGAAAGAAGGGAAGAATCTGGGTAACACTAGCTCCTTAAACAAAGAAGACCCGGGGGCAGCTAGGTGGTGCAGTGGATAAAGCACCGGCACTGGATTCAGGAGGACCTGAGTTCAAATCTGACCTCAGACACATGACACTTACTAGCTGTGTGACCCTGGGCAAGTCACTTAACCCCCATAGCCTCGCAAAAAAAAAGAAAAGAAAAGAAAGAAGACCCAACATGGCCCTAGAGCATCAAGGAACTGAAAGCTATGACATGGGAGCACGAGAATCCTGATGTTTACCTCCATTTTTTTTTTTTTTGCAGGGCAATAAGGGTTAAGTGACTTGCCCATGATCACACTGCTAGTAAGCATCAAGTTTCTGAGGCTGGATTTGAACTCAGGTCCTCCTGAATCCAGGGCTGTTGCTTTATCCACTGAGCCACCTAACTTCCCTACCTCCATTTTTAACGTGAGTTACCCAGGCAGTCCAGTCTGTTCTAACAGTCCCCAAAATTGTTTTCCTTTTGGAGAAACCCTAAACCATAGTGGGCAACCATAAGGCTGAATGTCCTATAGCTCCCTTGGGTAACTTTGACTCATTGTAATGTCTGAGGGGTTGCCCTGCTATCATCCCTAAGTTTGTTTCCTTTCCAAGGGTAGTTTAAACTCCAGGGGAGTACCATGATTCTGGTTACTTGTAAGAGTCTCTGGAGAGAAGTAGGACTCATTGGAACATCAGAAGTTTGTTTCACTAGCAACATCAAGTTCACTTCCCTTTTAAGGGGAATCTAAAGCAAAAGATGGTTCTCTGAACATGGAGGACTGAAAGACTCTGGGGAAGGGTGAAATTTGATGGGGAAGAAAATTTTATCTGTTGTTTATGGACTACTTTGAGTTTTTGTGTGGTTTTTTTTTGCATTTTATGTGGAGTAGAATAAGGCCATCTTCTCCCTGATAGATGCATTTGTTACCATGAATGCTTACATATAATCTGGGGACACTTTTTATATGTTCTGAGATTTCCCAAAGGCAAATCTAGGTGGGGCCAAAATGAGGCCAAAATTATAATTTTTTTAAGCTACCCCTAATATTGAATGTGGCCTGGGTAAGCCTAGAGCTTTGCATGCTGGGCCATGGGCTAAACTTTTATCCAAATCATTGACAAACAATGTTCAACAACACAAGGCCCTTTATGGATCCCTGGGACATTCCATTAGAAACCATTTTCTCCCCATTTTGACATCAAACTCTTAAACACTATTCATTCAAGCAATTCAGTAATATCTCATTGATCTAAGCATGCCTTCCAGAGGTGCAAATTGCAAGCCATCTACCTAATTTGAAAATTCTTCCATAGATTTCATATCATCTAGATGGGCACATATCCAGATTTTTCTGAAATCCGCCTGCTCAACATTTCTTATAGCACTTATACCCCAACTTGTTCAGCCATTTCCCAATTGATGGGCATTCCCTCGATTTCCAATTCTTTGCCACTACATGTGGGTCCTTTTTCCTTTTCTATGATCTCTTTAGGATATAGACCTAGTAGTACTATTACTAGGTGAAAGGGTGTGCACAGTCCCATAGCCCTTTGGGCATAGTTCCAAATTGCTGTCCAGAAGGGTTGGATCAGCCCACAACTCCACCAACAATGCATTAGTGTTCCAATTTTTCCACAGCTTCTCCAACATTTATAATTTTCCTTTTTTGTCATATTAGCCAATCTGATAGGTATGAGGTGGTACTTCAGAGTTGTTTTAATTTGCATTTCTCTAATCAATAGTGATTTAGAGCATTTTTTCATATGGCAATAGATAGCTTTGATATCTTCATCTGAAAACTGCCTGTTCATATCCTTTGACCATTTCTCAATTGGGGAATGACTTTCATTCTTATAAATTTGATTTAGTTGTCTATATATTTTAGAAATGAGGCCTTTGTCAGAAATAGTGGCTGTAAAAAATCATTTCCCAGCTTTCTGCTTCCCTTCTAATTTTGGCTGCATTGCTTCTATTTTTTTTTAATTTAATGGGATCAAAATCATCCATTTTGCATTTCACAATATAATGTAACATTGCTCCTCCCCTGCTGGCAAGGAGTTGGAAACATTCCCCTAGGACGGCATGCTCTATTATATGGCCAGATTTGTTCAATGCTTTTCTTTAATCTTTTTCTTTGTCACAAGAACAGGTTCAATGGTGGGAGGGGATGGAGTTAGGGAATAGGAGGGGTTCTTCTTTCCCAGAAATGACTGTGATGTAAATCAAAAATCAAAATCTCAATGGTATCTTTTACTCCTCCCTTAAAGGTTCCCTATCTGCTGCCTATCTCTGTCTCCCTTCATCTTTCCTAAACCTGGAAATTTAATTTTTCTAAAATATTATTTCCCTAGTGCCACTTCCCTGTGGCTACTTCTACTTTCTAGCCTCTCTCTCCTATTCATCCTTTACCTGGATCTCTTGTTTAAGCGAACAAACATCAAACTGTCTAAACTCCAGACCTCTGCTTCCATTTTCCCAAAGTTCCCACACACACACACTTTATCTGGCTCTTAGAAGGGCTTTAAGACCCATTTAAGACCCATTTCAAATCCTTCCTCCAGTCCATTTCAACTCCCTTCTCAGAACTCATAGAAAAAGTTTGGAATCATGGAATATTAAAAGTGGCTCTTGGGAAGCAATTTGGAATTAGATGAAGTTACTAAAATGTCCATGCTCTGTGAACTTATACTGAGCTTATACTCCAAAGAAGCCATTGTTAATGGGGGGGGGGCAGTGGCAGTGGTGCAGTGCATAAAGCACAGGCCCTGGATTCAGGAGGACCCGAGTTTAAATCCGGCCTCAGACAGTTGACACTGACTATCTGTGTGACCCTGGGCAAGTCACTTAACCCTCATTGCCCTGCCCCCCTAAAAAGTGGCTCTTAAGGCACTCCAGATGAGGAAACTAAGGTCCAAAGAAAGCACTTGCTCAAGGTCACAAAGGTAATCACTGACAAAATTAGGCCTACAGATAATAATCATAAAATTCAGATGGGTTTTAAGGTGTGCAAAATACTTTAAAGAGATTATCTCCTTTGATCTTCACAACTCTGTGAAGTAAATGCTATAATCATATCATTTCCTAAATGGGGAAACCAAAGATAAGAGGTTAAGTGACTTCCCAAGGCCACACAGTTAACAAGTGCCTAGGACAGGATCTGAACAGGAGTTCAGACTGACTCTCCCCAACTTTATGTACCTTTTCCACTGCTAACTGTTTCCATTGCCATTTACTGCCAATCATCCAGCAGCTTTCCTCTGATAAGTTCTGGCCCTCCCTTCCCACCTTTCTTCACTTGTGCCCTCCTTTTTAGAAGTGGTATCCTTCAATTGTACTCACCCACAGAAGAGGATCACCATGGTCTTCTTGGGATAAGTAAGGAGCATTTCCAAGTGCAGCTGAGAACTGCTATGTCAGGGATGCTATGTCAGGAGTTGTCTTCCTTATGTAGAAACTGCCAGTGCAAAGGGAAGCAAGGTGTGGTAACATGGGCAATTGCTGCCCATCAAGAACTGGTCACACACACATAAACTTTGTCCCTCTTTTATCAGTCTCGTTTCTATGCTCAACATCTTGTTTACTCTGGCACCTTTGTTCAGAAGGTCTTCATATAGGAAATGTGAACAGGAAGGGCTGTGCTTCTCCCCTTCACACCTTGATAGCTGGGCTTCAGAGTTGTCCTGACAATAATTACTCAGTTGTATAACATCGAAGGCTCCTAGGAGGTGGGTTCTCAGTCCCCAGACTTTGTCAAACTCTGAAGCTGCCGACACTGCTGCTAGTCTTTCTTGGGGGGTCCAGGCTTGGGTTCCTTACCCTTCTTTCTTTGAAAAAATTGTTTGACCTCTTATTTGACATCTTGATTGGAATCTCCACCACCTTGAGAGGGAAAAGGAACCCTCTCTGCTTCTCATTATTTGGGGGTGGCTCCTGGGGAGGAGAACTAGCTTGGGAGCCCCTTTGGCTCTCTCCCATTCCTTGTTCCACAGATGACCCAGTCTGGACTGTCCCCAGTGATTCTTTTGGCTGAAGCTGTAGATGTCCAGTACTTAAAGGAAAGGAAATCTTGGCCCCCATAACTGGCTCAACACTGACTCCTGAGCTTTTTCTGGGATCTGCTCAAGATATATGAGAGATAACCCTGGAGCTTGCCCCTGGTGTTCCAGGTAGGGCCTCAAGTTTGCCTTTGGTGGCCTAGCACAAGTCCCTAAACCTGACCGAAATGGCCTAGGCCTAGACTGGGACCCCAAATGACTGAGAATAGGCCATCAAACCTGCCTGAGATGGTCCTTTTCTGGTCTCTTCATGTACCTGAATGGGCCCAAAGAAGGCCCCCAAACCCACTTCAGATGATTTCTAGCTTCCAAATCAACCTGAGATGAGCCTGGCCTAGCTGCCATGAGTTAGACCAACCTGAGTGTTACAAGCACTGTAGCTGGGTCCCGAGCCTTCTGACTAGACCTCTATCAAGGTCTCAGTAGTTGGATCCCCTAGTGTTGATTCCTAAATCTTCAAAAATACAGCCATTCCAAAGGTAGAAGGGGAATGGAACAGACCTTGAACATTGAGAAAAATCTGAGAAGCTGGGTCTTATCCCATCCAAAAAAGTCTATCAGCTGCCCTCATCCACCCTCAGTCATTTAATGTTAAAACCTCTCACCTGAGGCTCTTCTCTTTAGGTCACTTAATCCTTCTCTCTCCCCCTCTCCCCCCTTTCCCTCTCCCCTACCTCCCCCCACACCTCTGATTAGTAACATCTTTATGAAGACATTAACAATTGAACCTTATTTTCATGTGGACATGTGGCAGTAGGATTCTTTGGGAATCAAAGGAGCTGGGTTCAGATCTTACCTTTGACGCTTCCTACCTCTGGGACACTGAACATGACGCTTTCTTTGTCTAAGCCCCAGTTTCCTCATAGGTAATAGGCCTCTAAGGGTCCTTCCTATGATCCATACAAAGAGGAGAAGGAGGGTTTCCTGAGATCCAATTTCCATTCCTCCTATGCCTGATAGTCAATCGTTTCTTATGGGAAATTCTATTTTTTATTTATTGGTTAGTCTCTTAATTGCATTTATTCAAATGTGGGTGAGCATTGAGGGGAGCTAAGAGGTTATAGTTATTTGAAATCAGAAGCAAACTCGGGACCAAAGATCAACCATTCAATCAACAAGCCTTTACAAAGCACCAACTATGCACCAGGCACTGCACCATCCCCTTGAAAAACAAGTACAAGAGTGAAAGAGTCCCTGTGCTCCATATTTTTGTTTAAAAATTAGTCTTTATTAAAAATGGGTTATTTTTTTGCAGGGCAATGAGGGTTAAGTGACTTGCCCAGGGTCACACAGCCAGTCAGTGGCAAGTGTCTGTGGCTGGATTTGAACTCAGGTCCTCCTGAATCTAGGACCAGTGCTCTAATCCTAGCTGCCCCACAAATGGGTTATTTCAAGGATAAAAACAACAAAAACAAGGAGTCAGGATGGAAAAGAGGAATGGGAAGCCTTGGTCTTGATAACTGAGATTCATCAGCATCAAACAAGAGGAAGATACAAGAAGGAGAGAATGAAATAAGGGATTTATCAGTCACCTAAGACAAGGTGCCAGGCACATCTCATAGGATCCTTGTAACAACCCTGGAAAGTAATTGTTGTTATTGTCCCCATTTTCCAGTTGAAGAAACGGAAGCAGCTAGAAGGTAAATCACCTAACCAGGGTCATACAGCTAATAAGTGACTTAGACAAGGGATCTAAATTCAGGTTTCCTGACTCTGGACTGGGGAGGGGTCTCTCCACTGCCCTATCTAGGTGCCTCTAAAGCCACCAGAGCACACGAATGGTAGTGGAACCAGGTCAGGACTGGGCATGTGCAGAACTATAGCAATGTATCCCCCCACCCCAAATACTAATAAGGATAAAAAACAATCGAGGCATGACATCTGGAACCAAAGCTTGAATGACATTTGGCAAGGGTGAAGGGAAGAGCTATGCCCTTGAGTATTCAGGGGATAGGAGGAAAAGGGGATCCACCTTTCTAAATATAAAATCTTGCATTTTTAGGGAGAGGGGATCTTAGACAACGAATGCACAGCAAGTTTATCCCTCATAATTACTAGCCAGAACTATGCAGGTGCAATACATTCAGGCTTCTTCTATTGTACCAGACAGCTGTGGGAAGGAGGGATAGTGAGAAAGAAGGAAGGGAGGGAGGGAGGAAGGAAGGAAGGAAGGTCATTTAAAATATTTCTTTGTTTTCTGGATTACCATTGCCAAAAAATTCCATCACCTAGTAGTTAACTTATGAGTTGTGAGCCTTCCTACCCTTGGTTGGGTTGGCTCTGGGGCAGCAGACAAAATCTGAGTAGAGAATTTTCTTCCACGTTGTGTGGGCATGGCCTTTCATAGCCATGGGATACTGCTGGGTCAGGAGAACACACCAGACAAGGATTTTAGAGGGAGCTCACATGCAAAACAACAAGTAATCCAACACAAGCAGTACTGCTGTTTATGTTGCTTGTGGTCTCTACGGATCTCATTGTGTTCTGAAAGATTGACAGTCTGCAGCACCTCCAACGCTGTTGTTGATTCTCTGCGTTTTGAAAGCTGTGTATCATCTCTCCTACCCTCAATTAAGAAATAGCTTTAGCTGATAAACGATGAAAAGCACATTCTGTTGTTTGTTCAGACACCTAGAGAACAGAATGTCATCAGATTGTGGATTTAAAGCTGGAGGGAGCCCCAGAAACCAGCAAGACCAACTGCCTTGTGTTACAAATGGCGGCTGCCCAGGGAGCTTAGGTGACCCCCCAAGGTTATATAGGTAAAAAGCATCAAATGGCAGAGTTGAACTAGATGCCAAGAGCCATTCAGGTACACTTCCTGCTGTGTCAGGCTGGCTTTTTGTCCATGTGAGCTATTTAATTATCCTCTTATTAACCTTATATGATTGGGTATGATTTTAGGAGGTAGGAAAATAGATAATAATGCTATGTGACTCAAACTATGATACCAAAATGGACAGCTATGAACAAAGGGCATTTGGGGAAGGAGAGGAAACTGGTTGATGCAGCAAGCATCTTTGGTACCTTCCTTAATACGAGGTATTTTACACTTCTTCCAGCAGTTCTCAAAATGATGCAGTTCACAATCAGCAATGATGGGTAGGCAATGCACATTTCCTAAAGGTCAAGGGTATGCTGTTGTCTCTAACCAGAAGCACTTGCTCCCAGAGCAGGGCAGCAGTCTGGGAGGCCTTCAAAGCAGAGGGTTCATGAAAGCCCTGGGTGCTAGAACCGATGCTGATCAGCGGTCACGTGGCTGCCACTTGAACTAATGCTTTTCTGATTGCCTGCTGTGGGGAAATCAGTGGAAGTGCTAATGGACCTAATGAGCCAGCATTCTCAGGGAAGAGATTGAAGCCCCATCAGGTGAAATCATTTACAAGTAGAATGGGAAAAACACTTGGGAAGAGAATGTAGGGAGCCATCCAGCCCAGCCCGAGTAATGGACAAGACCTCTCTAATTTCCTTGAGCTGCTGCATCCACAGGCTATTAAGCCAGCTCTCTAGCCTTGAAATACACAAAAATTAGAGCTGGAATGGACCTTAGAGATCATGTTAGTCCAACATCCTTTTTGCTGATGAGGATATAGAAGCCCAAGGTCACATCATGAGTTCATGTTGGAACTGGGATTTGAACTTGAGTATTTGACTTCCAACCATTCTTTCCAAGAGGAAGTTACTTGGTGGATTTCTGGCATAAGGAATATTAGCAATTATCCCCAGACATTTCCCTAGAAATAAGAGTTGTGGAATAATAAAAATAACTGGAATTTATGTAAGGCAAATGCAATCATCTACATTACTCCATTTAAACCTCACAACAACCCTTTGAGAAGGGCAGCCAATCAATCCACCCATCAATCAAGAAGCATTCATTCAACTTTTTTTTAAGGGTCACCCAGCTAGTAAATGTCAAGTGTCCGAGGCCAGATTTGCACTCAGGTCCTCCTGAATCCAGGTCCCATGCTTTATCCACTGTACCACCTAGCTTCCCCCCTCATTAAACTTTAAATGTGCCATTTACTGTACCAGACACCAGGGATACAAATACAAAAATGAAATTCTCAATCCTTCAGGAGCTTACCCTATATTAGGTACTACAAGCATTATGATCCCGATTTTACAAGCTATAAGAGTGTATCTTAGAGTAGTTAACTGATATTCCCAGGGTAACTTGGCTACTCAGTGCCACAGGTCTCCCAATTCTAAGTACAAGCCATGCTTCAAATGAAAAAGTTGGGAGCAACAAGGAAGGAAATATGAATATATATTTTCTATCTTTCATATTTCCTAAAATAAACAAAGCATAACAATAACACATCACATTCTTTGCAACAACTCCCTGAAATAGGTTGCATAAACATTACTTTGGTGGATCATTCCCATGAAGACTGCATAAAGACACAAAAGTATGCATAGCTGTAGGATGTAATTGATGTTTTGTAGATCACCTTTGGTGGCAGTAATGATGTTCATGACTTTTCTCCTTCTCTTGATAGCTTACTTTCCTTTAGCTGTCTTAGAAAATGACCCCGTTGTGGTTTCAAGACTTCATTGCCTACACATAGATTTCCTCAGGAGGCATTGATATGATCCAGTCACTCTTCCCAATTTTGCCTTCTTAAGCTCCATCTCTATCTTTTCCCCTCGCATATTTGCAAGGCTGAAGTACAAATATAGCGGTGCCTCAGTCATTCATTGATGGCAAAAATAGTTCTTGAGAAAGGTTAACAAATTTGTTCCAGTTTCCATCTGTTGTCCTCTCTGCCAGTTTCATCTCAAAGGGTTCTTGGGGATGATGTGGTTCAATTAGGTCTCACACCAAGCTTTCAGTAGACTTATTTATCTTTCCAACACTTTTTCCTGTTTTATGAGGTAATATGGCTCACAATCTTCCACCATCATCCACCAAAGAGTTTTACAAACGAGTTTCTATTCTAAGATGCTGTTGCCCTTGGCTTCTCTATCTCTTTTCTTGGCAGTGGGAGCAAGTGTTTGTTGGCATAAGCAGTTACACCTAGAAAAGGAAGCATGATCAAAAAGACCTAGCACAGCTTCATTAAGAACAGGTTATACCAGAATCACTTAATTTTCTTCCTTTGACAGTTCCTGGTAAATCAGCAGTCTTCATTAGCAAGAGTTTGCCTCAATTTTAGCAAAAAAATTGGCAAAGTCTCTCATACCACCACTCTGTAAAAGATGGATACCGTCTAACTGATAGTATAAGTAGTTAGCTTTGGAATTGGTCAAATGATTGGACTCAAAGAGTAATCATTAATGCTTCCACATCACTCAGAAGTTTTCTAGTAAAGTGCACCAGATATCTGTGCTTGGCCCTATATTATTATTATTTTTTTTTTGGTGAGGCAATTGGGGTTAAGTGACTTGCCCAGGGTCACACAGCTAGTAAGTGTTAAGTGTCTGAGGCCGGATTTGAACTCAGGTCCTCCTGAATCCAGGGCCGGTGCTCTATTCATTGTGCCACCTAGCTGCCCCTGGCCCTATATTATTTACTATTTTTTTCAGTAACTCAGATAAAAGCAGAGATGTCAACCTGGGATAACTAATACATTGGGTTACAGAGCTTGAATCCAAAAAGGGTTTGACATGCTAAAATAATTTTTAATAAGATGGAATATAATAGAATAAAAAGTCTCATACTTGGATTTTAAAAATCAACTTTACAAATACAATATTGGGGAGGTGTGGCTATATAAAATTTGGAAACCAATCTGGGAGTTTTTGCAGATTTGAAGCTCAAAAATGAGTCAACAGTATGTATAATAAGGAAGCCAAAAAAAGCTAATGCAAACATTGGCTCCATAAAGAGAGACCTAGGATTAAGGTCTAAGGGCATGCTAGTCTCACTGTACTCTCTCTGACCAGATCATAGTTAAGAATAATGTGTTCAGGGGCAGCTAGGTGGCTCAGTGGATAAAGCACTGGCCCTTCAAGAGGACCTGAGTTCAAATCCGACCTCAGGCACTTGACACTAGCTGTGTGACCCTGGGCAAGTCACTTAACCTTCATTGCCCTGCAAAAAAAAATCAAAAAAAGAATAATGTGTTCAGTTCTGAATACTGTATTTTAAGGATGATATTAATAAGCTGGAGGGTATCCAAAAGAGAGTGACCAGTGTGGTGAAGGACTTCAGATAATGCCATAAGAAAATCTATTGAAGGAACCAAGGATACGTTGCCCAGAGAAGACTTAGAGGAATATGATAGTTGTCTTCAATTATTTTTAGGATTATCATGAGGACAACTTGTCCACAGAGGGTCTGATGAGCCCAGGTGGAATAGATCCATTAGGAATTGCTGATGAGCTCATACACAGTGCTCAGGGTCCAGAATGGCCCTCTTCCCTGGTCCCAGAGTTGACCCTGTAATTCACAGTTTCATTCTCTTCATAAGTGTATGGGATTTACAGATTCTGCAGAGTTGCTACAGAAGGAAGTTCTACATCTTGGTTTTTTCTTATGTCATGTACTGTGGTCTCCATTCTTTTGTGATGTTCATTTATTAACTGTCCAGGTGGAATGGGTTTCCTTATGTATTGTACTTCACATTGTATTTTCTGTAAATTCCCTTGGATAACCCTTCCTTAGACAATTCACAAGAGTATGCTTTTGTGGTGATTAGGGAGGAATCTTTGCAATACTGCTTTCTCATGGACCCCAAGGTCTATTGAGTTGTTGCAGAATTTGGTAACCAATTTGATGCTATCGTATGACTTAGGGACATCCTTAACACAAACATTTGGGGTTTTCTTGGCAAAGATACTAGTATGGCTTGGCATTTCTTTCCCTACAAACAACTTCTGTAGCCCATTGGCTATTTGAATGAATAAATAAATGAAGTGAATGAATAAGTATTTATTAAGCATTTAATATGTGTTAAGTGATAGAGGCACAAATAGAAAAGGAAGACAGATCTTATTCTCAAAGAGTTCACAATCTAAGAGGAGACAGCATGTATAAAAGGTTTCAATTGCAAGTTAGAAAGATAGAATGGGTTATTCTATTCATGTCTCTAACTTCAAGGATAGGTATCACCCCTTCTTGTCTACAATCTGGCTAAGCGGCTATCCATCTGAGACAGGAATGCTGTGGTCAGTTCCCTTTTGTGCTCAACTATATTGTCAAACTTTTTATCAACACTATAGCTGTATGGTCAAGACCATGGAACAATTTGAGTCTTTCTATGCATTGCAGGCTTGTGAATCCAGAGTTTTCTGTCCTCAGACCCCTCAAACTCAGTGTCTAAAACTAATTTTATCCCCATCAGAAACCAACCAACCAACCCTGTGGAAGTGTATGTCTGACCCAGACCCCTGAAAAATATTCTACAAGAGGGAGTGTACTTTGCTGATAAAGTAACCCTACCTTTGGTCTGTTTCCTTGATGAGGTATAACTTTCTTTCCCAATTATTTCCTTCTTCCTCCACTTCTCATCACCCATGGGAATCCATCTGAAAAGCCTAGGATCTTATCATAATAATCTTCAATACACTTGCCTTTTTCCATTGGCATAAGTCAGTCAGTCATAGCAACTGTTCATAGTATCTACTCATCATTAGCCATCCTTCTAATTTGATGTTGATTTTGACCTTTTCTCTGAAGAGTCTGTGGTCTTGCTGAAAGTAATTTACTCCTACATGATTCCTACATCAAATAATCAGTCACATTTTGCCTAATAACATGTAGTCAATTTCATATTTTGGTGACTTTGGGGGGGTGCTTGTGAGATTCTTAATTTCTTCTTCTCCCACCACTATGGTACTGTGACAGAGGACCACACACAGCTGAAGAACATTTAAATTTTTTTTCTTTTTAGTAGGTTTTCCTGTCCAAGAAATCCATCACTTAGTGGGCAAACTATTATCAGTGATGAATTTATCTGTTCTTAGATAGGTTGGTGCTTGGACAACAGACTGTCACTGGAACTATACCTGAAGGCTTCTCTCATCATGGTTTAAAAAATTATTTAGAATTTATTTTTCCCAATTACATGTAAAAAATTTTAACATCCATTTTTAAAACTTTGTTTCCCAAATTTTCTCTCTTCCTTCCTCCCTCCCCACTCCTCCCCCTTTAAGAAGGTATTACCGGGGCAGCTAGGTGGCGCAGTGAATAAAGCTAGCCCTGGAGTCAGGAGTACCTGAGTTCAAATCCGGCCTCAGACACTTAACACTTACTAGCTGTGTGACCCTGGGCAAGTCACTTAACCCTCATTGCCCTAAAAAAAAAAAAAAGAAGAAGGTAATACCCTCATTCTAAAGATGAGGAAACTGAGTCTCAAAGTCTCCGGCAGAGGTCACTTAATTAGAGAGGAATAGAATAGATTAAAGAAGAAGGAATTAAATAGCACAAGAGAAATTCAGGAACCAGAAAAGAATGGAAGAGGGTAACTGGATAAAGAGTTCTTTCTGAGAAAGATATGGTTGCAATATTATCTTGGGACTATTCTGTGGAATATTTGGACATAAAAGAAGAAATACAGGAGGATTTAATGAAATAAATCCCAAACCTAATATGGGAACGTAATATGGTATTGAAGGGAGATTTCAATTAGCTAGCTATTTGCAAGGACTCTTTCTCTGCCCAAAGTAAAACAACTAATGAATTCTTTTCCTGCCTAAATTATAATTGCATCTTTTGGAAGGCAAGAAAAGTAAATAGGGCAAACTGATATTTGGGGCCTGATTCTGATGAAGAAGAATCCTAGTAGAAGCAATAAGAATCTGTAGGGATAGAATAGATTTATCAAGCTTAGAATTCATGGTAGAGGGGGGAAAATATCAGATATGATCTAATATACGTTGTAGCTATTTGGAAAGCAGATTGTACATGGTTCCAAGGAAGAATTGGTTGGATCCCATGACCTAAAATTCTGAGATTTTATTCCCATGGTCACATAGCTAGCAAGAGACAGAGTTAAGACTCAAACCCAGGTCTTTGGAAACCAGATGAAACATTCTTTCTATGACATGATAGAAAAAGAACATAGCCAACTCATAATGTCAATTTTTACTCCCACCAACCAAGAAAGGAAAGATTTAAGAGTTAACTCAAAGTATTTGTCTGCCAGGGCAACTTCTCTGTGAAAGGGCCAGATTATGACTGTTGCTGACATTCTATAATTAGAGGCAAGTCTTATAATCATGAGCACTTGAATTATGAATTCAATTCAATTTAACAAAACATTTATTATATGCACAAGGGACTGTGCAAGGTGCTGGAGAGAAAAAGACAAAAATTAAATAGTTCTTGTCCTCAAGGATTCTGATCATACAGAATGAAGCACCCATCTATAAGAATGGACAATGTGGGGAAGGGGTGTCAGTGTAGAATTTTTTCAGAAGTGTCAACTACTCTATAGTCCCCATTTCAAAATGCCCAGGGAGTGGCCAACCTATGGAAGTACCTTCTTTTATGGAGATATAAATGAAAGAGGTGGTTTTTCTTCTGGAGTCACCAAGAGGTAACATTACTAATGTCCAGGAGTGAAAGTGTTAAAGAGGAAAGAATACTGAACTTGGAGTCACTGGACTGAATTTGAATCCCAACCTTTCCGTTTACTAACATCAGGATCATGGCCAAATTACTTAACCTCTCTTGGCCTCGGTGTCCTCACGTGTCAAATGAGAGAGTTAGTCTAGATGACCTAAGAGTTACCTTAGAAATTTAGAGGAATGTTCTTACAAATTAAAAATGATGTTTGTCAAAACCTCTGTAGCCCCTATCCAAAGAAGCCTCTGCTTGCCACCCACCAATCATCCATCCACCATCTTGATGCCATTGATGGGGGAAGATGTGTTCCTGGCATTCCAAGGTAGAACTAAAAATACATTTTCTCATATAAGTAATTAAGGTTAAATAATGGTAAGATGAAGTTGGAATAGGATTATACCTAATATACATTATGAAATAAAGTAGATTATAGTGAGATTAATTCTAGATTTATAGATTTTGGACTCTGCTACATTGGTGCTATTGTTATTCATTCATTTTTCTGTCATGCCCAACTCCTTGTGACCCCATTTGGGCTTTTCTTGGAAAAGATACTAGTATGGCTTGGCATTTCTTTCTCCAGCTCATTTTACAGATGAGAAAACTGAGGCAAAGTTCTTTACTCAGGGTAACACACTGCTAAAGAAGGATGAAGTCGATGAAGTCAGCAAGAGAGAGTGCATAGGGAAAATGAGAGAGTAGAGAAGAAGGGCTAGAAGAAAGAGAATCTGTGCTTCTTAGGTGGGACATCCATGGTGATCCAGAAGAGGAAATTGAGAAGGATCAGTACTAGGTGTAGAAGGATAATGAGAGAGAGAGACACAGAGAGAGAGACAGAGACAGAGACAGAGAATAGTGTCTTGCAAAACAATAGAGAGGAGGGTGACAAGGAGGAGAGGGTGGTCAATGGTATCAAAAACTACAGTGAGGTCAAAGAGGATGAGGATCAAGAAAATATACAATAGACACTTTTCATTAGTTGCTATGGGGGGGGGGGAATCACTTTGTGACCAAACTTCCAGTGACAAGCCTTACTCTATCTATACCTTGTTCCTTGAGTTCATCACTAAAATCCTGTTGTTAGGACCAAGATTGCTTCATCCTTCTTTGTGATATCTTAATTCTACTGGATCAGATGAAGTATGCTACCTGCCTCCTGATGGGGAAGTGCTGGGAAAAGGTTTTGCTCTAGGCTTTGGTAATTCTCTGTGGCTTCATGGCCCCCAAAGGGGCCTATAATGAGCTATAATCTATTGGCATTCTTCTCTCATAAAGAATTGTGTCTTCTATGTGTCTTTAGGGTTTCAATAGCTAGAGGGTTCAATTTTCAATGTATAGGAGTTGTTTTAGATAGATTTGTATTTGGTGCTGAGTTAGAAACTGTGCCACTAATTCACGGACTTGTTAGCCCCCACTTTGCTCTATTCCCCCAAAATATGTGTTTATTCAGTAGGGATTCAGACCTATTTCCCATTGCCGAAAAGGATGTCTCTCTGGACCAAGGGCTGGTCTTTAACAGATTTGGGCTTTGCAGTCTCATTAACAGATTCTTGGTCAAGGAACAAGTGTGGGCAGTGTCTCCTCCAGTGTCCATGTACTGCAGTGCTCATTACCGGTAATTGGTGGAGAAAATTGAGCAGTCTCTGCAACAATACTCAAAGCCTTTCCAGTTAAACATTGGATTGAGCCTAATTGATAGGATCTGCCAAAGCCTATGCTCGGCAGCCATAGCCTTTTAGAAACCAGGGTCACCTCCATTCTCTGATGATAAAAGAGGAGGATGTTTGTGAAAGTTTCTACATTAATACTTAGGAAAATAAGTTGTTTTTCCCTGCTTTGCTTTAATAGTGCTACAGAAAAGAGCACTGGACCTGGAGACAGAAGACCTGGGATTTGTATCCCATATTTGTTACTTCCCACCTGTGTGACTTTAGATACATTGCTCCCTGGGCCTCAGTTTCCTCATTTGTAAAGGGAAGGCATTGGAGTAGGTGGACTCTAAGGCCCTTGCCATCTCTAAAGTCTATGATTGTATGCATTCTGCAATCACAGACCCTTAGAATAGGAAGGAACTTTGGAAGCTATCTAATTCAACCCATACATGAAAGGAATCTTCTCTATAATATACCCAAAGGGTCATCTAAACAGTTTATTTTGCAGAACTCTATTTAGGGGCTACCTACTGCCTACCAAGGTCAATCATTACACTTATACATAGCTCTAATTATTTATTTTTGTTGTTGTTTTTGTGTTTGTTTTGTTTTTGCAGGGCAATGAGGGTTAAGTAACTTGCCCAGAGTCACACAGCTAGTTAAGTGTCAAGTGTCTGAGGCTGGATTTGAACTCAGGTCCTCCTGAATAGAGGCCAGTGCTTTATCCACTGTGCCACCTAGCTGCCCCATTTAAAAATTTTTTTTAAATTATTTCTTTCTAATTTCTTTTAAGCCAAAATCAGCCTCTGTGACTTCCATCCAATGTTCTTGGTTCTGCCATCTGGGGAGGAAGAAGAACAAGTCTAAACCAGTTTCCAAATGTCTGAAGACCACTATAATAGCTCCCAAATCTTGTCCAGATTCAATATCTCCCTTTCCTTCCTTCATGTGCCATGATCTTAACATCCTTTGCCAATCTGGTTGTCCTACTCTAGATGTTTTGCAGCTCACAAATGTCCAGTTGAGTCAATAAGCATTTATTAAGCACCAACTTTGCGGTAATTGGATATGATCTTAAGGGGAATGCACTAATTTTAAGAAGAACTGAGAAAGGGGGGACTTTAGCTGAACCTTGAAGGAAACCAATGAAACACCGTAACTGAACATAGCATTTGAGATCTCTGACCAGAAGGCCGTGTAGAGAAACTTCTCATAATTATAATAAGCTCACAGAATCATAGGATGTCAGCTTCAGGATGGATCTCAGGGGCCACCTTGTCCAACCCACACCTGAACATGAATCCCTTCCATGATAGGCCCCAAGAAGTGGTTATCTAGCCCTTCCTTGAGCGTGGATTGAGGGAATGATTCCTACATTTGTAGGAATTGAAGCAGATCCTTACTGCCTGAGGAAGGGTAATCCACAGAATTCTCAATCAACTTGATGAGTTTACAGGATGTGGCCTTTTGTTTGAGAGGCCTCCAAGGGGCACCTCTAGCATTCTACCTCTTCCTTTTACTTACTCTCACCCTTGACTTTGGCTATCTCCATCTAGGGATGGGCTTCTCCACCATACTTGCCACCAAAGCTTGGGGGCTTTCTTTGGGAGGGTTGAGGTCCAGGTGCTAAAGCTGCTCTTAGGAAACATCCAAATCTTCTAGAAAGTCGATGGTTATGGTGATTTATTTTTAAGGGGAAAGAAGGAAGCACCATGCACATATAAAATTTACAAAAATCATCCATCTGCAGAGGAAAATGCCCATATTTTTGCTATAAAACAGGGGAAAAATGTTCACAGCCTCCAAACCCAGTATGGGAAGGGATAATCTGATTTCTGGGAAAATATAGCTTCTTAATATTATCATTTTACTGATAAGGGAACAGATGTTAAACAGTTAGCATGCTCTACTGAGGCTACATAAACATGGTCGGGGCCAAGAGAGTTACATGGCATATTTTTGATTGCATATTTCAGAAAAGTATATATTTTCTTCCTTTCTCCCTAGATCATGTATAGACTGTCCACATTCTGGAGCTGATCGAAGAATCTCACCCTCTACTTCAAAGTCATTTGTAAGGGAAGGACCCTTCCCACCCATCTCAGCTGATGTCATTACAGAAAAGAGTGACAAGTGCTGAGGTTTTCATGTGTAAACCTTTATACTCTTACCCCTCTATGAGGTACAAATGCTTCTCCAATTGGATCGAGAATGGAATGGTGCAACTGCCTGCACAAGCATGGTTAGCCATACCTCTTGGGTTCTTAAATGTCTGGACCCTTGACAAGTTTCATAGTTTGAATGTTGGAGACAATTGTGGAAGGAGACTCCTATGCTTGAACCAGAAGATAGCAAAGGATGGGAAAAATGTTCTACCTTCTCTCTTTCTATTTATTTATTTGTTTGTTTGTCTGTTTGTTTGTTTATTTATTTTTGTGGGGCAATGAGGGTTAAGTGACTTGCCCAGGGTCACACAGCTAGTAAGTATCAAGTGTCTGAGGCCGGATTTGAGCTCAGGTCCTCCTGAATCAAGGAACAGTGCTTTATCCACTGCTCCACCTAGCTGCCCCTCTCTCTTTCTATTTTTAAATATTTATATTAATTTATTTTATTTTTAATTTATGGAATAAAACAAGCATTTCTATAACATAATATAATAAAAGATAATTGCACATGGAACTGCAAATCTATTATGTTCAACTTGATATTCCTTTTAAATATATAATAGAGTTATCATGTAAATTTCACTTTTTTTCTTTTTCTTTTTTTTTCTTCCCTACCCCCCCTGCCCTAGAGAAGGCTACCATTAGACACAAATAGGTGTGTGTATACATATATACACATATGTATATATACATACATATGTGAAATTATTCTATACATACTTCTATTCAGTTCTTTCTCTGGATTTAGAGATCATATGTATGTCCTTTATTTTATTTTATTTTATTTTTTTTTTATTTTTTTTTTTTGCGGGGCAATGGGGGTTAAGCGACCTGCCCAGGGTCACACAGCTAGTAATTGTCAAGTGTCTGAGGCCGGATCTGAACTCAGGTACTCTTGAATCCAGGGCCAGTGCTTTATCCATTGCGCCACCTAGCCGCCCCCTGTCCTTTATTTTTAATGTGTGCATTTATGATATCAAAATGACTTAGCCACTCAAAGTCTTTCATAAAGCAATATTGCTATTACTGTATATATTCTTCTACCTTCTCTTTGCATATACCTACACCCCACTGGCCAGGGCATCAGAGCAACCAGACCAATAGGAGTCACTGCATCCAAAGGGATTCAAAGACACAGAGTTCCAGAAAGATACAGATATAGAGAGACTCAAGAAAAAAAGAAACTTCAGTATGACACCTGGCCCATTGAAAGGCACTCTGTGTGGGGACAGCTAGGTGGTACAGGGGATAAAGCCATGGCCATGGATTCAGGAGGACCTGAGTTCAAATCTAATTTCAGACACTTGACCCTTACTAGCTATGTGACCCTGGGAAAGTCACTTAGCCCTCGTTGCCCTGCAAAAAAAGCAGTTTGTGGAGAAGAGGAGACCTTGAAAACTTAGCATAAGGATTCAACAAAGAAAGGAAAAGACTTCCAGGCCCTGCAGTACCAGGAATTAAAACTGTCTTCACCACATATGTATCTCACCACTGTTGTACTCAAAGTTGGTGTCTTCACTTTCTTTTTTTTTTCTTTTTTTTTTTTAGTGAGGCAATTGGGGTTAAGTGACTTGCCCAGAGTCACACAGCTAGTAAGTGTTAAGTGTCTGAGGTCAGATTTGAACTCAGGTACTCCTGAATCCAGGGCCAGTGCTCTATCCACTGTGCCACCTAGCTGCCCCATGTCCTCACTTTCCATTGACAGTATGCTTATTTATGGGGTAGTGTGTCCCAGGATTACAGCAGAAATGTTTTGTTATTATTGCTTTTGCTATGTCATTTGCTAAAAGCAAAGTTGATTAATAGAATGGTCGGTGGAAACGACCGACAGGAAGGGGACATTTATCTTATTCACTCTAATGGCCTGACACAGAATCAATCAACAAGCATTTATTAAGGACCTATCCTGTTCCATTCATAGTATTACCATGTCCTCCTAGGTTAAGCACTGAGGATACATAGACAAACATGAAACAATGCCTGCCCTCAGGGAACTTATGTTCTATCGCTGAAGCAACATGTAACCATACAAAGCATAAAAAAGGAAAGCGATGTTGTTGCAGAGGAGTAATAGTGGGTCAAGGCTTCATGAAGGAGATGGCAGCACTACAGCCAAGATTTGAAGGATGCTAGGAATTATAAGAGGCAAAGATGAGGAGAGAGTGCACTCTAGGCACGGGATGAGGGGTAGGGAGAAAGACAATGCAAAGGCATGAAGATTAGACTGAAGTCATAGGTGAGAAGCAGCAAGGTCAGTGTGACTAGACCATAGAAGGTCCAGAGAATAAGATACAGTGAAAGCATAAGATGCCAGGAAAGGTGAATTGGAACAAGGTGGTGGAGAGCTTTAAATTCCCAACAGAGCAGTTTGTGTTTGACCCTGGAGGCAATAGGAGTCACTGGAGTTTATTGAATTGGAGAGTGACATGGTCAGAACTGTTCTTTAGGATATACCATTTTGGCAGTTGAGTAAAGGATAGATTTGAAAGGAGAGAGACTCAAAAACTTGTACGACACTACTTGTACAATGCTCCTGATGAAGCTTGATAGGCAGAAACAGCTTTTTGACTGCAAAGAACAAGGGCTGATAGTGTGATTAAGATCTCTACCAGACCAATTTATTTTCCTTGGAGAATTATTTCTGAGATGACCTTCCATCTACTTTGTATATATCTTGTGATTACCTAGTTATTTACATGTCTTCCTCATCAGAATGTGAACTCTTTGAGAGTAAGGGCTGTTTTTGCCTTTCTTTGTATCCCCAGAATTTAGTATAATGCCTGGCCCATTGGACAGCACTGAATCAATGTTTGTTGCCTTGACTTATCATTCATCAAAAGAGGAAAACATTTAATTGATACTGAAACAAATAATGAAGTAACAAAGAAAGGTAAGGAGAGGAGAGGAGAGGAGAGGAGAGGAGAGGAGAGGAGAGGAGAGGAGAGGAGAGGAGAGGAGAGGAGAGGAGAGGAGAGGAGAGGAGAGGAGAGGAGAGGAGAGGAGAGGAGAGGAGAGGAGAGGGAAGGGAAAGGGAGGAAAGGGGAGGAAAGGAAAGGGGATGGAAGAGGAGGAGCAGAGAGGGGAGGAGAGGAGAGGAGAGGGGAGGGAAGGGAATGAGGGGAGGGAAGGGAATGAAAAGAAAAAGGAAAATACACATGGATATATATATATATATATATATGTGTGTGTGTGTGTGTGTGTGTGTATGTATACACACGTATGTGTATACACACATATACAATATTTTTGAACAATTAAAATGCCCTCCCTTCTCTCCTCACCTCTTAATATTGGAGAAACAGTATCTTCCAAGATTCATGCTACAGCAGCAGAGGAAGGGATTCAGCCCATAATTCAAATAGTCTAGTAGCCCACTCTCTTGTTCCATGTCTCCATGCTTTACTCTGCTTGGATGGTCCAAGCTACTGCTCATCCAGGCTGTTCTCATTTCAGGGCTCCCCATTTGACCTTTTTTCCCTCATAGCTGTTGGCCCTGCTCATAAACATCATGCTTTCTCATCACCAGCCATAACTTTTCCTATCACACTGTATCACCTTGTACCCAGGTACATAATCTAATGGGAAGTGAAGTCCTGGGATGTCCTCTAGTGAATTTTTCCATTCTAGGCCTATGAATGCTGAGAAATAATATTCTCTCATCATCGGACATGTGTTACACCACTGTGTACTATTATACCTTTTATTTATATTATTACTATTTATCGTATTTATATATTATATTAATTTTTATTTGTAATATCATTTATATTATAATTTTATTATCATTATAATTTGAAACTAATCTCCAGAGGTTCACTAGAGGCCCACAAACTTTTTAGGAAAAAAGAAATAGTTGGTGCAAAAGTATTAACACTTAAAACTCTCCACCAAAACTTTGTATTTTCTGTCTTTCCTAGAAAGTCATCTCTCCACTCCACAAGTATTTATTTGTTGAGCATCTACTATATGCAAGGCAATGTACTGTGTGATTTCAAAGATACAAACAAGAAAAAGACAGAGTCCCTTTCATTAGGTAGCTCTCAGCCCAGCAGGGGAGATAAGGCTTGTCCACAAACAACTCCAATAAAAGGCATGATGCTAAAGTTGGATAAGCAAGGTGCTAAATCCCAGGGAAGTTCAGAAAGGCAGAAGCTAAGAGGCACTATTGACAGCCTGACTGTTAGAGATCTAATTTGGTCATGACTGAACTAGTGAATACTTTATTGTGCCCCAGCTGCTTAGTGGAGAGCCCACAGCGACAGTCAGGCAGGGGGAAAGGTCTCAGCATGGGGGTACTCATGGGGTGTGACTAGACTAAAGAAACAGCTTTCTGTATGGCAAGACTAGATATTTGTTCATTTCGACTGGTCTTGTCCCTGGAGGTAAACGTGATTGATGGCTCACAGGCCCAGGATGGAAAACAAGGGTTAGAAGGAAACAAGGGAAGAAAAGGAGAGAGGAAAAAATATTTAGCACCTAATAATAATCAATTAAATATCCATCTAGGACCAGAGAATGGGCTGGGACATTTTGACTTCTCCTTCCCAGTGATAGCAACATGAGATGATAGGAATTAGAGCATTTGGGGAACATGAGGTCCTGGGCCAAAAGTTTAAGAAAGGAGGGCTGTGAGTGGCAGCCTAAAAAAGACAGTGTTAGGAATAAGACTGGAGAATATGAGCAGGGCCTTTTTCTTAGAGATGTCTCATTGGTGTCTTCTGCCATCTTTGACGAATCCCTCACAGTTATTCCTTGAGTTAATATGGCCTTGTGGTTGGCTTAAGCACATGGAAAGTATAAGCCCTTGATTCAGGCATCCAAAAGGTTCATTGGAAAGGTAAAAATATACTTTCATTACCTTTTATATGTAGGTTTGTTTGGATAGATATGGACAGGTAGGTGGTACAGTGGATAGAGCACTGGACTTGGAATCAGGAAGATTCATCTTCATGAGTTCAAATCCAGCTTCAGAAACTTACTAGCTATTCCATCCTGGGAAAGTCACTTAACCCTGTTTGCCTCATCTGTAAAATGATCTGGAGAAGGAGATGGTAAACCACTGCAGTATTTTTGCCAAGAAAACCCCAGATGGGGTCATGAAAAGTCAGATACAATTGAAACAAATGAACAACAAATGAATGTATGGTTAGAATGAAATCTTAAGAATTCTATATTAAACTTAAAATTCCCTTTGCAAAGAAGTTTTTAGGTAGGTCGGTATATTTGGTTTTGAGGGGGGTTATTATTATTATATTTTATTATTATTATCTATTATACTATTTTTTAAAATTTATTTTTAAAAATTCTATATGTTGAATACTACCCTGTTTTCAGGAGAAAGATGTATATGGATGATTAACTGGTTTGCAGTTTGCACTATGCCAGTACACTTCATTGCCAGCGTCTGAAAGATCCCAGGGATTACAAGAGTAGTCCTGCTGAAGAATTTGGAGAAGGGTGTTCTGAATAGTTCTGGGAGAAAACTCTAGTGTCCCTAGAAAATCAGTGCTGGTAACTGGAGTTTCTTTAAAGGAAGTGGCTTTGAATAAGGCAATTTATCTCTGTCTTCTCAACCTTGAAGTTCCTTCAGGATCCCCTGGGTTTTTTTCCACCCAGAAACATTCCTCTGCCTCGTATTGCACCCTTCACCCACTGGTGAGTTCCTTCCAGAAACCCCATTTTGAAAAAGGGACCCAGACCAGCCACACCCCTCGTTCCGCTCCGTGTTCTGTGGCTCTCCAGGCTACCCTGCATGGACACCGCCTCCCCTCCGCCTCACCCCGCTAGCTCCCTTTAGGTGTTATTTTTTTCCCCATTAGAGGTAAGCTCCTTGAAGACAGAGCGCATAGCGGCATCCCCAGCATGGAACACAGTGCTCGGCATGTAGTGAGCTCTTAATAAACAAGTTTGTTGACTTGACATACAGATTTCCTCCTTTGGTGGTAACAGGAATAAAGTTGACATCCTCCACCAGTCCCCTTAGATCTCCTAGACATATCAAACAAGCTTAGGGGAATGCTCAGCGGGAAAATCTTACAGCTGGTGCATACCGAAAGAAGCATTGCAGCAGCTGGGGACTGATGAAAATGCCAGAGGTATTTTTTAAAGCCGGGTTGTTTGGTCAAATGCTAAGAAGACAACTGCACGGAGGAAAACACAGTTAGCACTTGGTGGCAGATGGTGCTGGCCAGGCAACAGAAACCCCCTAAAAAAAACAGCGAGCTCTGAGGTTGCCAGCTGTTTTAGGTTGATTAATTCATGCATTCTTTAAGTCCGACCAGAAAACAAAGCCCTCATCCTGGAAGGCAAATGAATCAATCAGAGTCTTTAAGAATTCCGAGTGACCTTCTCTCCCCCTCAGCGTTGTGATGTGGCCCATCCAAAAGAATCCAAACTAGTGGGCATTTATTAAGCGCCTACTGTATCCACAGAATGCCGAGCGCTGAGAATGTAAAGACAAGATGAAGAAAGTCCTGTCCTGGTGGGGCTTTCATTCTTTTTTCCACCATCATGAATCATTGATGAGGTGGCGCAGGGGATAGAGAGACAGCTAGATGTCTCGGTGGATAGAATGTTGGATCTGGGAGGAGGAATACCTGAGTCCATACCCTGTCTCAGTTATTAGTTACGGTATCCTTGGCAAGTCATTTAATCTTTGCCTCAGTTTCTCTATTTGAAAATGGGAATAACAGTAGCACTGACCTCATGGGGTGGCCGTGAGAATCAAATGGAATAATAAATAATAATAATAATATGGTATAGAACCTACTACGTGTCAGGCACGGTGCTGAGTGCTTTATATGTATTATCTCCTTTGGCACATAAAACTCCTTTCAAATCTTACAGCACTATATGAATGCTGGTGACAATTATTACCTAAAATGGGAAACCGATGGGGCAACTAGGTGGCACAATGGATAGGGTACTGGCCCTGGATTCAGGAGGACCTGAGTTCAAATCCCGCCTCAGACACTTGATACTTACTAGCTGTGTGACCCTGGGCAAGTCACCTAACCCTCATTACCCTGCAAAAAAGGGGGGAAACAGAGTGAATTTCGCTGTTGCCATCCAAGTAGGCAGCTCTTGGCGGCATCTGACTTCAGCTTTCATCATTACTTCCTATATGGGCTCTGGCACAGAAGGATTAGCACAGTATATTTCCTATACCAGAATGTAACCAGCCATTCCCTAAAACATGGGAATTCACCTTGTTTTCAGGTTTTTTTCTTTTTTCTTCCTTTTTTCCCCCCTACTACAAAGCATGCCATGATGAATATATTGTTATAGATGGGGTCTTTCTCCCTCTAACTGATCTCCAGGTGGCACAGCTAGATCAAAGGGAGTGAACATATTAGTGGCTTTTCTTGAACGATTCCACACTGATAGAACTAGTTAATAGCTCCATAAGCAATGTATTATTATGTCTATTTATCCTCTAATGTTTGCTATTTCTATCTTTCATCATCTTTGTTTGCCAAATTAATGACTGGAGGTGAAATCTCGGTGTTGTATTAATTTGCATTTCTTTTATTAGTAATTCAGAGCATTCTTTCATATGATTGTTGATAAATTGCCATTCTCCTTTTGAAAACTTTCATATCATTTGACCACTGTCTTGATGGCTTTTGGTCTTATGCATTTCCATTAATTCCCTCCGTCTTGGATATCAGACTTTTGTCAGACATGTTGGATGGAAAGATTCTTCCCCCCCATCTATCTTTTAGCTCCCTGATTTTGTCTATGTAAAATTTTTAAATTTTATATAATTGAAATGGTTGGTTTTATCTTTTATGATCAACTATATCCTCTATTTGCCTAATAATTCTCCATCTAGCCAAAAGCACCCCTTCCATTTTCTTCTATTTTTATGACCTTTTATATTAAAGTTGTGCATTCATTAGACCTTATTTTGATATATAGTATAAGATGCAGATTTAAACCTATTTCTGCCAAATTGCCTTCCTTTTTATGGATTATCATTTTTCAAAGAACACCATGCAATAGACTGAGTATAATTGGACTTTTCTTTGATCATTTCAAGGTACTTTAGGATGCTATAGTGTCTTTTGTTCATTATAATGGCCATCAATTATCACTGGGCTGGCAGAGCACCAAAATGTTGCTTAATAGAGATTTCTGTTTGATGGCATGCTTGATAAAACACTACACTGATCCAACTATAGATTGAACTTTTCATCCAAATCTGGCTTGTATGAAACTTGACTGCAGCGTATATATAATTGTACTCCTAGAAAGAGAATGACAGTGAAAGTGATGAAGACAAAGAGAACAGTGATGACTAAAATGAATAGCAGAAATGTAGCAAAGTGTAAGGGAACAAGCCCTGCATTAGAAATCAAAGGACCTATCTCAGATACTTACAACATGTGTGACCTTGGATGAGTTATTTAACTCTCTGAGACTCAGTTTCCTCATCTGTAAAATAACTCCAAATCTCTGATATTATAAATAAAACATTTATTTGAATTCAAAGAAATGGGAAGGGGAGGAAGCTTTCAAAGTTAATATATTTTCTTTTTTATGGCAATTTTACACAGTGACACTTGCATAAAGGAGTAAATCTAAGAACAGTCCCTTGTTTTCTTCCCCTTCCCACCCCAGCTTTCTCTCTCTGTGTTCTTATTCTATGATCCTTCTCACTCTTTCATGCCTCTTTCATCTCTCCCTTTTCACTGCCTCCTTCTTATCTACTTACAAATATATCCAAGTCTTGGGGCAGCTAGGTGGCGCAGTGGATAGAGCACTGGCCTTGGATTCAGGAGTACCTGAGTTCAAATCCAGCCTCAGACACTTAACACTTACTAGCTGTGTGACCCTGGGCAAGTCACTTAACCCCAATTGCCTCACTAAAACAAAAACAAATATATCCAAATCTTTCCCATCTTTAAAAAACCTCCATTTCACATTCAGCTACTGTCCCACTTATTTCCTCTACTTTATGGCCAAACTTCTTGAAAAGTTGTCTACCCCCAAAGTCCCTACTTTTTCACCACCCACTCACAAAAACTAAGAGTTGGAAGGAATGCAGTCTAGAAGCCATCAAGTCCAATCTGTACCAGGCTAAGAGTTCTTTCTACAGCACCCCCCTCAAAGTGCCTCTGCTAGAAAACTCCCAAGGAGAAGAAACCCACTACTTCCCAAGATATCGTACTCTACTTTTAGATAGCCTGGCATAGCGGATAGAGCTATGGAGGCAGGAAGATCTATGTTCAAATCCCTGCCTTGGTGAACTCATTATGAGGCTCTGGGCAAATTATTTAACATCTCAGTGCCCTCCAAGAAATTCTCTAAGACTGTAAGTTGGAAAGAAAGTACCAGTCTGCATTGGTAAGAGGAGTGTTCTCACTCGGAGTTCCCTAAAGTAATGAAATCACAGGCACGGACTGAAAAATAATTGTTAAGGAAGTTTTTCCTGACATCAAGCCAAATTCTGCTTCCCTTCATCTTCTGCCCCTTTCTCCTAGTTCTGTTCTCAGGAGCCAAGCAGAACATCTAATTCTCTACCACATGATACCCCTTTTAAATACTTAATACAGCTGTCACATCTCCACGGAGTTTTCTTTTCTCTGAGTTAAATATCTCCAGTTCTTTCCAGGTCCCCCTATGGGATCACCTTGCTACCCTTCACCACTCTGATTACTCTCATCTGAATGATCTAGGGACCCCTTCTTGAGGGAAAAAAGTTTTTAAACACATAAAATGAAATAAATAAAAGTGCAAAGAAAACAAAAGGTTAGGGAGACCAAAGTTGGGTTGTTTTTTCCTTTCCACTTTTTTCATGAACTCTATAGTAGCTTCTTGGCTTGTCTTTCATAATCTGTCTTGACAAGACCATTAAGATACAGATTCATTATTTTTTTTTTTGGTGAGGCAATTGGGGTTAAGTGACTTGCCCAGGGTCACACAGCTAATAAGTGTCAAGTGTCTAAGGCCGGATTTGAACTCAGGTTGTCCTGATTCCAGGGCTGGTGCTTTTATCCACTGTGCCACCCAGCTGCCCCCAGATTTATTATTGACAAAAGAGTGTATGAGTGGAACCTCTCTTCAATGAAATCTATGCATAGATGTCACTTACCCCTGCCTTTGAATTTCAGGATAAATCCCTGTCCTAAGGTATGGCCATTCTCTTTCTTTCTTTCTTTCTCTTGTGGGGCAATGAGGGTTAAGTGACTTGCTCAGGATCACACAGCTGAGGCCAGATTTGAACTCAGGTCCTCCTGAATCCAGGGCTGGTGCTTTATCTACTGCACTAGCTGCCCCCAGCTATGGCCATTCTTAAGTGTGGTTGATGTAGGCTAGAGACAGGTTTGATGGGAGCTAGAGATATCAAGGAACTGGTAGACTGGGGTAGTCAGAGAGGGCAGGGGCTAAAGTGGAGAAGATAGTAAGACAGGTGTTAAAAATATTGGGGAGGGGGGCAGCTAGGTGGTGCAGTGGATAGAGCACCGGCCCTGGAGTCAGGAGTACCTGAGTTCAAATCTGGCCTCAGAAACTTACCACTTACTAGCTGTGTGACCCTGGGGAAGTCACTTAACCCCAATTGCCTCACTAAAAAAACAAACAAACAAACAAAAACATTGGGGAGGAAGCAGGGTGATCTGGAGGTTCACAGTTGACAGCAACAACAAGTCTATTAGAAGAATGTGATAGACTTTACTATCACTTGGCCATCTTGTGCCCTGAGTTCTATTGTTCCTTTCTCCCCTCATGTTCTTCACTTCCCTCACCCCTCAGTGCTATCCACTTCCCTTTGCTGACATGAACCCAGAATTGCACACATAGCCCTCTCCCCAATGCTCATACCATGGGCTCACATATTGCCTTAAGTTGTACAGTTGATTGTGTAGCGATGGGAATGGGTTGCTAAGGGATACTGTGGAGTCTCTTTCCCTGGAGATCTACAAAGCTAAGAGACACATCTAACTGAATGTCTGAGTTTAAATTGAGCCGTGCTTTGAGGCAGGAGGGGATACTTAAATTCTATAGGTCCTAAACACCCCAGGGATTCTAGCATATTCAATCAGGCAGTCCTTTTCATCACCATCAACACCGGGCCCATACTTGAAGCATTTCCAGCTTGATGGGAATTCATTCTTCCAGCAAAGCCTTTAAGAGCTACAGGTCACCTTGGTGCTTCAGTGAGACTTTACACTAGTTTGGGGATTCTTAACCTGTTATTTTGTTCTATGCCTTCACTTGGCAGCAGTTTGGAGAATGCTTCTTTTCAGAATAATGTTTTTAAATGAACAAAATAAAATGCAGAGGATTACAAAGGGAAGACATTATATTGAAATACAGTTATCAAAATATTAAAAATAGGGGGCAGCTAGGTGGCGCAGTGGATAAAGCACTGGCCCTGGATTCAGGAGTACCTGAGTTCAAATCCCGCCTCAGACACTTGACTCTTACTAGCTGTGTGACCCTGGGCAAGTCAAATAACCCTCATTGCCCTGAAAAAAAAAAAAGAAAAGAAAAAAAATATTAAAAATAAACAAGGTCACAGACCCCAGCTTAAGTACTTCTCTATTATAGGTTCAGTCATGGATCTGAGGGGCAGCTAGGTGGCACAATGGATAGGGTGCCAGGCCTGAAGTCAGTAAGGAAGACTCATCTTTGTGAATTCAAATCTGGAGGCAGACACTTAGCACCTGTGTGATCCAGCACAAAAAAACCCAAACAAACAAAATGGAAGCAAACATTTCTTCTATTAAACCCTAAACCATTTCCTATTATTCACTGACAGAGAAACAATTTTCTGTTCCCATGTCCCAGTGCTTTAGTGATGAACATAATTAAAGCATGTTGAAATAATGAAAAAAGAAGGAAAGAAAGTTAGATCAAAGGAGTCTCATCAACTTGAAACCTGAAAGAGAATGGCCTTCTTACTTAATGAGAATGTTTCCTAATGATTTGCGTAACAGATGAAGTAGAGTCACCAATTCCATTCTCTGAGCCATCTATCTCAGTGGGCAATTAGGACTAGTCTTCTCTTTATTAATGTCAGTTTCTCTGATAGATAAAAGTGGGATGAGATTCATTATTTCTGCTCTTTACCAACATAGTAAGAAAAAATAACCATCTGCTGACGTGTCATTTGATCATTTATCCATTTTCATTCATAGAACAAATATTGATTACACATCCTCTATGTACAAGGTCCTTCCCCGGCTTACAATTCAGGAACAAAACTAATCCATGGGGCAGTCCATGACAGGTGCCTCATGAGGACATTTTTTTTGAGGTGAGGATTATTAAGAACAGCAGAATTCCAGGTCTAAGACCATCTATTGATGGGAGGGACTTCAGAGACCATTTGTCCCATCCCTCATTTTACAGATGAGGAAACTGAGGTCCAGAGGAGCTAACAATTAGTGACACAGTTGGAATATGAACCTGGGTCTTTTGGTTCCAACTCCAACTTTCTTTCCCACTGTGTCATCCTCCAAGTAGACTGTAAGTGCCTTAAGAGTAAGGAATATAGGGGCAGCTAGGTGGCGCAGTGGATAGAGCACTGGCCCTGGAGTCAGGAGTACCTGAGTTCAAATCCGGCCTCAGACACTTGACACTTACTAGCTGTGTGACCCTGGGCAAGTCACTTAACCCCAATTGCCTCACTAAAAAAAAAAAAAGAGAGAGAGTAAGGAATATTTTTCATTTTATCTTGGAGTGCCCAAGACCTAGGGCACAAAATAAATACTTGATGTGTGTTTGTTAGACTAGGCTGAAGGAGGTAGGAGTTTGCTAGATGTAGAATGGGTAGATAACACCATTTGACTGTAGATCCTATCTCTAGTGGTCCAGAGATGAAAGATCTGAGTTCTCTTAAGTACAAGGATAGAAGAGACACTAGGGCAGGCATCTGGGTCTGTGAATCTCCTGTGGAACCTCAGAGGTCTTACTGACCTCCCATTCAGCATCACTTCCATTTCCTCTCCCTACACTGTGTGTAGATGATGATGTCTTAGTGAAAAGAACACTGCCTCTAGAAGTAAGAGAACCTGAGTTCAAATCTAGCCTCTGACACTTATCACCTGCATGAGTTTGGGTAAGTCATGTAACCCTTTTGGACCTCAATTTCCTCTTCTGTAAAATGAGGGGATTAGACTAAGTGACCTTGATGGTCCCTTTCCCCTCTAAATCTATGATCATATGATTCCCTGGATTGAATCTCACCATCACCACCATCACCACTACTAACATCTATTTGAAGTAGATAGGTGTTCCAGTGGATAGAGTGCTAGGCCTAAAGTCAGAAAGATCTTACCTCAGACACTTAGTAGCTGTGTGACCCTGGGCAAGTCACTTTGCCCTGTTTGCCTCAGTTTCCTCATCTGTAAAATGATCTGGAGAAGGAAATAGCAAACCACTATAGTATCTTTACCATGAAAACCCCAACTAGGGTCATGAAGACTCAAACATGACTGAAAATGACTGAACAACAACAACAATAACATTTATATAGCACTGACTATGCACTAGGCCCTGTGCTAAGCACTTTACAATTGTTATCTCATTTGATTCTCACAATAACCTTGAGATATAGGTGCTATTATTGTCCCCATTTGAAAGATGAAGAAACTGATTCTGTACTTGGTTTCTGGTCAAGTTGGTGTTTAAGGTCCTATTTCTTGGCCACAAGACAGCTCACGTCTGAGGAGGACAGTTTTGAAAGTAAAATATGGAATTTATTTTGTACTTGTGTGTGTGTGTGGCAATTGGGGTTAAGTGACTTGTCCAGGATCACACAACTAGTAAGTGACAAGTGTCTGAGGCCGCATTTGAACTTTGGTCTTTCTGAATCCAGGACTGGTGCTTTATCCACTGCACCACCTAGCTGCCCCTATACTTTTTTTTAAAGCACATAGTATGACACAGAGATTCAGTTTCATATGTTATCATGTTTTCTGTTATATGGACATTTTCTTTCCTTTTGGGATGTTTAGGTTCAGAATTTTTAAAAATTAAATTAAAAATAAAGGCTGAGGCCTTTGGGCAGGGTCCTGGTAACAACAGGCCTGGTATCGGGGTGCTTAGTGGTTATGGAAGGCTGAGGTGTTGTTGGGTTTTATTGTTTGTTTGATTGTCTTTTTGAGACTGGGTCTCCCTACCTCCCCTGGGTTGGAAGCACAGTGGCCGTTCACTATCCCCATGCCAATACTGATCACAGGAGCTATGAGCTGCTCTGTTTTTCTGCCCTGGACTGCTTCACTCCCTCTCAGGTAGTCTAGTGTCCTCTGCTCTCCCAGGCTCACCACACTGGTTCTGGAGTTAGCAGGGACACCTGATCAGCTTTAGCCATACTGTTGTTGTTGTTAGTCCTTCCTTCTCAAAGAGGACCAATGACATCAGGAGGGTGATATCTTGACTTGCAAAGGAATTCAACTGAAGTGAGGCAGAGCTGTACAAACCCACCAGCCTCACCCTCTCCCCCAGACTCATTTGATTATGAGTATGGCTCCACAGTCATACTGTAGCTCAAGAGAGAAGAGCTCAAGCCCTTCACTAGTTTCACCCACCCTGGTTGTGAGGACCACAGAAATGTCCTCCCTTATGTTGCTTTTCTCCCAAAGCTCCCTGAATCCAGGAAAAGTAGGTAGCACCTGAACCTAGAGCCTTCAAGTCAGCCTCCCAATTCCAGGCCCCAAGTGACAGCATGGTTGTAAGGATGCTAGGGAGAAGAGATGCAGCCTCCATACTTTTTTCCCAATGGCTCAAGTCCTTTTCCAGCTGAAGGTTCAAGTCTGTCCATTGTGCTTGAGAGTTCTGGGTCTGGACGCTCCTGGGGCTATTTCATCAGATGCGGTCCCATCACATCGCCCTTTCATTTCTGATTCTGCACCATCCTTCCCCTACCTATCAGTGCCGCATGCAATATTGTATATCTAAGTTTATCTCTGTGTCTCATCCCCTGTGTACTTTCATTGTCTCCTAGACCATGAGCAAAATGAGCAGTGAGGGTGCGCTTTCATCAACATCACCTTTCCAGATAAGACTGAGATCCTGTGTTTCACGATTCTCATTTTTTCTTTGATTTCCTGTATGACTTAGTGGAGCGTAGCCTTGGCCCCTGAGACACACAGATGCTGTTTGGGGCAGCCCTGACAGGAGGCAACCTTTGCCTGCTTGGGGGCAGTCTGGCAGGATAATAACCCATGCTTCGGGCTTTCTGTCCTCACTAAGAATCCCCCTGGGTGCTGTGAAAGGCCATCTTTGACCCTCTTTCCTCTTTCTCAGCTCCAATATTCAATTAATTACAAAGTCCTATCCATTCTACATACACCGCATCTCTTGCATCATCCCCTCCTCTCTGGCTCTGTTCTCCCTTGGCCAGCATCATAATCCAGCACATCATTAATGCCCACCTTGGGAAGCCACAGGGCACAATGGAAAAGGACATTAGAATTGCAATCAAAGTAACTGGGTACAAAGCATGACTCTGCCATATATACTATCCATGTGACCTTGGGAAAGTCACTGAAATTCTCTAGACTTCCGTTTCCTCATCTGTAAAATGAAGGGGTTGGGGGCCACTAGGTGGTGCAGTGGATAAAGCACCGACCCTGGATTCAGGAGGACCTGAGTTCAAATCTGGCCTCAGACACTTGACACTTACTAGCTGTGTGACCCTGGGCAAGTCACTTAACCCTCATTGCCCTGCAAAAAAAGAAAAAGAAAAAAAGAGGTGATGGGTTCTCCCTCACTAGAGGTATTCAGACAAAGGCTGGTCACTTGTCTAGTATGTCACAGGGGGAATCCCTTTGGGGGTACAGGTTGGAATCCATGGCCACTATGGTTCCTTCTAACTGAGATTCTATGAGTCTTCTGGGAAATACTAAAGTATGACTTGTGAGGTTACCCCCTGAGAGCAGTAGCCCATAGGCAGAAGGAGAAACACAGTGTGAGTCGCCCAGGGCTAGAGTTCTGTATAAAGCAGAGCTAGAGATGCCAGGACTTTGACAACCCGGGGCCATGCTGCCTAGTCCCTGAGAGGTCCCTTTCTTCTTCAACAATCCTGACACACTTACAGCTGAGGGAGTAGTCAGCTGGCTCCATGAAGTCCCACAGTCTGTGTAAAGACCAGAAGCAGAGCCGCCACACACTCCCCTATGAAGCTTTGAAACTCTTAAACTCTGAAATATGGGCCAGAGGTTTAAATCTCCCTAGCCAATCCTTGATGCTTCTGTCAAGGCCATGATTAATATCCAATTATGTCATCAGAATGGGGCAGCTTAAGGTAAGTAAATGCAGAGTCTGTGACCTGCTAGCCTTGTGACATCACCACCTTTTGTCTTCAGATGGGTAGATTTTTGTGTGATTTACACACTACCCAGAGGCCTCTGACTTCTGGAATGGACAGCCTGGTGTGAGGCGCAGGGTTGCACAGAGAAAAGAAAAAGCTTCGAATTTGGAGACAGAGCCTCTCTCATTTTCAAGCCTGGCTCTGCTGTTTACTAACTAGATAGATAGCTTTGGCCAAGTCATTCCACTTCTCTGGGTCTCTGTTTCCCCATATGGAAAATGATGGATTTAGGCTAGGTGATCTGAAAAACCACTTCCAATTCTGAGTTGATGATCTTATGATCCTATAAACAAATTAAAGCTTGCAACATTCATCCTTGGATCCTTCAATATTAATATTGATATCCCCGCAAACCCTCATCTCCCATTGCATCAATCTCCTTAACTCCCTGATTTGGGACAAATTGTTTTATTCCTCTGGGTCTTAGTTTCCCCATCTGTAAAATGAAGAAGTTGAACTAGGTGACCTCCAAGGTCTCACTTGAAACAGATAATTTTGTGATTCCACAAATAAATAATGATTTCAAACATGACAATGTCCAGTCACCCCTCACATTTGTTTCTTCTTGGAGATCAGGTCTAATTCAGTCACCCAGAATTCCCAGTCACCTCTTCATGCTGACCACATTTCTAGCTGCCCTGTGTTTAGCATGCCAAGGTTTTTAAGCTGAAACTACCCCTTCAAGCACCCCAAACCTACTCAGCATCTCAAGTGCCTGAAGGATAGGGGCTCCAACACTTCTTTCCCCTATCCAATAGCTGTTCAATCCTCACCTGCTCCACTTTCTCTAGGACTCACGCTGAGTTGAAAACCTGTTGTTACCATGGCCCTTTGGTCCACCCTCTCATCCTGAGCCACTTAGTATCCTATCCTTGTGGCTGAAACCCCCACACCCTTGTTAAACTGTTTCCAGTCTACATCTCTTAGGCTGCTGTCTTCTATGTAGTTCATGAAAATCTCGTTCTCTGTAGAAACAATGCATCCCTGACAGTTCTCTGGAGTGTAGATTTCTCTGTCTCCCATGTGCCTTGATATGCCAGGCCAGGCGGGTGAGTTAGTTATTTTTCTCCTTCAGGAGCTCCTGCTGCACCTCACACCGCCCCCACACACACTGCTAGAGGCTTCTTTGGTCTGTCCCTATTACTCTGCAAACTCTTCCCCTTTGAAGTTCATTCCAACACACTCTAGGATTCTGTATCGATCCTTGTTGCCCTAACATAGTATCCTTTAGGTCACTAATGTAACTAATATGTAGATTTAAAGACACTCACACACATATATATCACATCTCGGATGATCCGAGATGTGATATAATTAATATTAAATACACATATATATATGCATATCGTATGTACATATATGATTATATGGAATTATTCATTAATTGGAATTGTATGTGTATATATGAATATATGTATATGAATATATCTAGTATATGAGTATGTATATATCATATATGTATAGTTGTAAATTCTATATATTCTATTGTTACACAGAATCCTAATTATGTGCATATTATGTGTATGCATAGTTGTATGTATATAAATATGTGCACACACATATATACAGGCACGCATTCATGCATATATATTTGCTATTATCCTTAATTTGTCCTCTGAGTTTCTGTTCATGTTTTCTTCCCTATATGTGTTTCCCCCCCCAGTGTTTTCTCTCTAATACTACATTTCACTATTTCCCTCTGTGTGTTTCTCTGTCTCTGTGCTTGTATTTATCTATTTCCATGTATCTCTTTCTCTGAACTTGTTTTTTTCTCTCCCTGTGTGTTTCTCTTCCCATGCATCCCTTTCTCCATACATGTTTTCCTCTCTCCTTGTGCCTCTCTCTGTCACCTTCCTCTGTGTGTGTGTGTGTGTGCTTGTCCCTTTCTCCTCGTATTTGTGTATGTATCTCGTCCCAGGGCATGCCTCACTCCCTATATATGTGTCTCCTTATGTTTATCTGTGTCTCTCCCCATGCGTGTCCTCTCCCTGGACTTGTTTCTGTCCTTTCCTGGACTTGTGTATGTCTCTATCCCTGAATTCCTGGATCTCCCTCTCTGTGTTTGTGCATGTCTTCCTGTGTTTGTGTATCTCTCCCAGTTGGTATGTCTTCCTCTTCTCCTCATGTCTCCCTCTCTTTCTGCATAGCTTTTCTCCTATGTTAATGTCTCTCTCTCTCTCTCTAAGACTGCGTTTCCCTCTCCCTGTCTGCATCCCACTCTCTTTCTCCATGTGAGTACTGCTCTTGTGTTTGTTTGCCTCTCTCCCCCCGTGGTTCATGGATGTCTCTTTGCTATGTGTCTTTCTCCCAGTGGGCATCTCTCCCTGAATATGGCTCCCTCTTTTTCCCCATGCTTCTCTCTCTCTCTCTCTTCTGTCTTGTCTGTCTCTCTCTAATATTGGAACTCTCTCCCTGTCTGTATTTCATTTTTTCTCTGCATGTCGGCCTCTCCCCAATGCCAATGTTTCTCTCCCTTTGCTTCTGCATCCCCCTCTCCTTGGGTTTATCCATGGTTCCCCCCCCCCATCTGTCTTCCTGTCTCTATCTCATTCTCCCTGCATGTCTGCCCCTCCTTCTGCACTGAGATTTCCTTTTGTGGACTTGTGTGCTTCTCTTCCTCATACAAATGTTTCCTTCTCTGAATATGTCTTCCTTTCCCCCTTGTCTTTCTCACTGTATTTATGTGTTTCTCCCTGTCTTCCTCCCTAATACTGTGTATATCTCTCCCTATCCACATTTCCCTTTCTCCTTGTGTTTTATGGTTCTTGGTATGTATCTCCCTCTCTCTCTCCCTCCCTCCCTCCACCTTCCCCATGTCTGTCTTCTTCTCTCCCTGTATTCACCTCTCCTACTGTAATTGTGTATATCTCCTTCCCCGAGTTTGTGTCTCTCTCCCTGTGTCTCTTTCTATATTTCTAAAACTCTGTTTCTCTCTCCCTCTCTGCACCTCCCTCTCTCCCTATGGTTTTATGGATCTCTCTCTTCCTACATATCTCCCTCATTCCCTATGTGTGATTCTGTCTCCTTCTTCTGGGTCAACCTCTCTTCCTGTGTTTGTAGGTGCTTTCTTCCCTGTCTGTGTATCTCTCTCCTGGTGTATATGTTTCTCTTTCTCTGTATGTCTTTCTGTCTCTCCCTAGATCAGTCCTTTGGGTCTCTCTCCCTGTCTGTATCTCTCTCTCTCTCCTGTTTTTATCTCCCTCCCTTAAAGAGTAAACGCTCATGTTTATATCCTCAGGGTCAAGCACAGTACCTTGCACATAGAGATTAATAAAAGCTTGTTAATGAATTGAGCCCCTTCTTTTTGTGTTTATCCAGCTTTCTTTACCTACTTTTGCTTTTTTCTAAGTATGTATATCTTCCTCTCTTTCACTGTGTCTCCCTCTCTCTTTCTGTATTCATGTATGTCTCTTTTCCCTCTGTCTCCCATTTTCTCCCCTCTCCAATCCATGATCCATATGTCTCTCTCCCCCTGTATTTGTATATATCTCTTTTCCCTGTGTCTGTCTCCCATTTTCTCCCCTCTCCAATCCATGGTCCTTGTGTCTCTCTTTCCCTGTATTTGTATATATCTCTTTCCCCTGTGTCTGTCTCCCATTTTCTCCCCTCTCCAATCCATTCTCCATACAACTGCCAAATTGATATTTCTAAATCATGGAGCTAATCATGTCACTCCTCTGCCCAAACTTTTTCCCCATTGCCTCTAGGGTAAAGTCCAACATTGAAAGCCCTTCACGATCCAGCTCCCACTTAGCTTTCTGGACTAATTTCTTTCCTGGCCACCATTCTCCAGCCAAACTATCCAACTTGCTATTCCCCTTTCAAGACATTTCATCTCATATAGATGCATATAGAATCTCCCACTGAGAATTCTCTTCTTCTTCACCTCTGCCTCTTGGAACCCCTAGCTCAAGTGCCACTCTCCTTCCCGAGCCCTTCCCTTATGCCCTCCATTATCAATGCTTCCCTAATCACTCTGTAATTGTTGTGTCCATCCTTTAGTTTTGTATTTTCAAACTTGACAAATACTCCTAGGAGCATCAGAGCTCCTTAAGCTCACTATAAATGCTTGTTGATTGATTGATCATTTGCTTAAGAACAGGGGCAGTTTTGCTTCAGCCTTCGGGTTCCCCAGTGCCTAGGACAGTGTCTGACACTGAGTAGGGGGCTGGATAAATGCTTGCTGATTGATGAACTCCTTGATTGAGTCAGGAGACCTGAATTTGGATGCGACACTGACTTGTTATTTGACCTTGGGTGAATCACTTAAACTCCCTGTGTATCTTTGCTCATCAATAAAATGTGGGGGTTGAGTTAGTTGCTCCCTAAGGTCCCTTCCAGGTGAAATATTCCTTGGTTCTATGGATTTTATGATGCAGTACCACCTCCCTTTGCGGACTCGGCTGCTTGGGGCTGCCATGGAAGATTTTTGGAGCACTATCGCCCCCTAGTGCACAGATCACAGAGGACTAAGGTTCTTAATACTTCTAGCAGTTTCCTGAACAAGCACTGGGGGGGAAAAAAAAAAGGAGAATTCAGACTTCCAGCTCTTAAAGGTGGCCAGATTTCCTTTCTGTTTGAGAACTGCAAACAGGACAACTGGATTTTTATTTTGTATAACATCCTTGGCTTCCCGGTTGGGCAATGACCACGTTAAGGGGTTTCAGAGCAGGGTTGCTAACGTCAGGTGGCACAGCAGAGAAGTGAAATTTGAAGTGGGTTTATTTGGGTTATGTCTCTGGTACTAATCACCAACCATGCTACTTCTTCATGCTCTCAGCTGTTCCCCAGTTAAGACTCATCAAGCATGCATCCCATGTTTCCAACCCAAGCCATTACCTAGGTGCTAGACATCTCCTCATTACAATCCAGAGCAGAGAAAAGATGAAAAAAAAACCAAGACCTTTATTCTCCCCAGGTCCCCAGCACCCAAAGAAACAACAATCCTATATGGCCTTAGATTTTTCCCTATTCCCCAACTTCATCTAATTCTCCATCTAAATTAGAAACACTTCTATTCTGCTTGTTTCCCAAGACTGGCAGCCTATGACTCATCTTTGACTCACTGTTTTGCATTTTGTTTCATCTATCCAGCCACTTGTCAGACCTCGCCTCCTCTCCCTGAAGGCTAGCTTTTGTGGATAGCTCCCCATCTCTGGGAATGGAGTTGTTTATGGGGTCCTAAGAGAGCCCTACTGCTTTCTGCTGAACTATCTAGCCAACCCAAATGGGCAATGGAGACCCATCTGGTAGATAACCAGATACCTGGATTCAGCATAGCATCTGTCAAAGTCCCTTATGCCATCCTTGTGAATAAGATACAGAAATCTAAGCTGGTTAGAGGTCCTGGTCAGAAAATTTTGGAATGATTTAATGACTGGACACAAAGCATAGCCAATAAGGGAATTTGAGTCAGTCTAGACTAGTGGGTGGTCTCTTCTGGAGTGGTCCTTTTGCTTTACAATCATTTTACCACTGCTAAAGCTGAAGACATGGATGGGACATTTATCCAGTCTCTAGATGGCACAAAATTGAAAGGGATAGGGAACACTCTGGACTACATAATTGGAAGGAAAGAAATATGCATTTATTATGTGTTTACTATATGCCAGGCACTGTGCTAAGTGCTTTACAAATGTTATCTCAATTGATCCTCACAACACCATTGGGAAGTAAGCACTATTATGACCAATCATTTTATAAGGAAGGAAACTGAGGCAAACAGAAGTTAAGTGACTTGCCCAAGGTCACGCAACTACTAAGTATCTGAGGCCATATTTGAGTTCAGGTCTTCCTGACTCTAGACCCAGCTCTCTATCTACTGGGCCAACTAGCAGCCTCTAGGCATCTAAAAAGAATGAACTAAATTGAAGATAAAACTTAAAAGGGACAAATGTAAAATATTACCCTTGGATTCAAGAATCCAGCTGTACAAATAATCCATCAATAAAGATTTATTAGGCACCTACTATGGGCTAAGCACTGGGGATACAAACAGAACAACAAATAGTTTGACAATATTTCATGTGAAAAGGATTGGGGAGGAGATTCAGTGGGCTGTAAGCTCAATATGAGAAACAATATGCTGAGAGGGCTGGCTTTGAAGCCAGAAAGACTTGGGTTCAAATCCTGACCCTACCATAAACTAATAACTGGGTGACCCTGGGTAAGTCACTTAACATCTCAGTATCCCCTGCCGCCCAGGCATATCTCTAAAATTACCTTATCTTTACTAGTAGAGAGTATTTCCTCTCAAGGAATCCCTTACACCAGTGAAATCATGGGTCCCGTCCAAAAGAAAGCTCTGTTTGAGTCAAGGGGTTGAACACCCAAAGCCAACAGAATTAATCCTATCATAGGCTACATTGAGCCAAGGAATTTGGAACAAACAGAAGTGAGAGTTCCATATCTACAATCATGTGCTTAGTGCTGGTGAAATCAGAGGGTAACCAGAATGTTCAGAGGGTTGGGGACCATGTCAGTGAAGCATCACTTGGGGACAAGTGCAGGTATTGAATCTGTAGAGAATACTAAGGAGAGACATGTTTTCACTGTCTCCATGTATCTGAAGGGTCATCACATGGAAGAGGGATCAGGCTTGGTCTCCTTGGCCTTAGAGGGCAGAATTAGGAACACTGGGTGGAAGTTACAGAGATACAGATTTAGTCTTAATGTCAGGAAAAATTTCCTAATAACTAAACCTATCCAAAGTGGAAATGAGAAGTTTGGGAAGGTCAGGAGTCCTCCATCACTGGAAGTATTCAAGGACTAACAAAATGACTACTGATTAGAGTATGTTATAAAGGGTATGGGTTGGACCAGATGAGGGGTTTTTAACCTGAAATGGATATATCTTAGGGTGTCCAGGGACTCAAATGGTAACACTCATAAGCACACACATACATATATACAGACATTATATATATATATATATACATATATACATATATACACACACACACATATAATAGACACTCATATACTATACAACAATATACATATATAACATATATAATATACATATTGTCTATATATACTACACACTCATAGTTAATTATATGCATTATATAAATATATACATGTATACACATGGAGGGGATTTAATGAATATAGATCATTGGCTCTGGAATCAGGAAGGCGTGAGTTCAAATATAGCTTCAGACAATTACTAGCTGTGGGACCCCACTTAACCTTCATTTGTCTCAGTTTCCTCATCTGTATGTATGTATGTATGGGCATGGTAATAGCACCTACCTCCCAGGGTTATTGTGAGGATCAGATGACATAATTGTAAAGTGCTTAGTAATGTCTGACTCATAGTGCTATGAAAATTTTAACTATTATTATTACATATGTACATACACAAATACATATCAACAAGTATTTTGGTATAGTTATTTTCTGAGTTTTGTTTTATCTATGTAAAAACATCATTGTGAGAAGACATTCATGGGCTTGCCCAGCCTACCAAAGGAGTCCAGGAAACAAAAATGTTGAAGAACCCTAGACTAGATGACTTCTCAGGTACCTTCCAAATCTGAATCTGTGATTCTATCATAAGTATGGAGAGAGTAGCAAGCTCTTGTGCAAAGGACCAATGCACAAAGTTTCCCACAGCCTCCTTCCATCCCCCAGCCCCACTTCTTCCTCCCAATCTAGAGGGAACAAACACCAACCCTTTGTCCATGTCCAGTTCTAGCCCGTCAAAGTCTTTTCCAAATTTTCCATCTGGTCACTAAGTCCCTGTGTGTGAGACAAGGAGCAGGGGATGTTGGTGCCCATTCCACAGATAGGAGAGCCAAGGCACAAAGCCGGTTGGGTGGCTTTCCTTGGGTATCAGAAAGGGAGGGATGTATTTGCAGAATGAAAATGCTTTGACTTCTCATTCAATCATGCGATGTTCAGGAGGTTGTTGGTTGTTTAAGTTCTGCATGAGGTGACATGGACTCATTAATTTTCTACATGAACAGAAATGCTGCAGAAGCCATTAATTAAACTGCTCATGCTTTAAATAGTTATTTCAGGTTTTGTTTTGTTTTGTTTTGTTTTGTTTTGTTTGTTCAACCAGCCAAAGAGCAGCACCTCATTTTTGATGTCATTCAGGATCTGATATTCATAAAGCACATGTCATCCTCCTTGCTTAGGAAGCTTCAGTGGCTCCCCATTGCTGGTAGGATAAAATAAAAACTCCTTTTTTTCGGCATTTAAATCCCTTCACAATCTGAATTCAGCCCCTATTTCTAGACTAATTGCATATTACTCCCCTTCCCTCTTCCTACATTAAAGTTAAACTGGCAGGGCAGCTAGGTGTTGCAGTGGAAAAAGCACCAGTCCTGGTTTCAGGAGGACCTGAGTTCAAATCTGGCCTCAGGCACTTGACACTTACTAGCTGTGTGACCCTGGGAAAGTCACTCAACCCTCACTGCCCTGAAAAAAAAAAAAAGGTAAACTGAATTACTTGTTGTTCCCTGTACTCAACACAGCCTCTCCTACCTCCATGCATTTGCCCTGATTGTCCCCATGCCTGGAATGCTCTCACTCACTCTCTCTCTCTCTCTCTCTCTCTCTCTCTCTCTCTCTCTCTCTCTCTCTCTCAGTCTCCTCGCCTTGACCTCTTCGAATCTTCATCTTCTATCCAGGTTTGGCTCATGTGTCAAAGAAACTTTCTGGCTCTTTCCTAGTCATTAGCACCCTCATCCTACCTCCCCCTACTCACAAATCACATTGTATCTCTTTTGTATTTATTTTTCTATGTTCAGGTTGGTTTACCCCAAAAGAAAGTAAACTCCCTGAAGGCAAGAACTAGTTCATCTTTGTTGTTTAAATGCGGGTGCCTAACACAATGCCTGGCATAGGGTGGGTAGTTGTTATTTGTAGTCTCCTCCATTAGAACTGATAATGAGCAGAGATTATTTCATTCTTTGTGCTTCTATCTCCAGTGTGGTGTCTAGCACAGCGCCTCATGCATAGTAGGCATTTAATAAATACCTGTTAATTCATAGTTAAATGCTCACTGAATTGAAGAAAGAAAAATATATGATCCATACAGCCAATCCAGCTCACTTAAATGGTAAATTAACTAACTAATCATGGGACTTCATAAAAAGTAATCCCTTAATTCAAAAAGGAAGGAATAGTTTACTTGCCAGAACTGTGGGGAGGGGAAGAATTTATGACCAAAGATGAGATAAAGAACATTATGAAATGCAGAGTGGATCATTTTGACTTCATTAAATTAAAAAGGTTTTGCACAAACAAAATCAATTCAAACAAGAGTAGAAGGAAAGCAGAAAGGTGGGAAACAATTTTTACAGACAGTATGTCTGATAAAGGCCTCATATCTAAAACATATAGAGAACTGAATCAAATATACAAGAATACAAGTCATTCCCCAATTGGGAAATGGTCAAAGCATATGAACAGGGAGTTTTCAGATGATGAAATTGAAACTATCTACAGCCATATTAAAAAAAAGTTCTTAATCACTACTGATTAGAGAAATACAAATTAAAACAATTCTGAGGTACCACCCCATACCTATCCAATTGGCTAATATGACAAAAAGGAAAATAATAAATGTTGGAAAAGATGTGGGAAAATTGGAACACTAATACACTGTTGGTGGAGTTGTGAACTGATCCATCCATTCTGGAGAGCGATTTGGAACCATGCCCAAAAGGCTTTAAAACCATGCATACCCTTTGACCCAGCAATATCACTAGTAAGTCTATATCCCAAAGAGATCATAAAAAAGGGAAAAGGACCCACATGTACAAAAATATTCATAGATGCTCTTTTGTGGTAGCAAAAAATTGGAAATTGAGGGGATGCCCATCAATTTGGGAATGGCTAAATAAGTTATGGATATGTGAATGTAATGGAATACTGTTGTGCTATAAGAAATGATAAATAGATGGATTTCAGAAAAACCTGGAAAGACTTACATGAATTGATGTTGAGTAAAATGAGCAGAACCAAGAGAATATTTTACACAATATCAACATTTTGTGATGATCAACTATGAGAGACAACTCTTCTCAGCAATACAATGATCCAAGACAATGCCAAAAGAGTTATGGTGGAAAATGTTCTCCACATTCAGAAAAAGAACTATAGAGTCTGAATGCAGACTGAAGCATACTATTTCCACTTTTGTTGTTGCTTTTTGTTATTGTTCTTGTTTATTCTTTCTTGAATTTTTTCCTTTTGTTCTGATTAATGTGAAAATATGTTTAACATGATAGTAATGTATAACCTATATCAAATTGCTTGCTGGCCTTGGGAAAAGGAAGGGAAGGGAGGGTGGGAGAAAAATTTGGAACTCAAAAAATATCTTGACATGTAATTGAGAAAAAGTAAGAATTTTTTAAAAAAATAAATAAATACAAAGAAGTAATCCCTTTACTTTATAGATGGGAAAACTGAGGCATAGAAAAGTCAAGTATCTTGCCCAAAGTCACACAGCTAGTTAGTGGCATAGGTGTATTATTTCATATGAGGGAAGAAAGGAATAAACATTTATCAAGTGCCCACTATCACTGTGTTAGGCACTTTATGAATATTATTTCATTTGATCCTCACAACAGCCTTAAGAGGTAGGTGATATTATTATCCCCATTCTACCATTGTGGAAACTAAGGCAGAGGTTAATTAACTTCCCCAGAGTCACAAATCTAGGTATATTCTCAAGGCAGCATTTGAACTCAGGTCTTCCTGACTCCAGGCTAAGCACTCCATCCACTGAATTACCTAGCTATCCAATATGACAGTTCCTTGTGCCTGACCTGGGCCAGTTATATAGCATGGAGGGGATACTGAGTTCTCAAATGTTACGCCAGTGGAGGCCAACCTCTGACGGACCCAAGCAAGTTAGAATTGCTTTGAACACATATGGGCCAGTGATGAACTATGTGTCTGCCCTCTGAAGACCAACTAGTTAAGTCACAAAAGTTCATCAGTAGGTTGGCCACAGAGGGATGATTATTTTTTTGGCCACAGTAACTCTCAAAGACCATTCACCAAGTTGTAGAAGGGCAGAAATTTGTATCAGCCAAAGGAGTATGCAACCTACTAACCATCACTGTTCTTGTCCAGTCATTTCAGTCATGTCCTACTCTTCATAGTCCCATTTGGGATTTTCTTGGCAAAGATATTGGAGTGGTTTGCAATTTATTTCTTCAGCTCATATTACAGATGAGGAAACTGAGGCAAACTGGGTTAAGTAACTTGCCCAGTGTCACACAGCTAGGATGTATCTTAGGTCAGATTGGAACTCAGGTCTTCCAGACTCCAGGGCCAGCACTCTATCCACTGTACCACCTAGCTGCCAAACTTTTGATCCTTTCCATGTTCTAAAGTTATGATCTTATGATCTTACCAAATCATGGGATTTAAAATTAGAATGAACATGACCATAAGACATTGACAATTTCAGTTCTTGGTCAGAGTATGTTTGTAAAACAGAATATGCACCACCGTTTACCATTTTCTTTATGGTGGTCCTACGGAACAAAACTCCAAGAAGAGTTTGGCTATATTGAATCATTTCATGTTATTTCAGAGACAGTGAAGGCCCAGGATGTGCCTCAGGACCTGGGGAACGCTAAGCTCTAGATGGATTTGTGCCAACATTGATTAGGCAGCTCAGAACGACAGGGGGCACCAGACCCAACCTTGTGCCAGGCTCCTAGGGACATCTGAACAATGGTGGCTCCCAGCCTTTGAAGAGGCCCTTGCCAAGAGGCACCCTGAGGTGGGGCTCCCTCCACCCAGATGGACTTAGTGTACTGTGAAAGAACATTCTGTGTTCTCTTCCCTATCAGAAATTGTCAGGCCTGCCAGCCTCCCATGACTGGACAGGTTAAGTGCTTGTGCATTCTCACCCATTGCCTGTGAAATCCTCTCACCCACACAGTTTGTCTTGTTTTTATTTTCTCCCAGAAAGGGCATTAACATTTTTCATCTGGCTCTCTCTTTGTCTGTCACTTGGGAGACAACAGCCCCTGCTATCACGGAGTGGGGTCCACTGTAGCCCCATGGAGGATGGAGGTGCCAGCATGGATGGCAGATTCAAGCCCAGGAATTTTTCAGATCCTCCTTGACCTGCATTTTTATTTCTATTTTATTTTTGTGCTGAAAAGTCAGCACCTCAATTCTATGTCCCCTTCTTCCCACCCAAAGTCTGAATTCCACTTTTTATAAGGAGTGAAACTAAGGGAACTCTTCCGAAGCCTCAGATACGGGACAGTCGACAAGTTGCTAGAAAGCTGAATTCCAAAGCCCTCTTGTGCCATAAAGATGTTGTGTATGAAGAAGAATGGCTTCATTTTGCCCTTGAGTTCTGATCTGTAAGGGGGCTGGGCTACCTCAGAAGGTGATTGGATCCCCCTTCTCAGGAGATCTATAAGTAGAGTCTGGATGACCCTCGTTGGGTATGTTGAAGTACCTTCAACACTCAACTCAAAGTCTACCTCCCACGGCATGTCTTTTTAGGTTTCCCCAGAAGCTAATGCCTTTCTCTTTCAAATTGCCTTCTTTTACTTTGCATCTATATGGTATGTTTGTTGTTCAGTACTTTCAGTTGCATCTGACTCTTCATGACCCCATTTGGGGTTTTCTTGGCAAAGATATTGAAGTGGTTTTTCTTTTCCTTTTTCCAGCTCATCTTACAGGTGAGTAAATTGAAGCAAATAGGATTAAGTGACTTGCCCAGAGTCATACAGCTAGGAAGTGTCTGAGGCCAGAATTGAACTCATGAAGATGATTCTAGGCCCAGCACTCTCTCAACTGTACCACTTAGTTGTTTATATGTTTTCCACCTTAGGATGTGAGCTCCTTGAGAATAGGGACAGGTTTTGTTTCTGTCTTTGTTTTAGCCTTTCCCTGTATCCTCAGTGCTTAGTATATAGTAAATGTTTAATAAATGCTTAATGTCTGATAGAATAACTGTTGAGGTAATCCTATGAGTATGAGTTGGATCAGACAGCCACTGAAATCCTTTCCAGTCCTAAAATTTGGTAATATAATGGGAACACCCCTCAAAACAGGCAAATTTTAGGACATGTTTTTTTAAATTTGTCATAATCATATTTTCAATTAAGAAACAATATAGATTCCAACTACTTCCAATACTTCCAAATACTTCCAACTACTGAACAAATTTTAAACCCCAACAGAGCCCTCAATACATAGCTGAAGCTGCATCATCTGGCAAAATAATTTCCCACCTTGTTATATCCAGGACATCTTATTTCACTAAAACTTTCTTCTTCCCCCCTACCCATCCCTACCCCTGGAACTCGAGTCTTTCTGAGTTTAGAAAGAGGCAAACCAAAGACTTTAAAAGCATTTGAGAAAGGAATTTGGATTTCTTATTCACATTTGGCAAAATTATCTCCTTACTAGAGCACACAATGTTTCCCCCCCAACCCAATCTTCTCAGTCAGTCAACAAATACTTAGTGCCTATTCAAGGCATCAGCCTCTCTCATTTCCATCTCCCCAACAACTCCTCCAACCAGTAAAGACAGTTTCACTCCAGTCAAAGACAATTTGCAAGGTTCTTACTGGGTCCTCACCTACCCCCTCCCTCTTTAATCAAGTCTGGCAAATAAATACCCTTGACCAACTTATGTTTCCTCTGACTAGCTCACTTACCCATTCAAAGTAGTGCAATAAAAAAAAACAACAACAAAAAGTGTTACTCACATTTGTGAATGAAAAAGTAGAAGCAAAAAAGTATTTGCCTTTTCTCTACGAGCCAGTTCCCTTCTTGGATGTCCTACCCAAGACATTCCTCAAAGAAAGAAAGAACCAGGTAGGCAAGAATCAGGAAGATGTTTGCAATGTTTGTTGTCATACCATGGTAACAATGTGGGTTTCTTGAAGTGAAAAAGGATCTAGGCTTGAGAGGCCCCGACTCATTGTTTACAATCAGCTCTGTAGGTTACTGTGGTCAACTAAGAAGTAGAACTTCGAATTCTGCCTGGGAGAATTCCAGGTATTGAACTTGATGCAAGGGAAAAGGAACATTTCTGTTGGCTGAAAGGAATTCTCCCAGTCTTTTGTTTGTTTGTTTGTTTTGCGGGGCAATGGGGGTTAAGTGACTTGCCCAGGGTCACACAGCTAGTAAGTGTCAAGTGTCTAAGGCTGGATTTGAACTCAGGAACTCCTGAATCCAGGGCTGGTGCTTTATCCACTGTGCCACCTAGCCGCCCGAATTCTCCCAGTCTAAGCCAACTCCAAAGGCATTTATTAAACACCAATTTGTGCCAACCAGATATGAAAGTGAAATAGAGCCAGCCCTAAAAGAAGTTACATTCTACTAGTGTCTGTGTGTGTGCATATGTGTTTGTGTGTATGTAGAGGAAATACAACATATAAAGAAATTAGGATAGATAATCAATTGCAGAAAGAGAAAACACTAATAGCCAAGGGGAAAAGCCACTCCTAGCACCTGAAAGCCCTTTTCATTGAATCAAAATACTTTGCGTGGCATTTCATTAGTTACAAGATATTCCAACAAGAGAAATCATTATGGTCTCTTCTGAATAAGGAATACTCTAGCAAATACGATGTTGCTGTTAATAGTAGTGATCATAACAACGTCTATTGTTAACAGTCCATAAAACATCTAGAATGGCCGCATGGAACAAGATAATACATTTTGCCATCCTAGACACTGACTAAAGCACCCAGGAGGTGCTCAAGGACTCAGGAAAGGGGTATTTAGGAATGGAAATGAGTTGAAACACCTTCCGTTAAGTCGGGGCAGGATGCATCTAGTTGCCATTGGTCTTATACCATAAAAGACATGACCTAAAATGTGGGGAAGTGCAAATTTACTCAACATCCTCAAGGAGGAGCTGGAGAGCCTTGGAGAAGGGAGACAAGTAACAGGGAAGAAGGGTGGGGTGTCTTAGTCACCCTCCTCTCTGCCTCTAACTTTTTATTTGCCCAACAGTCCGTTATCCTAAAGTGCATCAGGCTGGAGACAATGGGTACCCCTCACTAGAAGTCTTCACGCCGAGGCTACCTGCCAGGCATGGGGTCAGAGAGGGGATTCTTGCTTGGGAGAGATTTAGGCTCCATGGCCTCATTTTATTTATTAAGTGCTTACTAGCACTTAATAAATGCTTGCCTGTTGATTCATTTTAGCTCAGAGATCTTGAGTGAGCAACTTCCCCTCTCTGTGCCTCAGTTTCTTCATCTATAAAACAAAGTTAGACTAGATGACCTCTAAGCTCTCTTCTGACTCTCACACTCTTATTCTACAATTCTGATCTTTTTTTCATGAACCCTAAGTGTGAGGGCCTAAAGCTGGTGAGATAAAAGGTAATTTATGGCGTAAAAATGGCCTAAGATTTTCTAGGTTGAAAATCAGGCCCAAGCCTCTTGCCAGGCTGGAGACAGTCTTTTGGAGCTAAGAGCCCATCAACTGTTCCTGGCACTCTGAGTTTCTCCTCCAGGCTCCTACACTGGGAATTCCCACCTCATAGTGGGAGACTTTGGCCAGAATCTAGTCCCTCAAGGTTCCACTTGGAACCTCTGCAATAGTGTAGGCACACTTCTACCTCCACTGTGCTCAAGCGGAATAGACCAGCCCTGGACATAGTGAGTGTTCCCTTCCAAGAGGCAGAGAAGAGATGACCACTCAGCAGAGATCATGGATTCAGAGCTGGAAGGGACTTTGAAAGGCCACTGGGACCCATCCCCTCTTTTTTTTCAAATGAGAAACTGGAGGCACAGGTCAATGATGGGACTTGCCCAGAGTCACACTGTTGGGGAGTGTCTAAAGAAGGATTTGAATCCAGGTCTTGCTGTCTCCAAGCCCAGTGTTGTGGCTTATATAAAAGATTCTAATGTTTACAGGCTGGGCTACAGAACTTGTGAGAACTTGAACCCCCGCCATTCTAAGATTCTCTGATATGTGCCGGAAGCTTTGGTCTACTGAATGTAGTGGAAAGGGCACAGAGCCTGAAATCAGGAGAGATCTGGGTTTAAATCCCACTTCTGACACTCATCCATAGGCAAGTCATTTAACCTCCTGGAGCCTCATCCTTCCCACCTTTTGTAAAACAGAGAATATAAAACTTTATAAGACTGTGCTAAATCTGTTCCCTCATCTGTAAAATGAGTGTTAGATGACATGACCCCTCAATTCCCAGCACTAAAAGAATGATTGAAAAAAGACATATATTAAGAGCTTACTATTCCCAAGGTACTATAAGAAGGACTTGAGTTACAAAGACAAAAATGAAATCTCTGTCCATAACATCATCACCATCATCACCACCACCATTATCACCATCACCACCACCACCACCACCACCACCACCATCATCACCACCACCATCACCACCACCACCACCACCACCACCACCATCACCACCACCATCACCACCACCATTATCATCATCACCACCACCATCATCATCACCACCACCATCATCACCACCACCATCACCACCACCACCACCATCATCACCACCACCATCACCACCACCACCATCACCACCACCATTATCATCATCACCACCACCATCACCACCACCATTATCATCATCACCACCACCACCACCATCATCACCACCACCATCACCACCACCACCACCACCACCACCACCATCATCACCACCACCATCACCACCACCACCACCATCACCACCACCATTATCATCATCACCACCACCATTATCATCATCACCACCACCATCACCACCACCATTATCATCATCACCACCACCACCACCATCATCACCACCACCATCACCACCACCACCACCACCATCATCACCACCACCATCACCACCACCACCATCATCACCATCATCACCACTACCACCACCATCACCACCACCACCACCACCATCATCACCACCACCATCACCACCACCACCATCATCACCATCATCACCACTACCACCATCATCACCACCACCACCACCACCATCATCACCACCACCACCACCGTTATCATCACCGTCACTCTTTCCATCATTTCTTTGGTCTTTGAAAATTGGCTTCACATGTGTTACCTCATTTGATCCTCACAATAACCCTGTGAGATTTTATAGATGAGGAAACCGAGGCTACCCCGGGTCACATAGCTAGTCTGAGTCAGGATTTAAACTCAGATCTTCCTAACTCCTACTTCTATATCGTTGCAGTCTATTCTACTGATCATTTTCAATCAACAAAGAACAACCTTCTCTATAGTCAGCATCCTAACATCTAGGCCTTCTACCTGTGAGATGTCTCTTGCTCCATCGATTCTTAATACATGAATGGATCAATGAAAAAAAAATGTTAAGCACATATTAAGTGCCAAGCACTGGAGCACAGTGCTTGAGATACAAATGCAAAAGTGGGACTTTCCCTACCCTCAAGAAGCTTATATTCTAACAGGAGGAGACCACACATACATGGGAGTGGTGGTCAGGCAAGGGTGCTTTGGTCAGAGAAGTCACAGAGATGGTAAATAGAGCCACAGTAGTGCTGAATCAATGCACCTAAATGAGATAAAGTATGTACACCGTTTTGCAAGCCTTAATGGACTATATAAATGTTAGCCATCATTATAAATGGATGGTTACAACTTTGTTTTAGAGTTAAAAAATTCACTATGCCAAAAAAAAGTTACTTGGCAGATTGGCATATTTGTTTACGCACCACAATTTCACCCCAGTAATAAATGTGGGCTTTAGCCCTATGCAGTTGATAAATACACACTTCAGTTTTCAAGGAGAAATCCGTAGCTGTGAGATTTATCAGTCTATATAGTCTATCAAGATAAGTGCTTTCCTGTGTCTTTGAGTTGCAGAGGCTGAGGCTGACTAGTTCTGCTGGAGAATGAGAGGGACAGTCTTAGTGATGGGGCACCTGCTGAAGCTGAACACCTACTCCTGCTTAGGTCAGATTATCGGTTTCCAGAGTCTCTGGCCTCTGATGCAGGCATGCCCTTAGGGAAAGGCCAATAACCTCAGGAGAAATATTCCAGCAGGCTGGGTCTTCAGGCATTCATCTGGCAATTGACTGATTCCCACTTGCCAGTCTGCTTTGCCAGCATCCCTATAGTGCTCACATCCATGACCCCAGAAGGGTGAAATGTGCCCCTGCCAGGGAATACACACAGGACATATTGTGGCTCCAGCTAACAGGAGAGATGGCGCAATGGGGCAGAGGGAACTGACACTGGAGGAAGAGGCCATGGGACCTCAGGATGACTTGTCACCATGGCAGCTTGCTGTGAGGGAGAATTGTTCAGCTCTCTCTCTCTCTCTCTCTCTCATGCAGCCAGTTTAGATAGGGCATGAAGGTGGGTGATCACTGCTGTCTCCTCAAAATCACAGCATTTAAGAGTTGGACATGGGAGGCAGCTAGGTGGCACAGTGGATAAAGTACGGACCTTGGATTTAGGAGTACCTGAGTTCAAATCCGACCTCAGACACTTGACACTTAACTGGCTGTGAGACCCTGGGCAAGTCACTTAACCCTCATTGCTCCGAAAAAAAAAAAAAGAGTTGGACAGGCCCCAGAGACGATCTGGCCCACCCTGTATCAGAGAAAAATAAATCACCTCTACAACATACCTGGCAAGTAGTCATCCAGAGGGGAAGGGATTGGCCCAAGGTCACATAGCAGAACTGTCAGGGGCCCCCAAATCTAGCCCCCATCCACTCCTCGACTACCAACAATGGATAATTCCAACCTTTGTTTAAAGACCTCCAGTGAGGGGGTAGGAGTGGGGATGGAGGTTGCCCATTGCACTTTGAGGCATTTCTAAATGTCAGGAGGACCTTCCTTCTCCCAAACCTGTCCTTTTCTCTGTGATTTCTATCCGATGTTTCTAGTCCTACTCCCACAGAGATATTGCTATTGATTACCCACCCCCCCCACGCCCAGTCTGAACACTGCAGGTACTTAATGAATGTTTTTGGAATTTAATTTGGTGAATTGCTGAAGGAATCAAAGCTCATTGAAAACAAATGCTGTTTCATTCTTTGCTCTCTGATCATTGGGCCCAACAGGTCAACAGTCTCTCTGGTCTGGTGGGGCTCAAAGCTCAGAGCTCGAACTCATCCAGCTCAGGAGACCTGCCAATGTCGTTGTTATCTCACTTTTTCTTTGCAGAGAGGGTTGTCTCTGTCTGAGAAATAGCACAGCCACGGAGAGACATGATGCATTCCCCTCCATGGCCTGACTCTTGAGAAAGACCTATGTTTTTCAAAACAAGAACTAAACGACAACATGGAGGAATAGAGAGAGAGCCAGATCTGGAGTCAAGAAGATCTGGGTTCAAGTCCCATCTCTAACACATATTGGCGGTGAACCCTGGGCAAGTTAGTCAATCAAATCAACTCACTCATTCAGCAACCATTTACTAACCACCTACTATGTGACAGGCACTGTACCAGGAGCTAATGACGCCAAGATAAAAAGTAACTGACCTCAAGGAGTTTAAATTCCACCAGAGAAAACAATATGTACACACATGAGTATGTAATAATAAATTCAAGGCAGTGAGGAGGAATGAGGAGAAACTTCACATAGAATGTGCACCTTGAGCTGAGACTTGAAGAAATACTTGCCCCTTTCCTGTCTATAGGAGAGTCATGACCCACAGCTCCAGTGGGCTCTCAGTCTTGGTCAGGTGTTGTACATTGCAGATGCCCTCTAGTTATCCTGCTGGTCACAGTAACATCTCATAACCATGTACTGTGTTGCACCAAATGCATTCTCCCTTTTTATCTGTTCACAGCTATGATTTCTACCTCTCCAGAGGCTGCTTCACAGCCAATTCCTGATACAATTTCCTCTTTCCACCAGTCGCCTCACGACCCATCGCTGATACACAAAGATTGCCCACATTGGAGATAAAAACGTCCCCATGAATTCTAAACTAGGAAATGGCTTCCTCACCAGATGCTGCTCCTTTTATTTGTTTTATTTTATTCATTCGTTCGTCTGTTCATTTTCATTTATTTATTTATTTTGCTTGATTTCTACTCTCCATCCAGGCTCACAGGGCCCAGGTGTCCAGTTATAATATTGAAAAGGACTGACCAGGTATAAGCATTTGGAGAGACGGGGGGCTCTTCAGAGGAGCAATGAGACATCACCAGCAGAAGGCCCCATGATTCTTGAATGGGCAGCTTTAATTGCTGTGAGTCCAGTTCCCTACCTCTCAGGATTTAATGGGGCATGTGAAATTCAAAAGCCTGGGGAATCCGTGCCAGGCTATCTATTTGGACATGGTGGATGGGTTAGAAGACCTCTCAAAACCCAGGAATTTAGAGTTGGAAGGGGTCTCATCGAACCTGTGCCTGAAAAAGATTCCTCTCTACAAAATCCCTCACAAATAACCCTTTCAGCCTCTGCTTGAAACCCTCCTGTGAGGCTAAGCCCCTCACTCCCAAAACAGTTCATTCTACTCTCAGCTAGCTATCATTGTTAGGGAATTTGCTCTCATGCCAAGTTGAACTTTGCCTCTTTGTAAATTTTTCCCATTACTCCTGGTCCTGTCTTCTAGGCCCATGTACTTCTAACCCTTCCTCTTTATGGCAGCCCTGTAGTTACCTGAAGATAATTACCAGCTAGATAGCACAGTGGATAGAGCACCAGACCTAGAGTCAGGAAAACCTGAACTTAAACTCAAATCTGAACTTAAGGCTCTTAACTGTGAGACCCTGGGCAAGTCACTTAAGCTTGTTTGCCTCAGTTTCCTCATCTGTAAAATGTGCTGGAAAAGGAAATGGCAAACCACTCCAGTATCCTTGACAAGAAAAACCCAAAAGGGGTCACCAAGAGTCAAACACAATGAAAAAATGACTTATTCCTTATTCCTAGAAGTTGTGTCCCTCAAGCCTCTTTGCCTTCCATGTCACACTCTTCATATCAAGCTTGTGGTAACCTAAGACTCCTAGCTTTCCCCCCAAGAACTTCCATCTAACCATATCTAGCACAATGCCTGGCTCATAGTAGGTATTTAATAAATGCTGATTGACTGATTCAAAAGACACCTTTTACATTAATGTTTTCCTTATATCTCCCCCAATACTGATTCCCCCCTCCCAAAATTACCTCATACTTATTTTATATATGTTTATGTGCGTTTATCACCTTCTCTGATAAAATGTCATCTCCCTGAGGGTAGAAATTGTTTCATTTTTGTCTTTGCATTCCTAATACCGGTGACAGTGCCTCGCATGTATTAATAATATAACAAATGCATGTTGATTGATTGTGAATAGGACAAAATGCCTCGATGGAGGGAAAAAAAATCCTAACAATCAGAGTTAACCCAAGGTGAAACGGGCTGCCCTAGGAAGTGCTAGGATCCCCCTCTCCTCAGGACAGGGACCAGCAAACCTTGGGTGATCACTCACCAGTGATGGTTTAAAGGTAAAGTTAAATTCTTGTTCCTTGTAGTTAAAAAATGGACTCTAAAGTTCTTCTCCAACTCAGAGATTCTGTGAATCAGGAGAAGAGATGGGACTTTTCATGGGAGTTGGAGGGGGGAGAGGAAAACAACCAGAGAGAGACTGGCTGCTTGTTAGAAGCTTCCCTGGGTAATGGGGAAGATGAAGAGGAGGGGGACAGCATTGCTCAGCTTTTGGCAAGCTTCCGTTTCTCTCATTTCCAGTATTAGAGGATAGAAGGAGCAGGGAGGCACCCAGCCATGCTGCATTGCAGGTAATCAATTTCTCAAGGACTGCAATAATTAGGAGATGTATTCATAAGCTTCAGCTTTCCTTTCATTTGAAAGGATGAATAGCAAGTACCAGAGCACTTAAAAGACTAAACCTTGTAAGGGCTCCCAGAGAAAAAGAAGAAAACTCCAGTTAAAAAACAACGCAAATAAAACAAAACAAAACAAAACAAACCCCAAATGCTCCAGGAGTTTCTTTAATCACATGAAAGAGTGACTCCATCTCAAGCAGCTACAGAGTTCCCCGTGGCTTTGCAAAATATTATCATCTGGACATAGGTTTTGTGATTCCCTTGTATACTATGTAAAGAGGACATGGGCTGTGTTTGTATGACCCCCCTGAGGAGTTGAACTTGGCAAGCCCCACTGCCCTAAGACTGGAGCTGGTGGTTTAAAGGGTGGGACAGGAAGGATCGATAACTAAGGGGTAAAGTGTCCTGTCTCTGTATCTGTCCTGTTTCTGCCGGCCAAAGGTCACTTTGTTTTCCTCCTGGATGATGAGGCCGTGACCTGGGGTGAGGGACCATGGAGAGGTTGGCAGGTTCTCCAACTGCAAAATGGTGGCCTTGAGATGACGCACTAACTTCCTTCTTTACCTTGGCCACCCACTGGCAAGGGCAACTGGCAGAAATACATCCAGTTCTTCTTCCCCTATTTCCACCCTGTACAATGCTGTCTGAAATGCAGCCTCTCTCAGAAACCAACTGGTTCTTTCCCTGTCATTACTGTCCAATACTAACGGATTAAATGGCTTTTTCATTTGGACGCATGGGATTGTTTAACTATTGTCATTATTATTATATCTTTCAGAACATGATCAGCCAGGCCAGGCTGCCTCAGATTGGGATTTTATCCCAACTCACTATTATAATAATAGCTAACATTTATATAACACATCCTCACAACAACCCTAGGAAATGGGTGCCATGATTACCCTCATTTTACAAATAAGGAAACTGAGGGAAACAGAGCTTAAGTGATTTGCCCACAGTTAATGAATGCCCAAGGCTGGATTTGAACTCAGATCTTCCTGATTCCAAGGTCAGGCACTCTATCTACTGGACCACTTACTAGGGAAAAAAGAAAGACTAACTTTGAATATAGAAAAAGGTAGCAATAATAGTGAGAAAAATAATGATTAGTATAATAACAGTGCTTTATGGCTTGCAAAATACTTTATATATGTTAACTCATTTGATTCTCACAACAACCTTCTGAGGTAAGCCCTATTATTATCCCCATTTTACTGATGAGGAAACTGAATAACAGAGAAGTGACTTGCCCAGAGACACACAGCTAGTAAATATCAGAGGCAGGATTTGAAATTAGGACCTTCCTAATGACAAATCTCATATTCTATCTATAAATACACAGACCCTGTAGGAAGAGTGGGGATTAACTTATAGTACAGTGTCAGTGAAGCACAGATATAGGCAACACAAATGGTCAAGGCAATTAATACTTCTGGTATTATAGGACCTTGGTATCCTTCTTCTCCTTGTGCAATCCTCAGTGCCCCACTGGATGAAACATCTCTCCTAGGCAAGTTGCTTAACTGAGATGCCAGGTTCTGTTCCTCTCTGTAGGTCAACTAAAGATTGCCCAGGGCTCACATTGCTCAAAGCCACTGTCTCCCTAAAATTATTGCCTCTCTGTATTCATTTATGTCTAGCAAGTATCTCGGTTTCTTACATGGGTATAACTTAACTGTGCATAGAACTCTCTGGAACTGATGAACTCAGGAACATCTGGGTGAATAGTTCCACATTCCAAGTATAGGAAAGAAGCAGGAGATAGAACATAAGGAAAAAAGAATAGCAACCAGGCCGCTATTTTCTCTGCTCTCTTTGACCTCTCTCTCAAACCTCTCCAAGACAAATTATTCACCAAAGATAAAGCAAAAGCAGCTACTTGCAAGATCTAGGGCACTGAGAATTCAAAGATACCCTCTTCCCTCCTGCAAAACTCAGGAACTGACCCTGAGCTCCCTTAAAATCTCTCTCTCACTTCCAGCAGCCAACCTACCAGCAAACCCAAGTTCACAAATAGGCTTATATCAAAATCCCATGCCTTCCTCCCCTCCTTTCTCTTTCTAGTGCCATAGAGATCAGGGTTCCAAGCTGGGGTAGTTTGCTCAGGCCACAACAACCACCTTGACTACAGCCATTTAGGAGCAAATGTCTACTGGGAACTGAACTGCCTGTGCTGGGGAAAGCTCGTTCTGAACCGCAGGTGGCTGGACAGAGGACTAAAGAACAGAGAGAGTCACTAATGTAGGACACCTTGTGTGGGGGAAGTTGTGCATTGTAAATGTCCATGCTAAAAATGTTTAAATGTTTTGAGCCAGCTCTAAGCACAGTCCCAACAAGGACAATTTAAGTTTTGGTTTTCCCCATTATTGTAGATATAGTGTGATAGAGAGCTAGCCTCAGAGTCAGGAAGATTGGGTTCAAGTCCAGTATCCAACTGGAGCTATTTATGACCACCCAAAAAGGGGAGAAACCTAGGCTGGTGAGCAATAAATTGACTAATGTGGGAGGAAGCTGAGATGCTTTGACATCCAGCCCCCAAAGAAACCACAATCAGAGGGGCGAGAGTCAGGAAGTGAGTAATAGGAAAAAATAAAGGAGTCAGGGAGAGAAGAAAATTCAGAAAGTAAAAAAGATGTTAGGAAGAAGAAACCTTAAAGATACTGAACATAAACAGATAAATCAACAGTTAAAATAGAAAAAAAAATATGACCGACCGATCTAATAAATGAGTTCAGGCATCTCTGACTAAATACTGCAAAATGAAGGAAAATGCTCCAACATTTGATGAGACAGAGGATCCTGTGAAATTTGAGGAGAACATAGAACAACATAATGTTCCTGAGTGGTTTAAAAGAGAAATGCGAATCATGAGAGATGAATTCATGTCCTACGCATCAAAAATAATGAGCAGAATGGAACCACTTAAGTCTGCAATGACAAGCTTCATCAAAGATACAAAAGACAGAATAATAGATCAGGAACAAAAATACACAGAAATACACAGAAGTAAAAGACAACCTAGAAGAGAAGCAAAAAACAAGAACATTAAAAGAAAAATATACTCACCATGCAAGCAAAATATATGGATCTCTAAGATAGAATGCGTAGAGACAACTCACAGATCACAGATCTATAAAAACTGCTGAGAAAACTGCAGAGCTGTCTGCAGAAATTAGGCTTAGATTAACACTTTACATGGTAATCCACAATACATTCTGAATGGATGTGTGAACTAAATATTAAAGATCATACTATAAAAAAAATTAGAAATGGGGCAGCTGGTAGCACAGTGGATAAAGAACCAGTCCTAGATTCAGGAATACCTGAGTTCAAATCCAGTCTCAGACACTTGACACTGTCTGTGTGACCCTGGGCAAGTCACTTAACCCTCATTAACCCACAAAAAAAAATAGAAGAGAAATAAAACATATACCTCTCACAGCTACAGGTAAGAGATGTACTTTAGCTAAACAATAGATAGAAACAATTACAAAAAATAAAATAAGTAACTTTGATTACTTAAAACCGAAAAGCTTTTGCACAGACAACATTAATGAATCATTATTAATTATTATTAATAATGATATAATAATATAAATAATTATTAATAATTATTATTCATGAATAAACAGGAAGTGGTTAAGAGTGGGGGAGGTGGTGCAGTGGATAGAGCACTGGCCCTGGATTCAGGAGGACCTGAGTTCAAATCCAGCCTCAGACACTTAACACTTACTAGTTGTGTGACCCTGAGCAAGTCATTTAACCCCAATTGCCTCACCAAAAAAAAAAGAGTTGGGGAAAATCTTTGTATCAAATTTCTCTGATAAAATTTTGTATCTGAGATATATAAACAACTAATAAATATACATAAGACTAATAACCATTACTAATAGATAAATGATCAAAGGACACAAAAAAATTGTTTTCAAAAGAACTGCAAAGTACTCACAACCTCTTGAAAAGATGCTCCAAATCACCAATAATAAGAAATGTACATAGGTTCTATTACTAGGCTTATGCCCCATCAATAAGAATAAAGTCCCCATATTTTAAGAAAATATTTATAGCTTTCTGTGATAAGCCTGGCAAAAACCCTGAAATGCTGGCCAGTTGAAAATATCAAAGCAACTGTGATGAAAGTGCTTCTATGAATCCAAAATATAGATAGGTTGTCACAGGATTGTAGCCTGACCCTATTAAAAACCCATGTGATGATCAGCTTGGAGAACAGCAGAATGACTAGCACTCTTTGGTATTATGATCCTATAAGTATTTTATTCCATATTGGAATGAATTAAAAATACTAGTGTATGCTTTAGTGCAAATGTTACTGACCACTAAAGTAGACAAGTCATAAGTATACATGAAATGGACTGAAGATATCAGTATTTACACTATGCTCCAGGATGATATCATTACAAAACTGGAAACATCTCATCAGTTATAGGCAAAAGCTGTTGCCATTAGTTAATGATGTCCTTGAGTCCTAGTCACACAGCAACACATTACCAACCTGTGAAAACAAACATTTAAAAGAAAAAATAATGCACTGTTCAAAAATCTAGATTTAACAAAGTAATAGTTGGATTCAAGTAGCTACTAAAACTGAAGAAGTAAAAGATGAAGAGAGTAAGGATGATGAAGAACTTTGCTTATTGGAAACTTTAAAAATGATTCGTACTAACAAAATAGATGAGAAAAACAACATTGTAGGGATACAAGTTTCTCCAAACATGTCCTTTCTTTTCCCTTTAATATATATCATCTATCTATTGTGTAAATAAAACCTATAGCTTTCTGGAGACTTTACATAGAGAAAAACAACTGATACCTCAACTGATTTTGGATAGGACACACACACACACACACACACACATATAATGGAACTACAAAAAGATTTCTTTCGAGTTTGATGGCATAAATCCAACTAGAAGACCTGAAATCAAAGCTGAATAAACAGAATACATTTAAAACAATAAACACTTATACAATACCAGTTCTATGTATACTTTTGGAACTATAAAACGAACCATAACAAATTTGAAAGGTATTCTAATGAAAAAAATACACTCCATCAACACGATAATATGAATGGCAGCCAAGCAAAAGTTTGCACTTTCTTGCCAAAAAGGAGGAAGATAATTGATAGACATTCTTAGACCACGTGGCAAAGATGTTGAAACCTACCGAAATGCTTTTGGAACAAACGTACCTCCACTTCACCAAGCAATAGAAAAAAACAACAACTGATAACAGGCACAGACTATTGGAGTTGTCAAGTTCAACCAAAACTGGATATTATATTGTCCTTCATGGACAAGAGTTGCATGAATTCAACCAATGCTGTTTTGATAAGGAAACATTGAGCAAATAGCTGAATCACTTGCATTTGTTTAAATAAATGGAGGAGTTTTTATGACAACAGTTCAGGCCCAGGTCATTAGTGCCACTGGAAATTACAGAAGGATTATTTTAAGGAGCTCAGGATTAGTGATTAATGTAGATTATGCAAAAAGTAGAAACCCTACAACACATCCCCAAAGACTGTAAAAATTTAACCCCTTAATAAATATTTATCAAGATACGTCCTGGTGACAGAATTACAAATTAACGACTCATTATTTTCCACATGAATTGACAGACAATAAATTTTCATGTTACAAATACAGACCTTAAAATATTCTAGAGAATTGAACCAGTAAATCATACAGGAAAGGGACCATTATGGCAGACCAAACTTTTGACCACAGTAGTCCAGCCCTAATAGTGATCCATTTAAAAAAACAAAAACCTAAGAAAAACTTTTTAAAAATATGTAAAACCCAAAAGCTCTATTATAGATAGCTTGCTTTCCATATATACATATACACAAACATATTTATGCCTCAGTGTGTGTGTTTATGTCTGTGTGTATTCAACAGCTTACTTTCAAAGCTGTCCTCCTTATCTCTTTCTACTTCCTTCTGTTTTTTTTTTAATTTTTTTTTTTTTTTAGTGAGGCAATTGGGGTTAAGTGACTCGCCCAGGGTCACACAGCTAGTAAGTGTTAAGTGTCTGAGGCCGAATTTGAACTAGCTGCCCCTCTACTTCCTTCTGTTCTATTCTGTCCATGTTAAAAATACTTCGATGACTCTGTCTGTCTATCTGTCTGTCTGTCTGTCTGTCTGTCTCTTCTCTGAATACTACCATTGGACCCTTTTCTCTTCTCCCTCTATACTATTTCACTAGGTGATCTCATCAGCTTCCATGGATTCGATTATCATCTCTACACGAAAGATTTTCAAATTTACTTCTCTATTTATAAGTGCTAGGGATATGATACTTCTCCTATTGCCTATTTGACATCTCACACAGGTTTTCCCATAGACATCTTAAACTCAACATGTCCAAAATTGAGCTTATCATCTTTTTCCCCAAAGTCTCCTCTCTTCCAAACTTCCCTGTTACTAACTGAGGGTACCACCATCCTCCCAGTCACCCAGACTCACATCCTAGGTATCATCCTCAATTCCTCACCACAAACTGAGTGGCCCTATGAATAGAGCACTGGACCTGTAGTCAGGAAGACCTGAGTCCAAATGCAGCCTGAAACATTTATTACCTGCATGATCCTAGGCAAGTCACTTAATCCCTGTCTGCCTTAGTGTTCTCAACTGTAAAGTGGGAATCATAATAAGACTCATCTCATAGAGTTGTTGTAAGGATCAAATGCCTGGCACATAGTAGCAAGCACTTAATAAACATGTGTTCCCCTTCCCACTTGTTCCTCTTATCCCACATATCCAATCTGTTGCCAAGTCCTGTCCATTTGAACCTCATGATATTTCTCATATATAACCCATTATTTCCTCTGACACTGGCACCTCTTATCTTATGTCTGAACTATTGCAATAGTCTTCTGGTGGGTCTCCCTGCCTCATCTTTCCTCTTTCCAGTTCATCCTCCATTCACCTATCAAGGTGATCTTCCTTAAAAACCATGTCATTCCCCTATTCAATGAACTCCAGTGGCTTTCTATCAACTCCAGGATCAAATATAAAGTCAATCTGTTTGATCTTCGAAGCCTTTAATAACCTAGCCTCTTCTTACCTTTCTAGGCTTCTTATGCTTTATCCCCAAGTCCTTTGGGATCCAGGGATTCTCCTTGCTGTTCTCAAACAGGACCCTCCATCTCCTAACTCACCCCCCCCTCCATAAAGCCTTCTCTGGTTCCATCCTACTCCCTACACCCAGGAAACAATGAAAGCCTGAGATTTATTATTCTGAATCTGCATTCTAGCTAGTAGGGGAAACAAGACATGTAGGTGGATAATTATCATACAAATTAGAAGATGAAATGGTCAGCAATGTAAAGAATGTGTTATTAGAGATTTGAAGGGAGAGATTTCCCTTTTAGCTTGGCGGGGGCGGGGGGGGGGGTGGAGGGACAGGAAGAGAGACACCAGGAAAGTAGGGTGAAACCTGAGTTGAACTATGAAGGAAGAGAAGACTTTATGTTTAATGGTGGTCATCTCAAGCAGGGGCAAGGGTGGGGAGGGAGAAAAAAAGATATTTACATGATAACTTTCTTGTATGTTTAAAAGGAATAACATGTTATACATAATAGATTCTTAGTTTCATCTGCAATCATTTTTAGTATACTATGTTATGGAAATGCTTGTTTTATTTATAAATTAACAACAAAATGAATTAGTGGGGACTGGCAGAAGGAGAGCAGAAAGGACATTGCATATGGCCAGTGAAAAAAGGTGAGGGGCTGGAGGAGACAAGAGGAGAGTATAGCTAAAAATTATTAAATTCAGTTCTCCTCAGAGTATATTGCCTTGTGAGACCCAAAGAGAGGAGTTAAAGGGAAGAGGAACAACTCTGGAATTGTTCAACTGACTTATGGATGCTAGAATAGGCTTTAGTATATCATGGAGGACATTGGATTTGCAAGCAGAATACCTGGATCTGAACCTCAGGCTTAGTTCTTGCTATTTGCGGTCCTTGAACAGGTTACTTCTCTAGGCCCCATTTTCCTTACCTGTCAAACAAGGGTGTTAGACCAGATGGTCCCTTCTAGCTTCACATTCTACTGAAACTTGTTTTCATTCACCTAGGTATCCATATTCACAAAGGATTAAGTGATTGGGTACTGACGATGATTAATGATAATTCTATCATCCTGGACAACCCCCCCCCTTAAAATGTAACCTATGTTCCATTCGGTTCTGAATTCATACAGATTAAAGTTCAATATGAAAGAAGGAGGGCTGAATATATTTACCTAATCTGGATCAAGCCCCCAGTCAGTTTCCAGAGAGCTTCTAAAGGTAATCGAAATTCAGCTTGCACCTTACTAACAGACCAAGCCAGAAACATAGGTTGAAATAATAAAATATTTAATCAGCACAGAATTGCAAAGCAAGGCAACAGAAACACATCTCAACACTCATTCCTGAAAGAGCATCACCTCTTCCCTGATTCCTGATAAAATGAGATCATATTTGTAAAGGGTTTCGCATAGTCCCTTGTACATTGAAGGCATTTTAAAATGCTTGTTACTTCCCTCTCCATTATTCCCACCAGATTTGCCTAGGAATGTAACTTCTCCAAGACTATGAAATGGGGAAGGAAGGCATGGCACAAATTTGGTGTGGCTCAACCCATACGGTGCCTATATTGCCACTCAGATCATCAATCAATCTCCATAACTCCATCAAGGTTTAGATGACTTCTCTCCTTGCACTGCGGGATCTCAAGAATATCCGAGACTCCTGTGTTCTTGGACATTGTCTTCAGAGCTAGTTTCTCCTTTTCTGTGAGTCTTTCTCCCACCATCATCTTCCTATGACAAAATTATCCTATACCACAGGTACATGGTCTCATGGGGCATGGGATCATTGGATCACTCTATAAAACCAGGAATTCTAAGACACACAGTCCAGTTCTAAGAGAAATGGCCACCTTACACTGTGAACTCTGTCCAGTGTTTAATTGAAGCTGATATGTCCTGAATTATTTTATTTAGTGTTACCATTTTGTTTACACAGAGCCCCTTTGTTTCACATGTATATGAAATGCAACTGTCTAGTGTATTTACAACATAATATTGAGAAACTCTGACATAGTGGATAGACCACTGTCCACAGGGTCAGGAAGAACTAGGTTAAGTGCCCAGTCCTCCAAGCCTTTACAATCTGTGTGCCCCTCAGCGAGTCACGTTTATGTATCTGGATGGGACAACTCTGTAGGAGTGTAGGAGCATAGGGTTAGTGCTGTAAGGGCACATAAAAACCAGCTAGTCCAACTCCTTCATTTTACAGATGGCTTAGATAGGATTTAGCAACTAAAACATAAATGATTGTAAACTGAGCTAAAATCTGCCTTGATCAAGGAGTTTCTCCCCACTGTGAATCCACAGACTCTCCTCCGAGTTTGTCTGCTAAAGTTCCATCCAAGCACATGCTTTGTCTTCTCTAAACTTTGGAGCTCACCCAGACTTGTAACAGGGCTTTATTCACAGGAGGGGCTTAATAAACGTATGTTGAATAGGATTTAAGAAGTTTTATAGCTTATTTCTCCAACCAGACTAGGAGTTTAAAGGCAGAGCTCATCTATTAGCCCCCTATCTCATGCCTTGCACGTAGGAAATGTTCAATACATGTTTTGTTTTTCATTGAAGGCACCACAGGTGTTCAGCCAACATATTAATAGCTACTATACCAGTGATCAAAACCGTCTTTCTCCCCTTGGAGTCGTGGCCCTGTGAGTTGAAGGAAGAAAAATTCAAGGACGAACCCCACCCCACTTGGCTTTTTTCTCTAGCACATCTAGCATAGGAAGGGGTGTCACATGAAAGGACACTGTGAAGACATAACCTCTGTAAAGAGCTAGGTGCTTTGAAGGGTGAGGAACCCCGTATTTAATATCCCCAGTCCTTGGTCAGATGGACTGGTTTTCCTTTCTCATTATTTTCCTTTCTCTCCCTCCTTTTCCACTCCCACCCCCCAAATCTGTTTTGTACCTCCGCGTACTTCGTCCTAGAATGAGATGCAACATGGGTTGCCCTGAGCTTTTTACTGAAGGCACTCTAAAGTTCAGGTAAAGAATTTCTGTAAGTATCCTCATTGTCCCCCAACATGTCAGTACAGCAATAGGCTGGCTCCGTTCTACCTTTCAAATAATAGCTTATTCAGACCAAGGAAAGGCATGAATCAGGGCTCCTTCAGGGCAGTTTCTGAGCGCATCTGCCAGCTGGGCAGCCCATTTCAAACAACCAATTAGGATGAGCCCCACAAAATGATCCGAGCTAGTCCCAGCACTTGCCCCTACAGGAGCCAAAGGGGCAAGCATATCTCCACGGCAAGGAGGGGTGGGGTGTTTTCCTGTGGCGGATTTGTTCCCCTCCAAGGAACGCACTTTGTTTCCTCCCTCCCCAAACTTGGCTTCGCTTGACTTCCTGGATGAAAATGATTTGGAATTATAGAAGCCAACCACAGAGGGGAGAATGAATCCACTTTAGTGCCTGTAAGGGAACAGGATGATGGTGGGAGAGATGAAGGGTGTTTGGTGTATGGGGGTTTTGCTACTTTTTTTTAATCACTCAGCCTACTTGACATGCAAAATAGACTCTTGTTCTGGGCTAAGACAGTCATCATTTCCCAGGAGCACTGGCATTAGGTGTAGAAAAGAGTAATATTGAAGCCTGCCCTATGATTCACTGCACCTTGCTAAGCCTCTCTTTCTTGTTCTAGCTAAGATAGAGAAATCTGAGAATGAGACATAGGAGAGCTCCTGCCACAGCTCCATTGTCTGAGGAGCGGCGTCATTTTTTTTAAGTGGAGTGGAGTGATCGTGGGTGAGTTACTGAATCATCGTGAATCACTCACTCCCTGAGCAAGAAGCAACGTGACCCCAGGAGACGAGGAAGACCTAGAATTTATGATTCTGAATCTGCCTCCTAGCAATACTATGGACCCATAACACGGTGCATATGCAGTACTCCCTGTGCCATCTTGAAATATGGGGAGGCTGCAATGCATTCTTATGGGTACTGTGAATTTGTGGGAAAACATATTATAGGGTTTTATTCATTTTCTTTTCTTACGAATAATAAAGGAATCCCAAGGTGCATATTTTTATTCTGCCTAGTACCATAGATAAAGGCCTGGCCCTAGATTGAGGAAAATCTGAGTTCAGGTCTATCTCTGGCACCTTCCAGGTGTGACCATTATTAACAAGTCACCCAATGACTCAGTGCTCTAGGGAACTCTCAGAGATTCTAATTCACAATGGAGTTGCCAGTCTGCATCTAGCTCCTTTCAAGGTTTAACTGAAATCCCCCCTGCTTCAAGAGGACTTTCCTGATTCCCCCAGTTATTGGTGCATCATTCCTACCCACACCAAAAAAAACCCCCACTATGTATATAAGAAATATATCTTACATTTACTTATCTGTAACCTTCCTTGTAAAAAATAAGCTCACTGAAAGCAAGGACTCCCACACTTTTGACTTTCTTTGGCACCTATCACAGTGCCAAGAACAAAGTAGGCATTTAACAAATAACTGTTGATTGATTTGTTGACTGATCCATAGTGGGAGTTTCCATACTAAAGTTTTCCTACATTAAGGAAATAATCAATTTAGACAAAAATTTCAATTTCCTCATACATATATTTCCTTCGTACTTTGTTTATTTTTATATTTGTCTAAACCTTTACTTCAGCTCTTTAAAGATTTGTAATTTCATTGGGTATGGGGATTCCCCTTATATGAAGGCAGATCTCAACCACTCCAAATTTGGTAGATGATGTTGGGGACAAAGAATTCATGTGGCCAGCTTGGTAAGGAGTCAATGTAGCACAGTCACAGTCCAGTGAAAGGAGTCAGGTGATTGTATTCAAATCCCTGCTCTGCTCCTGATTCACTATGATTTGGGGAAAGTCACTGGACCTCTCTGGACCTCTGTTTCTTCATCTGTAGAATAAGGGATTGGATAAAATGGCCTCTAAGTTCCCTTCCAACTTTAAGTCTATGATCTTATGATCATCAAAGTTAGCTAGACTGGTCCCCAGATGCTAGACATATAGTCTATCACCAGATCCAAAATGGAAACCTTTATAGTGGTTTTAGTGGCTTCCTATTGACCTTGTCTAGAGTAAAGTAAAAACCATTCGGCTACATATTTAAGGCTTTCCACAATTTGGATCCAACCTACATTTCCATCCTTATTTCATTTTATTTCTCTTAAAGAATTTCACACTCCAGCCAAACCACACTACTTATTACTATCCAAATATGTCAATATAATTCCTACCTCCATTCATTGGAACAGGCTTTCTCCATGCAAGGAATGTATTCTCTCCTCATCTCTACCTCTCAGAATCCTTATCTTACTTCAAGTTACCTCTTATTATACATAGAGGCAAAGTTGCAGAAGTGAGCCAAGACCTGGGTCTTAGAGGGACTATGGCTATGCAATCCTGGGCATCTAGATAGCACCATAGTGCATAGAGTGCCAGCCACAGCTCATTCGGAGCTGGAGCCAGGAAGACCAGTGTTCAGATTTACCCTCAGAAGCTTAGCATCTGTGTGACCTGGGACAAGTTACTTAACCTGTGCTTGCCTCAGTTTCCTCAATTATAAAATGGGGATAATAATACCACGCATCTACCAAGGCTGTGATGAGGTTTAAATGCACATTGCTTGGCAAATAGTAGGTGCTATGTTAATACTAGCTATTATTATTACTTAACTTCTAGACAACTCTCTATAACTATAACTTATAGAGAAAGTGCTGACCTAAATTGGTAGAGGGAGTTTCCTCCTTCACAAGCTTCCTATATAAATAAAATCATAAGAACAGGCCCTGTTCCTACTTCTATACATGCTATATCCCACCAGGAGAAAGATAAACTCCTTGAAGGAAGGTGCCCTTTTCTGTTTGTTCAGTTGTTTTTTAGTTGGGTCCAAGTCTTAGTGACTCCATTTGGGGTTTTCTGGGCAAAGATACTGGAGTGGTTTACCATTATCTTCTTCAGCCCATTTTATATATGAGGGAACTAAGGCAAACAGGATTAAGTGTCTTGCCCAGAGTCGCACAGCTAGTAAGCATCGGAGGCTAGATTTGAACTCAGTAAGATGAGTCTTCCTGACTCTAGACCTGGCACCTGTAAGAATTTAATAAATGCTTGTTGATTTTGCTATGCAATTATAAGTCAGGCCAGTCTGTCAGCTGCCAGATGTTTCTCAGTCAGTCATGGTTAAATGTAATTGTTTGAAACTGTTCTTTCTTAAAGCTTTCACCTGTCCTCTTTGTTAGCATTTAGCTCATGTTATTTGACTCTACAGGAGGTGTTTGAACATTCTACAGTGGTCCATTCTATACCCAATCAGATCTGGGCAGAGGTTTGCTTCAGTCATGGTAGACCTGCTATACACCAAAACCCTGTCATTGTGAATCACATTTTGTGATACACAGGGGTACAATGAAGCTGCCAAAAGCAAGCCAGAAAGCAGTGCTAAAGATTATAAAGTCTTGGACAAAATACTAGAAAATATAGGGGTACAAAGGGCATCACAGTTATTAATCAAAGGCAAAGGTTTCTGGGAAAAAAGGGCAGACTTGGAAAATGAACAGCAGGTTAAGATAACGTGTGAGAATTAGATTTGAATTCCTACAATATGACTTCAAATATAAGAATATTAGGCTCCTACACAGAGATCTAGTGCTTGTAATAAAGGTTTATTAGAATGCATCTACAGCATAAAATTCTCTCAGAAGGAATGAAAAGTCCCTAAGACTAAAATCCTGAAAACACAAAAAGAAACAATTTCAATGAGGAAGAAAAAAGGGAGCCCTCTAAAGAGATTGATGTGGCTGCACAGGGAGCTCCAGGACCGACTGCCTTAGATTCCTTTTTTTTTTTTTTTAATGAGGCAATTGGGGTTAAGTGACTTGCCCAGGGTCACACAGCTAGTAAGTGTTAAGTGTCTGAGGCCGGATTTGAACTCAGGTATTCCTGACTCCAAGGCCAGTGCTCTATCCACTGAGCCATCTAGCTGCCCCTGCCTTAGATTCTTAAAAGCTATGTACAGAAGACAAAAGCAAGAGCAAGTAATGGAATAAATACAAAGTGTGCCACAGCCTGTAAGCATAATGTTGGGAAGGTGAAAGCTCAGAATGAGCTGTGGCTGGCAAGGAATTAAACAGAAGTCTTTTATCAACGTTTTTAAAAGAGAAGATATGGTGGCCAAGCTTCCCCATAAGTTCTCCATAATCCTGGTTGGCCATTGCATCCAGGTTCTGAAGTCTTTCAGTGTTGTTTTCCTTTATGTTACTATAGACAGCACATAAATTGTTCTCCAGACTTCTTCCAATAACTTCCCCACCACCTTCCAGCTCCCCCTTTTGTGTTGTCTTCAATTATTAGAATGTAAGCTCTTTGAAGATAGGGACTGTTATATTTACTTGTATTTGTATCTCCAGTGCCTACCATAGATTTTGGCATGTAGTCATTAAGGAATGCTCCATCCATCCATCCATCCATCCATCTATCATCTATGTATGTATGTATGTATGTATGACCTATCTAGATGTTTATGTTGCCCTGCATCAGTTCCTACAAATCTTCCCAAGTTTCTCTGAATTCTTTGTATTTGTCATTTTCTTATGGCTCAATAATATTCCATTATATTCATGTGCACTACAAATTCATTCAGTCATTCTTTGAATAGATGGACATTCATTTTCCTTGAAGTCCTTTTGCTAGTACAAAGAAGTTCTGCTATGAATATTTTTATATAAATGGAGTCTAGCCTGGAATTTGATGCCTCATTAGTGTGGTATGTCATCCGTTTCAAGAATATGCTGGTCTCTTTTTGTTTTTATTCTGAATAGAATTTTATTTTCCAAAATATATGTAAAAACAAAATTTTAACATCAATTTTTAAAAGACTTTGTGTTCCAACTTCTCTTCCCCCCTCCATTCCCATCCCCCCCACCCACAAGAACTCAATCAATTCAAAATAAGTTATACATGAGTAGTCATGGAAAAATTCCCATATTATCTAGTTGTGAGAGAAAACAGTAAAAAAATCCCAAACTTCAGATTAAGGAATTGTCAAAGAGGAAATAAAAAAAACTTTTTAATGTGTTTTCCATATATTTTCAGATACTATCAGTTCTTTCTCTGCAGATGGGCTGCAATCTTCATAAGTCCCTCAGGGTTACATTGGATCATTGCCTTGCTGAAAACAACCACATGCTTCCCAGCAGATCATCCCCCATTATTGCTGTTATTTTGTATACAGTACATTTCACTCTGCTTCAGCTCATGTAGGTCTCTCCAGGTTTTCCCGACAGCATCCTATTCATCACAACCTCTATAGTACCTTAAGCTTGACAGAGAATCTTCTTCACAAAAGTCCAGCAAAGTAGGTACCATACATTTTGCCATTATAATCAATCATCATAACTATTTCCCTCCATCCCACTCCCTTCCCATGATATTTACTCTATCTTCTTTTTACCTAATTCCTCCTCAGAGTTGCCTTACTTCTGACTATCCTCTCCCTCGCTCTGCACTCCCTTTTTTCACCTTTCCTTCCTTCTCCTCTTCCCCTCCTATTTTCCTGCAGGGTTAAATAGATTGCTCCTCCCAATTGTGTATGAAAGCTATTCCCTCCATGAGCCCACTCCAATGAGACCAGGGTCCCTGAGCTAAATCTGTGTTCTAAATTTTTCTTCCTCCCTCCCTCCTCAACCCTCCCTATGAGATCAAGCAATTCAATATGTCATACTGGTGCAGTAATGCAGAACATCTTCATCTTCCTTGAAAGTGTTTTGATTTTTACTGCTTTCTCCCCCAATCTACCCTTTCCTCCTTCCCTTCTCCCCACCCCTTTTCTCCCTCCCCCACCCCAGGGCAGAAGTATATTACTATACCTACTTGAGTATGTATGTTAGTCCTTCTTTGATCAAATTTATGCTGATCTCTTGATGGTTTCTATTTTTTTGTTGTTGTTAGACTACAAGCTGCCAAAAAAGTAGAATTCTGGAGGCAGAGCCAAGATGGTGGAGAGAAGCCAGTGAGTTGCCTGAGCTCTCCTTCAGTTCCCTCAAAAAGAACATTAAATCAAGCCCCTGGAAAGATTCTGAAACTACAGAACCTGCAAAGAGACAGAGAGACACAGTCTTCCAACCAGAAATAATTTAGAAAATTTCAGGAAAGGACAGTCTCACTTGGGAAAAAGGAAGGTGCAGCACACTACAGCACAGCACAGCATGGAGGGGGTTGGGGCAAGTCAGCAGGAAGCTGTAGGCCACAGCTGAGCAACTGAGGCCCCTGGATCCTGGCTCAACAAGCTGGTGGTACAGCAGGCCAGTGGTGAAACCCACCAGCACCAGCCGAGAGGGCAGGCTGCCAGCTAGAGGGCCACCCACAGGACAGGCGTGAACAGGCCTGGGGATCCCAGTACATGCCACCAGCAAGCCCAGGGCAGTGAGAAATCCACAAGGCATAGAGGCCTCAGTGTAGAAAGCCAGTGACACAGCCCCTATACCCCAGCACAAGAAGCTTGAAACAGGGACCCTGGTGCCCTCTGTAAAAAAAAAAATTAATTATTAACAACTAATCTAACCTGGAAAAATTATATAATTGACTTATGAAAAATTATGATTATATGAAAAATTATAAGTGGGCCATAAGTCCTGCTGCAGTTGCCATTCAAATGTAGAAATATTTTTGATGACTAGCCTAATTTGTGGGGCTAATCTGACTGGGGTACTTAATCTGGGACTGTTGACTAACTGGCTATCTGACAGCTATTAATTTAATATGGGCCATTTATAAAGGTCCACTACACTGCTCCCAAATTGATAAACTAAATATTAAGAAGCCTCTTAGCTAAATAATCAAAGCAGAGTTTATTTATGAGATACTATTTAAAATTAAGAATACAGGGAAATAAAATGTACAACCTGACTGCATTGCTGGGGTCTCTTTCCGTGTCTCTTTCCCACCTGCTGTGCTTCAAACTTTTTGAATACAATAAGGGCCTTAGCCGCTTCCGGCCTCAGGGCACGTTACACTTTATTCTAACTCTGAGCCCCTTTCACTTTGTAAATCCCCCTGCTTCTAACTTTCCTCTCCTTACTGCCACTGCAGTAAGAATCCCTGTGTTTCTCTCTCACCAACCTTCTGTCTGTCTGCTCCGTCAGTCTGCCCTTCGACCTCTCTTTTCCCTGCTCCTAGTCCTTCTTATCTTCTCCTGCGTCCTCGTAGCCCCGTCTCTAGTCTGCCGCGCTCCAACCTTTCTAATCTCGTCAGACGCCGCCCCCCCACTCCTCAGCCTCTTGTCTCTTTGTCTGACTGAACCCCTTGCTGTCTAACTCCCAGGTCTATATATACCTTTTTTTTTCCTCTCCACTCAAATCCCGGGGCTTCTTGCACCCACACACCAAGCTAATCCGCCAGTCAGGGCTGCAGCTGGAGCTGGGGGATGCTCCAGCATCACATGCCTCACCAGAACCCAGCCTGTACAAGCCCATTATCTCTCGGATCCCTCCACTCAGGTCAGAGGGGGCTTTTTCCCCCCAGCTGTCTGATCTGGGGGTCTTGTATAGCCTACAGAACTTTTTGAGCTCAGCTGAAGCAGAGGGGGAGAGAAAGAGACCCTGAGGGCCTAAGGCTTTCTAATCTCAGCCTAAAGGTAGGGTCCCCAAATCAAAATAAATTTCCACACCTCAGAGCAGACCTCAACTTAAAAAAAAATAAGCTGCAATATGAGTAAGAAACAAAAAAGAGCTCTTACCATTGAGAGCTTCTGACAGGGAAGAGGCAAATACAAACTCAGATGAGGACAATAATGTGAAGCCTCAAGAGGGAAGATGAATTGGTCTCAAGAATAAAAAAGCCTTCTTGGAAGAGCTCAAAAAGGATTTTAAAAATCAATTGAGAGAGGTAGAAGAAAAATGGGGAGAGAAATGAAAGCAACACAAGAAAATTATGAAAAAAGAATCAGAAGCTTGGAAAAGGAAGCACAAAGATTGACTGAAGAAAACAATTCCAAAAAAGTAGAATTCTGTCACATCTTCCAGTTCTTCTGATAAAAATCATAGACTATTATACTACTGACTCACATCTAATATACTCCATGGAGATGGCAAACAGTGGGATGCAACCCTCAATAAAATACTTTTGCATGTCTGCAGCATCCCTCCTCCCAAGTAAACTAGTGTTGAGAAAATGGTAGTAACTCAAGAATGTGCATTCCTAAAGAATCGCTAAGGATATAGATGCTTTAACCTGAGGTGAGACACATCTTATGTATGTGACTGATAACCTTGAGTATTTTGAATAATCTCACACAAGTGCTAGATCTCCCTTATACTCTTAATTTATTGAACCCCCCCCACAAAGAGCTTTTGTTTATTTGCCATATAGAAATTAAAATATCTTAGCAATATTATGAAAAGATTTTTATCTCATGGAGCCCCTGAAAGGGTCTTGGGAATATCCAGTGGTCCCCAGATGACACTGAGAAATTCTGAACTAGAGAATGTTTGGAGGGAATGAGGAAAAGGTGGATGGGTCATGAGACTTGGGCAAGTTGAGTGTGTTCCCCTTATATGAGGAATGCTGGTCTGCGGTGTCAGAGGAATGGACTTCAAGTACTTAAGAATTGGAAGGATCTTCTCAGGTTATCTAAATCCCATATTAATCATGAATTCCTTTACAAAATCCACAAAAGTGCTCATCTAGCCTTTTAAAGACTTCCATCGACAGGGAATTCATTAACTAACCCATTCCATTTTGGGATATCTCCAACTGTTAGGACATATTTCCCTATTCTTTCCTCTAAGGCCAAGAACATCAAATGTCCCTATTCTTCTACCTGAGGTTCTTCAAAGACATGCCCTCTATTATCCTAATTTGTTCTAAATCTATGATTCTATGAAGTGAATTTAGGACAGCAATCAAGTTCTCCAGTTCTTCTCTTCTCCTGGCTAAATCGACATTCCAAATTCCTGCAAATCAATGGTTTTGAGGTCCCTCCTCTTAATCATTATATTCTGGACCTGCTCCAGCATGTCAATGCCCTTCCCAAGATGCAACAGCAAGAACTGGACATAATATCTCTGTGACGTGCACAGAGCTGAAGACAGAGATGCTTTGGATCAGCAGATAAGAAGGACAGTGTCTTCCTGTTGGAGGACTGCCTTGTATGTGGGGATAGATGAAGGCCTGGGGGAATCTGTGGGACCAGACACTGGAATCTGTAGCTGGGGGCAGGAAGAACTAAGGAGGCAAATCCCCCTCACATTCCAGACAAACTGGACTGCTAGTTGTTCCCTGAAGTCATTGCTCCATTTGTACCCTCAAAAAGTCTCTATTGTCTGGAATATAATCCTTCCTCAGCTCCATATACAGACCTTCTAAATTCTGTAGCTTCCTTAAAGATTCAGCTCAGGTGCCATGGCCTATGGGAAGCCTTTGTTAATCATCTCCTCCCACCCAATTGTTTATTGTGCCTCCTAAATAATGCTATAACGAATATTTTTGAAGGTGTAGCATTTGTGCCCCGCTCTTATACATTGGGTCCCCTAAATGCTATGCTGAATTTGAGACATGTTCTGGATATGGGTCAGCATCCACTCAAAACCATAGCTCACAAGCCCCTATTGATGTCTCTCCAGAAGTCATATCAGTTCAGAGCAAAAAGCCTTTAATTAAAGAATATAGTAAGATAATTGACAAGAAAGATACCCCATACATCCAGGGTGAAAGTATACATATGATGAGAAAAGACACATGGAAGAACACAAATATAGGGAAGACTTACAACTAGGGCAACTCTTACTCTTGTATATGGCCAAGTCAACCCATATCACTGACATCAGGTGAGCTGCTTTCTCCACTGATCTCAGTTCTCTACTGTTGATTTCTCCACTGGGCATTTCCCTCAGGCATTAATACTGTTACCTTCCACTACCACCTGCTTGTCTTTGGTTACTATTCAGCCTCCACCCTAGAGAGAATGATTTGCCAGCTCTTTTATTTGATATTCTCAGGGGCTATCTTTAGCTCTTCTATGACAAAAACCCCAGCCAGATGCACCTAGCTAGGGAAACACTTTAGAATTTTTAAGTTTGTCTTTTGAACTGGTTTTACTCCTGCAGGGTTTGGGATTCCTGATTTCAGCCTCTATGATTTGGGGTTGGAAAATTCCTTTGAAATCCAATCATACCCCTGGTTGTTTATTCTGTGTCTCTTCAGAGTAGCCCAAGGTCTCCATTTAACAATACTGTAATGGAACCATGTGAAGCTAGAATGATAAGGTACTTTTTAACCTCCAAAATACCCATCTTTGCCATGTAAACAAATGAAGCAAGACCAAAAATGATCAGAAGCAACCAGTAGCTCTGTCAACATCCACCGTATTTCCCTTGTTCTATGTTCCTGCTGCATTCTTTCTGGGAATAAAATGACTGGAATCCCTCCATACAAGTAATGTTTTTTCTTGCTATCAATAACATTCTTAGGGTACAGTGTTGATAACAGTATCTGAGTGGAAGTGCATGAAGCATTTAGGAGCTTTTTCGTATAAATCCAAATTATTGTTTTATCCTGAAAAATACCAAAGAATTTCCATGTGCATAGCAGAATACAAAAGAGGATTATATATGAAGCTGCAAACTGCATGCCATGCTTCTTGTTTTCTTAAAAAGAGAATATAATAGGGGGCAGCTGGGTGGCAGCTAGGTGGCACAGTGGTTAAAGCATCAGCCCTGGATACAAGATGACCTGAGTTCAAATCTGGCTTCAAACAGGAGGACCTGAGTTCAAATCCACCCTCAAACACTTGACACTTACTAGCTGTGTGACCTTGGGAAAGTCACTTAACCCTCATTGCCCCACCAAAAAAAAAGAAAAAAGAAAAAAAAGAGAATATGGTAATTCTGCTTTCAAAACTGTCCTGCTTTATTGTGCTTCCTTCAGGGCTTTCTTTACATTCCCTTCTTTGCTTTTGCCTTTCCAAAAAATGTTTCAAAGGCCTTCTTTTGTTTGTCATCATCACTGACTAATTCCCCCCATTCCCTCCCACATACCTAATGTCATCCCCCCCAAATAAAAAACAAAAGGATAAAACCTGTAAAAAAATAAGCATAGTTAATCACAATGAATCCATATAGTGGCTACATATAAAAGTAAATGTCCCTTTTTGTACCCCAAATCTACCATTTCTCTATCAAAGTAGATAGGATGTAGGGGCAGCTAGGTGGCACAGTGGATAAAGCACCAGCCCTGGATTCAGGAGGACCTGAGTTCAAATCCGGCCTCAGACCCTTGACACTTACTAGCTGTATGACCCTGGGCAAGTCACTTAACCCCAATTGCCTCACCAAAAAAACCCCCAAAAAACAACAAAAAAAAGTAGATAGGATGTGTTACCATAGGTCCTTTGGAGACATAGTTGGTCATAGCATTGATCAAAGTTCTTGAGTATTTCCACCTTGTTTTTCTTGTCCTTTTATGAATTATTCCCCTGGTGCTACTCCCTTCATTCTGTGTCCATTCATATTACCCAGGATTCTTTTAAAACATCACTCCTTACAGCACAATAATATTCCGTCATACTCATATACCACAATATACCTTGTCCTCAATTGGTAGGTACTCTCTACCCTATCCTCACCTTAGATTCTAGTTCTTTGATTTTTTTTTTCCTTTTTTGATCTCTTCATAATCAAGAAGTTTATTTTGCTCCCTATTATTCCCTCTCTAATATCATCCTTCTTCTTAATCCTGCCCTCATTCCTGTTTCCTTCCCTGCTGAATCTAATAAAATTCTATATCAAACTGTGCATGTGTCTCTCTGCATGTGTTCATTTCTCTTTTTGTCTCCTTCACATAAGAGAGAGAAGTTCATCTAATGTCTGTTCCCCTCACTGCTTCCTTGATATTTGCATATTTTTTCTCAATTATGGGGGGCAGCTAGGTGGCCCAGTGCTCTATGCACTGGGCTTGGAATCAGGAAGACTCATCTTTGTGAGTTCAAATCTGGCCTCAAAAACTTAACCCTTGGTAAGTCATTTCACCCTGTTTGCCTCAGTTCCTCATCTATATAATGAGCTGGGGAAGGAAATGGCAAACCACTCCAGTATTATTGCCAAGAAAACCCCAAATGGGGTCATGAAGAGTCACACATGACTGAAAACAAACAAAAACCTGCTAAACCACAACATGAGAAATAGCCAATTCCATCTTCTTCCACTTGTCTTCATTAATGTATTCCTTCTACTCTCCCTTCTCTTTCCATTCTTAAAGCTCTCAGAACAGAACCCATATATCCCAGTTGCTTTTTTATTGTTGTTTGTGTTTTTCTCCAGCACTTATTACAGCGTCTGGTACATAGTAGATGCTTAATAAGTAATTTTGACTTAACTTCTTATTTAATTCCCTCAATACCCTTTAAAAACATTAAATTTCTAAGGGGACAGTCTATTAGAATATTAACACTCCCTCAATTGTTCAATTACATTTATTTTTAGATGTTTTTATGACTCCAGTGCTTGTATTTTAAAGTTCCTACCTTGTTTTAGTCTTTTCCTCCAAAATATCAGTGTCTTCTGTTCCATTAAAATTAACTTCACCCTCCATCCCCCATGGTTACACTCAGATTTGCAAAGTAAATTATTATTGAAGAGTAAATTATTACTAAGCCTATATCTTTTGCCTTATAGAATATTGAATTCCAGAATCTCCTTTTTCTTATTATAGTAGCTACCAAGCCTTATATAATCCTGACTATGGATTTTTGGTACTTGAACTCCATTCTAGATGTTGCAGTATTTTTTTTTTCCTTTTGATGTGGAAATTTTGAATTTTGCCTAGGAGTTTCCTGGGACTTTCACTTTTGGAGTTTCTCTTGGGAAGTGGCCAGTGAAAGATATTGCTAATATCTTTTCTTTCCTTCCTGGTTCTAATCAATCTGGGCAGTTTTCATTAATTATTTCTTGAAATATAATGAATGTCCAGGATTTTTATAAGTTGTGAGTTTCTGGGAGTCCAATAGTTCTAAAATGATCTCTCCTTGACTTGTTTTCCAAGTCAGTTTGTTTTAATCTCAAATATCTTACACTTAATTCTTTATTAAAAATTGGGTTTTGTCTCAATATTTCTTGCTCTCTCATGATTTGTTTGGTATATTCTAGTTTTGATATGGTTTGTCACTTTATCTTTTAAGCTGTTTATTCTCCTTCCAATTCTGTCTTTCAGGGATTTTACTTCATTGTTTAAAATACTTGCTTCATTTCTTTTAGGTATTTGTGTATTTCTTATGGAAAAATCTATTTTTTCCTTTGAGTTGCTGCTCACATTTATTATGGAATTGTTTCCTCCTTTTTGGAAATCTATAGACCTACAATATTTTTATGCTGGTTGGTGTTTTCTATACTTTATTCCTGTATCCAGCTTTAGTTCCTGAATTGAGGCATCATGCCAAGGCCAAGTTCATCCTTGTGGTGCTTTTAGAGAGACTGGTGAGCACTGCTTAATCTTTCCCTGGGTTCCTGTGCTGATCTTTACCTCTTGGAATTAGGCTCCTCTGGATCTTTGAGATTTAGAGTACTGGATCTTCAGGACCCTCTAGAGTATCTCTGGGCAGAGTTGTGGGCACCCCAGAGTCCCTGGGCATATGGTATCCTAGACTGATCACTTCTGTGCAGATCTGGTCACTGCTGCCATTGCGGCATTTAAGGTTCCCAACCCTGGGGCCTTCTGACCTCCCTGGGCCTTCTTCAGGTTAAGGCAATGTAAAGAATTAATTGTTATTTGAGGTTTTTATACCTTGGGTGCGCACTGGCCTGGGGCTCCGCAAACCGCAAGGTGCTCCACTCACTGGTTGTAGCCATTGCCAGGGCTCTGGCACCTCACATCATCACCACTCCCCGATGCCTACATGGGCCTGGCAAAATTATAATGATTGGAAGCCTAGTGAGGGCAGTCATGTGACTGTCAGAGCGGCCATCCCATTGGCTGGGGCTGGGTGGTGTGTTACTAGGTTTGGGGGAGGAGAATTGGGCATTCTAGGTGGAAGCTGGAGAGCGACAGGCGTTCTGCTGCGTATTTTCAGCTGATTCCTGGGCTGTGGTATTTTTTCAGGTATTATAATTTCCCTTTCCCCATTTTATTTCCTTTCCCTTGATCCTACTGATCCTGTCTGTGTTGTTTTTTTTTTTTAAGTTCGTTCTTGTTAAAATAAATCTTGTTCTGTTCTGAGGGAGGCTGCCGGTCTCCTTCCTTGCCCCAATATTGCAGCGAGCTGCTTAGCTAGCACTCCCCAATTAAAAATTGGTCCCCACAGCAGACAGGGGGTAAAGAGCCTATACTTTTGTTGACTCTGGGTACCTGCTTTCCGAGTTTTGCCATCTTTTATCATTTCCCCTACATTAATTGGTTTGAGTTGTTATAATATATATTTCTATTTTTATTATTAATAATAATTTTGAATTTTTCAGATGGACACTTGCAGTTTATATTTCTTCCTTTGAAAACTGTTGGTTTGTATCCTTTGATCAGTTATCTACTGGAGAACGGCTCCTAATCTTATAGAGCTGTGTCATTTCTCTATAGATTCTGGATGTCAGACTTTTATCAAAGATTGTTTATACAAAGATTATTTTCTCTATTCTGTTTCTTTTCTTCTGATGATAGCTGTGTTGATGTTTTTTGTAAAAGACTTTAAAATTTTAATATTCTAATTTCTTCTATCCTGTGTTTTGAATTTTCACCCCTTCTATAAGTGTGAAATATAAAACCTTTCCCCCCATTTAAATTTTTTCCAATTTCATTTAAAGATAGTTTTCAATATTCATTTTTTTTGGGAGGGCAACAAGGGTTAAGTAACTTGTCCAGGGTCACACAGCTAGTAAGTGTCAAGTGTCTGAGGCCAGATTTGAACTCGGGTCCTCCTAAATCCAAGGCTGGCGCTTTATCCACTGCGCCACCTAGCTCCCCCCTCAATATTCATTTCTGTAAGATTTTGAGTTCTGAATTTTTCTCCCTTCCTCTCTTCTCTCCCTCCTCTCTAAGACAGATATTGGTAATACAGTACAATCATATTAAACATGAAATATAAAATCTTACATTTTCTTCTACTTTTAAATAGCCTAACATTATACTGGTATAGTTTATAGGCCTATGGAATGATCTATCTAGAGCTAGAGGAAGCCATCTCATCCAATCTCTTCATTTTATAGATGAGAAATCTGGGATAGAAAGGTTATGTAATTTGCCTAAGGCAACCACACATAGAATAAGCATCAGAGGTGGAGTTGAACTCAGGTTGTCTGATTCCAGAGCCAGTGAATGATATTTCGTACTGCCTTCCATCTGGCAATTTTTATCTAAGATTATTTTCTCCAAGACTACTTTCTAGTTTTCCCAGTAATTCTTGCAAAGTAAAATGTTCTTGTCCCCATTAGTTTGTGTTCCTGAGTTCATCAGATACTAGACTTCTTTGTGCATTTATTTCTAGGTCTTATTTATCTAGTCTACTCCACTGATCTGTTTTTCTATTTTTTAATAAGGTAAAAAGATCTTCTTTATTACATTGTTTGAGACATGGTCATGCCAAGCTCTCTTTCCTTCATATTTTTTTCATTATCTCCCTGATATTCTTGACTTTTCATTCCTTTGATCCTAACAACTTTGTTATTACTTTGTCTAATTCTATTAAGTATTACTAGTAATTTATTAGTAATTTTATCAGTATACATTGAATATCTAAAAATATCTGGATAGTATAATCATTTTTACCATATCAGAATAACCAATCTCTCCATTTCTTTAAAAAAATCATTCACTTGATCCTGCCATCCCCTCAAGTTATTATTCTATACCTGTCTTCCCTTCCAATGCCAAACTATTAGAATTACCTTCATCAGTCATTCTGCTTCTTCATCCCCCACTAATTTCTCAGTGCCTTAGCTTATGATCCCATTGTTCCGCTGAAACTCCACTTTCTCAGTTAACCAATCATCTTTTACTTGAAAAATCTGATGACCCTTTTCAGTCTTTATGTTTCTCACCCTTGCCTTCTGTAACACAACTTTCTCCTGGATCTCTTCTCTTGTCTAACCAATCTTCCTGGATCCATTTCCCACATCTCCCAAAGCTCAGTCCTTGCCATTCTTTTCTCTCTATGCTCCTTCAGTAAATGCACCTGCTCCCATCTCTATATATGTTCCCCCAATCCTTCCTGTGAACTCTAGTTACACATCACAAACTGCCTGCTCAAACCTGAATTGATCGTCTTCCCCTCCTAAACTCCAACCCACATCCACCTCTTTTCAAGCTTTTCTATTTCTGTTGAGAATACTACCATCCTCTCAGTCACCCAAGTTTGGTTCTTCTCTCTCCCTCCTCATCCTCTTCCCACCTCATATCCAATCAGTTGCCAGGTTTTATAGAGTCTACCACCATATCTCTCAACTTCCTCCTCTCCAGTCACCACATCCTCATTATCCTAGTTTACACCCTCTCACCTTGAGAAGTATAGCAGATCCCTAATTGGCTTTCCTAACTCCAGTCTCTTCTTTACCTCATCTGTCTTCCACACAACTACAAAAATAATGTTCCTAAGGTAGAGGTTGGAGCACATCACTCTCCCTGCTTAGAAACCATTTAGGAACTCACTGCTGCCTCAATGAGAAACTACAAACTCCTTTGCTTGGCATTTAAGAAAGACCTCCATGATCTCTCTCCATCCTGTCTTTCCCATTTTATTGCTATTACTATCAATTTCATACTCTAAGTTACAGCAAGCTAATCTAGTAGCTGCTTCCCAAATCCAAAATTCTATTTCTTAACATTTGGTTGCACCCCAACCCACCCCCAATCCATGCTGGGAATGTATTTTTTTCAGCTATGCTTTTCAAAATACGTATTTCTCTTCAAAGCTAAAATGTGGGTACCACTTCTGTCAAGAATTCTTTCCTTATCCCCTTCTCTCAATTATCTTGTACATCCCACCATTATTGTCGTTTAGTCATTTTCAGTGCTGTCTGAAGTACCATTTAGGGTTTTCTTGGCAAAGATACAGGAGTGGTTTGCCATTTCCTTCTCCAGCTCATTTTACAGATGAGGAAACTGAGACAAACTGAGGGTTAAGTGATTTGCCCAGGGTCACACATCTGAGGCCACATTTGAACTCAAGTCTTCCTGACTACAGAACTGGCACTCTATCCCCTATCCACTGAGCCACTTAGCTGCCCTGAAGCTGGATATCCACGCACTAATCCTGCTGAATATATTCTTTAACTTTTCTTTGTTTTCTTTTTCAACCTTTATAGTTTAGAAGTGGAAATGTTCATGCCTCTTATCTGGCTCTACTCTCCTAAACGGGGCTTTCTCCCTTGGACCTGGACGACCTGCCAAACCTGTAACAAATAGATATTATATGACTAATAGCGTTACATTAATTTTAAACTAGCCACATAAAAGAAAATCCATTGGCATACTGGTAACAAAACACCTTGGCCATCAGTTGTAAATTACCAAAATTAAATTACTCTCCACCACCCCCACATCTCAGGGGGAAATAATCACTACCTACTCTGGTCTCACAATGCTTGTACCTTTCTTACTGATCCTTAACATTCTGCCCTGTCTTAGTCAACAAATTTAACATTTAAAATGTACAAAACACCATGTTAAGTGCTAGAGGAGGTCTGAATAAATAAGACATGTCCCCTGCCTTCTAGGCACTTACGATGGCCATTTATGTCTTACTAGACAATAATAATAATTGACATTTATATTGAGCCTTAAAGTTCCCAAACTACTTTACATACATTATCTCATTTGAACGTTCTAACAACCTGGTGAGATACATATTGTAGCTATTACTATATGTCACTTTGCTGCCTGGCAAGAGTGGATAGTGGCCTCAACTTGAAGTCAGACTTCTAACCAGGCCTATGACACTTACTTGTTACTTAATTAGTCTTTGTGAGCCTGTTTCCTAATCTGTTTATATACATATACATATGTGTGTGTGTGTGTGTGAGCTATTATTGTCCCATTTGACAGATGAGATAGGGTCAGAGGGACAAGATAATAACATACCTAGTAAGCATCAGAGGCAGAATATGAATACAGGTCTTCCCTGACTACAGATAGAGCATTTTAGCCATTAACATGATGCTGCCTCATCAGGAAGGACAATACCAATTCTCAGCTAGGTTCTATGATTGTAGAGAGCATGCCTTACTCTTTACATTCCCCCCCCCACACACACACACACATAAGCATATACTTTGTATATAGTAGAAGGACAATCAGCAAATATTTATGGAAGGAAGAGAAGGAGGGAGGGAGAGAAGAAAGAAAAGAAAATCGTTAAACTAGAAATTGTTGTCCCTAAAAGTATGAGGACTCATGTATGGTAAAAAGAGATTTGGAGTGGGGAGAGACTTGGTTTTCAATCCCAGATTACTTAGTTTTTCTGAGCTTCAGTTTCCTCATCTGAAAAATGGGAATAAAAATGCTTATAGTCCCTACCTCACAGGGTTGTTGAGAGAAAAATGTTTTGTAAACTTTAAAGAAACATAAAAATTTGAGTTATTGTAGTTGCTTTTTTTTAAGGTGAAGGATTTTGTTTTCATTTCCACTTTAAAAGATTATTTCTGTTTGTTTAAAATTCTGAATCAAAGTTCTTATCTAAATGCCACATGAGGCAGCCTATCTTTTGGAACTGTGCTGATGATCATGAGGACAGAGGGAATGACCAGCACTGAGTTGTCAATCTGGGTAATCCTGTTGTCTCTTTGTCATCAATGGCTCTGTGGATCTTGTGTACCTGCCTGTCAACAAAGAAGCTAAGTTTGAGTCATGAGCCCTCACTTGCCGATGAATTCCATGACCTTCAGCACAGCACAATTTGTCTCCACACATTTTGGGAACTGATTCATTTTGACTTACCATCCAAAGTCCTGTCCCAGCATGCATTGTACACAGAATGGAGAGAAGGAATGCTCTCAGGGTTTAGGACCAGCTACTTCAGAAATAGTTTCCCAAGAAGCCAGGAATCTGGTAGCCAAGAAAGAATTCTGTGTGTGTGTGTGTGTGTGTGTGTGTGTGTGTGTGTGTGTATTTAGTCACAATACAGAAGAGAGAACCACTGGTGCTTTGGGAAATGATTTATGCCTTGTCAAGACATCTTAGCAGTGTGTTCACAATTCCCTTAAAGAGGAAATGCTTTCTTTTACTTTTTTAGATGTCTAAAGATATCCATTGATTGGGAAGTGGCTAAAAATTGTGTTACATTAGAATAAAGGAATATTATTATACTCTAAGAAATCATGAATATGAAGACTTCAAAAGCTTAATCTGAACAGATATAGAATTAAGCATGGAGAACCATGAAAGCAATATATACTATTGCAGAAAGAATAAATGAACATGAAACAAAGGTGTGAAACTATATTGACTTTAAGAAAGAGTTGAGAAGATGCACTCTCCTCCTTTCTCTGCAGAAATGAGAGACCATGGGTGTGGGATACTGCTTCTACTGTCAAACATAGTGGATTTATGTATTGGTTTTGCCAGACTGCTGGTTTTCTCACTCTTCTGTTTCTTTTCTAATCTTTTTGGTGAGAGATAACTTATTAGGCAGGGAAGGTAGATTAAGACATTCAGATATATTAAAAAGGACATAAAAACAATATGTAAAAGAATATTTTTTAAACTACCACAATCTGCCTTCTATTTCAGATTTGTGTTCACCAAAATGTGGCTCATGGACCATTAGTGGTCCAGAAAGTGCCTGTTGTGACTCATCCCATTACCACTGAAATTTCTTTGGTTCTGTCTTTCTGGTATATTTAGGCTACAAAAAAAGTTTGGATGAATTTTAAAGCAAAAAGAATGGAATCATAGAGTTGAAAAGAACCTTAGAGGTCATAAATCCAATTACTACCTATCATAAAAGTCCATTCTTTTTTAATTAATATTTTTCCAATTACATGTAAAAACAGTTAACATTGATTTTTTAAAATTTTGGTTCCATGTTTTATACAGTAGCAGCAACATTGTATAATAATTAACTATGAAAGACATAGCTCTTCTCAGCCCTACAATGATCTAAGAAGAATAGTTTTCACTTTTTTTTCCTTTGTGGTTTTCCCCTTTTGTTCTGTTTCTTCTTATAGAACATGACTAATGTGGAAATATGTTTGACATGATTGCACATGTATAACTTATATCAGATTGCTTGCTCTCTCAGAGAGGGGAAAGGGGAAGGAGAAAAAAATTGGAACTCAAAATCTTGAAAAAATGAAAGTTGAAAACTATCTTTACATGTAATTAGAAAAAATAAAATTCTATTTTTTAAATTTTGAGTTCCAAATTTTTTCTCCCAACTTCCCCTACCCTCCTTGAGACAATAAACAATTTGATATAGGTTATATATGTACAGTCATGCAAATCATATTTCCATATTAGTCATGTTAAAGAAAACACAGACAAAAAACCCACAAAAAATAAGGAAAGTTTTTAAAGAGTATACTTTGATCTGAATTCAGACTCCATCAATTCTTTTTCTGGAAGTGGATAGCATTTTTCATCATAAGTCCTTCAGAATTGTCTTGGATCTTTGTATTGCTAAAAATAGCTAAGTCATTCACAATTGATTGTTATACAATACTGCTGGTACTGTGCGCAATGTTGTTCTGGTTATGCTCACTTCACTTTGCATCAGTTCATGTAAGTCTTCTAGGTTTTTCTGAAAGCATTCTGCTCATTATTTCTCACAGTGCAATAGTATTCCATCACAGTCATATACCATGACTTGTTCAGTCATTCCTCACTTGATGGGCATCCCTTCAATTTCCAATTCTTTGCTTCTACAAAAAGAACTATAAATATTTTTGTACAAAAAGGTCCTTTTCCTTTTATTTCTATCTCTTTAGGATATAGACCTAGTAGTGGTAATGCTGAATCAAAGGGTATGCACAGTTTTATAGCCCTTTGGGCAGAGTTTAGATTATTTTTTTTCAATCTTATTTAGGTCACTTAAGTTCCTTGGGCCTCAGTTTTATTATCTATAAAATGAGGGGGTTAGTCTAGGTGCCATCTGTGGTCCCTCTTAGGTCTAGGTCAGGAGTTCTTCACCATTTTTATGTCATGGACCCCTTGGGCAATTTGATGAAACCTATGAACCTCTTCTCAGAATAAGGTTTTTAAATGCATGAAATGAAATACACAGGATTACAAAGAAAATAATGAAATCAGGATTTCACTTCTCCACCACTCTTGTCAAGTTTCCTCAATAAATCTATTCACTGACCTCAGGTTAAGAAGTTTTGCTCTATATCTATGATCCTTATTCTACACACTCATTTTACAGATGAGCAAAATGAGTCCTAGAAAAATTACTTCCCTGAGGTCACCCAGGTAATGTGGGAGACTCTGGATTTGAACTCAAGTCCTCTTACTCAAAGTCCAGCCCTTCCCACTGTGCTGAAGAACCCCATAATCTTGTGATTGCCTCCAAAGTATCTCAAAGTTAGCTAACTGTTCCCCAGCCTTTACTTGCCCAGGCTCTTAAGATATTGTTGTTAAGGGGGCAACTAGGTGGCACAGTGGATAAAGCACTGGCCCTGGATTCAGGAGGACCTGAGTTCAAATCTGACCTCAGACACTTGACACTTACTAGCTGTGTGACCCTGGACAAGTCACTTAACCCTCATTGCTCCACCAAAACAAACAAACAGAAAAAAAAAAGATATTGTTGTTAAGTCTTTCTGTGGGCTCCCTTCTCTTATTAGCTCCAGTTTTCTTGCATTTATTTACCCAAGTGAGAGTCATGAGTAATTAGTACTTACCTTTTAATCACTCATCACAAACACTCCATGCAATTAGCAAACACCAACTAAAATTTTTGAAAACCATGGACAGCTTCCTGCCTCTTCTGTTGTTGCCCCCTCATCCCTGGCTCCTGGTCCACAAAAGAAATAGTGAAAATGATAGGAAAAAAACAGGAATGGCAAAGCTCACATGTAGCAATAAAAAGAAAATAACTAGGAATAATAAAAACAAAATAAATATAAATGTAATAACAATATATAATAATTTTTTTAAAAAGAGAGAAACTACTTTTGAATAACCTGCACCATTCATGGGGAAAGATGTCAGTCTCCTGTGAACACTCTTGCAGCCCACCTAACTTTGTGGCTTCTGCAAAAATGTTAATAAGCATCCCTGCTTTGCTGTTTCACTGACTACTTTGCCCAAAGCAGTACATATCATTCATTCATTCATCAAGCATTTATTAGCCACCCCTTTATTCAAAGACTCTTTATAGTCAATAGTCACGAAATATTTATCAAGTCTACTTTGTTCCATACATTGGACTAAGTTCTTTATTGTATTGTTTCATATCGAATGAAATGATACTTTGATGAATCCATAATCTCATGTGAGAGTTGGAGTTTTAACATGGATATTCCTTCCAACTTGTCATTTGCTGCCCTGCCACACCTCAACCCATTCAAGTCTTGTTCATGTCCTCCCTTAGATCTTCCACAGGGGATCTACCAAACATGCTGAGGGACTGACTTCCTCTAGATGAGACAGAGTTTCTTAATTTAAGGGTCCACAACTCCCCAAGAGATCTATGAATCAATTTCAGAGGATCCATGAATTTGGCTGGGAAAAAAACTTACATCTTTTTTTACGTCATCACTAATCTCTAACTGAAATTTATGTCTGAGAAGGGTTCCATAGGATTTACCAGACTGTGAAAAGGGTCCAGAACACACACACACACACACACACACATTTAAAGGGTGGTAGTGGTGGTTGTGGTTGGTTGTGGTTGTTGTGTCACTTCAGTTATGTCTGATTCTTTGTGATCCCTTTTGGGGTTTTCTTGACAGAGATACTGGAGTGGTTTGCCATTTCCTTCTCCAGCTCATTTTACAGATGAGGAAACTGTGGCAAACAGGGTTAAGTGGCTTGCTCAGGATCACACAGCTAGTAAATATCTGAGGCTGGATTTGAACTCATGGAAATGAGTCCTCCTGATTCTAAGCCCAATCCTCTATCAACTGTGCCACCTAGATGCCCTTAAAGACCCCCTAGTATCTATCTTTTTATTTTTTTTATTTTTTTTTTTTAGTGCGGCAATTGGGTTTAAGTGACTTGCCCAGGGTCACACAGCTAGTAAGTGTTAAGTGTCTGAGGCCGGATTTGAACCCAGGTACTCCTGACTCCAAGGCCGGTGCTCTATCCACTGCGCCACCTAGCTGCCCCTAGTCTCTATCTTTTTAAACTGCATGAATTCCAGTGAAGTACATGGGCTGTCCATTCCTTATTCCTTAATATCACTACTACATTCCTAATTAAAGGAAGATTTTCTTTCTCTTCAAGCAGAAAGTAAAATTATGATTGATGTTTATTTAGGATAGTTATCTTGTAGCTTTTTTAAAAAATCAATATATTTTGTTTTTCTATCACCTTCATTTAAAAATATATCCCTCCTTCATCCTTTTACAGAGTCATCCTTTTTAAAAGGGCTAGAAAAGAGGAGAAAACAGCAAAAGTAACACATATTATAAAAAATATCAAACATCATAAGGAGTATTCCACACATTTAGACACCCATCTCTGCAAAAAAAAGCAGAGGAGGTATCTTTATGTATTTCTTCTTTAGGGTCACTCTTGTTCATTACAGTTTCACAGCATTCAGTTTTGATCATTTTATTGTTGCTCTTTCCATTCACATAATTGAAGCCATTGTTTATATTGTCTTCCTAGTTCTTACTTCACTGTGTCATTTCATATGTCTTTCCATGCTTCTCTGTATTCATCATATTCGTTTTATCTTTCAGTTGTTTTTCAATTATCTTTCAGTTATGTCCAACTTTTCATGACCCTATTTTGGGTTTTCTTGTCAAAGATCCTGGAGTAGTTTGCCATTTCCTTCTCCATCTCATTTTATAGATGAGGAAACTAAAGCAATGAGTGTTAGGTGACTTGCTCAGGGTCACATAGCTAGGAAGTGTTGGAGGAAGGTTTTGCACTCAGGAAGATGACTCTTCCTGACCAGTCCCAGTGCTCCATCCATTGTGCCACCAGCTACCCCATTTTTTCTTACAGAGTAGTAATATTCTATTACATTCATATACCACAACTAATTTAGCCATTTCCCCAACTGATGGGCATCACTCTTTCTCTAGTTTTTCAACAAAACGTGATGCTAGATTTGCATGAAAATGGGGGTTTCTTTCTATCTTTGGCCTCCTTGGGATATTTGCTTAGCAGTGATACCTCTGGGTCAAAGAATATGTACATTTTAATCTCTTTCTTAGCATAATCCTAAATTATTGCGGTTGACTTGCATCTTGAGGATTGACACAAAATTGTTTTTGATTGGGAATTTTATATTTTTAAAATGAAAACAAATTTCAATATAAGTGCATAGGAGTTACAGACAAAAGGCAATGAAAGTTTATAGGAGCATTAAGCTCATTCCTAAGGAAAGACATATTATCAGTCCTAACTAAATATATATTAAAAGGAATAGCTATGGGAAAGAGGGGAGCAAAGAGGGGGAAAGTTTTCCAATCAGCAATCGAAACAGATGGTACTTATTTGTCCTTGATCATCCATTATTTATTTCACTGTGGTTGCCATGGCTACAGAAATTAACATTTTCTCTATTGGAAGAGTAAAATAAACCGAGTAAGCATAGAAGTGAAACAAATCTCATGATAGAATATGCTATACAGGTACATAGGTAGAAAAAGATGCATCCCATTGGCCAAGGGGGTGTAAAACAGAGCTGTCATTGAGTGCGCAAATCAAAAGACCTATTTCCAAGAGAGACCAACTTATGAGGTGTGAACCATCAACATTCGAGTCTCTTTCTGAGAAAAGAGCAAAGAGGACACAAATTAATTCTGTTGGAGTGTTCCATTTTTCCACATGTATCTTAACTATCTGCAGTAATTTTTCAATGCTCAAATAGACAGCTGTAAAATCGATTGGGTTGGAAGCCAAATAAAATAAAATATAGCAGCACACTTCATCACTTAATACCGACTATTTATTTCCAGGCAGCCCGGTGTTGGGATATCGACCTTGAGATTAATGCCAGAGAAATATATATTCTGAGCTACTATAGACACATAAACACCACTAGCCATGGTGACAGATGATAATGAGCTTGCATTCAGAGGCCATCTTTTATCTCAATGGATCCCAACAGTGATCATTTTTTTAAAAAAAGAAATAATGAATTGTACAAACATTGCACAGATCATTTTGCCTACCATTTCTGCTATGTAGCTACCTCCAGACCTCAGCCCAGTACCATAGTCTTAGCAAGGAGTATAAACAGCTTCTAACCCAGAGTTATTATTTATTTCTTTTTTTAATAACAAGTTCACACAGTGGGCGGGAGTAAGCTGCTGCATATTACCAATGACAGCTTGTGCATTGGGAGTGGGGTGAAAGAAAAGGAAATGTATGATCAGAAAGGGAGGTGGGAAAGTCATGTAGTGAGAGCAAGGAATAATAGATGGGTATCTTGAGTATTGCCTGGGTACCCACAGAATGTTAAAAGACCTAGAGGAAAGTTTCCATCATGGTGGATAGATCCACTAGGAAGAATTTGTGGGAGGACATGGACAAGAATCACACAGTATAAGAAGGTCTGGATGGGTTGAAAACCTGCAATAGGGAAGGGGAAACCCCATATTAATGAGCTCTTGAGTTCATTCAAGTGTTGCCTGTAAAAGGTAGTCTTCTTTTTTGCTTGTTTAGTCATTTTTCAGTCATGTCCGACTCTTCATGACCCCAGTTGGAGTTTTCGTGGCAAAGATACTAGAGTATTTCCTTCTCCAGACCATTTTACAGGTGAGGAAACTGAAGCAAACAGGGTGAAGTGAGCTAGTAAGGTAGGAAGTGTCTGAGGCTGGATTTGAACTCACAAAGATGAGTCTTCCTGACTATGGGCCAGGCATTCTATCCACTACATCATCTAGCTACCCTAAAACCCTTCCTTTCTTCATTCATCATCCCCTGTCCTCTAAAACCCTTAATTCCTTCTTCTCTAGCAATCCAATCCTTACACACAGTTGGTATTTAATACATGTTTATGGAATTGAACTGAATTCCTTCAATGCCCAGCTCAGTCATACCTTACGTACTCATAAGGAAAATGCATACTCTATAAAAAGGGATGTTTTACTGTGTCCTGGACCTTTTTGGCAGTCTGGTGAAGCCTATGCACCCTTTCTCAGAATTATGAGCTGTTTATTTTTTTTAATTAATAAAGTATTTTATTTTTTCCATTACATGTAAAGATAGTTTTCAACTTTTGTTTATACAAGCTTTACAATTTCAGATTTTTCTCCCTCCCTCCCCTCCCTCCCCCCTCCCCTAGACAGCAGGTAATCTGATATATGTTATATATATATATATATATATATATATATATATATATATATATATACACATAATAACATTAATCCTATTTCTGCATTAGTCATGTTATAAGAGAAAAAATCAGAGCAATGATGAAAAACCTCAAAATAGAAAAAAAAACAACAGCATCAAAAACAAAAGAAATAGTATGGTTCATTCAGCATCTATACTCAGCATCTTACCATGCCGTTTGGTAAGTAGTGGGTGCTTAATAAATGATTTCCCTTCCTTTTTTTTTTTTGGATTTGGAGATCCTCTTCCATCATAAGTTCCCTGGAACTCTTCTGTGCCATTGCATTGGTGAGAAGAATATAGTCCATCACAGTAGAACAACACTCAATGTTGATGATACTGTGTACAATGTTCTTCTGGTTCTGCTCATCTCACTCATCATCAGCTCACGCAAGACCCTCCAGGTTTCCCTGAACTCCTCCTGCTCATCATTTCTTACAGCATAATAGTATTCCATTGTATTCATATACCACAACTTGTCCAGCCATTCCCTAATTGATGGGCACCCCCTCAACTTCCAATTCCTTGATACCATGTAAAGAGCAGCTATAAATATTTTTTGTACATGTGGGTCCCTTTCCCCCTTCTATGATCTCTTTGGGAAAAAGACCCAAAAGTGGTATTGCTGGGTCAAAAGGGTATGCACAGCTTTATCGCCCTTTGGGCATAATTCCAAATTGCTCTCCAGAATGGTTGGATCAGTTCACAGCTCCACCAAGAATGGATTAGTGTTCCAATTTTCCCACAGCTTCTCCAACATTTATTATTTTCCTTTTTTGTCATTTTAGCCAATCTGATAGGTGTCAGGTGGTACCTCAGAGTTGTTTTTATTTGCATCTCTCTAACCAATAGAGATTTAGAGCATTTTTTTCATATGTGAATAGATAGCTTTGGTTTCTTCATCAGAAAACTGTCTGTTCATATCCTTTGCCCATTTCTCAATTGGGGAATGACTTGGGTTCTTATAAATTTGATTTAGTTCCCTATATATTTTAGAGATGAGGCCTTTATCAGAAGTACTGGCCTTAAAAATTGTTTCCAGCTTTCTGCCTCCCTTCTAATTTTGGATGCATTGCTTCTGTTTGTACAAAAATTGTTTAATTTAATGTAATCAAAATCATCCATTTTGCATTTTATAATATACTCTATCTCTAGTTTGCTCAAAAACTGTTTTCCTTTCCAAATATCTGATAGGTAGACTATTCCTTTCTCTCCTAATTTACCTATGGTATCACCTCTTATGTCTAAATCATGTATCCATTTTGACCTTATTTTAGTATAAGGTGTAAGATGTTGGTCTATGCCTAATTTCTGCCATACTATCTTCCAGTTTTCCCAGCAGTTTTTGTCAAATACTGAGTTCCTATCCCAGAAGCTGGAGTCTTTGGGTTTATCAAACACTACATTACTAGTGTCATTTATTACTGCATTTCCTGAGCCTAGCCTATTCCATTGATCTACCACTCTATTTTTTAGCCAGTACCAGATAGTTATGATGACTGCCGCTTTATAGTAAAGCTCCAGGTTTGGTACCGCTAACCCACCTTCCTGTGAATTTTTTTTTCATTATTTCCCTGGATATTCTTGATTTTTTGTTTTTCCAGATGAATTTTGTTATTATTTTTTCTAGCTCTGTAAAATAATTTTTAGGTAGTCTGATTGGTATGGCACTGAATAAGTAAATTAATTTAGGCAGTATTGCCATTTTTACTATATTAGCTCTGCCTATCCATGAGCAATTGATATCTTTCCAATTATTTAGATCTGATTTGATTTGTGTGAAGAGTGTTTGGTAGTTGTGTTCATAGAGTTCCTGGGTTTGTCTTGGCAAGTAGACTCCCAAGTATTTTATATTATCTACTGTTACTTTAAATGGAATTTCTCTTTCTATCTCTTGCTGCTGGACTTTGTTGGTCATGTATAGAAATGCTGATGATTTATGTGGATTTATTTTATATCCTGCTACTTTGTTAAAGTTGTTAATTGTTTCAAGTAATTATTGAGTTGATTCTCGAGGATTCCTTAAGTATACCATCATATCATCTGCAAAGAGTGATAGTTTTGTTTCCTCCTTGCCTATTCTAATTCCTTTAATTCCTTTCTCTTCTCTGATTGCTAAAGCTAACATTTCTAGGACAATATTAAATAATAGGGGTGATAATGGACATCCCTGTTTCACCCCTGATCTTATTGGGAAGGCCTCTAATTTATCTCCATTGCATATAATACTTGCTGATGGCTTTAGGTAGATACTGTTTATTATTTTAAGGAAAGCTCCCCCTATTCCTAAACTCTCCAGTGTTTTTATTAGGAATGGGTGTTGTATTTTGTCAAAAGCTTTCTCTGTATCTATTGAGATAATCATATGATTTTGGTTGGTTTTCTTATTGATGTGGTTGATTATGTTAATAGTTTTCCTAATGTTGAACCAGCCCTGCATTCCTGGTATAAATCCCACCTGGTCATAGTGTATTATCCTGGTGATCACTTGCTGTAATCTCCTTGCTAATATCTTATTTAAGATTTTAGCATCAATATTCATTAGGGAAATTGGTCTATAATTTTCTTTCTCTGTTTTTTCTTTACCTGGTTTTGGTATCACCACCATATTTGTGTCATAAAACAAATTTGGTAGAACTCCTTCTTCACCTATTTTTCCAAGAGTTGTTTATTTTTTAATGTATATGATAAAATACATAGGAATACAAAGAAAACCAATTATATTTAAATACTGTTATCAAAATACATATATTTTTTAAGTTCATGAACATCAGGTGAAGAACCCCTGCTTCTGTCACTGAATATACTACCTTATACTATTCTGTTCTGGTTGAACAGATTATATTATACCTCCCTTGAAGGAGGAGACTATATCTTCCTCTTCTTTTGTTTAGTTCTTGCCTGTTTAGTTCTTAATAAACACTTATTACAAAAGTAAGCTCCAAATGTATACTGACCTAAATATAAAAGATCACATCATAAACAAATTGGAGAAACGTGGAAAAAAATACTTATCAGATATATGGACAGAAAGGAAGGGAAATCATTTATTAAGCACCCACTACTTACCAAACGGCATGGTAAGTTCATTACAAATATTATGTCATGTGATCCTCACAATAATCCTGTGAAGTGGGTACTATTATGAACCTCATTTTATAGCCAAGGAAACTGAGTGAAACACAAGTTAGGTAACTTACCCAACAGTAAGTGTCTAAGGCTGAATTTGAAGTCAGATCTTCCTAACTTCATGTCCAATGCTCTATCAACTGTGCCATCTACCTGTCTAAAGGAAAATTCATGACCAAACAAGGAATAGAGCTTAATAATAATAATTAATAATAATAATAAGCAACAGCATCTATATAGTGCCTACTATGTTCCAGGTACTGTGCTAAGCACTTTACAAATATAGTCTCATTTGATCCTCACAATAATCCTGGAAGGTAGGTGCTATTACTATCACCCCCATTTTACAGTTGAGGAAACTAAGTCAGACAGAGATTAAGTGACTTGCCCAAGCCATATAGTGTCTGAGGCCAAATTTTAATTCAAGGTTTTCCTGACTCCAGGCCCAGCACTCTATCCACTATGCCACCTAGATCTAGAACATATAAGATAAAATGGATAATTTTGATTACAAAATTTTTAAAAGCTTTGCAGAAACAAATCTAATAAAGCTAAGATTAAAATAAATTAACTGGGGGAAAGATTTTATAGCAAGTTTCTTTGATAAAGTTCTCATTTCTAAGACATATGAGGAATTGTTTCAGATTTATAAGAAAAAGTGTCATTTCCTTATTGATAAATGAGATGAATAGATAGTTCTCAAGGGAAGAAATCTAGGTTATTAACAACCAATGAATAAAGACTCCAAATCATTACTAATTAGATAAATATAAATTAAAGCAATTCTGGGATTCCATTTCAACCCATCAGAGTGGAAAAGATTTAAAAAAAATAAAATGATGAACATTTGGTGAGGCTGATGGAAAATAGGCACATTGTTATACTGTTGGTGAACCTGCGAATGGGTACAAATCTTCTGGAAAGGAATTTGGAATGATCTACAAAAAAGTTACTAAGTACTGTATGCCTTTCAACCCAGCTAGCTCTATACCTAAAAAAGATCGAATAAAGAAGAAAAAGTCCTATACGTAAATATATATATATACATATATATATCTATATATATTAGCTCTTTTTATGGTGACAAAAAACTAGAAACCAATGGGAAATTCATCAACTGAGGACTGGCTAAATAAGTTGTGGAGTTGATGGAGTACTACTATGCTATTAGAAATGAGGACATGGATGACTTCAAAAAAGATATAGACATATGAACATGCAGAATGAAGTAAGCAGAAACAGAAAAATTTGTACTATAACATCAATATCATAAAAATGAACAACTTTGCAGACTTTTATAAAGTGATGAAGAATGAAACCAGGAGGAAAATTTATATGGCAGCAACAGTGTAAAAACAAACTACTTTGAAAGCTGTAAGAACTATGATCAGTATAATGACCATTCATGATTCCAGAGAACCAAAGATGAAACATGCCCTCCCTAACATAGAGATGACGAATGTTGGGTGCAGAATGAGACATAGATTTTTTGTGTATAGCCATTGGGGGGAATTTGTTTTGTTTGACTGGGAATATTTATTACAAAAATTTTTGTTTTATTTTTATTTTTCAATGTGTTTGGAAAGGGGAAAGAAATGGATCTCTGCTCTTTTTTCAATTGAGGGAGTACAATAGATGTGAAATGTTGAATGAATTAACTTTCAGGTGAAGTCACAGTATTTTTAGTGTATTGGTTTGGTTTGGTTTGGTTTTTGTTTGGGTTTTTTTTTTTGTTGTTGTTGTTTTTGTTGGATTTTTTGTTTGTTTGTTTGTTTTTTGGTGAGGCAATTGGGGTTAAGTGACTTGCCCAGGGTCATGGAGCTAGTAAGTGTTAAGTGTCTGAGGCCATATTTGAACTCAGGTCCTCCTGACTCCAGGGCCAGTACTCTATCTACTGCACCACCTAGCTGCCCCAGTATTTTTAGTTTTACTTTGCTATGTGGTGTGTAATTTAAGATTCTAATTGTGGATTCTAATTTGTTCCCCCAGTTTTGGGGGAAACTGACTAAAATCACTGCTAAAATGAGTTTAGGTTTTTAACGGTTTATTGAAAAATAGAAAGAAAAAGATTGAGAACAGAATTCCAACAGCCTGGCATTCCTATCTTTCCTCAAATTTCATGTGAAGTCCTCTGCCGCCACCACCACCATCAAGTCAGGAACCCAAAAAAGAGAGTTCTCCACATAAGCCCTCTTTCCTCCTTCCTCTCTCCTCCCAGAAAATAGGAGGCTCCTCAAGTTGATTGGCTGGTAGCCTTGATAGACAGCAACCATGAGCAAATGTCACTTCCTGATGCCAAGGAAAAGCCACATGGCCTTGCCCTCTGAGGCATTTTCCTTATGGTGGAGCTTTCCTATAGTAAATCTCCAGTAGGTGGCATCATTCCAATCATTACAGTGGTAAAAAAGTGAAAGTTTTTTAATAGTCGGTTAGCGATAACTGAAAGATGCCAGTTTTTTGAAGGACCACCCTTTCTGGGAGGAGACCATGATGAACCGCCAGTGCATCTGCTAAGCACTCCACTTCTGGGGTGCGAGCTTGGAGGCAAGGAGAGAACGGAACTGATGTCTCTTTTTCACTCTCCTCGCCCACTGGCTTGCTCTGCACACACAGATGCTGACTCAGGTTTGACTCGGCCGGTTCTCCGTAACAGCACATGCTCTGAGGCTCAGCTTCAGAGGTAGCCTTGGGTTTTTGGTGAGTTCTATACGGAATATAGACTAAGCTTAGATCTAAGACTATTTGTTTGTATTTCTACTTTCCTATCTCTCTAATCAACATCACCTTGTAATTCCCAAACAATAAAAGCTCTAACTGAAGATCAGAGGTTTCTTTCACTTACTGTTCTGGGAGATAAATAAGGGAAAGGTTAAAGGGGAGTTTAATGCTTGTGTATCCAATTTTAAATCTCACAGTTATAAAAGACCTCTTATGAAACAGGAGTAATCTGTGTTTGTAATGGAAAAGCAAAATACATGAATAAAACTAAAAGTATAAAAATGAAAAATAAAATGCTTTGTATACCTGAAAAATAAAATGTATCAATGAAATTTTTAAAAAAGAAAGTGAATGACATCTTTATATTTCTCCCTAATAATTAAATGAATATATATGCCGACATACACACATGCATATATATATAAATTCTATATCTATATCTATATCTATATCTATCTATATCTATATCTATCTATATCTATATCTATATCTATATCTATATCTATATATATATATATATAGAGAGAGAGAGAGAGAGAGAGAGAGAGAGAGGGAGGCAGATTGTGGTAAGTGGAGGAAAATAACCCTGCTTCCTTGGTTTAGCTTTTGTGAGTGCTTTCATTCATTTGCATGCTAAGTTGGAGAGGATCTTGGAAGTGAAGTGAGTATCCTATCCCAACTTCCACACAGTTCTTGAGGGGTATCTTTAGCAGACACTCCCAAAAATTCATTTGGGGCATGGTGGTTTAAACGGAGGAATTTCTAATACTAAATCATATCATTGTCTGAGATAACAGACTATGATTCACAGACATAAGAGAGACAAAAGAACAAATTTAATCATGGCCTGAGAAGATATTCTATCTTAATTTTGTTTCATTCTCTCCTTACTTGGGAGTGGTAAGCCACAGCCTCTGTTTGTGACTAAAGAGCTGTCAATTTGCCCTTAGCTATTCACCCTGTTAGATTGGAGCTAAAATAGCAGGCTGGTGACCCTAAAGAGACAAAACCAAAATGTGGTAACAGAGAAGTTTAGGGAGCATGAGATCAGCAAATGTACTCATATGCAGCATTGCATAATGTATAGAAAACTAGTCTCTAAGCCAGGAAAACCTGGTTTTAAGTCTTATCACAGACATATACTGACTATATGATCTTGGATTTAACCTGAACCTCTCAATATCTCAAGCTATGACTCAAAATGGCATAGTAGGTAGCAATTTGTATTGATAGTGAGAGATTCCTCCTTGGAAGTATCCTTTGCCAATAAAATCACAAGACTATTCCTGCTTTCCCTCTTGATCCCCCAAAATTGGATATATGTTTACTTACTTTGAACAAATGGACAAGTGGCTATAACAAAGTCTTCTTCATAATAATACAATGGGATGAAAGGAATACCATTTCTCGAGGTAATTCCAGGGAGAGGATGTAATAATATCATTCAGTGCTCCCTGTCTGATTCAAACACTGGGCTAGGACCTTTGCCAACAGGCAATTTAACATCTATGTGGTCTTCTTCCTTGGCTATAATAGGGAATCAGCCACTGTCCTCTCACCTGAATTGACCTCAACTTCTTTGTTCTTCACTGACCCTCTCCTGACTTATAGAAAGGACCTCATTTTCAGACCAAGGAAAGTACTTTTCACTACTTTCCAATGTACCTCCTTGGCTTGGGAGCTTTGACAAGGGCATGGCCTGAGGACATTTTTAATCTTTAAGAAAGCTCACTTCTGCTGAATACTAATTGGTATTTCCTCAGTCTGAAGTGAGTTGCAATAATTAATTAAGCTGACACAGCTACCTTTCTGTTATTCCCTTTATATGGTATAAACCATATGGAATAAACATAGGGTATCCCCCTATTCTGATTTTTTAAAAGAAAACAAAATGCATAAACACACACTGGGAAATTGCTACATAACTAAAAACTGATCTATTTGGGAGAACCCTATTTTTTAAATAAAAGTAAAATTGGGATATTAATCATAACTGGCATTTATAGAATGCTTTTACATTTTTCATTTGATCCTTACAGCTACCTGGTGAGACAGTTATGATTATTATCCCATTTTACAGATGAAGAAACAGAGGTTGAGAGAGATTAAGTGATTTGTCCATGTCCACACAGCTGGTAAAGTATCTGAAGCAGGATTTGAATTTGTGTGTTGCATCTTGCTGATCCTAAGTCTTCTTGACCTTAAGTTGCCTTGATCCAAAGCAAATCAGTCTATCCACTGAGACACCTAGTTGTCTCAAGGATAGTCAATGAGTCAATAGCATTTATTAAGCACTTACTTGTGCTTCCACTGTGCTAAACTCTAGTAATACAAATACAAGCCCAAAGTCCCCAGCAACAAAGAACTTACATTCTAATGGGGGGAGACAACATATAAAAAAGCTAAAAAAGTCGGGGGAAAGGGAGAGAGATAAAGGAATCCAACTCTTGGGAGGCATTGTAGAGAAAGTACTTCAACCTAGAGAGGTATGGAGACATGGCTGTCCTAGGTTTTCAAATGGAGGTTCTGGAGAGACCCTGGGGCAGAAAGGACTTCCAAGGTGTGAAGCCCAGGGATGGAGTCCAGAGATGGATAGGGAGTGGACCAATGACTTCAATCAAATAGGGAATTCCTGAGGGTACTAGCTCTATAACTTACCAGATGAAGTCAGGAAGCCTATATTAAAGACTTTGTGCCAAACACTGTGCTATGCTGATGGTGCAAGTACAAGAAAGAAAAATAGTGCCTCCCCTCAGGAACTTACATTCTAATAGAAGAAAACAATACACCAGGAAGGTAGTGGGATGAGGGGGAGAAGAAAGTATGCAGACAGGGGCATGATGGAGAAAGTCCAGAGAATTGGGAGCAGAGTTTGGAAAGGAATACATTGAGAAGTTATTACAGAATCATATCCCTTATCCATTCCTGGACAGGGAAGGCCTTCATTAGTTCACAGGATCTCTAAGTTGGAAGGTTCCTTGGAGTTCATATCTAAACAAGGATTCCTCCCCTACAATATCTTTAACAAGGGATAATCTCCTGACACTTTCCATTCCACTCTGGATCAGTTCTAATTCACACATTCACAAAATTCCAGAGTGATTTGGGGCACCAAAGGATATTTTGTTCCAAGGCATACCTGAGCAAGAATCCCTGTCAAGTGCTCATCTAATCTTTGCTTCAACATCTGCAGTGGCAAGAAACCCTCTACCTCCCAAGGCAGCCCATTTCATTTCTAAATATCTCTGTTAGGAAGTCTGTTCATACCTCAAAGACTAAATCTGTTTCTCTGTAAAGTCTACACATAACTCCTATTTCTGCCCTCCTGGGCCAAGCGGAATGTCTAATCACTCTTCCACTTGAAAGTGTTTCAAGTATTTGAAGACAGCTATCCTGCCCTCCCTCACCTCCAGTCTTCTCTTGTCCAAACTATCTTATCCAAAACATTTCCAGATCTTTCAAATGATTTTCATATTTCACTGATTCCAGCTCTATCAACAATATATTGTGTGGCTCCCCAAACTGAAAATAACATAGTTCGTGCAGTATACAAGTAGGGCAAATATCATTGGAGTAATACCTCTTTTTTTCTGGATTCTATGGCTCTCGTCACAAAGTCTTAAATAGTGGTAGCTTTCTTGGGTGGAAGCCACACTGCTTAGAAAATCAGCCCTCCAGGTATTGAAGCATGTTACACTCTTGACTCATTGGATTTGAAGCCCATTAAAATCACCGGTTTACTTTCACACAAAGGTCAGTCACCTAGGCTGATCAGATGATTCTTTGAACCAAAATGTGGAACTCTTACACCCCTATTAAAATTTATTGTATTAGATTTGGTCCATCTTTTCTATTTTGTCTTAATCTGCTCAGTCTTCCCCACAACTCCCATTAACATCATGCTTGGGACACTTAAATTTATCAAAAAAATACAATCCTCACTCCAGATACTGGAAGATTATCCAGTATTATTCTTTCCACTTCTGAGACAAGAAAATGAAAAGGCGCCTAAGACAAGGGGGAGGCCAAGGATCCAAGAAACTCTCCTTCTTACACAGCTTTGAAATTCTTTGTTCAGGAATCTTACTTCCCTAGAAGAAATGAAATGCTAAAATAATATGACCAGTATACTGCTTCTCTCCAATAAGTCATAAATTGATACTGGAGAAGATTCTAATCCAAGAGTTTTCTTTCTTTTATAGGACATCCAATCTGCCTCTTTTTTTTTAAATGGGACTAGCAGCTATTATATTTCAATCTGCAGTCTTCTCTTAGCCAACCTTCTGAGGTCACCTATCTTCTTAATGTTTAATGATCAGGGTACATAAAAAATTCTCAGCATTCTTGAGATTTTATTTTCCCTGTATTACTGATAGAAATATTCTTCTTGTCTCATTGTCCATCCATACCTATCTAACACCTACAGGCAGGGTCGGACTCTGAACAGAAAATTTAAATTTAAATGAATTTAACAGGTCACAATGCATCTATACTTTCCCCTCAAAATATCAATTGGCAATCTGTAAGGTACAGAAAGATAATGAAATGCAGGACATAGCGTTCACATCTTGGAGTTTGCATGAATTCTCAGAACTGGCTGTGATTTGTTGTTATTTGTTTTTGAATAAGATAATGAAGAGAGTGGGTATTTACTGGCAAAATACCTCCACTAAAGCTAAGTTATTTTGTGGTTATTGCTGACAAATTTGATAGATTGATAGATAGATAGATGGATGGATGGATGGATGGATGGATGGATGGATGGATGGATGGATGGATGACTGAATATATATATATGCAGACATACACACATGCATATATATATATTCTATATCTATTATATATATATATATATATATATATATATATATATATATAGAGAGAGAGAGAGAGAGAGAGAGAGAGAGAGAGAGGCAGATTGTGGTAAGTGGAGGAAAATAACCCTGCTTCCTTGGTTTAGCTTTTGTGAGTGCTTTCATTCATTTGCATGCTAAGCTGGAGAGGATCTTGGAAGTGAAGTGACTATCCTATCCCAACTTCCACACAGCTCTTGGGGGTATCTTTAGCAGACACTCCCAAAAATTCATTTGGGGCATGGTGGTTTAAACGGAGGAATTTCTAATACTAAATCATATCATTGTCTGAGATAACAGACTATGATTCACAGACATAAGAGAGACAAAAGAACAAATTTAATCATGGCCTGAGAAGATATTCTATCTTAATTTTGTTTCATTCTCTCCTTACTTGGGAGTGGTAAGCCACAGCCTCTGTTTGTGACTAAAGAGCTGTCAATTTGCCCTTAGCTATTCACCCTGTTAGATTGGAGCTAAAATAGCAGGCTGGTGACCCTAAAGAGACAAAACCAAAATGTGGTAACAGAGAAGTTTAGGGAGCATGAGATCAGCAAATGTACTCATTAGAGAGAAGGGAACATCCAAGGGAGCATATAGTCAACATATCTAGCAGAAGTATGGCCAGTACTCTCTAAGATCCACCCCCCAGAGCATAGCCAGCTGACCTCAGGGTTCTAGTATTCCTTCAGGAGTTTCAGGGACTTATCTCTAATGCTATCAACTTGAATCCCTTTTCCAGTGTGTGTCCCACTATATAAACCATCAGTGAATAATAATAAGAACAATAACAACAACAACAATAACAATAACTGACATAATACCTACTATGCACTAGACACTTTACAATTATCTCATTTCATCTTCACAACAACCTGGGAGGTAGGTGCTATTATTATCCTCATTTTGCAGATGAGGACATTGAGGTAGACAGAAGTTAAATAACTGCACCAGGGTCACACAGTAACCAGATTTTAATTCAAACCTCTATCCTTTGCACCACCCAGCTGGCTGGGATTGGGGTCCCATTTAACTAATTAATAATACTAATAAATTTTTACAAAGGGATACTTACTTCAAATATAGTACCAACATCCCCCTCTACACCATCTCGGTCTCTGGGAGGGTAGGCTAAGACCACACAGTTTCTGCATAGCATTGGTCCTACCAAGTTGACAGCCAAAGGCATCTTTGCTACCAGATGAGTTTGCGTCTAATCCTTTTCTGGGAGCATCCCCCTAAAGTCATACCTTGCTCCTCAGGGAAGAGAGGCCAGGCAGGCGACAGAACTCAGGATGGACTAAATTCTCAAATGTCTCACTCTTCATAACCTTTTGAAACTCACAAGGTCATAGCTTCTATATGAATCTCCTTCACCTAAAATAAAAGAACAAACCCTAGAGGAAAAAGACCAAGACATGTATTCACAGGGTCACACGTGGGAATCAGAAGGAGAACATCCAAGTTTTAGCTCTTTACAGCATTGTCTCTCACTGGACGCTGTCGGCACAAAAAAGTCACCCAGAAAGAAGAGGCTAAAGCACGAGAGAGAAGCCAAATGTACCTCCCACCTTTACCTCTAAAACTGCATTTAATTAGAGGGACTCCCATTCACCATGTGCTTAGCTGTCCAGAACCTCCACGTGCTCCAGATTTTCTCTTCTGAGTATTTCCATTATATATAACCACAGTTCTTCCAGAACCAGGCTCTTCAGCATCATTCACCTGTGGAATGGCATCAGCAGCATTCTGTGCCTCTTCATCTGGGCTCAGTGGCTGGTCTCCTGCGACAGAGTCATTTGAATGACGAAGCCAGCGGAACAATGCCCAGAAAATAGGCTATGCCCAACAGAGCCGTGGAAAATGGCATTATGCCCCCCCACAGAGGACATCAGCAGCCCTACCGTGTCAAAGGTGGGAGTTATCCTTGTGTCCAATGCTTTTGCCTCTTTACACGTTACCTGGACATGTATAGCCTCCACATGTCCTTGGCCATGTATGTTCTCTGTTCATGTATTCTCATATAGTAGCAAAGTGATCATTTATGGGAGCACATACTCTATGTGTAAAATAGTCAAAAAATATTAATTAGGCATCTACAATGTGACAGGCCCAGTGCTAAGTACTGCCTTCAAGGAGCTTACAATCTAACAGGGAAGAAAATTCACAAAAGAAAGCTAGAGAGCTTCCTAGTTGGAATTGTTGTTTGCTTGTGCATTGTGCATATAAGGATTTTCTTTTATTTTTCCAGTGGGGGAGGGAGATGCAGTTATAATTGAAAAAAACCATTACATTAAACAAATCCAGTGCAGAAAAAAAGGACGTGATTCTTGCCCTCACAGAGCTTAGAGTCTAGTAGCAAGATAAGTATGCAAACAGATAACTGTAAGTATGGCAGGAAAGGGTGAAACAATGTTGTGTGTGAAGTCTCAAAGGGAAAGGCAATTCAGAACACTTAAAGGATGGGTAGAAATTGAAGAGCAGCTAGGTGGTATGGTCCATAGAGTGCCTGACCTGGAGTCAGGAAGACTCCTCTTCCTGAATTCAAATCTGGCCTCACTTACTAGCTGTGTGACCCTGGGCAAGTCACTGAAACCTGTTTGCCTCAGTTTTCTTATCTGTCAAATGGGCTAATGAAGGAAATGTTAAACCACTCCAGTATCTTTGTCAAGAAAACCCCAAATGAGGTCAAGAGTTGGACATGACTGAGTAACAACAAAAACAAAATATTTTATCTCCTTTGAACAAAGATGAATTGTGAATAACCCCTCTCAAAACACACACACACACACACACACACACACGCACACAAACTTAATTGCTATCCCAATTGATGAATTCTTTGCTTTACTCAGAATTTCAACAAGCTCCCAATGACTAATTGTTTTAAGTTTTTTCTTTCAATTAGTCAATTTATACCATAGACCAAATTCTACTTATCAGTAGACATTTTTAGGAATTTTCCTATACAATTCTTGAAATTCTAAACAGAAGAGAAACAATGCTCAGGCTTGAATGAGGAGTAATAGGTCTTTCGGCTTGTGAGCTATTTTGAAGGAACCAATACTTTCTACCAGAGTTTGAATAATAATAATATCATCTTGAAAGCCTCAAGGTCAGTTAAAAATCCTGAGAGCTGAAGGGAACAAACCTCCATTTATTCTTGTACCTACACATGAAGAAATGCAATGTTGGTTGATTTCTTGAATGTTCTTAGTGAGTCATGAGATGTTTAAATGGAAAGAATGCTGGATGCATTTGGACTCAGAGGATTCAGATCCAAATCATATCTCTCTCACTACATGTGAGACTTTGGGCAAGTCACCTGATCTCCTTCAGCATCACTTTCCTCATCTGTAAAGTGGAGGAATTAGACTAACTAGCCTCTGAGATTTGTCCCAGGTACCAACTTGCATGACCCAGGATTGGAGAGGGCTAGACTTAGAGATGACAGGGACCTCTGAGTTATCTAACCCAACCCCTTTGTTTTATAGATGAGAAAACTGAGATCCAGGGAGCTGTGACCTGCCCGAGATTACACGGGCATTGAGTGTCAGACTTGGGACTCAAGCCCTATGAACTTCACAGTTAATGATCTTCAAAGTTTTGTCTCACTATCGAAACACAAACAGGCATAGGCTCTCACACACACTCAAAGACACACACATACACATACACTCAGAAACACAAACAAACAAGATCATTCCAGTTCAAGCCGCCATACTTTGAATCCTCTCCAGACACCAGCCTAAATATGACATGGCTGCTGCTGGAGATGGGGGGGTGGGGAAATGGTTGTTTCCTTGAAATAAAACATTTAAAGATCCCTTAGTGGCTATTCAGGGACTGGAATTCAATTTCCATTCTCCACCCTCTGGCCAGCTGCAGCTCTGAAATGCCAACATAAAACATCCCGAGATTGTACTTCGTGGTAAGGTTGGATTTTTCTTATGCAATAGAAACGTGCTATCATTAACATGGATACATTTCCATTTTTAAAACAGACAGAAAAAACAACAATGACCATTAACAAATAAGAACGGAACCAAGCTTTGAAGAAGTCATATTTTATTGGGGGGGGGTTCAGAGGTGGGGGAGGTGTGTAAGTGATTTCACGAACTCTATGTATCTGGTTTTGGGGTAGGAGCAGGTCAGGTGGTGGTCTACACCTTCAGATCAGAACGCTATCTTTATTAGATAATCTAAGAATATCACTTTTCAATTCTTCTCATTCCAAGAAGTTTTTGCTCATCCATCACACACATACACACATACACACACACACACACACACACACACAAATGTAAACTTCTTATACAAACCACATAAATACTACAACAGCTAACTTGACATCATACTTTTAAAAAATCAGAATGTTTTATATCTATAAAAATTGCGCCTATGTACTACTGTGCTTTAAAAAGCTCTAGACTTTGTAACAAACTGACTTGGTGCAGGGCATACTGTGCTCATCGAAGGAGAAAAAACTCAGAATCTATCCCTGATAGGAATTCAGTCCACAGGTAAAGCAACCATTTGAAGCTTGTCTGCAGTCTACTGCAAAGTGGGAAGGGTAAAGAAGCATCCTGAGAGATTCAGGCAAGATGGTGATTTCAAAATCACCATCTGGAAACAGGGCCTTCCGTTGGGGGAACACATCAGACCCAAAGCCTTGAATTCAAGGTGACCCTGTGAGGAATGGATTCAGCTTGATATCCAGCTTGGTTCTCATTTTCCTTCTCTGAAGTCGCATCGTTAGGGGGTCTGCTGGTTATAGCCCCTGTTTGTTAGACCACCTAGGGTGAATCATGCTGCAGAATGTCTAAGACCCCCTAAACTGGGAGGCTTGGGAATGCATCCCAGTGTTTAGATTAAGAAATCTAAATGCATCCATATCTATGTGAAAACACACACGTGCATGCTAACTGAAGGCAATTTCTAGTTGAAAAGATTTACTATTTCAGTTAAGCAATCTATTGGAACCCAGAGCTTACATTTGATTTTAATTAAAACAAAGAAAAGAAGCTTGTTTCTGGGGTCTGTACTGATTTTCACTTTAGGTAGGGTTCCTATTAAAAGTTTAGCTGCTGGAACTAGTTTCATTTGTAGAATTATGTTTCAGCAAGGAAACATTTTTTTAAAATGTTAAATGCATGCATTTACATGGGGTGGGCAAGAGGATAGAGAAAATAGGTCAAGAATCATCCTTTGGCCCAAAGAAGAGATTCTTCATTTTGTATGTGTTTGATGAAACCTTCTGCTAACACTTAAGGATCCCTTCTTAGAACCCTGTTTTTAAACACATAAAACAAAATACATAGGATTACAAAGGAAACAAGTTATATGGAAATAAAGATGTCATTTTTTTTTTGCCATCCAAGTTCATGCCCCGTGCTTCCTGAAATCTAAGGCCCATGGACCCTAGGTGAAGAATTCCAAGCCTAAAGACTCTTGACTCCATCCCTGGAAAACAGAAAGAAACTAGTTTAAAAGCATGGCTTCCCAGGACGCAGAAATGCATGGGAGGGGTCGAAGATGCAATGAGAAGCCTCATTCTGCTCCTTTGCTCCTCTCAGGACATTTTCTAAATGGCCTGTGTCTTTTCTTGACAGCATATTCTATATGCTTTCTTTTAAAACTACACTGATTTATTAAGATTTCAAATAATATTGTAATTGGTCTCTATTAAAGACAAATAACCACTCTTAACATCTATTTTTCTAAGGGATTTCCTCTGTGTGGTGACTCTCATTCACACATTAGAGAGAGAAGGGGACATCTCTGGCGCTGAGGTGTCACACACGGCAGGCACAAGATGAGTCCTAAGCTCAGGAGTGCCCTTTGTTACATATTGTCCCTTGGCTAATACTATCTTCTATATACTGACTCGAGGTGTCATTGCTCCTGCTCAGGACGGTGGATGGGATCCTCGAAGACCGCCTCTCTGCAGTCTCGCCCTGAGAACAACAGCAGATCATCCGCCTCATGGTGCTGTACATCTCTTCATCTTTGTAGGAGTAAATGACGGGATTCATGACGGAGTTGAGCAGGGCCAGCAGCAGGAACCACCTTTTGACATGCTGCACGCCACAGTGAGTACAGTTTAGGCCGTCCAGGAGCAGGACGACTAACCCAGGAGTCCAGCACACAACAAAAGCTCCTATAGGAAGAGAAGAAGATGGGAAGGTGTGAAAACCTGGCTCTTCCTGCTTCCCAGGTCAGTTCCACCCATTTCTCAATAGAGCCACCCTTTAAATCACACTGGATCACAGACTCTGGGTCTCAGAAGAGCAGGACAGACTAGAACTTTGGGTGGAATCTAATAATTCAAAATAAATGTTTTCTTACACTTGTATTCCAAAAATTGACTTC